>NC_044908.1:62506037-63171375 GCF_001633185.2 Quercus lobata | reverse complement strand
TGACTTTTATTAGCTAAACAATGGTTTTCATTGTCAATGGAATCAAAATTTATTTTGTTATATGTTTGTGAATGTGATTCTGATTTGTGGTAGGTTATTTATTGTTGATCGTTATGGGATTGATTTTTTTTTTCTTTTAAATGGTAGTTAAACCCAATAGGTTCATTTATGTTATACAGTGGAATTAACGGAATCATTGTCAATTTTGTTAAGCCATCACAAGGCAGTTAGTGTAGATGATGCAATTGCATTTGTCAATTAAGTGCATTGCACAATTTCACTTTTTGCATAATCTGCACATTACTTGATTTTCAAACCCCTTAAGCTCAACTGCAAATTACACAATAGCAAAAAATACACCATTTAGGGAGTACAATTGCCATTTCATTAAAGTGAAAAGTACAACAAATACATTCTCAAAACAGCTGAAAAATACACCATTTGGGGAATAAGATTGTCATTTAATTAAAGTGAAAAGTACAACAAATACATTCTCAAAACCTTAAAAATATCTAACAGAACCAGCAAAATTATCATACATAACTAGCATATGCATTGATACCTGGAAACACATTGACAAAAAACACTCCACTACATTAAAAACTTCTCTCTCTTAGTTTTTTTCTCTCTTAGTTTAAGTACAATAAACCCAGCCCTTTCACCCACCAAAACTACAATCACACAAATGCAGATCCCATATATTGCCAATGACACTGCCAAACACATTGTCAAAACCTTTTTTCTCTAACAATTTGCAACTTCAGCTTGAAGTGTGATAATCTCTCTGCCTCTACTATATTAGCACCTTGTCTTGCTTGCCACACTCACATATCTCATCATTAAGTCATTGAAAAAAATTTCATTAGCAAACAACCTGCAATTGAGTTTACAGAGTTAGTTGGCCTATTAAAATAACATAATTTTGATTAAAGCACTACCCCTACCCTGGTTGTAAGGACAAAGAATTCATAGTAGTTTATATTTTCTTTGCTAAGCTGTTTATTTTCTTTGCTTTCTCATCAACTTAAGAAGCATAATTATTGGTCCACTTCAATTAGGATTTCACAAAATTGAACTTGATTGCTTATACGAAAGCCTCCAAATAAAAGCTTAGTTAGCTTACAAGGATACGAACAAACATGGTGACCCACACATCATTCTAATTAACATTATATCACAAACCCATTATAGGTGGAATAATATTATGAAAAACTTATTCTTAAAATTCACAAAGAAAGTACGCATAACTCACCTACTATTTGGGTTTGTCATTGACGTTTGGGTTCTCTGTTTCTTCATCACTTTGAGGGTCGAGAGCTCAATTGGGAATCGGCAATGGAGTCGGCGAGATGAGAGGAGCTTTGATCTTAGGGATTGGGTAAGAAGAGATGTGGCTATGAAGAAGTAGGAGTTCATGTTCGTTGTGGGTTAGGGTTCAAAATTTCGTTTTGGGAATTAATAATTCAAGCGAGTCTGAGTTGTTGCCTAGTGAGGATGCTGTTAAGTGAGTAATTGAGAGTCACGTAGGATTTTTAATAGGTGAAAATGCGCTTTTGGTTCCTATATTTTGGGCCGATTCTCGAATTGATTTCTAAATTGATTTCACTCTTAGGTCAGTTCCTAATTTCAGAAAATCGTTTTTATTTTGGTCCCTGCCATCAACTCAGTAACAGAAAAATCAAACGTGGCAGACAGAGCACATTGTTAGCATGTTAAATGCTGACGTGGTTAATTATAGAGCTGAAGTGGTCATTAAAAAAATATTTTAAAATGCCATGTCAGCAAACAAATTAATTAAAAATAAAAGAAAAAAAATTAATTTCTCAAATTTAATTTTAATTATAAAAAATGTAAAAAACAAACAAAAAATAAAATAAAATACAATCTAATTAAAAAGAGTTAATTATTTTCTTATTTTCTTTTCATTATTTTTGGAAGAACAATGTAACATGTTCTTCGGGAAAGAACATGAAGGTTGCCCAGAAAATTAAAATAATCAATATTTTCTTTCCTTTTATTACATTTTCTTAGCAAATAAACATGCAAAAATTCATTCAAACTCCCTATTCTCCACCGAAACCTCCAACAAATCAAACCAATAAACCCAAAAAAATCATCAAATCCACATGAAAAAAAAAACCTAGAAATTTAAAGTAACCAGAACAACAACCCGAAACCCAACCCCAACCCACATTGTTATGCTCTACATTTTTGGTCAATGGCCTCCTCGAAACATAGAAAATACTTTGCAATCTGAAGCCTAAACCAACAACAAACCCAACCAATGGTCGCCGATCTAACCAACCAACCAACCAACCAATCCTGCAATCTGAATCCCACATGAACAAATCAGACCACCAATCACCACCATTGTCGCCGATCAGTCCCTCAAATAATTGCTACCCACGCCAACAACAAACCCATCCAACGATCCACCCTCACCCACCACCACTTCACAACTATTCATCCGATAGAGAGCTTTAGAGATTTTCCTAGATCTACGATCTAAGAGAGAGAATTGAGAGTTTTAGAGCTTTAGAAAGATGAAAGAGAGAGAGAGAGAGAGAGGGAGATTTTGATCTGAGAAAGAGAGCTTTAAATATTTTCATTTGGGTAAGCAAAACACCAGCTCTCATACTTGAATCATTATGATTTGAGACTTACTTTTGTTGTTGTTGTGCTTGTGATGAAGGCCACACAGACTGAGGCAAACCCAGATCTACGATCTCTCCCTTCCCCCAACCTCTAACTGAATCAACTCCATCCAACGCAGATTGAGGTCTAGTTCGTCTACGATAGCTCGATCCGTCCGCCGCTACTCCTTTAGCTCCTTGTCGTGGGATGACTCCACCACCACCACCACCACCAGTAAGAGAGGAAAAGAAAGAGGGTGAGTTAGAGAGAGATCTATCCATGGAGCGTGAAGAGAGTGAGAGAATTTGAGATTAGTCTTTGAGTGTAGGGATTTTTTTAAAGCTGATGAGGTTAAAGAAAATAAAAACAAAAAGAATTAAAAAGTTAATGATTTCTTATTTTTTAAGAAATGATTTTAGTATAAATTAGATTTAAGGTTTTTTTTTTAAATTTAATTTACTTTAAAAAAAAAAATTCTGAGTTGGTTTTTTTTATTAATTTAAATGCTGATGTGGCATTTAAAAAATGCTAAATATAAATTTTTTTTTTATTATTTTATTAGCTACGTCAGCAAACAGTGCATTCCGTCTGTCACGTTTGATTTTTCTATTACTGAGTTGATGGCAGGGACCAAAATAAAAATAAATTTCTGAAATCAGGGACTAACCTAGGAGTAAAATCAATTTAGGGTCCAAATCGAGAATCGGTCCAAAATGTAGGGACCAAAAGTGCATTTTCGTCTTTTCAATAACAGTAGAAGCTGATGTGGAAGGCTGACGTGGAATAACTATTTATATTTTAATTTAATTTATGCCATGTGTGCATTCCGTTTGCCATCTAAGCAAATTCCGTTAGTCATCTAACGGTAGGAACCAAATTGATTGTGACTTGAAAATAACAGGGATCAAATTGACTGCTCTCAAAATGTAGGGACCAAATTGACCGTGATCCCAAAATGTAAAGACCAAAATGGTGTTTTCGCCTAAAAATATTAAACCTATCCCCGCTTGGCCCCAAGGTGCGAGGACAAATATTGCCCCACCCTCGCCCCACCACCTTTGCGGGTTGGGGCAGGGCTGGACGGGGCAATATCGTCATCCCTATATATAAGTCATTAATTTTAGGAGTATTTAAAGTATATTTTAATAAAAATATATAAGTAAATTTCTTTAGCAAAATATTTTTGTTGTTTTCCAAAAATGAAGTTATGTGCATTTATTTAGAGAGTTAAAGTTAACGGACAAATTACATTTTTCCACCCTAAACTATACACCAGATTATACTTTACACCCTAAACTATTTAAAAGCACACTTTACATCCTAAACTATCACACTTATTACACTTTACACCCCAATGTTAGTTTTATTGTTAAGTTAGATAGAGGTTAATAGCACATGATTTACACATGATTTTTGCTTAGGTGGCGCATTATTTAAAGACAAAAAAAATCCCTTCACAAACAATTAAAAACAAGAGCTTATTTCATTTTTATTTTTATTTGGGTTGAAGATTCCCCACACCCTACAATGGAAGCTTTGTATTTTGACTTGCTTCTTCATGAAAGTTGCAGTTTTACTCAAAAAGGAACAACGGTAAAAGGCTGCAATTATAGAGTGACTTTTTGTTATCAGGGTATGAGTATCTGTATGATTTTATCAAACCGATTTGAGTCTGCACCTGGTATATGATGTAGTCTCCACCATTTTGTATATGATGCGGTCACCATTTTGAAGTTATTATATTAAAAAATATTTGCTTTCCGTCAATGATGCGCGAGGGAGAGAGAGCTTGAAAAAAAATAAAGAACAAGTTTTCGTTTTAATTGATTGTGAAGATGGGTGTTTTTGTCTTTTAATTTTGTTACATCTAAGAAAAAATCATGTGTAAGTCATGTGCTATTACTTTCTATTTTCAAGGAAACTTGTTATGTAAAAGTAATCAAGTGTGCAAATAGTTTAGAACACGGAATAAATGATATATGTTGAAATACAAGTTGTTACGTTAGAAGATAATACTTTTATTAATTGTTGTCTGAAACTTGACCGAATAAGATCATAGGGTTATAAAGTAATCAGCAAATTATAAGATAATGTTGAAATTTGGTTCTCAACTTGACCTCAGTTTGCTCAAGTCAAGTTAATTCTGAATAATATTGAATTTATGCCATTACAAACTTTGTTGATTTGGTTGAATAACTTTACCCGGTATGTCAAAAACGTGAATTTCTACCTTTGTTTACGCGTAAAATCTGTAATTATAAAATTTACTAATTAATTTATGAGTAAAACTTATGAGAAAATTATTAAGTACTCTCGGAATACCATAAATGCGTAGTCTCTCCTCTCACATGAATGGTGAGTCTCATCATAAATTTATTTAGTGGGACCTACCATTCATGTGAGAGGAGGGAGTACGCATTTATAGTACTCCGAGAGTACACAATAATTTCCCAAACTTATGTACAATGCTTAGGTATTATTCCTTAAGTTATGTTTTTAAAATTCACCTTTGTGGCTTTCTTCTCATGGAATGGAAGTGTATTATTTTTTGTTAAGTAAACATATATTGAATTTTAAAAGGAGAATTTAAGCAACAATATCTAAGGTACTATACCTAAGTTTTGTCTGTAATTAATTTACACTTTGAGAGAAATAATTTTTATATGTAATGATAAAAAATTATATTTTTAAAAAATTTGACTTTACAGTTGCAATGTAATGAATGTATCAATCAACTCAAGTGGATTAGTTATAATCCGGGTGGTCATAATATGTTCAAACTGGACCAATTATGCAATTCGACTACTAACTTGGTAAACTGATGCCTAAGCTGATTTGGTCGTTTAATTGGACAACTTATGCAATTGAACCGGTAAGATCCAGTAAAATCCAATAGTTTTTCTGCAACCTAAATAGATTGCTCCGACCCAACTAATTATATAATTTTGAGCAAAATTACATTTATATGTTGATTGCAATACCATTTTATAAATTTGGAGTATAATGAATATATGAAATTTCATAATGACGTTTAATGTTAGACTTTTTAATAAAGATAGTTTTTCAAGTTTTAGTTAAGATTGTAATCCATTGGATTAAAACAACTAGTGAGATGTGTAATATGCATAAAAGAAAATTGAAAGGTTGCATGGAATAAAAATGTGACATTGATGAAAATCTATCAACCATCATATATATGGTGACTCCCAAAAGTATTTGGAAATCCTTGTACAAAGTTTATACTAAGATCTTTCCAAGGAATATAAGGTACTAGTACTTAGAATTCCTATGACCTGTAGATAGCCCAGTTTGAAGACTTATAAGAGGAGAGGGAATGCTGGTTCTAGTGCTCAAGTACTAATTTAGGATGTTTCAGAGGGGCGAGAGCTCTTGGGACATTTCTTAGTTAGTCTGAGTTAAATTAAGTCTTATTTATTTTTTAATTATTTTTGGATCGGTTTTAGTTAAGTAAGGGCAATTTGTTAAGTATCAGATTTCTTGAATGGATTGTTCTTGGCTGTACAAGTTATGAACTATCCATTTTTATATACATATTTTTAGACATAAAAATACTAAACATAAACTTGTAACAAATGAAAGAATTTAAAAAATATATATCTTATTTTCATTCTATGTGCACATATTTTTTGTACTAAGATATACACATAAAAGACAAAATATGGATAAAAACAACTATTAAGATGTGTAATATGCATAAAAGAAAATGCAAAGGCTACATTAGTTGTTAAGGTTATACATAAAACAATTAGTTATTTTTCTTGGGAAAATAGAATAATTTATATTTATACGTATATCTTTCTTTCATCCAACATAATGTCTATTTGGTGAAATGTGTTTTTTTTTTTTTTGTATTTTTTTATTAAAAAAATTAATAACAAAACTAACATTTTTTGAAAATAAGTCGACTTTATTTTTTTGGCACATATTAAGAATAAGTTTACAAAAAGTATATCTTTATATCATATTTTGCAAATAAGCTACCGAAAACTACATATATCAAACAAATCATGCAAGTAATACTTTCTCCTTTGATTAAATAATGATAATACAGCTACCCCACTTTTTCCTCAAGATTCTTTGATTAGACTTTAAAAAAAAATTATAAAAGTTGATTGGCCACAATGACCAGGGTTAATAGTCATAGTGAAAATTTTCCAAACTAATTGAAAACCTTTTTATCGAAAGATATGAAATTTGACCAAGTTAGATTGAATCCAACCCAATCAACCATGTGAACAACTCAAGTATTTTTTTTATTGGTTTTTGATAGTTTTTAGACCCCTTAAAAACACAATTGGATTAACCTAGGTAATTAGCCAAGTTGTTACTTAGTCTAAATTCCAAATTTAGGTTATTACAATCAAACAATCATATCATGTAAAGCAGCGGAAAGATAAATAAGATAATGATATGATCACCTAGGAAACCAAACCGATAAAAACCTGGGGAGGATTTAACCTAGCTATCCTCAAGATAAACCTGAATCCACTCTGAAAGAATCGAAGTTGTTCAACAAGACTTAGACCACTAACATCCTATTGCTACCCACCAGTAGAATCTTACTAACACGATCACGTGTAAACTCCGAAATCACGAACTCTTTCTTTCTTGGATTCCCCAGGAAGTACAAGCACACCCGCTTATGTTTATTTAAGCTCTTTAGTACAGCAACTAAATGATCATCAAGCTCTTGAATGAATCTCCTTCTTGATAATCCTAAACTTGTGTAAAGGAAAGCTCTTCACAAATCTCACAAGAGATTTACACAAACAGCAATATAAGCAACAAAGTCCTTAGAGAGCTTTTAGGTACCAAACCCTAAATATATAAGAGGCACTCTAATCTCTCTATAACTTCTAAAAAACGTTCTAGGGTTTCCCTTATATATAGGAGAGTTTTACTAGAACCCTAATACGTTTAAATAGAGTTTGGGCTGAACTGGAATTCTGCAGAAAATTAAATTTGCACATGGTTCGATCGATCGAGTCTAATTTTCTATCAATCGAGCCTTGCATATTTAGTTCAATAAATTCTGCAATCACTCGATTCCAATTTTACAAATAAACATACTTTGAGCAAGCCTAAATCTAGACTCTATGTTTTGATCATGTTTTGCCAACATAATACAAATTAGAGTTCTAATACATTAGTTCCTAAAATCTTAGAACCTAACAATCTCCCCCTTTGGCAATCCGTGACAAAACACATCACAAACATGAAATGCTCAAAGTTACAAATAGCCCAAATACAATTCAACCTAACTACTATCTATCAGTTGCAAGTGTAGACAGCAATACAACTAAATCAACCTGTATATTTCCTAAAACACTCAACAAACGCATAAACGCATGTGTGACAGAAAAACAAAAACAGTAAATCAACAAATATGCAATCTAACTCTCCCCCTAAGTTAGATACATCAAAAACAATGTTAACTCCCCCTAATCAGAACATTCTTGTATTTTCCACACATATTTCCACATTTCATCTAAATCTCCCCATTTTTGTCACGTATTGACAAAGACAACTCAATAAAGAGTAAACATACGCAATAAAGGATAACAGAAAATAGAGAATCAAGGAAACACAAAACAATTCAACTCTATAGAAAAATAGAGACAACTCCCCCTATGAAGAACAAAGGATAAAAACAAGCTTCTCCCCCTATAAAAAAAAAAAAATAGGAAAAACAAAACAAGCGTTGGGAAAAATAGTTTTGGGGAAAATTTAGGAGGTGGGGAAAAGAAAAACACACAAACCTAATCTTAAAAAAAATTAAGTTGAGGATACACATAAAGAAAAAATATTCTCTCTTTCAATAAATGCAAACATGACACTATGTGACCCATAAACAGTTGCATGAGTAGAGAAAATATTTGCACATTGATTATCAATCATATCTCTTAAGAAAAATATTTTCTACAGTCCACACATAAAAATAGCATATACTAAAATGTACAAAGGACTCAAAAATTAATCAATCAATTTTTAAATCAAGTTGAGCACCCAATTTAGCAAAGTGTATGCATGCTATGTGTGAAACAATGAGAGATATGACTGTAAAATTGTATGATGGATACAAAAAATCAATGCAATGCATGTGAATCCTTAACATAAATGATGCATGAAAAAAAATTTGGTCAAAAACTTAAAAACTGAAAATTTTTCAGTTTTGATCGGTTGAGCAACAAGTTCGATTATACACTTGCTCATTGATAAGGTGAGAGCTTGTAGTCAATGGAATCTCACATCACCTAGGTATGGAAAAAGTAAGGCTTTATATGTGAGTTGAATATCCAAAAATTTAACAACATATTTTCCTCTACTTTGCATGTGCTTGGGTTGGTAATTTGACATTTTGGTGGAATACAACCAGTTGTTTATTATTTTTCTACTTCTCTAGTTTGTTTTGCCTGAATATTATTGAAGCACCTCATTAACCTTGGTGGAGTATTCGATTATCACAATGAACTGTCTTTTGGCCAAGTACATAACGTTTTTCAATTAAATTCAAGGTTTTTTTTTTTTTTTTTTGGGGGGGGGGGGGGGGGGGGGGAGGGAGGGGGGGGGGAGAATGGACTATTAAATACAATTGAAAAAGCGACAACACTGATTAGTTTATCGACTTTGTTGTGGTAAATTATTAGTTTGGTTTAGATAAATAAGCAAAAGTGTGGTATTGTTAAATGATAAAATGATGTCTTATACCATTTCATGAAGTTTGATAATAATTCTATGATTGTATATTGAAATATATATATATATATATATATATATATTAAGGAGAGTTAAAGTAGGAACGTATCTAGTATTCTATTTAAAAAGTTTTGTTCCTTCTTCAATAGGATCATCAAAACTACTTATTAATCAGTGTGGAGTTCATGATAGAATTTTGTTGATAATGATTATATATGTGTAGAGTAGCAATATAGATACAACTAATTGTTGGCAAAGTAAGTAAAGTTGGTGAAATAATTAAAGTACTCTCTCTCTCTCTCTCTCTCTCTCTGGTTGTGGTGGATTGTTGAATTAGGGCAAGCAAGTGGCTTGCATGGAGTAATAAGGTGGTTTTATTTGATATTGAGAGTGTTGACTGTTTTGTGTAATATTGAATGATTATTGTTGAGTTATTTTTTATTTGATTAATTCTTTTTAGTCTATTGATCGTAATGATGTTATAGTTACCAAATGTATTGATAACTTTTCTCTGCGTTTAAATTCATTGTTTTGTTAGGAATATAGCTGAAAGTGAATGATTAAAGATGATTTATTTCTTAAATTAAAGTGAAATTGTGTAAATGAAATGCGTGTTAACTTTTACTTTGTGCTTTCATGAAATCACATTATAGTTATTTCTTATAAACCACTTTATAGCAATGGATAGGAGTTAAAAGAAAATTACAAATAGAAGGTCACGAGAATATTTAGATGGAGTCCAACAGTTTCTGAATTTTGCATCTAACCATGCACACCCGGATGGAACGATTTCATGTCCGTGTAGAAAATGTGTGCTTACAAATTCGTGGACTATAGATGTCGTAAAGGCTCACTTAGTGTCAAAAGGGATTTGTAGGGGTTATAACCATTGGGTTTTTAACTGTAAATCATCATTTGCACAGACTTCTTTTGAAATTCCTAATAGTTATGTCCAAGAAAACCCGATAGAGTATTCCGATCTTTGTGACATGTTGCATAAATCTGGAAAAATCAGTTTTTTTTGAAAAACAGAGCATTTTAATGAAGAAAACTCCTCAAAGGACATTGTATTATGAATAAAATGCATGAGTATGAGATGAAAAGTTTTTCAAAAAATACTTGAATTCAACCCAGATCTTCCAAAAAAAATTTCAATCAATTTGACCTCAAGTCTCAAACTTTAAACGCATTTTGCATTAAAATCAAGGAACTTTAATCTTGAATGGCCACAACAAGATCACACACAATATAATGTACCAAGTTTAGCAAAGAGTAACTTGTGTAGTGTGTGCAACTAGTAAAAGGTTGAGATACATGTGAGGTAATATGTAAATAGAAATCAATCACAAAGTTTACAAAATTCATCACATAGAATTTGAAAGAGACTATCACCTAAAGAGTTACATCATATAACTCCCACATCTTCTAGAAAATAAGCTTGCAATCATGTAAGTTTCTTGATTTGCCTCATAATGTACACACAAATTTTTACTGTTCGATTTAGCTTTAAGTCCAATAATGTACACATCAATTTTAACATTTAAACCGAGGCTACACCTTATGTTCTTTTTGTGCATGTGCTATACTTTCTCGAGCACAAAATCTTACGATATGTACTAAGATGTTCATGATTGGCTAGTGAACAGTGGTGAAATGGTTATTTATGCTTTTCTCTAAAGGTTCAAGTTCGACAGTCAAAGACATGTGACTTCAAGATCAAGACAAAGTGATCAAAACCATAAACATCTTTCCCACACAACATGCACTACAAAACTCAAACTAGTAAAGTGCAATAAATAAGCTCATCCAAGCTAAACAAGGTACAAAAGACATGTTATGTGAAAATAAATTGGACAACCTTGATTTCAAATCCATGATGTGTAAAACAAAACACATAAAAATCTTTTTGGTTTAAAAATTTTATGACCAAAACTAAAAGCACACTATATGCTAAATGAACAATGCAAATGCAATGCATGACAGTGCTTAACTAAGTTATAGAAGGTACACAAACAAGAAATATCAATTTCTTAATTAACCCATGAGTTATGTACACATTAGTACATACTCATACAAAATTATAAATAGCTTAGCACTTATATAACACATACTATTCAAGTTTCTCCACAATGTCAAGCATGTTCTAAATCAAGAGAGAGATATTATAACACATGTAATCCTCAAAACAAATAAAACAAGACACAAAATAAAATATTTTTGTCTTTTTGAAAATTTTCAATGTTTTTGGATTTCTTTTTAAACTTAAAAAAACAAAACAACCAAAAATAGAAACAAAACATGTCCACAAACAATTGAAAGAATTAAATCAGGGACAAATTAGCAACACTCACCTTAGAGAATCTTTTCTCACCCATCTAGCACAAGTCTTCAGCTTTGTAGGTGAAAATTCATAAGAAGCAGAGTGTATTTGAGGGATTACACCAATCTTCTGAGAAAGACTAAAATTTTGCAAATTCCTTTCACAAGCCAACAAGCTTAAATTTTTCAAAAGAATATGAAACAATTTTATATGGACTTATGGTAGGAGAAATATCATCACATATCCTAGACTGAAACACAGAATGCTTAAATTTCAATTTATGACAATTAAGACGTATGTGACCAGAGATACCACAAAAGTGACAAACAGGAACAAATTTAAGAACATCAGTATTCCTAACAACAAATCTAGTCTCAGATTTTGGTTTTAGCCTTAACAAAGAACAATTTGGTCTAATATGACCAACAACACCACAAAGGTGACAAGTAGGCACAAAAACAGATTTATTATGCTCTCTAACAGTAGGTTTAGACTTAGGTTTAGAAACTTCAGTGTCTACATCAGAACTTTTACCTTTGTCTAACCTAACAAAATAAGCTTTTTCTTTATTATTCTTCTTAAAAGGAGGGATATAAACTTTCTCAGTTTTAGGCTTAAGAGAAACAGAAATACTTCTATTATCAATAGCAGGCTTGGTACTAGTCAAATTTTCAATTTTAGTTTTAGATTCAACTAACTCTTGTTCCAAGCTTTTCATCTTCTCATCTTGAAAGGAAATTTAATTTCTTAAAAATTCATTCTTTTTATTAGATTCATCTAATCTAACAATCAATTCCTCTTTTTCAAGATTAGCCAATTTTAACTCTTCCTTGAATTTCTTAGCAATTTTCATAGATTTTAATAATTCCTTACGAAGAGTTTCACAGGCATCAATAAAATCAACAGAAGCATGAGCAGAAACATGATCAAAAAGACACTTCAAATTATCCATGATAACAGGGGTCAAGGATCAGCTCTTAGATCAAAAGATCTAAAACAAAAGAGCTACCTGCTCTGATACCACTTGATAGTTTTTAGACCTCTTAAAAACACAATTGGATTAATCTAGGTAATTAACCAAGTTGTTACTTAGTCCAAATTCCAAATCTAGGTTATCAAAATCAAACAATCATATCATGCAAAGCAACAGAAAGATAAATAAGACAATAATATGATCATCTAGGAAACCAAACCGGTAAAAACCTAGGGATGATTTAACCTAATTATCCTCAAGGTAAACCTGAATCCACTATAAAAGTATCGAAGTTGTTCAACAGGACTTAGACCACTAACATCCTATTGCTACCCACCAGTAGAAACTTACTGACATGATCACGTGCAAGCTCCGAAACCATGGACTCCTTCTTTCTTGGATTCTCTAGTAAGTATAAGCACACCCGCTTGTGTTTCTTTAAGCTCTTTAGTGCAGCAACTGAATGATCATCAAGCTCTTGAACGAATCTTCTTATTGATAATCCTAAGTTTGTGTAAAGGAAAGCTCCTCACATATCTTACAAGAGATTTACACAAACAGCAATATAAGCAACAAAGTCCTTAGAGAGCTTTTCGGTACAAAACCCTAAATATATAAGAGGCACAAGAGGCACTATAATCTCTCTAAAACTTCTAAAAAACATTCTAGGGTTTCCCTTATATATAGGAGAGTTTTACTAGAACCCTAATACGTTTAAGTAGAGTTTGAGATGAACTGGAATTCTGCAGAAAATTAAATCTGTACGTGGTTCGATCGATCAATTCTAATTTTTGATTGATCGAGCCTTGCAGATTTAGTCCAATAAATTCTGCAATCACTCAATTCCAATTTTACAAATAAACATACTTTGAACAAGTCTAAACCTAAACTCTATGTTTTAATCATGGTTTGCCAACATAATACAAATTAGAGTTCTAATACATTAGTTCCTAAAATCTTAGAACCTAACAGTTTTTTTGTTTGGCCTATATATGTATATGTGAGAGTGTTTACCTTGATTTGCTTGAACTACTTGTACTAGTGGGATTGTGAGCATGTGTGTGTAGGAGGAGTCGTAATGTGTGGAGTTGCTACCAATCATTGAGATTTTTTACATTGTGATTGACTACCTAAGATTTGTGATTTAAGGTAAATTATGGTTCTAAAGGTCCTAGAGTCATCTAACCTAGATTATGTCAAATCGTGTCATGAACCAAGAAGATAGATTTAGGGTCTGCATGGGATGGTGTTAAGCACTCCCTAATGCCTGACCATAGATAACTAATTTTGATTATTACTTTCTAATGTTATGCAATGCAATAAAAAAAAAAAGGATAATTGACTAGTATTGGGGGCATATCACATATGTTCAATGATGTCTTGCATACTCCAAGATTGATACATGAGGAGTGATATTAATCATTTTGGTCTAGGGAAAACCAAGATAGATTTGATTTTGAAAATTCTAATATCAAGATGCACTCAAAATATTGACAAAGCACATCGTGACACATGCTTGATGAACATGTTGTGTTAAGGTTGAGGGATCCTGATATAACAATTAAATGCATCATGTTTGTATTTACCTCTATAGTTGAATACTCACGAGTCGACAAGATACGAACATGACACGCGAACAAAAATTTTCTATACTAAAGAGAGAGAGAGACATGAATAACTTGGAAGGGAACATGCTTGGTTGCTAAAAGGGTATGAAATATGTTCGATTCCGAATCCATGATTGTTTAGTCAAGAGAATATTTTAAGTTGATTTTGTTTTCAAAAACTCAATTTAGTAAGCAATAGAAAATATTATCTTTAGATAGAATAGAATGGAGGAAAATAATCCATACAGTTGACCTTAACTAATTTGTTGAGAATCAATAGCTGACCTCAAATTTTTTGTACTAAAACTTTGGTATTGTTATATTTTTATTGTTTTGGCCAACTAACAATAATCACCAACAAGAGTTTCAAAAAATAAAAATAAAAATAATAATCACCAACAAGTGGTGGGCCATTATTAAGTTTTGATCCCTTCTTTTTCTACTTGTATTTCGGAAGAGTTGGAATACTTTGTTCATTTCTGAAGAAATTATTTGGGTCTACCGTGGTTTTCACACGAACCAATCTCTCGAAATTACCCTTAAAATAGCTAGGTCCATATTCTTGAGCTTTTTGAAAAGCTGTAGCATTATCTGTGGCGGCACCAATGTCAAGGTCCCTGTAGCAGAAGAATGCTTCTCTTGGAGACTTGGAGACATATGGAGTCATCGCATCATATAAGGCTTGTGATAAATCTATATTGTGTTCGGTGATGTTAACTCCGTCCTCCATCCAGAGGAAACCGTACTGAATCAAAAATAAATTTCCGGCTCGGTGTGGGAATGGAGTCTCTGATTCAGAAATCTCTTGCATTCTTCCCCCATAAGGATTCCATTGCATCCATCCAAGCCCTCCTTTGATCATTAGCTTCCATATGGATTCCAACACTTCCTTTGGAATGACTTCTTTTACATAGTCAGACCTACTCTTGTAATATACCACAGGCTGCTTTGGCCTTTCTAGTAAAACATTTATGGATGTTCCAATAGGATAGTCAGCCCAGAATACTGTAGATTCAACCCAACTCATCTCATTGCACTCATTTTGTTGTAGTCCTAGTTGGGGAAAGCTCTCATTCAACAACGAAAGTAGTCCCTGTGTTTGCCCTAGGAAGAGGCCAATAAATGCAATTACTACTGTCTTCTTGCCCTCTTGGGAGTCTTGGCTTGCATTGAACACTTGGGGCATCACTCTTATGAATAAGTCTTCAGGTAGTTTGTGACCAACATGTTGCCACTGATAAGCAATATCCGTTGCACCTTGTTCCAGGGTCCTATTAGCATGGAACACTGTCACAATAGGCGGAACACGAAGCAACTTGATCTTCCATGAAAGAATAACCCCAAAGCTTCCTCCGCCACCTCCTCTAATGGCCCAAAACAGATCTTCACCCATAGACTTTCTATCAAGGATTATACCGTTGACATTGACAATTTGTGCATCAATGATATTATCCACTGAAAGACCATATTTTCTCATCATGTTTCCATACCCACCTCCGGAAAAGTGCCCACCCGTGCCAACGCTAGGACACGCCGCAGCAGAGAATCCATGTTCCTTGCTTTTCTCAGCAATTCTGTAATAAAGTTCGCCAACAGTTGCACCAGCCTGAACCCAGGCGGTCTCATCTGCCAAATTTATATTGATGGATCTTAGATTGAACAGGTCAAGAATAACAAAGTACAGATATGAGGTGTATGAAAGGCCCTCAAAGTCATGGCCACCACTTCGTATTCTAATCTCCAGCCCATGATTCTTTGCACATATAACAGTTCCTTGGACGTGGGATTCATGCAAGGCTGTTACAATTGCCAAAGGTTTTGGGGTAAATTGCGTTGTAAATCTTTTGTTTCTTATATATGACAGCAAAACAGATTGAAAAGAGGAATTTTCGGGAGTGTAAATGGCGTCAAAGATTGGGTTGGAAGGCTGCGAATAGTTTGAAAGACACTGGATGAAATCGTCAACATTACGTGGACTTGAGGTTGCACATGTAACTAAAAGCACAAGGACACCGAAAATTAAGAGTAGTGTAGATCTTGAAAGCTTCATCTTTTGAGGACTCTTTTTCTTCTCTCTTGATTGCTCACTTGTAAATGATTCTGTTTATTTATAGGGAAATCAAGCACTGTAAAATTAATTTTTGGTCATACACTGTAAAAAATATTAAATATGAAATTAATAATTATGATATTTTTTTTTTAAGAATAATTATGATGCTTAGTAATAGGTATCTATGATTGTATTCTTATATGGAATTATTAAATATATGGTTATGATAGTTACTAATAGGTATTTATGAACTTATTAAAAAAATTAATAGGGATTTATTATGATTTTACTTTAAATAGAAATTTCTTTTTAAACCCCTTTTTTTTTAGGTGGAATTTCTTTTTAAACCTATATTGCAATATTTATATAATTATGGTTATTAATGATATATATTTATTATGGATGTGTATGTATGTAAAAGTAAAACTATTTAGCATATCATTTAAAGAAAATAACATTGTAAAGATTTTAGTTGAGGCAAATAGTAATATATGGTACACGTACAATACGGACGGTTATAATTCAACATCTTTTAAGAAAAGTTGGTTTCAAAAACTCAGCAAAGTGTAATATGTTTATATTTTAAAATTTGGCAATAAAAATATGGAAACATTACCATATAATTTTTTGGAGATAAATACCAATTAAATTCAACACATTACAGTCTTATAGAAAATTTCAACAATCTAATTTAAAATATAATTTTTAATAAAGAAAATTATTTCAATAATCATGAATAAATCAACTATACCACTAATTTTTGTTGTGAAAATAATAATCAAATTATGTACCAAATAATGTTCTACTTATTCATAGATCCAAAATAAATGATCTTACCTAAATAAAAATAATATAGTAAACTTTTTCACCTGATTTTTATTTGTCTACTTTAGTTGAACTTACTTACTATTTGCTCTAGAATACATTAATTTATAAACCATGACTCCCCTTAGCCACTCCTATCAATGGGTAGATGGTGTGGTGTGGTACCACCACATCGGATTCAGATCCTCTAGATTTCCTAGGATACTCTAATAATAGATTTCCTTAAATCCTAACTACTCTTTTATGATTTGAAGGTCTAGATTTTGTCATGTTAGCATTCCACTAACAATACTCTTAAAATAATAAAATAATGTTGCAAACAAAACAATTAAGATTATTATCAGTAGAATGATGACATAGCAAAATCTAGACCATTAAATCATTAAAGAATTGTTAAGATTTAAGAAAATCTATTTGGTAGAGTATCCTAGGAAATCTAGGGGATTTAAATCCCACCACATCCCTCGATCTTATCCATCCTTCACGTTTTTGGTTTTCAACTTTTTCCTCTTTTGACCTTGTTTTTGGGCTACGATTTGAAGGTCTTTGAGAGCTTGGATTTCTTTGGAGGTCTTTGAGAACTATTAAATATATAATTATAATAGTTACTAATAGGTATTTATGAACTTATTAAAAAAATTAATAGGGATTTATCATATTTTACTTTAAATAGGAATTTCTTTTTAAACCTTTTTCTGTTGAGGTGTAATTTCTTTTTAAACCTATATTGCACTATCTATATAATTATGGTTATTAATGATAGATATTTATTGTGGATGTGTATGTATGAAAAAGTAAAACTATTGATCATATCATTTAAAGAAAATAACATTGAAAAGATTTTTTTTTTTTTTAAGAGAGTTTCAACCTATGACGTCCACTCATGATAATGCTCTTTATCATCAGACTAAGACACCAATCGGTTTTTGGTGTAGGAGGGGATTGAACTCCAAATCTCTTACTTAACCATCAAAGACTTTACCAGTTGAACTAACTGGAACCCACTCATTGAAAAGATTTTAATTGAGGCAGATAGTAATATACGATACATGTACAATATGGTAAGTAAACAGACAGTTATAATTCAGCATCTTTTAAGAAAAGTAGGTTTCAAAAATTCAACAAAGTATAATATGTTTGTATTTTAAAATTTAGCAATAAAAATATGGAAACATTAGCCATATAATGTTTTGGAGATAAATACCAAAATTCAACACATTACAGCCTTATAGAAAATTTCAATAATTTAATTTAAAATAGAATATTTAATAAAGAAAATTTTTCAATAATCATGAATAAATCAACTATACCACTAATTTTTGTTGTGAAAATAGTAATCAATTAAATTACGTATCAAATAATGTTCTACTTATTCATAGACCCAAAATAAATGATCTTACCTAAATAAAAATAATATAGTAAACTTGTTCACCTGTTTTTTATTTGTCTACTTTAGTTGAACCAACTTACTATTTGCTCTAAAATATATTAATTTAGAAACCAAGACTCCCCTTAGCCACTTCTCTCAATGGGTGGATGGTGTGGTGTGGTACCACCACATCACCTGATCTTATCTGTTCGCCTTCACGTTTTTGGTTTTCATCAGCTTTTTCCTCTTTTTGACCTTGTTTTTGGGCTACCATTTGAAGGTCTTTGAGAGCTTGGATTTCTTGAAACTTGGTGTCCCTAGAAAGTTCTGGATGTCTAGTTTTCATAGGCTTTGACCTCATATGATTTTAAGCTACGGTTGAGATATCATGCCTGGAAGGGGGGTGACGTTGTGCAGAAAATTTAATAGTACTATTTTTGAAAAATTCATTCCTCCCAATCTAGAGAAGATATCATCAGCCATTTTAATGGAAAGTAGCTAACCCATCATGCTTCAATTTGGTTCAGGCAGTTCGCACCAATTGTGGCTGGATTGATACAATTTATTGTGCGAAAACGCCCTAAAAATTTTCCTTGACATGAAAAACAATACATTTAATCATGGTATTTGCATTTTCTTGATATTTAATCCATTTTAACTCCAATTTTGGTCGATAAATTGTTGTTTCGAAGGGAAATTCATGATATTTAAGATGGTTAAAAAATTATCTTGATCAAACGATCAAATTTAAAAATCAACGATTTGACCACTCTTAGTTACGGTTGTAGTGGGCCTTTTTGGTTAAATCAGGCTGGACTGCCTCCTACGGTACTGAGCCCAAATATTCTGAGTAAGGGAGTTGAGACTGGTCCAACTGCAACTCAATTTGGTCCGGTTTGTGTGCAAACTATGCCTCGTCTACCAGGAGCACGCTTTTGGCGGGCATAACTATTTCAGATAAGTCGTGGCAGGCAGATATAATAATAATAAGATAAAAGAAAGTACTTTGACTTCTTTATTAAAGTAAATAGATAATCCCTACTTAAGAAAAGATAATCACAGTTTAACAACAATTATTTTTATAAGGAAAGTAAGGGAAACAAGTAGGTAGTATATGGGTTAATTAAAGGAGGAAAGAAATCAAATTAAATCTGATCCACAGGACCAAAACTAGAGAGGGAAGAACACCTCTTCTCAAAGTGAATAATCTCCCAAGGAGGTCCTGCCATGGAAATTAATCACTTTAAGGGAAACGGACCTGAATGGTTGGTGCACAAGAGAACTCTTTGTTTCCGGCAGAGAGCAGGACTTTGAGAGAGAGAGGGAATCAACCTATTGGTGCATGCCTGCCACTCTAGCTCTCTATCTTTTTTTTTCCTTCTCTTCTAATATTCTCCTTTCTTATCTTTTTTCTTTCTACTTCTTTTTCTTAATACTTGTTTTCTATTTCCTGGTTTTCAAATTCCTAATACCGTGGTGCTTGTGTCGTCCTCCTCCTATACACGGCAATGACCTCTTTATAGTATCTGCCGTGATCGGATTTTACTATTTTAGCCCTTAACCACCTTTGTCTGGTTTGGGTGTACTTACTGACCACCACTGGTCCGTTTGTGTGCCACTCCCCATCGCCAGACAAAAGAAAACTATTTTGTTTGTTTGTCTGCCGTGGCACCCTTTCTTGCTATGGTATGGGTGTCCTCTCTCTCCTTATCCCTCATGGCATGCACCTAGTGGTTCCAACTCAACTTTGTTTCTTTTGGATGGTATGTCATCCCAGCAAGACACTTCCCCCAAAAAAGCCCGAATAGGAACCTCAAAATAGGTTTTTCCCCTCTCCCCACCGCTAAACCATGCCCTCTTACCTCTGACCCATGACCTCAACGTGTCCTATATTGGCTAGGTACAAGTTGCTGAGGTCTGGGCTTTGCGCGTGCCTCTCTTCCATGTATGTCCAAAATCTGTCTGCTGCTCACGCGTTTGTTGTGGTTAGCCTGCACAGTTTGTCGTCCGTTTTTTACTCTTTTCTGGTTTCCCTTTCCTTTATGGCTCACCTCATTTAAGGGCTGGGCCTTGCTTGACGGTGGGTTTTGCCTTTCTTTTGCTCACCATTTTTCCTGCTACCATCTCCTGCCATACCACTCTATCATTCTTGTTGCGAAGTTGTTTGCCTCAATCTTGTTGGGCCTCTTTGGGCCTGCCGTTTATTCTTCTATCAATGGCCCAGTACGGCCATTAGTTCTTTTATTACATCACTGGCGGGCTCCTGTATCCTATTTGTTTTCTCTTGGGCGTCCCTGGCCCATTTGCTTTCCTTGGGCTTCCTCAACCCTTTTCTTAACTTTGCATTCTCATGGGATTTTACTGAGTTCTTTGGGTTTCCCCGGCCCAATTACATTATCCCTCATTCTTGGGGTTCATGGGCTTACTATCAACCCCTTACTTTCTTTACTTTCATTACTTTGGGTCTATCGTGGCCCATTCTCACTTTTCCACATTATATACCGCTCATGGTTTGCTTTTTCTCTCTTTCTAGGCTCCTTTAAGCCCATTTACCCCCTCAAGGTCCATTTGTTTATCTCATGAGCCTGTGATCCATTATTCCCGCCGCTTAGGCTTAATGGGTTTTCTATCCATTTGCCAGCTCTTTTCTGTCCGTGTTGCTAGGCTTCTCATTTTCACTTGGGCTTCCAAAATGGCCATCAACAAAGGTCTAGTCAATGTTAGTCAAATTTTGCCAAAAATGGCAAGTTTAAAATGTTGAAATCTTAGATGGTTTATTTTGTCAATCTGGTCAAGATAAACAAGTGTGTATTTCCCTATTTTCTTAGTCTTGAAAACACAGTTCTCGTTTTTTAAAGCTTGAACTGACCTTTTGACATGCATATCAAGGTCAAACAAAATACCATATCAACAAATATATATTAATATATTGTGATGGCTAACAATGAACCACTTTCATAGAACCGCTTCTTGTAAAATTCCAGAGCAAAAATGTCGGCGAAAATGGGTAATTACCCATCAAAATCGAACTATTTAGTTAATAGGGTCCGTTTGGAAACATATTGGCAAACTAGCAACTCGAGCCTCAGAGGCTCGATTTTGGGCCCCTAAATCGAGTTTCTAAGGCTCGATTTTCATGCGTCGTTCCTCTCCGTTGTGGCGCTTTGTCCAGGTGGCATCTACATGGAAATCGAGTCTCTAAGACTCGATTTACATTTAAAACGAAAACAAAAAAAAAACTAAAGGGCAGCAGGAAAAGAAAGCCCAGAAACAGAGAAGAAAACCAGAGGAAAAGAAAACCCAGAAACAGAGAAGAAAGCCAGAAAACCACAACGCGCTCATCAGAGAAGAAAGAAAAAAAAAAAAAAAAAAACCCAGAAACAGTCGCGCGGCGAGGCGACCTGGGTCGCGCGCGGCGACCTGGGTCGAGCGCGGCGACCTGGGTCGCGCGCGGCGACCTGGGTCGCGCGCGGCGACCTGGGTCGAGCGCGGCGACCTGGGTCGCGCGCGGCGACCTGGGTCGCGCGCGGCGACCTGGGTCGCGCACGGCGACCTGAGTCGCACGCGGCGACTGGGTCGCGCGCGGCCTGGATCTGTCGCCCGGCGACCTGGTCGCGCGCGGCCTGTGTGTGTCGCCATTCCTTCTTCTTCTTCTTCTTCTTCTTCTTCTCTTTCTTTTTTTTTTCTTTCTTTCTGCATTTTCTTTCCGCTGTTTCTGCATTTTGAGTTGCATTTTGGGTGATTAATATTTTATTTTTCGGTGGAAATCGAGTCTTAGAGACTCGATTTTCATGTGGATGCCACCTGGACAAAGCGCCACATCAGAGAGGAACAACGCATGAAAATCGAGCCTTAGAAACTCGATTTAGGGGCCCAAAATCGAGCCTCTAAGGCTCGAGTTGCTAGTTTGCCAATATGTTTCCAAACGGACCCTATTAACTAAATAGTTCGATTTTGATGGGTAATTACCCATTTTCGCCAAAAATGTCACAATGATATACTATTACACTTTGATTCTAGAGCCGAAAACATTGCGGTGTTGCATTTGTCTGAGGAGGATCCGAACCAAAGGTCCAATAGAAAGGGACCCACTACCACTGCTACTTTTATTTTTTATTTTTTTAATTTTTTTGCTTGGTAAGTGCAGGAGAGAGAACCCCTGAGCAACAGGTTACAAAGAAACGGCTATGAGACCATTGGCCACTGCTACTTTTAATAATTCTACTTCCGACCTAGAAACCATAGAAACTACTACGCCAACAGGTACGTGCTTGTAATTATTGCAACAAAGATATCTCAGGGAGAATTCAAATCTCGGAAACCTAACAGGTACCCAGAGCTCCACTTCATTATCTTAAAACCCTTTTTGGTTCTTTCAACAATTATTAGATTGATCTTGGCTGTAATAAAACTTGGTAATGAACGCGATATCAGTCAACATCCATTACACGCACAAAAGAGAGATAGTTTGGGTTTTAGGGATTAAAAATAATAAATAAATAAATATATTGTACGACGCATAAGAAATGGTCTATTCTAAATTGAATAGCCAAGATCAAGTTCCAGATGTATCATAAAGGCATGCAATAATAATGGTTTTAACTTTTAACATACTAAGCTTTGATCATCACATCCCTTCATTTGCTCCGCAGCCAGACAGAGGGGCAGAGTTCAGATATGATTTTCTTTGAAAGTTAAAATGAATTAAATAATTTAAAATCTGACATTTCAATTTTCTTTTCTTTAATAGCTAACATGTCATAATTATTTTAAGGTTTTTGTTCATGGATTATGACATGGTATAATGTCAACAATTTATTTTAAAATGAAATAGTAAGATTAAAAGAAATCAATCTGATAGAGTAATTTACGAACTCTATATGATCTTGATCTAAAATAGAGAGGATTTTGTTACGAATACCTTAACATCTGCCTTCTAAACAAAATTTTGTAATTAATATAAAAATAACAATATCATTTTACCACAGAAAGGGGAAAAAATTAAAATAGTACCGCCTATCTCCTAAAAAATTATCTTTATAAACTTATTCACACACTTACACATCTAATCTCAAGTTTATATTCTTCTAAAAAAAAATCTCAAGTCTATATAAGTATGTATTTATACGTATGTAAATATAAGCATATAATATTATATATACTTAAATTGAGGCATGTAAGTTTTAACAACACAAGGTTGGTGAATTTTATTTTTATTTTTTTACAATATAAGGCATAAACCTTAGAGTTTGGAAAAATTCATATGATTAAGGTGGGAAGTAATATGAATTTCATGTTGAAATTGTTGGTTTAGAATGATCCAATTTTTATTTTTTATTGAGTTAGATTGTCATTTCATCTGAGAGAAGATTAAAACTGAATGATTACGAAATGATTACAAAAACTAAATGTGTAAAACTGAATTTCATTCTCATTCAACATAATGAATACAAAAACTCGGTTCACTTTATATTTGGGCAGAGTAAGCGTGAAACAAAAATACTAACTAACAAACTACTGTCCAATAATAACATGATATCTGTCACCTAATATATACGACTTGTAGTTCTATACACTAATACATACAAGCTACATGTTGCTTACTCTGAGCATCTTAATACTTCCCCTCAAGATTAAGGAACTGAGGACTGCCAAGGGCTTTAGTGAACAAATCTGCTAATTGATACTTAGTGGAGATATGAAAGGTTTTGATGACTCCATTTTAATCTTCTCTTAGATGAAATGACTATTTAACTCAATATATTTGGTCCTCTCTTGATATACTGGGTTTATTTGCTAATGGAGACCAGGTTAAAGGAAAAAGTAGAGACGCAAAGAAAATTTTTAAGGACTAAGGCGGATGTTAATCTAACTGTCTCTATATGTGTAACTTTGACTATATCTCCATTAGGTAGTTTGACATACATATGGGCAATAGAAGTGATGGTGGTAAGAAAATTAAGAGAATAGACAATGTAATCAGTGGCTCCACTATCAAGAATTCAATTATTTGATGAAATCATGGAAGCATTGACATTTGAAGAGAAAACAGAATGCACTATGGAATGTGAAAAATTTTGGAGGTTCAAAAGCTTACATGGCACAACATAAGAAAATCGACTACTCGTCTACCGTCTTCGGTTTTATAGTGTTTATTGATAGATTATAAATTTATAGATTAAATCATTTAAAATCAAACATTTGAATTTGCTTTTTTTTTTAGTAGTTGATAGGGCATTAATATTTTAAAGTTTTTGTTAACGGATTATGACATGGTATAATCTCAACCATTTATTTTAAAATGAAAGATCAAGATTAAAAGAAATAAATCTGGTAGAGTACTCTAGGAAGTAGGAACTTTAGAGGATCTTAATCTGAAATAGAGATGATTCTATTACAAAAAGCCCAACATTTGACTTCTAAACCTACATATGTAACAAATTTAAGAAACTGACATCATTTTGTCATAGAAAGGGAAAAAAAATTAAAAAGAGACTCCCTGTCTCTCTACTCTAGGTTTTTCCCACATGTTTTGTACAGGTTGATACTAGTTTACAATTTCAAAGTTACCGCTATATTCATATATTTACGTAAATAATATATGTTTATAAACATGTACATAAATAAAACATATGTTTTACTTATTAAATGTTTATTAACATATAATTTAAGTAAAGCCCAAATATCAGCTTAAATATGACAATGCAATTTATTACTTTTACCTTCTTTTTTTTTATAATGTACCAACCCAAACACCCGGAAAATCTCTAGTATAAGCTGAAACTACCTAATATTTTATCTTGCACATTTTAGAGATGTACCAAAACCAATTTAATGGCCAGTATGTTATTACATATACTTAAATCAGGTCACATAAGTTTTAACAATAAAAGGTTAGTGAATCTAATTTTTATTTTTTTAGATCGTAAAATAAACTACTTATATCTAATTAACCCTTAAGAAAGAAATTCATGATAAAAAATATAAAAAATAAAAAGGCAGGTGTAGTGGATTTGGACGGAGGATCTCTGGCAGTTTCAGTATCCATATCATGAATTTGGACGGACGGCTGCTGAGTAGGAAAAACAGGGAGGCTAGACTTGACCACCCTAGGTTTGGACGACCTGTGTTTGGCCCTCTTCTCCTTGTGACGACTTGGAAGATTTTCCAAGTCAATGGCCTTTGACAAACTTTTCCTTTTGTCCCCAACAGCAGGATGAGGCTGAGATTGAGCTTCAGGCCTAGCTGCCTTGTCCACAACTTCCTTTCCTTTATTTTCCTTCATGGTTGCCATCCCTAAAAGAAAAATATTGAAGTATCAGCTAAGGAATGTATAACAATCAAATAACTTCTAAGTAAAAAGAAAACTCACGTCTACGAATGGTGAGCTTGTGAGCTAGAGCTTCAATAGAGGGCTCAAGACCAAGACCCCACGTGGCAAGACGTTGTAGGGTCACCAACGAGTGAAAGCTCCTATCAATGTATAGACGAGCTCTGTGGACGCGATCTCGATGAAATTTACTTAAGGTTGGTCATTTAACAGCTTAAACAAAGAAGGGAGAAAAATGTTAGACGATTATAAATAAATAAATAAAAACAAACAAACAACACAAAAACATACCTTCAGGACGAAGGTTGCCTAGTTCTCCAGTATATGGGGCAAATGAATCCCTGCCAATCTCAACAAGGTGCCCAAACCAGAAACCAAAGACGAAGAAAAACTCTGTCTTCCAGTTTCTGTCAGATGTAACCAAGGACTTAATCAATCTACAGTCACTGCCCCTCGCTGTAAATTGATAAAAGCCCAAAGACTGATTAATCTCGGAGGGTTTGTAACAGAAGAGGAACTAGTACACAGTGAGAGGACGATCCCTTTCAAATACTTCTCTCCATAAAACTTGCATAGAAACAACGAGTCTCCATGCATTAGGCTTAAATTGGCAAACTCCTAAACCTAATCTTGTAAGTAGTTCCCTAGCAAAGGCATTTAGGGGTAACCTAAGCCCCCCTAGAAGGTAAGCTTCATAGATGCCTATCCCAAAACGGGGTTGGCAGCACCACTCCCCACGGATGGCTAACCTAGGGTTAAGGTCGTTTGGGACTTAGTACCAACTCTTAAGGGCAGCTAGTCTCCTCTCATTCGTCTTGGAAGGGATACCTACAGCACAACTATATACAATCTCTACCTCATCTACAGGACTGGACGGAGGAATACTCGTTGAGGTACCAGCCTGAGATCCCGAGGCTGCCCTTATCCTAAGCTGCTCCTGGAAAACCTCTAGGGGAATCCCAGGAACACCAGATGTTTATTCCTTGTCGGTGTTACCACTACTATTACTACTACTATGGCTACTAGAATCAGTGTAACTAGTGGAGTCATGATACTCGTCTATAGCCTTATCTACACTATTGTTAGATAAGGAAAGAACATTCTCAGACATTTTGAAATTCTAAGGAAAACCTAAGGAGGATATAGATAGTACCTGGCTCTAGACGGAGGAGAACTAAGGACGCGGAAACACTTCTAGATGAGGTGCTAGACGACAAATGTCAAGGAAGAAAATTTTAGAAATGTGAAGGGTAGGAGAAGAATTCTACTATTTATAGGCAATAGAATTTGGCATCTAAAATGACGTGACTAACCAAAGGATGACACGTGGCATACTTCTCGAAAAAGTGAATCAATGCGACCAGTCACTAATGAGTTCATGACACGTGGTACACATAACCGCTAACAGAAGGACACACGTCCAAAGAATAGCATTAGGCTATATAGTACCTTGGACGACCCCTGGACAAGGGGGCAATGGATGGTGAACTAAGAATTGAACAAACTCCAAGCTCGTCCATGAGAGTCATCCATGTTAAGAAGGTGAGAATGGACCTCCTTTATAGAACTGGTTGTCCATGCACTTAAGGGTCGTCCATTAAGAAAACGTTTGGATGACCCCAGACACTTAGGAAATTCCAAGTGTTTCTCTATAAGAGTTAATGAATTGGACCATGTGTTCTTATTCTGAGGCATGTGTAAAAATCGAGGTTCATTGCCACAACTTCTTACTAAGTGCTTAACTTTCAATAATGGTTACGGAAGATAAGTTCAAATAATCTGACTTCCATAGCGGTCGTGGAAGTTAACCATGAACTTTTGGACCTTCTCAAAAATAGGGGAAGTTACCAGACAAGTAACCGCTTCAAGTGTACACTATATAAATGCTCATTTACATCAAATGAAGGTAAGTTTCTAATATTTCCTAAAAAGTTGGAACTCCAGAATTCAAGAGAGAAATTAACTTAAGCATCAGAGGGTTCTTGGCCGGTCCCCCCCGGTCACATTTGATTGTGTATTTTTCTTTTCAGGTTTCCCAAGCAGTTTCTTAACCATTGAAACCTGAAACATTCAGTCTACTGATTTTTCTTCGCATCATCATCATCATCATCATATATATATATATATATATATATATAACATTTTCATAACATTATTGTTTGAATTATAATGGATTCTAGTATAATATTTAGGTAAAAATTAAAATACATAGTTAGTCCCTAAATTTCATTTATTAAATGTTTTTAGGTCAGAAGTTTTAAGTGTTATTGGTTCCTAAAGTTTCAAAAATAAGTGTTATTTGTCATTTGGTCAACTTTATTTAACTTCCTTGTCTATGTGTCTAACAAAATAATGACATAAACATTTTTTTAATGATGGTGGAAATTTTTTTTTTATGAGTACTGCTATAGATATTACCATCACTACATTAATTTTACAAATCGATGTCTCACCAATTAAAAAGAGACAATTAAATTTATACATATATATATATATATATATATATATATATAACATTTTCATAACATTATTATTTGAATTATAATGGATTCTGGTATAATATTTAGGTAAAAATTAAAATACATAGTTAGTCCCTAAATTTTATTTATTAAACGTTTTTAGGTCTGAAGTTTTTCCTAAAATTTCAAAAATAAGTGTTATTTGTCATTTGGTCAACTTTATTTAATTTCCTTATCTATGTGTCTAACAAAATAATGACATAAATATTTTTTTAATGATAGTGGCAATATTTTTTTATGAGTACTGCTATAGATATTACCATTACTACATTAATTTTACAAATCGATGTCTCACCAATTAAAAAGAGACAATTCATTTTTTTTTTATATATATAAAAAATTCAAAATTTAGTTATAAGAAACTTGAAACTTTAAAGTATATTAGGTTGTTGTGAAAATGAAAATGTTGTGCCTATATAAAAATTCGGAGCCAAAATAGTTCCCTCACGAAACAAACGAAATCGCTTTGTGCACTCCCTTACCTGGAGCTTCAGGCTTCAGTTTTTTCCGATCTCAAAGTTTAGAGTACCGTTAGCACCGTGTTGCGATATCGAAAACTGGTATTTTTTATTTTATTTTATTAGCCCATAAAATAATTGACTCCTCCTTTAATTACAAACCCGGATTTCAATTCCAATTTCAAACCAAACAGCCCCTTCTTATTTATTTTCAAACTTTCTAGGGCTTTGTTCTTCGGTGAATCGGAGCGATGGGTCGGTCTCGGGCGGTGTCGCATTTGTCTGAAGAGGATCCGAACCAAAGGTCCAAGAGAAAGAGACCAACTACTATTACTGCTACTACTACTACTTCCAATACTTCCAACGCTGCCTCTGCTTCCAACGCAGAAACCACAGAAACTGCTACGCCCACAGGTAACTAATTTTGATTCATTCACTACTAACCAACAAAATAACTAACTAACTAACTGACTTACTTTTTTAATTTTTTATTGAAGGGAAACTGGCATTGTACCATTGTAATTATTGCAACAAAGATATATCAGGGAAAATTCGTATAAAGTGTGTAATGTGCCCTGATTTTGACCTCTGTATTGAGTGCTTCTCTGTTGGAGCTGAGGTTACACCCCACAAGAGCAACCACCTTTATAGGGTTATGGTCAGTACTTAATCTTTCATTTTATTGTATCTATACATATTGCTCTCTCTTTCTATGTATATATGCATATGCTTTGTATTTGTAATGTAATCCTTAGCCAACTACAACCTTCAATACCCTTTTCTTATCTTTAAATTCAATGATTGTTTGATATATAAGTTTTCGACTTTGTGTGATAGGGTGTTAGTTGGAGCCTAAGAAGCTTAGACATTCCAAAATTTCCGGGGTGTCCATGTTCGAAATGCACGATCTTGCATTTCTGTTAGAATAAAACAGATTCTTTTATTTTAGATATGTTTATAAAAAATTTAATGTTCGTTGTCGTCGTTTCCCAATTTTTTAAGACTTGCCATGTTGCCATATCTTGTACCATGTTGTGTCCGCGTCAGTGTCCATGTTCATGCTTCTTTGGTTGGAATGATATGTATTAAATTCCTTTCTTTCATGAAGGATAATTTTATGTCATCTCTATTTTGCTACTTTTCCAACGAATTGCGTAAAGTTTTGATAAATTTTCTTGTTATTCTTTTAATAATGAAATTTTTGGTTTTACTTTTGTTTTCTCAGTAGTTATACTTATAGATGAAATGAGAATGTTGAGATTGATTAGTGGCAAGATACAAATTTTATTAGAAATAATGCAATGCAACTGTGAGAAGTTAACATAGTTTTTAAAACCATACTGGGTAAAGAACTGGAAAAAGGAAGTGGTCCTTGATTTTACGGTTGGGAATGGTGGTTGGTTAGGCTTTCAAGAAAATATAATGCAGCATTTGACTTATCAGTGAATTTTGCCCCCAATGAAGCAATAGTGCTGCAAAGGATAAATTTCTTTCTCTTGGAGCATTTTAAATTCCAGTCTAAAGAATAACACCATTTCCTTTATCTATTTTAAGCATGAGTGTGCAAATCTTTTTAGGAGTGCAAATAGGAGCTAATTTGGACTAATATAATGATTAGGAGATGGACTATAAATGTGTTTTATGTTTTGGTTCACTATGAAATGAAACTGGAAATACCATACTGCCTTTGTTATTATTCATGTATATCTTGTTTAAGGGGAGAAAAACATTTTGCTTGGCAGGACAATCTCGCTTTCCCACTTTTGTGTTCGGACTGGAATGTAGACGAAGAGATGTTACTTCTGGAGGTAATTTGTTTACATACCAAGTTCACGTATCACTGAAACAATATTATGTTTTATTTAGTTGTTTTGGTAAATGCTGCTAATAATCTTTCATGAATCTACAATGTCATTGTCCTTGATGTTTGGGTGGTTAATGTGTATTATTTTTAGGGAATTGAAATGTATGGATTTGGTAACTGGACTGAAGTTTCTGAACATGTTGGAACAAAAAGAAGATCACAATGTATTGACCACTATAATGCTGTGTACATGAATTCTCCATGCTTTCCTCTCCCGGTAAGCAAGTTTTGATATATGCATGCATATGAACACTACATACATACATACATACATACCTACATGTGCATAAAAATTAATATGCTAAAAAGTTGTAATTTATGTACCTAGGATATGTCACATGTTATGGGAAAAAGCAGGGAGGAGCTCCTTGCTATGTCTAGAGGGCATGGTGAAGTCAAAAAAGGTTAGTTTGCCTATATTCCATTGACTATTACTTGTAGCACTTATTTTAGTGATTTTGCATGATGAGATTTGACTATTTTGAATTAGTGTTGGTAAATAATTCTTAAAGCACAAAGCTCCACAACTGAAGTGCTTTAGATAGCTAATGCAAAGCACATTCTCAACTGAACCATTAAAAAGGGTTCAAATCCCCAGTTGAACGTGCTCAGGCCCAATGAGCCTGATCCCAAAGATAAGAATCCCATGTTGGGGGCTTATGACCAGATTGACCTGGATCCAAGTAGTGAAGTAAGGGGATTGGGTCAACGGATAACTTGCTTGAGAATTCTCTTGAAACAGAGGAATGTGCTTTAGGTGTGGAAGAAGTGAAAGCTTTGCTGGTGGTTTCTCAGCTCTCATGCTGGGGGCTTATGACTGGATTGACCTGGGTCCATGTAGTGAAGTGAGTAAGGGGATTGGGTCAACAGATGACTTGCTTGAGAATTCTCTTGAAACAGAGGAACAGGCTTTAGGTTTGGAAGAAGCGAAGGCCTTTTCAATGGTTTCTCAGCTATCATTGGTTATTAGAGAGGACAAGACAGGCAAGAAGCAATAGCCACCTTCCCAATTCAGAGCTCAGTTGATGTTTGAACCAGTGACATATCTGGGTCACCATGAGGTTAAAACTATGGTGAGTCTGTTGAAGGAGGCAATTCAATTACTGTAGAAAGAAAATATGAGTTTGGGAGGATCAATATTAGATTTATTAGACATCAATGATTAAGAGTTAGCAGTGGATTCATTGATGGAGGCTTTGCATTCCAACATGCCAAGTAGAGGGCCCTAATATATTGATTTGGAGTCTGAATGGAAATGGTAGATTTAATGTTTGCTCATACTATGAGGTTTTGCAAGGCTCCACTAATGCAGTTTTACCTTGGAAAAGCATTTGGTGTTATAATCTTATGAAGAGAGCTGTAGCATGTTTAATTGGTGCTGTATATGTAGGAGAAATGGGGAGATTGTAAACCACCCGTTGGAGGAATCAGTTTGGTAAATACTTGTTTATTTGGAATTTAACCCCAGTATGCTTGTTGTGTGGATATTGTGGGGAGAGAGAGAGAGAGAGAGAGAGAGAGAGGAATCATTGTACATTTGAAGGCATAAATGTCTTGGTGGTCTAACTGAAGTCATCTTCTATTAGGACTTTGTTTGAATGGTCTGGTGTCTTAGGACCTAATAATTTTGACAATGTTGTTGATTTCATTGGTATCCTTTCTTTTTGTATGTAATCCCTATTTTTGTGCGTAATTATTTTGGCTATATTATGCATATGTTCTGTATGGATAAGGTAGCTTCATTTTTTTTCAATAAAAGTATATTACTTATCCCAAAAAAGCCTTTTTTTTGGGTATTGTATTACTATGAATCCTATGGTGGCTTACATTTTTCAACAATATTATATAATAATTTAAGAATTTTTTTTTGCAGTTCTGTGCATGCTTAAGTAGGATATGTGTTTATTGTCATATTTCTGTTGCTCAATTTAAGTGTTACTTCAAAAGCATACCTTTTTATTTTATTTTATTTTTTTGTTTCTAAGGAGTTGTGTGAATTTTACTCTTATAATACAAAGTATTATTATGTGTGTTATTAATCTTCTCTTTCTCAAACTTGTTAGAATTTATTGATATTTGTACTGGCAAAGCTTAGATGTGATCTTCATCTAGTATACTACCTGTGCACTTAATTTTTTTGGGTTCAATAAAATTTATTACTTATCAAAAAAATAGGTGTGTTATGGCTGTCGACTTTTTCTTTTATTTGCCACAGAAATTCCTAATGTTGGGGAGCTTACGCTGAAAGAAGAGTCTTCATTCTCAGCTAGAGTCAGGTATAGTCACCTTCATAACTCTATAGTTATGTTTCAATTTAGCTTTGTGATTCTAATTTGCTAATTCGTGTCTTGTTTCATCAGATCTGACGAATCAAAAGAAGGTCCAGCTTGGCAATCCTCATCTAGCTTAACATCAGGTAGAGTAGTCAATATCTTGAGGGTTGCTGTTTATCATGATTTTTCTTTTGTGCCTGTTGGCTGTCCCAAAATTAACTCACACACAATAATGTAAATTAATAGCTGTGTTTCATTGCTTAATTTGCTCAAATGAAAAGGAATTAAGTTGAGGAAATTCGAGATCTGGTTGATGGGTGTGGTCTATACAATTGCAGCTGATAGGATTGGTGGTCTTGTTTGATCTGAGGGATCCAGAAGGACGTTCAGATTTGTTGTAGCTGATTATTGGCAGCTAAATTGTAATTTCTGGAATAAGTCCACTAGTCTTAAAACAGTCCAAATAAGCCTTCAAAGATTAAAGATAAAGTTTAAAGCTAAGGGCCTGGAGTGTAAATGGTTTAACAAGGCAGCATTGGCCATTAAAAAGGAGCCTTGAAAGGTCCAAAGATATGCCCTGTTTCCATTTAAAATATGGGCCTAGTTCCAAGCCCATTGCTGGAGATTTTTAAGCAAAAAAATATGTCCATTTTGGGTCCCATAAGTTCCAGATATGTTCAGGAGACAAAGGTCACTTGTTGATATACTCTTAGAGGACATGGGAGCTGAGAATATTGTTCTGGATGAAGTGATTTTCTGTTGGCAGCAAGTGCTAGTTTATAAGAAAATAAAGTTAATGGATGAGAGGGTCATCTAGATAAGGATAAACACAATCTGATTGGTGGGGGAAAAGGTTAATTAGGTCACAAACAGAATCTGATTGACTGAGAAATCAAGCTCTACTACCTCATACCCTATAAATAAAGAGCTGCACTAAATATATGTGCATATATATATAGGGAGAGAGAGAGAGAGAGAGATAGAAGGAAAAGGCTGTAAATTTGATGAATTTTATTTAGAAGATGCTTCTGTTGGAGATAGAATTCTGTTAGCAAAAATGAGGATTTGAAGCATACTCAAAGGAAAGCTACAGGTAGATTTAAAGAACACAGCAAAAATCTGTTGGGGGCTTATTGAATTTTATTTTTTGTCAATGTTCTTTCATTGTCTTTCTGATTTGAAGTCTGAGGATAAATATCTATAGGAATGTATCAAAACTAATTAAAGTACCCTAACAAAATACATATTATTTATGGATAGAGTTTAGGTACAATTCCTCGGGTGCTGTACCTTAGTTTCCACAATAAAATTCAACTACATGTTTGCATTGACCAATGCAGTTCAAACGTGTAATGTTTCCCAAAAATAATTTAATTCAACCACATGACTTATTGGCCATTACAATCACACGGTTTAATTTAATATGGTAACATAAGGTACAACACCTAAGGAATGGTACCTAAGTTTCACCCATTATTTATGTAAATTTTCTAATACATTTTGACTGATTTACCCCTCACATCTATATTACGTTTAAACTTGTGGCAGTTTAGAAAATTAGGTAATATGTACATTCATACTTGCCCTTAGTTACTTCTTCTTCTTCTCTTTTTATTTTATTTATTTATTTTTTATAATGTTTTTGGAGTTATGATTGACAAAATTATAAACATATCTGGCACAGAAACAGGCAAAGGTTTGGGTTCAAGTAGTGGCAACACATTCTCCAGTGTGATAAAGAAGGCTTCCAACAACTCCCAGATCAAGGATGGAATTAAAATGGAAGGTAGGCTTTCTGTATTTTACTATTAGTTGCAATCATTGCTTGCATACTGCTTTCTGCTTGATGGAAATTCTTGTAATAATTTATTTGGCACCTTCCATTTAAATGGCATTCCTGTAAAAAGCTGATATGTAGAAGTAATTTGGTTGCTGGAGACATTATTCAAGTATGTGGATACTCAATAATATGATCAGCCAAAGAACTTCTTTGCTCATCTACAATGAGAAAAGTTGAGGGTTCATCTTGAATAAAGGTTTTGTTGAATCACATTAGGATGTGCACAGTGCACAAAGCTCGCTTTTGCAGGGTCTAGGAGAGGTCATGATACATAGCCTTACCCCCAATATGTTGGAGGCTAATTCCTAGATTTGAACCTGCAACCTATCGCTTTGGGTGGAAGGCCCTTGTCATTGCACCAAGGCTTGACCTCTTTTGTTGAATTACATTCAGTTATAATAAAAATATAATAATAATAAATAAATAAATAAACATTAAACTAAACTAATATTTTTAGATTGATATGTATACAGATTGCATATCCAAAACTTGGGTGTGGGGTGGGAGAGAGAGAGAGTGTGTTTGTGTTTGTTTATCAGGAGATGAGTTGGTGAAGAGAACATAAATATTTCATTTTTGCAAGCTACACTTAATACATTTTTTTTTTCTTAATAATTTTGCAGAATTTCAGTCAGACAGGAGCATTGGTGAGAAAAAGCCTAGGGTTCCAGGGGATGAGGGACCTTCTATGACAGAGTTGAGTGGCTATAACTTCAAGAGGCAGGAGTTTGAGATTGAATATGATAATGATGCAGAGCAGATATTGGCGGATATGGAATTCAAGAATACTGACTCTGCTGCTGATCGCGAATTGAAATTGCGAGTGTTGCGTATCTACTCAAAAAGGTAACCATGTTTTTACTTGAATGTGTGCAGTTTTTGTGAAACCAAAAAAAAGAAAAAAAAAAGAAATAGAAAAGCAATTGTATAGACAAGGCTGATAGATAGCCTGCATTTATCAATCAATAAGGTAGAAAAAGAAAAAAAAAAAAAAAACAATATGATTAATCTGCCATTAAGTTCAAAAGGAACTTCTATAATCTAGCTCATGAAAGGATTTGAGGCATTGCTCTTGATCCATGAATGGTCCTTTAAGAGCAACCTGTAATCTCACAATAGTATGTTGTTTCTTCTTTCCTTGGGCTAGATATCCATTTATTGAGATTCAACTGTCTTCTTGACAGTGCTGATAATGAGTCAAACTAAGCTGGGTATTAAATGTTTAAGATTGATTTCTTTAATTTTACATCAAGTATGGGTTGAGTTTGACCTTCATACCAGAATCTGAGCTATATTTGTGCCCCTGATGAGTCTCAAACTCATGATCTCAACCTTCACCTTGCTCATAGAGTTAGAGCTCATATGTAATCTAAGTTACATGTTCAAGATTGATTAATTAAATATTTGTGTAAGGGCCATCAAATTAGAGTTCATTCAAAACATTTTCAATTATTTTTATTTTTATTTTTTTAAGTAATGAAACTTTATCAATGAACAAAGGCAAAAAGTACCCAAGTATACAGGGAAAAAAATTTCAGTTTATGTTACCACTCATTTATTTATTAGATATGTCCATGTTTTCACATGTTTTATGCTCTCTGGTAGTTGACAATGATTGTTGATTTTGGTGCATATTGTTGTCTGCTGCAGCAAGTTTATTGTCTAGTAAGCAAAACATGCCATGACAAAACATATATCCATTTTCCCCTATTATGTGACGCATGTAATTACCAGCAAATCAAATGCATTAGCAGCTTGAAATTGTTGAACCTGAGAACTACGGTTTCTGGCACAGATCCTAAGTCAATTATAATACCCACGCATGTTCAATATCTCATTATTGTTATAACATTTAGATTTTCCAGCTTTAATGAAATATTAAAAAATTTTATGGCTTATTTGGAACATTTGGCATAACACATTTTGCCCATTGGGCTGTAGACATGCTGCCCCTTTGTTATTGCTGTCTATACCTCAGACAAACTCGTAGCATAATAAAAACTCATCTGTGGCAATGAGAGTTTTTATTCTGCACATATTAAACCTACCCCATATTTTTAGTAAGAGTCATGTTAATGAATGTCCTTAGGGTCCGTTTGGTTAGATGGTGGATAAGTGGGAAGATATAAAATGATAGGAGGATGGAAAAGTGGAAGGATAGAAAAGATTTTAATTCCTGTCTTTTTTGTTTGGTTGGAAGTGGAAAAGTGGAGGGATGGAAAAAGTGAATTTGTATAAATTTACTCATACACCCTTGTTAAAAAATGATGGCCAATTAAAACAAAAAAAAAAAAAGTAAAAAACAACCACCAAAAAATAAATAAAAAAATCGATCACCCAATTTATTTATTTTTTTAAAATCATGTCTAGTTAAAAACAAATAAATAAATAAATAAACAAAAACAAAACAATGATCACACCCTTAGCCCAAAAAAAAAAAAAAAAAAAAAAAAGGCAACTTCCAGTAAAGAAAAGAAAAAAAGAAAGAGATAATGTGCCCACCCACAGCCCAAGAAATCAAAAAATGAAAAAAATAAATGCATCATCCAGAAAAGAAAAGAAAAAAGAGGCTACGTGCCCAGCACAAAAAAATAATAATAATAATAAGAAGAAGAAAGGAACTAGAGATGGGCATTTTTGTCTATTAAGCAACTCTATTTTCTCCCTTCAGTTTTCTTTCTATTTTGGAGAGAAAACTTTTTGGTGGGCCCAGGGAGAAAACACTCGAGCCTTACCATTTATTTTCCTTCCTCCCCACCCAACCAAACACACTCTAAAAATATTTTCCTTCTCATTTTCTTTCCAAAGTTTTCCATCCACCTTATTTTACCTCGAAACGAACACACCCTTTGGGTAATTGTTAATAAACTATAATAGGAAAGTTTTAACACCACTTTCATAGAAAATATAAAAAGCTATCAACAACATTTATTGTTTTATCATTCTCTCAATAAAATATTTTTTAAAATAGTTCCTAACATTTCCCTTTTAGTAATAAGTTAAACATCAACACCCAGCATAACCCAACCTATAGAAAGCTGTCTTTTCAGTCACTACTCGTAACAAGTGAAATTTACCTTCCCTTTCTACTTCTGGACTAATTTATCTTCAGGTGATCCCTAAGAAGGTGAGTGGGCTGAGATCCTTTTTAGTGATCCTGAGCTGCTAGTTAGCAAGCCTTGCCATTCAGATGGAAAAAATTTCATTCTTATTTAATACTCCTTCGTTATCAATGTTTTGGGATGCCTGATTGTGTTGGTTGCCCTAGTTGGCCAATAACCCATTAAAATGTATTTGGACTTTTTGACAGGCTTGATGAGAGAAAACGCAGGAAGGATTTCATATTGGAAAGAAATTTACTTTATCCTGACCCTTTGGGGAAGGGCCTCTTACCTAAAGAGAGAGAGATATGTCAGCGCTACAAGGTCTTCATGCGGTTCCACTCGAAAGAAGAGCATGATGAATTGCTCAAGAATATTATTGAGGAACAGCAGATTGTCAAAAGAATACAAGATCTTCAGGTGTGATGCAGCCCCCGAACTTCAACCTCTATATGCTTTTTTCACTTGATCTTATCTGTTGATATTACTGTCAGTTACTTTAGTTTGGTAAGAGAAACAAACCATGCGAGATACAAATAAGGTTTTTTATTTTTTATTTTCCTCCTTTTTACTTGTTTTGTTTTTTTGGAAGATTTTTCTTTTTGTTGGTAAGTTACATAGCCACATAGGTGTCCATTGGGTTTTGAAACCATGACCTCACCCTCTATCCATTCTTGCTGAGGAGGAAGTGTCCTTTGAGTTAGAGCTCATTAGCATCTGGAAAATTTGAACCTAAAACATACCTTGAGCTAAGAGCATTAGAAATGCTATTTATTTGAAATTCATGAATAACTGGGTTTGTGATCTACATGCTCCTTTCACTTTTTGCCAAGCTCTAACATTCATGTCTACCAAAGGCTGAAGAAGTCTGACTAGTACTTGACAAAAGCTTACTAAGAGCCTTTACAATCATGTAAAAATAATTATGCAGGAAGCTCGAGCTGCAGGCTGTCGAACAGCTGCTGAGGCAAATAGTTTTCTTGAACAAAAGAGGAAGGTGGAAGCAGAAGAAAGTGAACATGGAATTAAAGAAAGTGCACAGGGTCCCAGTGGTAAAGTGTTGCAAAGACCAACTCAACTCAAAGGAGAATTTGATGCTAGTCCTCGGGGAGTTGTCAAAGCTTCCACAGGTCTAGAGCTCAGTGAGAAGGATTCATCTTCAGCAATGCAAGCTATATCGAGTGATCTAGACAAGTGGGACATCACTGGATTTGTAGGGGCTGATTTACTCTCTGAAACTGTAAGAATCCTGTTCCCAATTTCTTTGCTTTATCATGGAAAGATGGCTCCTTGTTTACCCTGGTTCTGATATTTTTACTAATCAGATAGTTAATCTCTATAATGCAAGTCAACATTGTCATAGATTGTAGGTCCAACTTAGCAAATGACTGCCCAAACTAGTGCATCCGATCCATGTTTGAAGAGAAAGAAAGCTTAAAAGATTATATAGCAAATTGTGCATAATTAGGTGGCTGAAGTTTGTATCTTCCAAATATAACTTGAGATTTTTATTATGATCTAGTTATGTTGCTTACTTGCAGGAAAAACAGCTTTGTGGTGAGATTAGAATACTACCCGCGCATTACCTCAACATGCTGCAGATCATATCAGTAGAAATTTTGAAGGGCAATGTCACAAACAGGTCTGATGCCCATGGCCTGTTCAAGGTAGAACCAAGCAAAGTTGATAGAGTATATGATATGGTGGTGAAAAAGGGGATTGTGCAAGCTTGATGACATATCCCATCTCCATCTTTGTATAGAAACTTGTACAGTTATTATTAATAGGAAAATTATTAGTTTTCGTGCATCTTTTAGGAATTTTTTTTCTGGTAGGCTATAATAGTGCTCCAACTTTTTCTGGGCCAATTATTTATAGTTAAAGTCGGATCGGATTTGTCAATTCACAGTTGAATTCCACCCACCCACCCCCACCCCCCCGGCGCGGCGCAACAACTGGAATCAATCTTTCAATTGTTTTGGTGGTCATATATGGTATAAATTCAAATTCTTAGCATATTCAACATAAATGTCTGCTTTAAAAAAAAAAAAATTAGTTCTTTTGAGTTAAAACTCTGAAGAATTTTTTAATGTTAATGACCATCCGAACAACAAAATGATGATGGTCAATGTTTTTTATTATTATTTTAATTTAATGTTAATGACAATGTAAAATTTGATCCAATTGTTTCAAGATTTCAAAATGAATAGACAAGCATTTAGAAGCTCAGGATCTTATAATCGTTCTTGGTACTTAAATAAATAAATTAAAAAAAAAAAAAAGCGTTAATGTGAAGGAGTTATTGCCCTTAAAGGTAAGGGGGAGGCTAGATAAAAATGTTTATTATTTATGATTGAATAGAGAAAATATATATACACATACATACATATATATATATATATATATATATAGTCGTGCATTTGAATAATAAATTAGTTAAAATAGGAAAGGCAAAGTTTGAATTTAGTTGAACTCCAATGAGGCTGGTGTGTGAGTGTGATGTGTGAATGCTATTAAACTGATAAATATTTAGTATTTATTCATCTCAATAAATAAATAAACCCTGATTATGAAAAAAATATTTAGTATTAAATAATATCATGTTATTTGTATCAAAATCTAATAATTGAGAGATGTGTGCAAAATAACCATATCAACATTCTACCCCTAATCTTAGGAGTTTTAGTGGGGTGGGGTGGTTATTTTTGTGCAATGTCTCTCATTTATTGATCATTTGATGTCAAATGCCTTATCATTTATCTAAATGATCTAATGAATCATGGGGTGCAATTTATTTTTTCAGTGTTTTTGAAAATTGACTATTTGAAACTGTAGTTGCACGATTTTCCTGGCCCAAATTCTATTGATCAAGCCTTGACCCAAAGCACAACCCACAATAAATATTTGTAGAGGATGGGTCAAAGAACTTAGCCTCAGTGAGCCTATTCGGTCTGATACATGGACAGTATTGTTGCAGAAATAAAAACACAAGAATGGATCTCTCCCGTATGATTCTATTCCTTCAGTTCCTAATACAGTTTTTCTGTCCCTCTCTTTGAGGGACTCCACTACATTATATAGTTCTTCTCCTCTCATCTCCACCTTACACTTGTTGATCATCTAATCATCTACTTGAGCACCTGTCCTATCAACCGCCCTCATCACTCCCTTTGTGAGTTGCAGAGGCCAAGGTGGTACTGTTCAGGGGTTTTTTCCTCATTAATGCGGCCAAGAGGGTGGTTGGGGCGCAATTAATGTGGTGGTAGCTTTTGTGAGATATTTTGGATTTTATTCATTTTATATGTTGGGAGGATGAACTGAATTGGCTGGGAAGAGTTCCTCGTCTGGGCTTCGTGATGTCCGAGGAGGAGTTACTCCTCGGACAGGTTTCCTTGGCGTTATTGGGATTGAGTAATACTTCATATGTGGTTTCTCTTCGGACAGGACGCTCCTCGGTCGGGCCTGAATTTGGAATAGCCCATTATTTTTGGGCTGGGCCCCACAATAGCCCCTAAAAACTCCGGTTTTTATCTCCTTCCGAGGAGAAAAGCGGGGTTTTGATGTTAGTGAGAGGATGGAAATAAGGAGAGCTTGGGGTGCACGTGCGGACCGTTACTTTTGACGCGCTACAATTTACGAGGCACGACCATTAACTTCTGGAGGCGTTATGTTCCCTTCATCCAACGGTGTGGCATGGATCGAATGGCCATCGTCTTTTCTTGTATTTTTAGGTAGGAGTGATCTTTTCTCTCTCCTCCCGGCTATATAAGATGTCAGAGGGGTTCAGTTCCTTCTTTTTATCTGCATTTCATAAACCTCAAAGGACTCCAGAGAACTCCATCGAATCCCAGAGATATTCGAACACTTGCGTCCGTTACGCCACCGTAGCCGTTTTTTGTGAAGCGTTTCGTCCAAGAGAGATTTCCAGGCGTTCCATTGAGCGTTTTGTGAAGGTACCGGTACATTTCGTTCATCTCGCCGTTTCAATTCCCTCCTCGGACTCTACTTTTCTTCTCAGTCTTTACTTTCGTTTCCCCAGTTCAGTTCAGATGGGTAGATTTGAGAAATTAGTAAAAACCTCAACCGCTATGGAGGCCTTTAGGGCTAAATACCACATTCCCCCGGGGGTTGGGCTGCAGTACTGTCCTCTTGAAGGAGTATTGACAGATAGAGGTGAGGGAGAAGTCGTTATCCCCATGATTGCTTTCATAGAGGGAGGGATGACACTTCTCATGCGTAGGATTACAAGGGAGTACCTGTTCAACCATAGGTTGACGCCGTATCAGTGTGCCCCGAATATGTTCAAGATACTAGGCTGTGTAGATGTCTTAGACGAGCGGATGAATCTAGGCCTTACTTGGCACGATGTGGCTTATCTGTACGAATGTCACCGCCTCGGGGATGATGGGTATTATCTTAAATCCCGGAATGAGGACGTTAGGTTGATCTCTTGTCTCCTAATATCCAATAAGACCGTGAAGAATGACTTCCTTATTGCTTCTGGGGAGTGGTTCGACGGTATTCATTGTCCAACTCGGGCAGGAAACCCAGGTACGGCGTTTTTAGGATCGGTCCTTTTTGGAAAAGGATTTAGTATTGAGGGGTTATTTTTCTTGCTTTCTTTGTAATTGGAAAATTTCGTGAACTAACCCAATTTTTCTTGGTTGTTTGCAGATAAAGTTCACGTCGCTCATCGGCTAAACTTTGTGAACGTGCCAGCGTTGAACTATCTTCTTAGGTCGGAGATTTACGTTTCCGAGGACGGACAGTTGCGTGCGGCCCATCTGGTTCTGGGCTATCAACCTCTTAGCAGCTCTTTCCAGGCTATCGGTCACGCTATAAGGGCTGGCAGTCCGAGGTTGGCTAGGATTGACGTGTCCAAGGACGGGTTCCTAGCTGAACACGATCTCCACCAGTCGTGTTGCCCGGTGTTAGAAATCCCTACTTAGCAGAGCAGCTACCTCCGCCAAACGAGCCTGGTGTTGCCGTTCAGGTTGAAGAGGAAGCTGAATCATCTCGTCTTTCCCTTGAGGAAGAGATAGACGAGTTTTATTTTGAGGAGGAAGTTCAGCAGACCCCCTTGGTGGAACTTTCCGATCCTGAAGGAGAGCGGGACCGACATTCTGCAGTTGGCGTTCCTTCCATCGTTATCTGCTCGGACGATACTTCGGACGAAGAGACGGAGCCCATGGCAGGAAAGGGAAAATCTCTAAAGGAGCTGATGGCCTCTCGAAGGAAAGGTCAGTCATCGAAGGGTCAGTCATCGAAGGGACCACCTCCATCACAAGTCAAAACCCTTCCTCCTGTGGTCCCTCAGGGTACTTCGGAACCTGACCTTAAGGTTAATCCGGACCTGAAGAAGAAGAGGCCAGTTGACACCCCTGAGGAGGGTGAGGTGGTTGCCCAGCCGACCAAACAGCAAAAAACCACTCGTGCTCCAAGGAGCAGAAGGGGTAACTCCTCGGAGAGATGGGACAAGGAGAACATTGCTGAGGTGCGCGCTACTCCGCGTACATGGAGCCCCAAGTTGGAGCTGGATGGGGTTGCCATCCCCTACAATGCTTCGGTTCGAGAGTACAACCGAGGCCGGGCAGGGTACGTGGCTGACGCCTTAGAGCAACCCCTACTCCTTCCTCGGGACATGGAGGCTTATAGGCGGTTTTCTCAGCCCGAGATCTTCCTATCCCTTAAAAGGGATCTCGCGATGGTAAGTAATCCTTTTACTGTTTCATTAATTTATTTGACCTTGTTAGATTAAAGCAATCTTATTTCGTTTGTAGATTACTTAGCAGGTATTTGTGGCTGAGGAATTTTGCCGTGGTAACAGTAGTCGGGCTAAGGTCGAGAACCAGGCTCGGGCGGAGATGGAGAAAACCTTGGGGTCCCTCAAGCACGATCACGTTGAACTGATGGAGAAGTTCAAGGAGTCGGAGAACCGGCGCAAAAGTGCAGAGGCTGGTTTGAAAAGCGCCGAGGCCCAGGCGGAGGACCAGCGCAAATAGCTGTTCTCGACCCAGATCAACCTCGCCACCGAGAAGCAGGCCGTGATGGATCTCAAGATTGCCCTGCAGAAAGTCGAGGATGAGCTGCGGCGGGTCAAAGAGGAGGCCCAGCTGATCCGAGAGGCTACAGAGGCTGAGAAGAGTGTCGCTCGCCAGCTCGGGGCCGAAGAGACGAAGGCCAGGCTATCCGAGGAGATCCCCGAGGTATGCCGTGACTATTGCAGCATCTCATGGGCTCGTGCCCTTGATGCTGCAGGAGTTCCTGCCGATTCGGCGCTGAGACTGCCCGAGAGCATTTTCTATCTTGAGGAGATCCGAGAACATCTTGATGGTGTCCAAGCGGTTTCTGAGCAGGATCTAGTGGTGCCTGATGCCGCCCCTGTGCCTGATATGGCGAAGGATCCTGTCACGGACTCTTCCATCGAGGTTCCTCCCCCTCAGCCCGAGCCAAAAGAAGATCCTCCTGCTAAGGCTTAGCTTTTTAGGCTTTTGATCTTTGTACTCTTTCCTTCTTTCCTTTTTTTTTTTTTTTTTTTTGAATGAGAGTCGTCCTATTTTTTCATTCTTTTGTAAGGACCTCTCTTTCTAATGTACTCGGAATATTAATATAAAATGTTCGTTTTGCTTACTACGGATGTATGCCAGTAACGCTTTTTTTTTTTTTTTTTTAAACATTTGCAACGATATAGATACAGGTAAATGGTCAAAATGAAAGGGGTTTTTGGGCTGCACACTTGAGGGTCGCGATGGTGCCCGACTGCGTGCATGCCTTAAAATGATTTCCTTTAAGTAATAATCCCCCAATCTATCATAAGTAATAATTTCACCTAAGACTGTGGTCCGAAGAGCCATGCAGGACTTAGGTTCTGTTTAAAACTATGAATAATCGCCGTAAGTATTAATTTCCCCTAAGTCTGTGGTCCGTGGAGCCATGCAGGACTAGGTTCTGTTTAAAACTTATAAAAATTGTCATGAGTAATAATTTCCCCCAAGTCTGTGGTCTGAGGAGCCATGCAGGACTTGGGTTCTGTTTAAAACTATGAATAGTCGCCGTAAGTATTAATTTCCCCTAAGTCTGTGGTCTGTGGAGCCATGCAGGACTAGGTTCTGTTTAAAACTTATAAAAATTGTCATGAGTAATAATTTCCCCTAAGTCTGTGGTCCGAGGAGCCATGCAGGACTTGGGTTCTGTTTAAAACTATGAATAGTCGCCGTAAGTATTAATTTCCCCTAAGTCTGTGGTCCGTGGAGCCATGCAGGACTAAATTCTGTTTAAAACTTATAAAAATTGTCATGAGTAATAATTTCTCCCAAGTTTGTGGTCCGAGGAGCCATGCAGGACTTGGGTTCTATTTAAAACTATGAATAGTCGCCGTAAGTATTAATTTCCCCTAAGTCTGTGGTCCGTGGAGCCATGCAGGACTAGGTTCTGTTTAAAACTTATAAAAATTGTCATGAGTAATAATTTCCCCCAAGTCTGTGGTCCGAAGAGCCATGCAGGACTTGGGTTCTATTTAAAACTATGAATAGTCGCCGTAAGTATTAATTTCCCCTAAGTCTGTGGTCCGTGGAGCCATGCAGGACTAGGTTCTGTTTAAAACTTATAAAAATTGTTATGAGTAATAATTTCCCCCAAGTCTGTGGTTCGAGGAGCCATGCAGGACTTGGGTTCTGTTTAAAACTATGAATAGTCGCCGTAAGTATTAATTTCCCCTAAGTCTGTGGTCCGTGGAGCCATGCAGGACTAGGTTCTGTTTAAAACTTATAAAAATTGTCATGAGTAATAATTTCTCCCCAAGTCTGTGGTCCGAGGAGCCATGCAGGACTTGGGTTCTGTTTAAAACTATGAATAGTCGTCAGCAGACCAGCAAGCAGCGGATAGTCATGAAAGAAAAGGTATGCTAAGCCATTCTCATTAATAACAATATCTTCTGAGGTTATTTACATTCCATGGTCGAGGTACAGCTTTTTCGTCCAAATCTTCTAGGTAATAGGCGCCTATTTCGGCCACGGATGTGACACGGTATGGTCCCTCCCAATTGGGCCCCAACTTGCCTTAGGAGGGGTTCTTTGCGCTGCCCAGAATTTTCCTCATCACGAGGTTGCCTGGACCCAGAGGCCGCAGTTTGACGTTAGCATCATACCCTTGTCTCAGCTTTTGGTGATAATAGGCCATATGAATCATTGTTTTTTCTCTTCTTTCCTCGGCTAGGTCCAGACTCCTTTCCAATAACTCGTCATTACCGTTTGGGGTAAACGATCTAGACCTTAGTGTAGGAAAGTTGTTCTCGATTGGGAGCACGGCCTCAGCCCCATAAGTCATCGAGAAGGGGGTCTCACCGGTCGATCGTCGCGGCATCGTCCGATAAGTCCATAAGACGTGGGGGAGTTCTTCTACCCATCTCCCCTTTGCCTCGTCCAGTCTTTTCTTCAGTCCGTTCACTATGACCTTGTTCACGGCTTCGACCTGCCCATTTCCTTGAGGGTAGGCAGGGGTGGAGTATCGGTTAATGATTCCAAACTCGCGGCAATACTCCCTAAAGTTCATACTGTCGAACTACAGACCATTGTCAGAAATGAGTGTACGCGGAGTCCCGAAGCGGGTGATGATGTTCTTTCAGATGAATTTTTGGGCGTTCACGTCCCTAATGTTGGCCAAGGGTTCAGCTTCCACCCATTTAGTGAAGTAATTAGTTCCGACTATTATGTATCGCTTGTTCCCCGCAGCTTTGGGGAAGGGTCCAACTATATCAAGGCCCCATTGTGCGAACGGACATGGGCTAGAGAGGGGGTTGAGAACCCCTCCGGGTTGGTGAATATTCGGGGCGAATCTTTGGCACTGGTCGCACTTCTTAGCGTATTCTTGGGCCTCTCTTTGCATGTTCGGCCACCAATACCCTTGGGTAAGTGCCCTGTGCGCCAACGACCTTCCTCCGGTATGACTTCCGCAAATCCCCTCGTGTAACTCTTCAAGTAGAGATTCAGATTCTTCTGGATGCACGCAGAGTAGGTACGGTCCAGAGTAAGAGCCCCGATATAGTTTGTGGTCCTTTGATAGCCAGAACCGAGGAGCATTCCTACGTATCTTCTCGGCTTCCAATTTTTCCTCCGGCAGGATGTCGTTTTGAAGGAAGTTCTTTATGGGGTCCATCCAGCTGTGACTCTTTCTGATCTGATGGACTCTGGCCGGGCTTCTGCTGATGGGACTTGCCTGGGCTAGATCTTCAACCAGGATCATCCGCGGCAGATTATGTGTCGAGGACGTGGCAAGAGTGGGCAGCGAGTCTGCATGGGTGTTTACACTCCTGGAAATGTGCGTCAGATTGAAGGATTCAAAATTCGTCTGCAGCCGCTTGACTTGTCCCAGATACTCTTGCATCCTAGTATCTCGAGCTTCCAGCTCACCCATTACTTGTCCGACTACCAGTCTGGAGTCCGAGAATGCTTCTATTATTCTTCCGCCCAATCTTTGAACCATCGTCATCCCTTGGAGTAAGGCTTCGTATTCGGCTTCATTGTTTGTAGCCGAGAATCCGAGCCTCAGTGATTTTTCAATGGCAACACTGTCCGGGGATATTAAAACTATCCCAACTCCTGACCCTCTCTGGTTAGCTGCGCCATCCACGTAGACCTTCCAATGCATGGTCCTCCCTGTTGAAATCGCACCAACCGATTTTCCATCCATGTCTTTCTCCTCAGTTATTGTTTCTACAGAGGGCTCAGCAAACTCCGCCACCAAGTCTGCGAGGACCTGTCCTTTGATGGAGGATCTGGGCATATATTTAATATCAAAGGCCCCCAAAAGTGCACTCCACATGGCGATCCTTCCGGTGTAGTCAGCGCTTCGCAGCACTGCTCGAAGGGGAAGCTGAGTTAGAACGATGACCGTATGCGCCTGAAAGTAGTGAGGAAGCTTCCGGGTTGCATGCAATATCGCCAGAATTGCCTTTTCTAAAGGTAGGTACCGCACCTCGGCCTCATGTAATGATTTGCTCACATAGTAAACCGGTCGCTGCACCCCATTATCATCCCGTATCAGTACCAAGCTTACAGCATGGGGAGCTACAGCGACATATGCAAACAGCACCTCATCTGCCTCAGGGCTGGACATGATGGGTGGTCGGGACAGGTAGTCCTTAAGCTGTTGGAAAGCCTGAGTGCAATCCTCTGACCATTCGAACCCTTTCCATTTGTTTATCAGGAGGTAAAAAGGCCGACATCAATCCGCCGATCGCGATATGAACCGGTTTAATGCTGCAATCATGCCAGTGAGCTTCTGCACTTCCTTCGGATTCCGAGGAGCCTGTAGGCTGTTAATGGCTTTGATTTGGTCGGGACTTATTTCTATTCCCCTGTGGGTGACCATGTACCCTAGGAATTTCCCAGACCCGACCCCAAATGAACATTTGGAAGCGTTCAGCCGCAGCCGGTGCTCCCTTAAGATAGCGAAGATTATTTCGAGGTCTTTCACGTGCTCGGACACCCTTTTACTCTTCACAACCATATCGTCTATATAAACCTCAATGATCTTGCCCAGTTGTGGCTCGAACATCCGAGTCATCATCCTTTGGTAAGTTGAGCCTGCGTTCTTCAGCCCAAACGACATCACCTTATAATGATAGTTTCCGATGGGCGTCATGAAAGCCGTTTTCTCTTGGTCATCTAGCGCAAGGGGTATCTGATGATAGCCCTGGAAGGCGTCCAGGAAGCTCATTCGAGGGTGTCCTACGGTTGCGTCCACCAGTCGGTCGATTCGGGGTAGGGGGAATGGGTCCTTCGGGCACGCCTTGTTCAGGTCCGTGAAGTCCACGCAGACCCTCCACTTCCCTGTCTTCTTTCTTACCACCACCGTGTTTGCCAACCATTCGGGGTAAAAGACCTCTTTAATAGCCCCTGCCCTTTTTAATTTCGCCACTTCGTCTCTTACGGCACTGGCATGTTCCTTCGAAGGGCGTCGGGGTGGCTGTTTCTTCGGAGCGGAAGAGGGGTTGACGTTCAAGTGGTGACAAATAAGGCTAGGATCAACTCCCGGGGCGTCGTAGGCGTCCCATGCGAACACATCGACATTTTCTCTGAGAAATCTGACCAGCTCCTCCTTTTCCTGAGAAGGTAATTAAGAGCCGACCTGAAAGAACTTTTCCGGGTCGTCGTTGACAGCGATCTTATCTAAACTTTCACACCCTATCTCCTCGGCCAGCCCATCGCCTTGCCTTGCCGAGGGGGTTGGTTGCTATAAGTTCTCTGGGGCCGAGGACTCGATTGGAGGCCGATGTAAAATGGCGGCCACCATACACTTTCTGGCCACGGCCTGATCTCCTCGGATTTCTTCTACTTGTCCTCTGGATGGGTATTTCACTTTTTGATGAAGTGTGGAGGTTACGGCCTCCAGGGCGTGGATCCATGGCCTGGCGACTATCGCGGTGTAAGGTGAGTAAGCGTCAACGACGATAAAATTCACCTCCTCCACCTCCGACCCCGTCTGTATGGGTAGTCGGATCTGCCCTTTTGGCGTAACAATTTTTCCTTCGAAGCTAAGAAGGGGGGAGTCATAAGCTGCCAAATCTTCTGGCTTCAAGTTCAGCCCCTTGTATAGGTCAGGGTACATTATCTCTACTGCACTTCCCAAATCCACCGACACCCTTTTCACGTCGAACCCCCAATCCTCAACGTGACCACCAAGGCATCATCGTGAGGTTGAATAGTTCCTCTCTTATCCTCATCCGAGAATCCCAGTATCAAAGAGCTTCCCTTTTTTGACCTTTTGGGTTCCCTTTGCCTGCCCTCGGAGGGGAGCCGATCAACAGCCAATACTCTGGGGATGGGCGGCCCCGTTCTTCTTGGTGCAGCGAGGATGACATGTATTGTCCCAGTGGGGGGTCTTAAGGACACGTCCTTTCGAGGCTCTTGTGTTGCTTGGCCGGGGTGGCCACTCGATGGGTGCAGCAGGTGACGTAACTTTCCTTCTCGGACCAACTGATCTAGGTGATTTCATAGATTCCTGCAGTCCTCAGTAGTATGCCCATGGTCCTGATGATAGTGGCAGTACAGGTTCTGGTTACGTTTGGAAGGGTCTCTAGCCATCTTTCCCGGCCACCTGAAATAGGGCTCATCCCTTACTTTCTCCAGTACCTGTTGTACTGACTCTCTGAATACGACATTCACTGTTTGCGGGTTGTTCTGCCCAGCCTGTCGCGAAAAATCTCTCCTCGGCTGACCAGGGTTGTGCCGTTCCGACCTGAAATCATTTGCTTTGGGGGGGATAACCTTCTCCTTTCCCCCCCCCTTGCAGTTGATCTTCCTCTACCCTTTTGTATTTGTCGATCCTATCCCTCAACTGATCAACGTTGGCAACCGGTTTACCAGTGAGGGACTTCCTTAAGTCATGGTCGGTGGGGAGCCCGCTTTTGAATGTGCTGATAGCGACAGCATCATGGTTGTCATCCAGGTCGTTATACACTTCCCAGTATCTATCCGAGTATGCTTTCAGAGTCTCTCCCTCGTACATGGATAAGGACAATAACGAACCGAGGGGCCTGGGGACTCTGGTGTTGGTGATAAAGCGGGAGCAGAAATCCTGAGTGAGTTGCTTGTATGAGCTTACGGAATTTGTCTTCAGGCCGTTGAACCACCTTATCGCCATTGATCCCAAGCTGGACGGGAAGATTTTACACATAAGGGCTTCATTTTGCGAGTAGATCGCTATCTTTTGGTTAAATTGACTCACATGCTCTACCGGGTCTGTTCGACCGTTATAGATGGCGAATGCCGGTTGGTTGAACCGTCGAGGCAGCTTAGCCCCTTCAATTCTATACGTGAAGGGGGACCTTGAAACCTAGTCCAACGCCTTCTTCATGGCATCGTTTCCCGAACCCTTGCTGGATGTGCTCTCATATTTCCACACAGGGCGTGGTTTCTTTTCGTAGGAAAAAGTTTCACTTGGGGGGGTCCTTGATCTCCGTCATTAACTCGCATCCTCCGCATTAGAGCACTCGTCTGAGTCTGAAGGAGATCGCTTTCGCTGTACCTGTCGTAGCTTCCTCTTCAGATCGTCTATCTCTCGCTGCATGGCCTGGTGACTATTTCGCCTCTGGGACACGTGACTACCTATCTGAGTGTGACTCTGGCTTGTCCGGATAGTATGCACACTTCCCTCACGATTTCCCCTGTGGCCTGGGTTGACGGGGTTATTTTGCCTCTGGGACTCGGTGGGTTGTGTCTGTTGGGAGTTAGCCTGGTGAGGATTCTCCTGGTGCGAACCTAGTTCTGCCATGCTCGACCGTTGTGCTAGCTGATGCCCTAGTTCTTCCCACAGACGGCGCCAATGGTAGTTGCACGATTTTCCTGGCCCAAATTCTATTGATCAGGCCTTGGCCCAAAGCGCAACCCACAATAAATATTTGTAGAGGATGGGTCAAAGAACTTAGCCTCAGTGAGCCTATTCGGTCTGATACATGGACAGTATTGTTGCAGAAATAAAAACACAAGAATGGATCTCTCCCGTATGATTCTATTCCTTCAGTTCCTAATACAGTTTTTCTGTCCCTCTCTTTGAGGGACTCCACTACATTATATAGTTCTTCTCCTCTCATCTCCACCTTACACTTGTTGATCATCTAAGCATCTACTTTAGCACCTGTCCCATCAGCCGCCCTCATCACTCCCTTTGTGAGTTGCAGAGGCCAAGGTGGTACTGTTCAGGAGTCTTTTCCTCATTAATGCGGCCAAGAGGGTGGTTGGGGCGCAATTAATGTAGTGGTAGCTTTTGTAAGATATTTTGGATTTTATTCATTTTATATGTTGGGAGGATGAACTGAATTGGCTGGAAAGAGTTCCTCGTCTGGGCTTCGTGATGTCCGAGGAGGAGTTACTCATCGGACAGGTTTCCTTGGCGTTATTGGGATTGAGTAATGCTTCATATGTGGTTTTTCTTCGGACAGGACGCTTCTCGGTCGGGCCTGAATTTGGAATAGCCCATTATTTTTGGGCCGGGCCCTACAGAAACAATTGCACCTAGAAAAAAAAGTTAAGTATGGTTTTAGAATGGGATGCTCAACATGCACGCACTTAATACATATGATAGTCAATGATTTTTTTAAACCACAATGTAACAGGTTGGACGAGGTTTGGAGGTCTTTTTTGCTAAATATTCAGTTTTTGCCAAATAAAAAATTACTAATAAGTCTTTGCTAGAAGTTATTTAGTTTTGTAGACTCTTTTGGAACTCAAGTTCCAAGTCAAAATCAAGTTTAGTGAACTCATGTGTATTGTTTAATTTGATATTTTTAATTAAAATATTCCACTCCAGTTTAGTAAACTTAATTCCATTTCAATAAATTTTCTTTTAGGGAACTCGAGTTTTATCAAACTCAAGTTTCAGCTTGAAAAACAACCAAATGAAACTTGAATTTACCAAACTCAAATTTCATGTGAGATATATTACTTTAAAATACAAAATTACATTATCCACGTATATTACATAACTATAAATTAGTAACCTTTTCATCTTCCTTTTTTTTTTTTTTTTTTTGGTTGGGAGGAGGGGGAGGGCATATCTTTCCTCCAACTACACTACACTAGAAGATTATTTATATATACTTTCAAATATATTACATAACTATAGAGTATATACTGATAAGATGTTAAATGGTTTTTTTTTTTTAAATAAATTTTTTATGATAATTTAGAAAAATTTTAACTCGTTAAAGAGATAAGGCAGTTAACGATATTTTCCTAAATAATTGGGTTCTTCTAACTAGACCAAACAATTTAAGATGGAATGGGTAATATATACTAATGATATTTTAAACCATTACATAATGAGCTAGAGGATACCAATAAGCCAAAATTAAATAAATTTATAATGATTCCAGGCTTAAAAGATCAAATAAATAAGTTTCTTAAAAAAAATCAAATAAATAAATAAATCATTTCCCAAAAAAAAACAAAAAGGGTTTTCCGATGAGGAGAGGAGAGTAGTTTTAATAAATAATAAAAAAGAGTAAAACAGGGTGGAATTTGGAAACTGGACAGTGCAAACTGCAACTGCATCTGCATCTGCATCTGCATCAGGGGATTTCATTTTCATTTGGGTCTAAAACCACGGAATCAGCTCATACCTAATAGTTCATAGCTCATAGCTTATACACCATGGCTTCTTCCGATCCCAACAAGTTGATGGCCAAAGCCGACAAACTGTATTACTTTTCTCTTCTCATCTCTTTTTCTTCATTCTTGATTCTCACTGCTACTTTTTTCTCTCTATTATTCTCAAACATTTTCTTCTATAATCAGAACAAAACTGAGTCTTACAAGGTGGAGTGCCGATTGGAAATCTGCTACCCAGTTATACGAGCAAGCCGGTACTTCCTACTTTCTCCTCTATACAATACAAAGTTATAAAAATTCTTGTTTTTGATTTCTACATTTTTATTGCTTTGGTATATAGCTATTGGGTATAGGGTCGCCAAGAACCATGAAAAAGCAAAAATTGCATTTGAAAAGGCTTCCAAAGGACAAGAAATGCTTTCCTCGTATCCTCTCTGAGTAATTAGTATTTCATTTCTTATGTTGTTTAATGAAGTAGTTGTTGTTGTTGTTTAAGTCCTTTACAAGTTAATAATAATTATGGTAAAGACCCTGGGATGCTGCTAAGCATATGGAGTCGGCTGCGGCTTTGGCTAAAGAAGTAGGCAATTGGACTGAAGTTGCTGATTTCTATAAAAGGGCTTCTGAGCTTTACATGGTCTGCGGCAGACCACAACCCGCATCCGATGCTCTTGCAAAGGGTGGCCGGTAATATTATTTACTTTTATATATACTGATTTCGTTGCGCCTTTTTAGTTTTGCATTAATTGTGAGTAGAATTTGGCAGTCATCCTCATGTATTGTAGTTGTAGCTTAGTGGCATTGCTTGGTTTTCGTTGTGAGGGGAACCGGGGTTTGAATCCTCCTTCCTCACTTGTTATAATATGATTGAATGATCGAAAAGAATAGAGATGGATTAATTTTATGAAATTGTAACATTGATTTCACCGTTGTCCCATTTACATTGATGGCTCAATTTGGATGATAGTTTTGTGCTTCAAATGATATGTGAAAGAAATAATGAGCCTATCAGTGCCCTTTGGATTTTTGAGACCACCATTACTAACTTGGTGAGGAACTTCATTTCTTTTCTATTTTTAACATGTCTCTTCGCTATTTTACAAGTTCTTTAATGCTTAATTTTCTTTACAATAGAACAAAGAGGAAGGTGGACAAAAACTTTGTAAATAGTTTCATTACTAATAAATATGCATGCCTATGCCAATGGAGACTGACTTGTATGAATATGCATGCCTCTGTGTGTGTCTTTTCTTGTGTTTTTATTTCCCTGGTTGTTCTTCTACTTCCTTTCTCCGTATGGCATAGAATCTTAGAACTGACCTTATAGCCTCTTGTCCATGTTTTTCCTCCCTTTTCTTCCCAAATTTTACCATTCAATTTGGAATGTCTTTGGCAAACTAACTGAAGTATTACTTTCTATTACAGTGCTCTTGAAGATGCTGTGCCTGATGAAGCTATTCAACTTTACACTGATGCTTGTTCTATTCTTGAAGAGGATGATAAGGAACAAATGGCCTTTGATCTATATCGTGCTGCCACATGTGTTTATATAAAGCTTGAGAAGTAAGTTTGGATAGTATCAACATTTAATTTCATTTTACAAAGTCTAACTATGGTAAAACATCTATTTATATGACCAAGTGGAAGAAGTGAACAGTGCGTACTTCTCCAATATACTTCTTAGTTCTCTTTTCTATTAACTTCACAGTCATAAGTTGCATAAATTAATAATCTTTTAAAAACATAACCTTCCTGGTCTTCAATATTGGTTCATATCTGGGTAAAATGCAAGTTCATTGTAGTTGTGAGACACTTCTATGCAATTTCTTTTGAAAAGGTAACCTTCCTGACCTGCAGGTATACAGATGCTGCAACTTTCTTATTGAGATGGGGCTTAGCAGCTGATAAATGCAGTGCTACCAATAGTCAATGCAAGGTCAAAAATTTTTGTTTTGGTGTTATATTCTTTATAGCCATAAATTATGTGTCCAATGATTTCCTTCCATTGATTTCCATGGTTATGTGTGAACCATCCATAACCACCCACCCCCTGGTGGTGGTTTTTCTTTCCAATTACATTCTTTTGGTCCTTCCTCTTAAATTCCTTTTATATAATGAACTCCTGATTGATGCTTTTAACTGGAGTGTGATGCGGCTGAACTCATTTGCTAATTTCTCTCTAGAACATTTATGTTCTCAACCATCGAATTCTGTTGCCATATCATCTGGTATGTAAATGTTAAAATGAAAAGCCAATAATATCTATCAGGTTCTGCTTTTACCATGTGATATCTCAAAAAATGACCATAGACTGAATTGTTGTTTTCCCACAATTGTACTTGGAGGCAAATTATATTTTCTTGCAGAGTTAGCCTCTGTGTTTTATTGTTTAAATCGTCGTGTTCAAAAAGTCTTTTTGCATTTAAATCATCCTTGACACACCTTTTTTGGATTCAGGCATATCTTAGCGCAATTATTGTTTACCTCTATGCACATGACTTCAAGCAAGCAGAGAAGTGCTATAATGACTGTTCTCAGTAAGTATATTTTTTCTTGCAGCAACTTCTGGCTTCAGTAATATAGGTATTTTATTAGCTTTCAAATTTTAGGACATGGGAATACTACTGTGCACCCAAACGATAGGTGGAATTTTTTTTATTTGGTCTGGTTTGTCCCCCCCCCCCCCCCCCCCTTCCCTCCCCCCCCCCCCCTTTTCAAATTAGATCAACATCACCCTTCTATCTATTATCAATTATCTCTCTCCAGTCCAACAATCCATTTTTCTTCAAAGGATGACTGAGTCCAATTATTGTCGTTTTAACTTTGGCTTTTGGAGTTTGGACTCTTCTTCAACTGGTTGTGTTATAAATCCTTTTCTTTTTTAAATTCATCAATTTGGAGAGGGAGGATTTGAACCCCAGGATGTCTCCTTTGGTGACACAAGGAGGTGTCAAACTAGTTGAACTACAAGGCTCTTGGTGGTTGTGGTATACATCATGATGGAAGCAAATGAGCAAAAAACTTGCTCCAAACTTCTGATATTGGAAACAATTAAAAGGAAATGGTCTACTTTGTCAAGATGTGCTTTTGCACCAAGAACATGTTACATTACATAGAGCTCATAGAACTAATTGTAATCTTGTAATTTTCTGATATAACAAATCCATTCCTTTCTTATGACGTGAATTTCCACTAGAAAGGATGATGCAGGACAAAGGGTGGAAAATAGAAATAAGGGAAAATGAAAAAAAAAAAAAAAAAATCAAATAAAAGGACAATCCTTGGCTTCACCACTTAGAATTTGCTTGAAACCTTATTCTTCACCACCTAAGGGTGCTTGGAATCACAACCAAACTTAGAGAAACATGTCTAATAGAAAAATTCTTATTCAAATTGCATTGTTTCAAACTATTCTAGGAGCTTCTTTTTAATAGACTTAAGGAATTTCATTAAGGCACAATTACATCCCATAAAATTCTCAAAATCAAAGCCAAATTCAAAGTTCAAGGGTCAAAATCCAAAAATGAAATCTAGAAGATGATAGGCCAAGAGCCTTGTAGCTCAATTTCTACCTTCTAATGTTTTCAATGGAAACATACATGGTTCAAATCCCCCAACTCCATTGTAAATATTGAATTATTAAAATAAAATAAAAGATATCTAGAAGAAAATAGGAAATAATGAATTCTGAAATAATTTTGGTTGTATGGGTCTATGTCTATGGGTTTGAGTGATATGGGTTAGCGGGCAATTTATTTTTCCTCTGTTGGGTTGCTGTTAGTCATGATGGATAGTTTGTGAGTTATTTTTTATTTTTTTATTTATTTTTTTGTGGGTGGGGGGGGGGGGGTTGGGTGGTCATAGTGATTTATTTGATGGGTTTAAGGTGTGGGTTTACTAAGGGAATTCTAGGGCTTCAAGTCTGGAATGGAGAGGGTTGATGGGCTTCACAGATTGTTGAGAATTGGTGGTAGTGACCTTCACTATTTGTTTAGAGGCAGTGGTGGCGGTGCAAAATTCGTGGGGCATCAAGATGTGGTATGACTTTCTCATGACTTTATGGGGGGAGTACTTCACTTAAATATGTGTCATATGGTGGTTTGGTGTAGTATTTTTAGTTTCAGGTTCACAATGGTGGTTGGTGGCAGATTGTAGGTATTGTGGTGGGTGGATTCTCAACTGTTTTTGGGCAAAACTGGATTAAGGTATGCTCTGATACCACTTTGATGCAGGACCAAGGGTGGAAATAGAAACAAGGGAAATGAAAAGAACATGACAAATCTTTGGCTTCTTCTTCTAGAATATACCTGAAACCCTAGGCTTCACCACCTAATGGTACTTGGAATCACCACCAAGCTTAGAGAAGCGTCTCTAATAAGAATTTTTTTATTATTCAAATTGTACTGCCTCAAACCATTTCTGGAGACTCATTTTAATAGGCTTTAAGGATTGCATTAAGTCACAATTACATCCTATAAAATTCCAGCAAAATTAAAACGAATTCAAAATTCAAAAATAAATATGGTTTGAAATTCAAAAGTGAAATCTGGAAGAAATTATGAAATAATAAATTCTGAAGTAACTTTGTTTGTGCTCCCTCCAAAGCATTCTTTTGATCAGACTCCCTGATTATTGGCCCCTTGTAGGATTGATGTTTTCTTGAGAAATGACCATGGTCGTTGTGCTAGTAAGCTTCTCTCTGCCTATTCAGAAGGTGACATTGAAGAAATCAAACGTTTGGGTCAGTCAAGCACAATTTCTAATCTTGACCATGTGGTAAGAATGTCAATTCAGTTGTACCCTGTTAATTGTTCAAATTTGCCTCAAGCTATCTTACACTAATACCATATCTATTGTGAGTTCTGATATGCTTAATCTGTTTCAAATACATTTTGGATGTATTTTTTGAAGTGTAGGACTTGATAAACAGTTACAGATCTGAATGAAAATATTTGACTTGCTGATACTGTTGCAAGTTTCTGATACGAATAATACCATGTCTTTTTTTGAAAATTCTGAATCTTAAGTTTACTAAATTACGACCAACTTTTCTGCATGGAAATGGACACTGCTCATGAACTTCACAAATCACAGGCATGCAGACATAGGATGTTTTTCTATTGTGTCAAACATATAAAGTGGCAATTTTTACAGTTTCATTTTTCATTTATGGAAATCTTCTTTGCCTCATTTAAAATGGAGCTCTAAATTATCCCTATTTTTATTTTTTATTTTATGTTCTAATTTCCATGAATCCTTACCTGAATGCTGATTACTGTGGATTATGTTTTGACATCTTCCAATTATTACTACTATTATCATTAATACTGACCAGATTCTGGCAAATACACTTTGGTTTGCAAATATTTAACTCAGATGTAATGACTCAGATCATCAGGCTTGCAAGGAAACTTCCTACAGGAGAAGTGAGTGCACTAAAGACTGTAGCTGCGGAAGAGCAAGAAGAGCCATTGGATGAAAATGACCTCACTTAACTTCTCAAAGATCGTGTGTGGATACAGTATGTTTGTGTAAAGGATATTATTTCAATATGAAAATTGATTGAGGTTTGTATTGTAAACAGTATGAGTTCTTTTAAAGAAGCAAACTCTTCTCTCTGATGAAGTTTTAGTGAACAGAGTGTAGTCAAATAAAATTGTGTTTATGATGGCTTCACACTGCATTCTTGACTCCTTGCCTAGATTAAGCACAGCATGGAATTTTGAGTTCTCTTGCTCAAGGGAAAGGAATTAGCGTCCTTGTGTCCGGATCTCTCCACCATTGTTTCTAAATTTTATTGAACACATAGGCAACCAAAAGATGGAATTAGACTCTTAAAAACTCTACTACGAGTACAATGTTTTTATGATAATAAACATGTATAAAGGAATTACAACTGCCCTACACTGTAATTTATATTTGTATGATTAAATATCTAGAGCTCAAAGGAGAGCTTCACTGTGTCACGTTGGAGAGCACATTCATTTTGTCAACACGGGGATTGAAGAGGGAAAACAGGAGTTCTTTTTAGGCGAAAAACATATTTTTGTCCCTACATATTCACGCAATTTCACTTTGGTCTCTATTTTTTTTTCCACCGTTTTTACTCCCTATCCTAGAAAATGCATCTCGTTTTAGTCCTTTCCGTCAGTGCCCTAATGGCAAAGTCCTACATGGCAGACGGAACTATTAAAATAATAATAAAAATTTTATTTTGGCATTAAAAAATGCTACGTCAGCATCTAAATTAAAAAAAAAAATTAATTTATTAATTTTAACTAAAAAAAATTAAAAACTAAAAATTATATGAATTAAGATTTAAGTATGTCTTGAACAAGAACAACAAAAACACAAATTTAGATCTAAGAACACAAACCCAGAAATTAAAATCCAAAAATTAAAAATCCAAAAATTAAAAATCTCAAAATCACCATTTTCTCAAACCCAGCAAAATCATCAAATCCTACCAAATCAATCCAAAAATACAACACAACCAAATTAAACAAAAAAATCTCAAACTCAGAAAAACCCATCTCAAGCTAGCAAACCCACCTCAAACATGAGTCTTGGTCGATCCTTGCAATTTATGTTCACAATGGAATAACCCTTTTCGTCACAACTCTCAATCTTCACCATTGTCTTCATCCCGGCCTCCTCATCACTTTCTGAATTTGATGGTGTCGTTGGCAAGCTCACGGTCCTAATCGAGAGCATGAGCTGATGCAAGCGATGTTTGACATTTGTCACGGCGCCTTCTCCTCCAAGAAAATTTGCAATCTTAGCTTCTAGTTGGTTGATACAGTGTGCACGCTTACCACCCCTACCACCGATTAGACACCAAACCAACAATCCACCCCACTGGTCTGGGTCGGGTTTGGGGTTTGAGTTGTGGTAGAGTTTTTTGAGGCCGAGGTCTTTCCAACAACTAGAACATCTCGGAGCTTTGGGAGAGAAGAGGTACAGGCCGGTGCTGGAGATCTCGGGTCTCCGGCGGGTTTTTGGAGACTTCGGTGACCTGATCTCGAAAATGGTGGCGTCATTGACTTGAGGTTTGACCGACGAGAGCTGTAGTGGAACAAGCTTTCCGTCGGAGAAGAGCTTGTCAGCGAGGAGTGTGGCCATCGAATCTAGGTTTGCTTGAGGTGGGCTTGCTGGGTTCAACTTGCTTGAGATGGGTTTTTCTAAGTTTGAGATTTTTTTGTTTGGATTGATTGTGTTGTATTTTTGGATTGATTTGGTACTTTGGGGCTTTAGGATTTGATGATTTTGCTGGATTTAAGAAAATGGTGATTTTGAGATTTTTAATTTTGGATTTTTAATTTTTGGATTTTAATTTCTGGGGTTGTGTTCTTAGATTTGGGTTTGTGTTCTTATTGTTCTTGTCTAAGACACACTTAGATCTCAATTCATATAATTTAACGGAAAGGACTAAAACGATACACGTTTTCCAGGATAGGAAGTAAAAGCAGTGGGAAAAAAAGATAAGGACTAAAGTGGGAATCGCGTGAAAATGTAGGGACGAAAATGTGGTTTTCGCCTTCTTTTTAAAGAGAATATTAAAAGCCAAATTATTATTATTATTATTATTTTACGAAATAGATAGAATTCTACTCTAAAATAATTTAAGTGTATATGTGTATAAAACTTCCTCTTAGAGACTAAAATCCCATACCTTGCCACCTACACCCTATAAGCACTTATATTTGTAGAGTGACCATCATGCAAAGAGTGTGTAGTAGACTAGTGGTTACTCTTAAACTACATATTGAATCTTAAATTTGAACATGTGCACTTAAAATTTACCTTAATATAGTTAGTTAATTGTAAGATTAGATTATGGCGAAAACCACATTTTCGTCCTTACATTTTTGCACGATTCTCACTTTGGTCCCTATCTTTTATTTTTACCATTTTAGTCCCCATTTAGAAAAACGCCTTTCATTTTAGTCCTTTCCGTCAGTGCCCTAACGGAAGAGTCCTACATGACAGAAGGAACTATTAAAATAATAATAAAAAAATTTATTTTGACATTAAAAAATGCCACATCAGCATCTAAATTAAAAAAATTAATTTATTAATTTTAACTAAATAAAAAAATTAAAAACAGAAATAAAAACCAAAAATCACATTAATTGAGATCTAAGTGTGTCTTGAACAAGAAGAACAAGAACACAAACCCAGATTTAAGAACACAAAATTAAAATCCAAAAATCACAAACCTAGAAAAGAGAAAGTTGTGGTGATCAAAATCATAAACCAGTTCTCTGCTTGCTTACTAAGAAAATCGTAACCCAAACTAAAAAGTAGAATTACACATTCAACCTCCTTGCTGCACTTGACACCACAACTTTCGCATCAAAATCAAAACCAATTCCAATTTCAATTCTCAAATCCCAGAAAACTCTTTTGTTCTTTCAATTTCTCAAAAAATGTTTGGGTGTGGAAAGGGAGGCAAGGGTTTGGGCAAGGGAGGAGCGAAACGACACCGTAAGGTTCTTTGCGATAACGTCTAGGGGATCACAAAGCCTGCGATTCATCGTTTGGCTCGCAGGGTGGAGTGAAGCGTATCAACGGTCTGATCTACGAGGAGACATGTGGCAACCAGTTACAGATTTGAGAAGGGAATCGACTGGAGATGGAGTTGTTGGAGAGATCTAGGGTTTAGAGGCTCTGGCAATACTTCAGACTCTCCGGAACCTCACTGGAAAGCTGCATCGTTGGAAGCTGAAGGTTGATGAGCTGGTTCTTCTTCTCATTCCAGCACACAACTCCTTGGAGCTTGCAGATTGAAGCGACGGACGAATTCGTGAAGGTCCATGAACTCAGTTTGTTGGCCGGGTCGAGGCCAAAATTAGGAATTAACACTGGTTTTCAAACAATATAATTAGTAAGCATTGTTTTCAAACTATATTTTTTACTAGTATCTCGAGTCTAAAAGACTCAATTTATGGCCTACAAATCGAGTCTCAAAGACTCGATTTTCATGGTCTAATCACGTTTGATGTGGCATTTTTTTCACGTGGTGACCACCTGGAAATCGAGTCTCTAAGACTCGATTTATAAGGCCGTTCAGCTACTTTTTTCCTATTTCACTTTCTCACATGCACACACACAGTTCCATTGTCACACACACAAACTCAAACACCTTTTCTCTCTCTCTCTCTCTCTCTCTCTCTCTCTCTCTCTCTCTCTCTCTCTCTCGGTAAAGCCTTCATGGCTGATCCGCCTCCATGACAATGGGTTCCTCTGTGGCCGAAAGCAACGCCCGACGAGTTCGACCCCGTCCCACGTATTTGTCGCATAATCCTTGCCGTCTATGAATCGAACCTCTGAAACCCTCAGTGGGAGCCCTCGGGCTGGTATAGGCTCAACCCGAACTAGTACCTGATCTGTTGAATGATGGGTTTTGGGGTTTTTATTTTTTTAATATGGATTTTAGGTGGTTGTTGGGGGTGGATTTGGTTGGATTTATGCTGAGTTGTTGGATTAATGCTCGGATTTGTGGGTTGTATTTGATAGTGGCTGGTCTGTGCTTGTATTCTATGGTGGCTGATCTGTGTTTGTGTTTTGTACTCCAACACTTGTGAAAAATTTTTCAGTCTGAAAGTTTTACAGATACAAATCGAGTATTTAAGAGTCAAAATATAAATCAAGTTTCTAAGACTCGATTTCCAGGTGGACAAAGTGCCAACTCAGATCTAATCAGAACATGAAAACCGACCTTCAAATACTCGATTTATAGCTCAAAATTGAGTCTCTTAGACTCGGGATGTCTATAAATCGAGTCTCTTAGACTCGAGATGTTAGTAAATTATATACTTTTGAAACCGGACCTACTAACTATATAGTTGGAAAAATGGGCTTAATTCCCAATTTTGGCCGTCAGGTCGAAGAGAGAGTTCTTCATGCCTTCTAAGCACATCACATTGTCTTCAATGGAATTGCTTAGAGAAAAGCAGAAGATTGAAGCTAATGAGAGAATCAGAAAAATCTTCATAGTGTTTTAGAGTTAGTGTTTTGATTTTGATTTTTATGTTTTGTTTTTGTTGTTTTTAGTTTGGGTTTTTGAGAGTGAGGTGGGTTTGCTGGGTTCAACTTGCTTGAGATGGGTTTTTCTGAGTTTGAAATTTTTTTTGTTTGGATTGGTTGTGTTGTATTTTTGGATTGATTTGGTACTTTGGGGCTTTAGGATTTGATGATTTTGCTAGGTTTGAGAAAATGGAGATTTTGAAATTTTTAATTTTTGGATTTTAATTTCTGGGTTTATGTTCTTAGATCTGAATTTGTGTTTTTGTTGTTCTTGTTCAAGACACGTTTAGATCTCAATTCATGTGATTTTTAGTTTTTAATTCTGTTTATAATTTTTTTTTTTTAGTTAAAATTAATAAATTAATTTTTTTTTTTAATTTAGGTGCTAACGTGGCATTTTTTAATGCCAAAATAATATTTTTTATTATTATTTTAATGGCCATGTCAGCTTTTAGTGTGCCAACAGTGCATTCCATTTGCCACGTGTGCATTTTTCGTCTCTGATGTAACAGTAGGGACAAAAACGAGACACGTTTTTCAAGATAGGGACTAAAAGCAGTGGAAATAAAACTTAAGGACCAAAATGAAATCGTGTGAAAATGTAGGGTCGAAAATGTAGTTTTTGCCTTAGATTGAGAGAGAGAGGATATTACCTTTGATGGTGGAGGGCTATGCAAGGATGAGTCAGAAACCAAACCGCGATGGAAACCTTTGACAATCGCACAATCTATTTCTATGAATGGGAGGAGATGGAGAATGCTAAAGGAGAGGGCAAGATTGGTAACATAGATGAGCTAAGTGGAGGAGATGCCAAAATAGGAAGAAAGAAGCTAACAGAGAAACTTTAGATATTTAAGTAACTAGTCGGAAACCCGTGCAACGCACAGGATCTTACCTATTTATAATAGACTAAAATAATTTTATAAAATTTTAAATTGATTATGAAACTATACTATTGCGTGAATTACTCCTATTTTTTTGAGTTACAATTTGATGAATAAGCCATTGCTTGAACATGCAATGGGTTGCAAAAAATCTAGCTAACAAATTTAGATATTGAAAAAAATTAACTAAAAAATTCTAATGTTAAAACGTCCGAAAGGAAAAAAAAAAAAAATATATATATATATATATATATATATATATGACTACCAAATAGAGAAAATATAAGAGAAAGATAGGTTACCTTCAAGAGAATAATCCGTAGTTATAACAATTGAAATTTGCTAAATTGTTTCAAATATTGCAAAAAATTGAACCCAAAAATTTAGATGGTCAAACTTTCAAAAGACAATAAAATTTAAAATCAAAAGATTCAGAACCTACAAATTATAAAAACAAAACAAAAACAAAAAGTCATTATTGCGAGACAATTTTAGTAAGGATGGAAAGTTTTTCTAAGTTTTTTTTATCCAATTCTTCCTAATTGATGAAAAAATTGGTTCAAACATTGTCAAACACTTTGAAAGTGCAAATAATATAGGCTTCCAACATAATCTTTAATTAATAAACAAAGAAGCATGACACCATAAGAGAAAACATAAGATAACATATAGTGCATATACCTTACTCCACAGCTGTGAAAAAATATCCACACAAAAGGAATTGAAAACTTGTACAACAAATGCAATAAGCTACTTCTGATGTAAGACAACCTAACATACGTCTCCATAAGGTAAAGCTTAAGGTTATATAATCTAAAATAATATAGAATATAGCATCTTTGAACCACACAAAAAGTTAGCAAACTTACCACAATACTTGTAGTTATACTATATATTGTAAAGTACTACTCCATCGCCAATGAAAGTCATGTAAAATCTCATGGGGCCTAGAAGAACAGACAGCCACAAGATCACCTCCACCAAACACAAAACAAAAGCAAAAAAAACTTATTCACAAAAAAGAGAAAAAGCAATAGCAAGCGTACCAAAGAAATTGAAACTTAGGGTTTTCTCTCTTAGTGGAGACGGACAGAGGAGATTGCTTTAGGGTTTTCAAAGATTTTGTCTCTTTTATATATATATATATATATATATATATAAGAGACTTCTATTAGGAATCTCTCACTATTTAGTTTTAAAAATTAAAATTTTTTTAAATTAAAATGATGATGTGGAAAATTGTGGGAGTTTCAAAGGCTTCGGTTTTATATATATATATATATATATATAGATAATAAAAAACTTGCGTGGAACTTGGTATTTAAAGTATCGAGTTTCATTAGTTCAAAAAGATTTCAAGGAACTCTACTTTTGTAAAAATTGAGTTTTACGTGACTTTTTTTTTTTTTTTAATGGAGAACGCCACATCAATGGCTCAACCATGCAAAAATCACACCAAACTTGATTATCTGAAAATCAAGTTTTACACAGAACTCGAGTTCAAGAAACTCAAGTTCCAAAAAAGAGACTTCAATATCAATATATATAAAAGCAAAGATCTCATGTGGGAGTGTATGAAGTCCTGTTATGTGGCACTCTAATTTTGCATTTAGCATTTTTAACTTCTTTTTATTAAGTTTTCTTTACTGTTATCCAATAGATCATAGTAACTTCTTTTTACTAATATATAAAATATGGGATGCTCTTAGCAATTAGACCAAATTTTATTCTTTACAAAATAGGCTGCCTTTTAAAAACAAAACCAACCTTATGAAAAGCCCAAGCCTAGTTATTACTTTACATATTATGACCCAAGTCCAATCCTTCCTACATGTAGATCAAAGCCAAAACTCTTACTCACTTACAAACTCTCTTCCACCTCTCCCATGCGTAAATGATACTTCTAGAAAATCTCATGCTCATGAAAGCATGTCTATGCAATTTATGCAGGCAAATTCTCTTTGTCATCAACCAGTGCAACAAAAATATATATAAATCTTGAGATTCTTGAGGTTGATGAAATAATTGACAAATGCATATTTTTTAAAATTATTAATAACAATTTTTTTTTTGATAAATAGCATATACTATCTCACAAAATGCCATTTACATAATATTTTCTTTTAAAAAAATTCAATGATAGGAATGATCAAAAACATGATTCTATACAAGAAAGATAAAAAAATACATGCAAAACGATTTTCATAGGAGGATTTATCTTTAAAGAATATGAAGACAATAGAAGAGATCAAATGCATTGAATGAGATCCTACGAAGCAGGTTTATTAATCATTTCAAATTATACTCATCATTTACATGAAACAATAATAATGCATCATCCTATTTACATTTAAAAAAAAAAAATTCATATTAACTTCAAAGTTCATTTCAGGATGTGAACTGTTATGGTATTGCAACAAGCAACATTGATACAACAATGGGTTGGTATTACATTTCATGCGTGACTTATGAAAAGAATGTCAAACCATAATTAGGATCATTTTGGTGTGCAAAATGTGAAAAAAAAAATAAAAAAAATAAATCACCCTATCCCAAGTTTAAAAGCACTCACATTAACTACATACTCTCCAAATATTTATAACATATTCATCTCATTATAAGGACTATATATACAATTGCAAACTACGTCATATACATGATTCAAGTTAAAGATTTTGATGCAACTAACAAAACAACTTTTGTGATATTTGATCGAGATGTTGAGAAAATCCCAATTGAACTTAAATTTAATTGGCTTGACCTTCTTTAACTTCATCATGGCCCTTATAAAAATAAAGTCCATTAGCTTTCTTCTTTGCACAAATCCACTTATTTAATTCCATTCACCTACAAAAAACAAATTCACGCAATAAAATTCAATTACGCACAAAATTGATTATTTAGCATTATTCTAAAACCAAATATAAAATGCATGAATTATCTCAAAATAAGTATGATAATGCTTTCTACCAATGATATAAATATTCAAAATTAAGCTATTATCAATGCACATAAAATGAAACAACAATATTAGAGCTAGATAAGTGTCACCGAAATATTGAAGGTAAATGACATCATCTTTTGTCCATGCGTATTTGAAATGGGATAGCATGAAGGGCAATAAGTAGGTATATATAAAGGGGTAGAAGTGCAAGAGGTGAAAATTGAAAGCTCGAAAATGTGTGAAAACACAAAAGCTGTTTAGACTCCCAAATTAAAAATAACGACTCGGTTGATTTTACTCTAACTTAAACTAAGTGCGGAATATATTAAATGCAAGCGGATAAACAATATAACTACTCTAAGCCATATTCATCAAATCACAGCAGTAAAATGAAAGTTAAAAGAGTAAGGAAGAAGAATGCAAACACAAGATAACACGCCGATGGGTTATCGAAGAGGAAACTGAAGAACTCGACGAAAAACCTCTCCGTTGCCTTCCAAGCGGTAAATCGATCCACTAGAGAATAAGTTGGAGTACACGAATAACAAAAGACCCTCTAAGCCTAGTTTACCCCCTATACTCGAGCCCTCCAAACTCCTGCTACCAACTGACTTCGCCAAGACTTGTCTTCTCTAGCTCTCCAGATCACGCAATTCAGCCCGATTGCATCCACCAAAAAAATGGCTTCTTCCAATGCTTCCCAACAGCACCAAAACCTCATTTTACACTCAGGATGGGTGTGGTAAGTGTTTGGGCTATCAACCTCTCAAAGATTTAAAAATTAAGAGGTAAGAATTGAAGAAAACCATAATAAATTGTGTAGAGAATTGTGGGTATAACAATCTATCACTCTCAAGGGTAGTGGCTAGGGTTTTCTCTCTGAAAAGCACTCCTCAACATATGTGGGTAATGTGGGTATATATAGTGTGGTTAGGGACAGGGTGTATCAGATATGACAAATTGACAAAACAAAATGTTTCGCTTGTATCTCGCAGGAAGGCCTTACTCGTGAGACACTCGCGAAAACTAGTTGTCACCACCTATTATGACTCTTCGCATTCCAGTCATGTGTTGAGCACATGCTTCACTTCACGGGAAGGCTACTCACGAACTACTCGCGAAAACTTCTTTGGTCTTCAATTGCCTTGAGTCTTCACACTCTCTCTCACACACAACTCTTACAATAAAATCCCACATAAAATACAGGGTACAAAAGATTGAACTTAATTACAATCAAATTTTGCACGGAATTAAAACCAACACAAAATAGTTGTAAATCACAACTTTACAATCTCCTCATTTGGCTATTCGGTGACAAAACCCCTAAAACAAACTCTAGACTTAAACGTGAGTTTGGGAATAGTGGTAAAACTCACTCACACCTAATCTAGAAGCTGTGAAGCACTTGCTTGTATATACCTGTAACCTGAAACACTCACACACAAACAAAACTTTCATTAAGCTTATGACAAGTTGAATACACGGTACGTATATGAGCAAGTAAAATGTGATCAAAGTAATAAACACTATATAAACAATTAAGCATATCTTGATCAAATAGGGTCAGTAATTGAAGAATGACTACAATGAACATTTAGCTTGTAAATGATCATCCGGACACGCAATGCAATTAAGAGCAATGCAAAAATCAATTGCATGTCCAACACACAACCAATGCGAAATACAAGAAGTATTTGCATCAAGGATACAAGATCTAACAAGGGCACAAGTGTGTAGTACTCAAGATAATGCAACAAAATCTAAAAGTACTTTAAAAAATGCTACAAAGCAAGGATGTAAAAGAAAATACTGAATATAAACTGAAAGTTTTAAACCAAAGTACTTAAAGCTTTAAAAGAAAGTAATGTAAATATCCAAGAGTTATAAAAACTATAAAGGTAAACATGAAACGAATTATAAACACGACTAGTCCTCAAAAACTAATAAGCTGTAAACTAAACTAGCCAAACAATGGTTAGACTTTCCAAAAGTATGTGTGTATGTGTCAGCTTTCTCCTTTTGAGCACACAAAACTCCCCCTTTCAATATGCACATTTCCCTTCTTATGATGTATCACCCTTCTTGTGATGCTCTCCCCTTTACTATATGCTATCGTCCAATCTATACAATGAGTTGCTCTCCCCTTTTTTGGCACGAATAACTAAAGGCTTTCCTTTAGTTTGCATTGAATCGTATCTAACTGAGTCTCAATGGTTGTGAGACACATTTGAACTTGGCTGTTGGTGGAGTAGATGAAATTTACAAGTCTTGAAATACTCTCACGCAAACCTTCAACCAAAATAGTCAATCTGTCGGCATGAGAGCTAGATTGTCCTGGCTGAGTGCTAGTAGTCCGAGGCTCAGGAATGTGAGGAGATGCAGTCTCGGTATGTCCAGGGGTAGTGTGAGCAGCTGAGCCATGACCGGAAGGAGTGACATGTGGAACAGATTCACTCTTTGGTGTTTTGGATGGATTTTGCTTTTCCCGTTTAGCAGAAGAGTGACTTTTGCTCGTTTGAAGAGACAGCGTGGATATTAGGCACTGGTGAACTAGGATCGTTCCATCTCTTGGCGAATGAACACCCTTAAGTACCATGATTTTCATGATGAGACTATAGAAAGGAAGACACATCCGTACTGCTGTTCTTGTAGCTGTTTTCCCCATAGTCTGGAAGATGTGAGCGCAAGTATCAATCGGAGTTCCTGTGATGAGATTACACAAGAACTGTGCTCTTCCAAGATTGATGAACCCTGTGTTAGATAGTGGGTAGAGATTGGAGAACATAATCAATGTGTGTGTCTTTAATTCAGGTTCAAACTTTGCAGTCCCAATGGATGTTCCTTTGGCTGAAACCTCATGATCAGCTCCAAGAATTTGCAGAATATCTATCACTAGAGGAAGTCTATCATCATATGAGAGATGTCTACATTTGCTAATCAAGTGATGCGAAGGATCTTCACAAGGTAGTTTGGAGTGATGATGAATTCCTTTCCTCTTACCCAGCACTTTAGTTCAACTCTGGTGAATCTAGCATTCGAGTAAAACTCTTTAACTAATTCATCAATCGGATCCTCGAAGTTGCCAAATAGATTAGCCCAATCTTTATCCACAAAGATCCTAGGGATAAAGGCGGATCCTAGTGTCAAATCGGACAATACGCTCTACTACAGTAGGGGCATCCTTAAAAATGCTAGAGAAAGTCTGAGAGTCCAGGGGAGTATTGAATCTCTCACTGTTGGAGACTTCGGAATAATGTCGGGTCCTTTATGAAACAGGTGATGATGTAAGGTCAATCATGGTTTCTTTACCGCAAGAGGAACGACAATACATTTGCAAAAACAGACACAAAGCAAAAAGAAACAAGTGCAAAAATACAAAACAAGAAATATCTAGCATGAGTGATATGCAAAACATGATAAGTGAGGAAGTGTGTGCATCAAGTGTGCAAGTGGTGTGCCTATGTGATGCATGTGCAAGGCATGGCTAAGCACATTTCGGTCAAAGTGTGCAAAACACACAACCAGTGATCAAAACATGATAAACATGTATAATCATGGTAATTTCCAAAGTTTGGAACTCATTGGAGTCCAAAACAACACCAAAATGCCATTTGGACATTTTATCGAACACTTGATATGCATCTATAAAAATAACATGTGGGCAATGCATGAATATGATTGAATCTAGCCTAAATTCATGTTAAAATGCCACAAGGGGCCAACACAAACCCAAACAACCCAAATGGGACAAAGCCCAATCAAGAAATTAAAAAAAATTTCACAAAAATAGAGTTCCCAACCCTTTTTTAAAAATACACCAATTTAAGAAAAACCTAGAAATTTTCTACATAATCTAAGGAAATAAAGAGAAAAGATTGTATAGACATACCTTAGATATGATTTGAAGAAGTTTTCTTTTGATTTTTGGTTGGGTTTTTGAGTGAAAATTAGTTTGGGGTTGAGGGAGGCACGAGGAAGGCAAAGTAAGGGAAAACAAGTGATTTGAAAAACTGTCTACATCAGCCCTATAAAATTGAAAACATGCGTTTTTCGCAGGTTACCTTCTCGCAAAGTTACTCGCGAAAAATGCCTCTGAAGCACAAAACTTTTCATGGGAAGACTTTACTCGCGAAACAGTCGCGACACAATCGCGAAAGTCTTTGTCTGAAATTTTGTATTTTCAATATTTTGCCTTAGCTCATTTTCACAGGAAGAGCTTAGTTGCGAGCTTCTCACTAAAATGCCTCTAAAGAAGTTTTTGAAGAAAAAAATGAAAAATGTAATTTTAACAAAAACTCAAAACATGAAAGCATAAAAACACTTTCAAAAACATATAAAATACTCAAAAATCTTTTTGGGTTTGATCGACAAGCATTTGAGTATACACATCACATTTGATCATGTACAATCACACAAATGAAATAAGCATTCATTGAACAAAAGGCTTGTGTGTTGTGTGTGAGTATCAAATGTGGAATAGTCTTTAATTCAGAGTGAAGTTTCAATGATCAATTCAATCAAGTCATGCATAACTGGTACTAGGTCAAGAGGTCTATCTCAATTATAGAAATGAACATATATGACCTCCCATAAAAATAATTACATATCTTTGAAGCTTTTTCATTTGGCTTATTTACAATTCATAACATTTGATCATTTTTTTTTAACAATACATCTCATTTTGAGATCAGTGCCTGAAATTTTTGATATTTCAATTTTGTGAATAAGCCTTTGGCTTTATGGGACCATACATTTCAATACAAGTCACTTTCTCTTTTTCCTAGTCAAATACTAGTATGTGTGACAACTTTTGCAACTCATTATCTCTTTTCATTTTGAGATTTACGTTGGTTGAGCTCTTTAAGCAAAAACATAAAAAGTGTGGGAAGATATATAGGCACAAGTCTATACAAGTATCAAAACCATCAAAACTATTGATCAATTATTCATGACAAGCTTGAAGATCGATTTACAACAATCACACATAGATTTCTAGATTTTTCCCACAAAGATAGATGTGCATACATAACAAGCTAAGCTTGTAAATGCACTATGCCATTAGTACGAAGGTACTAGGCCAAATTCACATGTGATATACACAACACAAGCGATCAAACTTTTTAGAGATTTTTCAATTTTATGGATTTTTGAATTTTCCAACGCACTCAAAAACAAAATATGTAAAGTAAAATCAACAAAAGTGACAAGTACAAACAAACTTGAAAAGAAACATGCTAACTAAACAGGTGAGCCCTATATAGCAAGTATGCATCACTGAACAGAATAGGGTCACACAAGAGATAGAGTTCAAGGGATGATTCCAACACCAATGGTCTTATGCAAAGACTCAAACCGTGGACCATCAAGAGGTTTAGTAAATATGTTTGCTTTCTGGTTGTTAGTGTTTACAAACTCTAAACACACAATCTTCTCCTCCACCAAGTCTTGAATGAAGTGGTACCAGATCTCGATATGCTTTGATTTCGAGTGTTGAACTGGATTTTTTGACAGGTTTATGGCACTCGTGTTATCACAGAACACACACATAGTGTCTTGAGTGATTCCATAATCATGTAAGAGCTTCTTCATCCACGATAGTTGTGCACAACAACTCCCCGCTGTAATGTATTCAGCTTCTGCTATTGATAGAGAGACTAAATTTTGCTTTTTGCTCATCCACGACACCAAGTTATTTCTAAGGTAAAAATAGCCACCTGAGGTGCTCTTCCTATCATCAATACACCCGGCCCAGTCAGCATCCGAATAACCAACTAAGCACTCATTTGAGTCTCTTGAATACCAAATTCCATAGTCGAATGTGTCATTGATGTAGTGGATAATTCGTTTGACTGCTGTCAAGTGGGAGTCTTTGGGTGCTGCCTGAAATCGTGCACATACTCCTACACTAAAAGCGATGTCCGATCTACTAGCAGTAAGGTAGAGAAGACTGCCGATCATGCTTCGATAGAATGTCGAATCTACTTCTACACCGGCTGCATCAAGGTTTAGCATCTTTCTGTTGTTTCACTTAAAGCCCTAAGAAGTAGTTTAGCTCTCCCACCATGCTCATCTCAAACTTCCTTTTCATTTCTTCCGAAAATTCTTAAGCAAGGTGATCAATCGTGGATCCAAAGACAATGTCATCCACATATACTTAAGCAACAAGGAGAGATTTCTCATCTCTTTTAACAAACAGAGTTCGATTGGCTTGACCTCTCTTGAAGCCATGATCCAATAGGTATGTGGTGAGGCGATCATACCAAGCTATTGGCGTTTGCTTCAGCCCATATAATGCCTTCTTTAGCCTTAGCACATGGTCCGGGAAGTGAGGGTCTTGAAACCCCTTTGGTTACTCAACAAACACTTCTTCGTTTAAAAATCTGTTCAAGAAGGTACTCTTCACATCCATTTGGTTTAACTTCAAGTTCATAATACACGCTATGGAGAGAAGAATTCGGATTGACTCTAGTCTTGCTATTGGAGCAAATGGCTCATCAAAGTCTATGCCTTCAACTTGAGTATATCCTTGAGTCATCAATCTAGACTTGTTTCAGACAACTTCACCATCTTCATAAGTCTTGTTCTTAAAGATCCACTTGATGCCGATTACATGTGTATCCTTGGGCCTTGGTACCAACTCCCATACATCATTTCTAACAAATTGATGCAACTCTTGGTGTATGGATTCTACCCAATTCTCATCTCTTAAAACTTCTTCCACTTTCTTAGGTTCAAATTGAGCAAGATAACAGTTGTATGTCACATGATTCACACTATAGCTCGGTCCTCTTCTCAAACGAAGTCCCTCATCTAAATCACCAATGATATTGCTTGCAGGATGATTGAGAGTTACTCTTGATGACAGTTTCTTGGAAGTGGAGGGTTCCCCATCACAAGAAATTGGAGGTTGAACTTCTGGAGGGGTGAGTAGACTTAAAGATCCTTGTGTTGATCTAGTCTCCCTTCTTGATGTAGGAGGTGTAGACTCATTTTCCGATGATTCTCTCTCACCATCATCACTTTGAGACATGTTGTCATCACCCTCATTCTTCTTAAGACTCAGTCCTTTGCCATCCTCATCAACAACCTTTTCTGAAATGGTGTCATCTATGACCATGTTTATCAATTCCATCACTGTCTTAGTGCGCTTATTGTACACTATATGCTCGGCTGTTTGTGGAGTATCCTAGGAATATCCCTTCGTCACTCTTAGCATCAAATTTTCCAAAATTATCCCTATCATTGAAAATGTAGCATTTGCTTCCAAATGCTCGGAAGTATTTCACCTTAGGCTTCTTTTCCCTCCAAATTTCATATGATGTCTTCTTTGTTCCTGCTTGGAAGAAAATCTTATTCCCAATGTGACATGAAGTGTTCACCGCTTCAGTCCAAAATTTCTATGGAAGGTTTTTATTGAGAAGCATCACTCTCGCCATCTCTTGAATCACTTGGTTCTTTCTTTCAACCACCCCATTCTGTTGTGGAGTCTTTGGAGCTGAAAATTCCTTTTTGATACCGTGCTCATTGCAAAATGCCTCAAATTTTGCATTTTCAAACTCCTTTCCATGATCACTTCTAATTTTGACTATAGAAACTCCCTTTTCAATTTGGAGCCTCTTGCATAACCTTTCCATCTAGTCGCATGCCTCCAACTTCTCTCTAAGAAATTCCACCCAAGAGTACCTTGAGAAATCGTCAACTACCACCATGATATAGTGTTTTCCACCCATGTTTTCCGTTCTCATTGGACCCATTAGATCCACATGAAGTAACTCCAAAGGACGAGAAGTAGCAACTACATTTACTTTAGTATGGGTTGGCTTTGTTTGTTTTCCCAATTGACATGGACCACACACATTCTTCTCAATTTTTCGAAACTTTGGCAAACCAACCACTGCTTCAAGTTTTGAGACTTTTGCCACTTGTTTGTAATTTGCATGCCCAAACCGTTGGTGCCATAACTCCAAGAGATTCACTCGAGCACTTCGACATGATATGCTTGGTTTGGGAATGACACCATAACAATTGTCGGTGGTCCTAAGTCCCTTCAATACTTGAACACCTTCTTCATTGAGGATTAGACAACCTTTCTTTGAAAATTGAACGATAAAGTCTTCATTGCATATTTAGGTGATACTCAGCAGGTTCACTTTTAATCCTTTAATGTACAGAACATCAGTCAATAAGGGAAGTCTTGGAATATCAACGGTTCCTTTTCCAAGAACTTGTGAGTAACTGCCATCTCCAAATGTCACATAGCTGTCTTCCTTCTCCTTAAAAGTTTTGAATAGTGATTTATCTCCTGTCATATGCCTTGAACATCTGCTGTTAAGATACCACAGACACGAATTAAACACTTTCAATGTGGTATGAACAAAAAGACAAGCATGAGATAGGCATTCTTGACCATCAAAACATGACTCATTTTCCTTTACTTCATTCATAGATGAGTGAATCTTTCTTTTCAAACAATCAAGTTTATCACACAATTGTCTATTCCTTCTCTTGTATTTAGCAATTAGGGAATTTGACTCACACAAGCTATTATGAATATCATGATTCCTATGTTCTAAGGATTTCAGCATGTGTACAAAAATTCTAGCATGTTTCTTTGATTTGAATAACTTTAAAAGCTCATTGCTGGGACAATCTCCAAAGATGCTCATAGAGTCATTATCACAAACACATGAACTATCTTCATGTTGGCCTTTGCCATAGCACTATCCATAGTAAGCCATGGGGTCTAGGATCACACTTAGGTAATGAAACCACAGCAAGTGTACCCGCTCTAATACTAATTGAAAGCTCAAAAATGTGTGAAACCACAGCAAGCACATTTCACTCTCAAGGGTAATGGCTAGGGTTTTCTCTCTGTAAAGCACTCCTCAACATATGTGCGTAATGTGGGTATATATAGTGTGGGTAAGAATAGGGTGTATCAGATATGACAAATTGGCAAAACAGAATGTTTCGCGAGTATCTCGTGGGAAGGCCTTACCCGTGAGACACTCGCGAAAACTAGCTATCGCCATCTGTCATGACTCTTCACATTCCAGTCATGTACTGAGCACATGCTTCACTTCGTTGGAAGGCTACTCGCGAACTACCCGCGAAAACTTCTTTGGTCTTCAATTGCCTTGAGTCTTCACACTCTCTCTCACAAACAACCCTTACAATAAAATCCCACATAAAATGCAGGGTACAAAAGATTGAACATAATTACAATCAAATTTGGCACGGAATTAAAGCCAACACAAAATAGTTGTAAATCACAACTTTACAAAAATAGTGAATTAAAATGCAAAGAGTTTTGTGTGAAAAGTGAAAAGTCTTGAAACATTGAACCAAATAATACAAAGAATTTTTTTTTTTAGAAAAATCTTAAAACATTGAACTAAATAAAACAAAGAGTCAATAATTTATTTGTTCTTATCTCTGATGTGGCTTGAATATTTCAATTCTTTTCATAAAGTGAGCCATATGGCAGAATCTCATACTCTCCTGTATATATTGATGTAAAATTGATGTATATTGATGTAAAATTGTAGTAATTTTGTTAAATTTTCCTTTATTTTATATTAATGTTATTACCATTTAAAAATTTTCTTCTTTTTTAAGGTGAAATTAGTATAAATTAAAAAAAAAATGCTTTTGAAAAGTTCTATGCTCCCCCCCCCCCCCCCCCCAAAAAAAAGAAGAATATCATATATAGGGTTAAAAAAAATTATCATATATATTGGTGAGATTATTCTAATAAAATAAAAATAGTGAGATTATTTTTTAATCTCCAAATTACCCCTTAGCTACTAACTAGCATGATCTGGTAATTGGCTGGAAGAATTAGGTACAAATGTCGGTTAGAAATAAGTTAGATCAACTTCCAAAACAATCTTCTCTGCAAACAATTTTCATTTTTGTTCTCTAATGCTATGTTTGGATGTGGGGGGAAGGAGGGAGAGTAGGGTAGAGGGAGGGAGAGTAATTTAAATACCTTGTTTGGATGTTTTTTAAGGAATGAGGGAGAGAGATTTGGAGGGGTTTGGAGGGGTTTCAACTACTTCCAACCCCTCATTTTTAATTCCTCCAAATTGGAGAAATTTGGAGGGAGAGTGGAGCATAAAAATGCTTGATCAAATGAATTATCAAATTTACCCTTACTATATTAACAAAATTACAAATGAAAAGATTTAATTATTCTCCTCCCCCTTACTTGATTTTAAAAAAATCCAAACAAGGTAGAGAATAACCATTCCCCTCTACTCTCCTCTCCACTACTCCCCTCTACTCTCCTCTCTCTCAAAACTTCCAAACATAGGATAAAGAAAGAAAGAAAGAAAAAATTTCAAATTTCAAGAAACACACTCATGACAAACAACCTTTCCCTCCTTCTCTCTATTCTATTGCTCACCATCTCCTTATCCTCCCCAACCCCATCCCCAAACACCACCCATTCGCCACCACCATCCCTACCACCCCCATCACCACCACCACCACCACCACCACCACCACCATATCCTCCTCCACCACCGCCACCATCTCCATCCCCACCTTCACCATCACCTCCACCACCCCGGCGACGAAACCCTCCACCTTTACCACCACCATCTCAATCACCTCCTCCACCACCACTACAAACACGTCCTCATCCATCTTCATCAAGACCAAGACCACCACCATCATCACCCTCACAACCACAATCCTCCCAAGAAATAAACAACATAATCGAGGCACTAATAGGCGCAAGTGATTTCACCAACTGGGCAAATATTATCTCAATGATCAACCCACTAACACTCCCAATCAGCGCAACTCTCTTCATTCCACAAGACCAAGACAGTTCTCTCAACATGAACACAAACATGGACCCTTTGCTCTTACCTTACCACATAGTCCTTCAACGCCTCTCTTTCTCTGACCTCTTCAACACCAACACTCGCCTCCCAACTCTCTTACCAGACAAAACTATCCTCATCACCAACACCTCTGCCACCAATTTCACCCTCAACGACTCTCCCATCACTCAACCCGATGTCTACACCACCAATGCCGTCACAGTCCACGGCATTGCAGTCCTTCTTGATTACTCCATTTACGGCGATCATGACACTGATGGGCTCGGGTTATCATTGCCCAAACCTCCACCCCAGCAGCCACAGCTGCAAGTTTCACCTGCAGATCATGGCTCAACAATACCACATCCTGTAATTTCACTTCATTTGGTTTCAATGCCATATGGAGCCTACTCTCCGATCTATATTCAGATTAATCAACTGCTACTTTTTTCTCTCATACTAATGGGGTTGATGGTGAGGTAATGGATTCAAGAGAATCCATTACCTCTGTGGGTAACTTATTAATAAACAAAACATTTGTTCAACTTTGAAAAGCCTAGTTTTGGGTTGATAGGACTAATTCTCGAATAATTTGCACGTGTACTTCTTTAAAAAAAATTTGGCGTGTCATTCATAGTCCCATAGAGGCACCAAACTATTGTGCTTGACCATCTTGGTAACTCTACTAAAATGAAATTTTCTCGCTGTCACGTTAGAGTGATTACTAGAACCATATAGAAATAATGGCAGTAAAAAGACAATGAGATATGTAAACCAAAACCGTATCAACATACATTGTAAAACTGAAATGGTTGTTATTTCAGAATGGTTAGTAAAATTTTCTAATATACAAGCAGCCTTAACTGCAATTGGTAAATGAGATCAGTATCATTAAATCCAGACCCTGTCAAGGTCTTGAGTAGCCACATTGCAAATATTTGTGCACAACTCAAACCCATGATATTTCTTCCCATTTTATGGATCTTTTGAAAGAATAGGCCTATCTTACTAAATGGAATACGAAGCTACCTTGAATGAAAAGAATGATGGGGACCTATTTCTTTTCCTTAATTTATATACAGGATTTCTGGATCTCCTCTATCAATGATGTGAATGCCACTCTCCATTTAGAACTTTGTGACTCACTGCAGAAAATCCTATGCATTATTCTCAACTCTTCTGGACTTGCCTTCTTTAACAGTCCTCCAAGTACTACCAAATGTACGTCTTCATCAATTGAATTATTACCTGGTCCTTCAAATGGATTATCAGGGTCATGCTTTGTCAAACTGATACCAAAATCCTTTTCTTTTGTGTCTCCTACAGAGCAACTCAATTCAAAAGAGTATTTATTGGCACCACTAATACTGTCCGTAGTTAAAGGCTAATGTGCCTGTGATTCCAGTACTCCATGCATTGATGATTGGGATCAAGAGCCTTAATAGCCTGAGACCAATTTTGTTAGTACCAGAATATAAAATTTATAAGCTAAAGAACATTTGATGGATGACATTGCACGATGGGAATCAATATATATGCATCTGCATGCGCATGAACATTTGGATAAATAAATAAATAAATCAGGGTGTACATGCATTTGCAAGTGTGCGTGCGCGAGCACAAGCAAGCAAGCAAGACATTCATGCTCGTAAGAGTCAACTATCAACTAGCATGATTTGGTAATTGGCGGGAAGAGTTAGGTACAAATGTCGGTTAGGAATCAGTTGGATCATCTTCCAAAACAATTTTCTCTGCACACAACACTTAGAAGCTAGATTCAGATAGAAACACAAACTCACCCTGGATTTGTATATATTCACCTTACAATTATATATACCATCCATATTCAAGAACAAAAATACTCATTTTTCAGTTTTCATTTTTCTTTTCTAAAGAAAGAAAGAAAGAAAGAAAGAAAAGGTTTCAACTTTCAAGAAACACACTCATGGCCAACCACCTTTCTCTCCTTCTCTCTATTCTACTACTCACCATCACCATAGCCTCACCAACCCCATCTCCAAACACCACCCACTCTCCACCACCATCAGCACCACCACCACCACTCCCATCGTCACCGCCACCATCTCCATCCCCATCTCCTCCTCCATCATCTCCATCACCACCACCCCCATCTCCTCCACCACCACCAACTCCATCCCCACCTCCCCCATCTCCTCCACCCCCACGACAACACCCTCCATCTTTACCACCACTATCTCAATCACCACCTCCACCGCCACCATCATCGCCATCACAACCACAATCCTCCCAAGAAATAAACGACATAATCGAGGCACTAATAGGCACAAGTGATTTCACCAACTGGGAAAATATTATCTCAATGATCAACCCATTAACACTCCCAATCAGCGCAACTCTCTTCATTCCACAAGACCAAGACGGTTCTCTCAACATGAACACAAACGTGGACCCTTTTCTCTTACCTTACCACATAGTCCCTCAACGCCTCTCTTTCTCTGACCTCCTCCTCTTCAACACCAACACTCGCCTCCCAACTCTCTTACCAGACAAAACTATCCTCATCACCAACACCTCTGCCACCAATTTCACCCTCAACGACTCTCCCATCACTCGACCCGATGTCTACGCCACCAATGACGTCACAGTCCACGGCATTGCAGCCCTTCTTGAGTACTCCATTTACGGCGATCATGACACCGATGGGCTCGGGTTATCATTGCCCAAACCTCCACCCCAGCAGCCACAGCTGCCAGTTTCACCTGCAGATCATGGCTCAACAATACCACATGCTGATGCAGCGCGCTTGTCCTTGTGCAGTGAGTTTCCGATTGTCTTCTTCTTGATTGTTTGCGCCGGTTTGCTATAGAGCATATATGTCCGTATATATACGTAGGCAACCATCAATGTCACATTGATGGAGTCTTTGATGAGCCTTTTTTTTTAGGGGGGTTTTTTTTTTTATGACATTTCTTTGATGGGTTTGTTCTAAATTTGGAGGAATCTTGATCTCTGCAAAATTATGCAGACCAAGCATGTGATCAAGATTCAAGAACAGAAGCCTTGTGATCATGCTGTACATAAATTTGTGTATTCATTGACATGAATCCTGTAATAACACCATGCAGTTACACAAGTTACAACATATTTGTTCTATTTTTCTTTGCTTACCTCATTTCTTTAATCTCAGCTAGTTATCCTGATTGGGGACAATTTTTTATTTATTTTTAAACTCCATGCCTTTGTTAATTTCCTGCCCTCAATTCTAAAAGCTTCTGCGAGAAACAATAGTTGTGCTGCCAAAATCTGAGAAACTGTAGTGTTCATTGGTGGAGATCAACAAAAATTCTAGAGGCACACCAATTTTCACAAAATGTTGCAGCTAGTAAGTTGTGAATGCTTGATGATAAATTAATGTCAATGACAGACTTAAATGAGAACTAGTAAAAAACCATCAACTCAATTGTTATGAAATTACTCAAGAGTCTTCTTATCTTCACTTTCAGTTTCAGTAGGTCAGACTTTAAGCTCATTGATGGGTTAGACCCAAAAAATAAAAATAAACAAATAAAGGGAAATAAAAAGCCACTAGGTTCACACTCACTATTTTCATGTTTTTTCTGAATTTCACTTCATTTGGTTTCAATGCCATATGGAGCCTACTCTCCGATCTATATTCAGATTAATCAACTGCTACTTTTTTCTCTCATACTAATGGGATTGATAGTAAAGTAATATATCAAGAGAATTCATTAGCTCTGTGCGTAACTTATTAATAAACAAAACATTTGCTCAACTTTGAAAAGCCTAGTTTTGTTTTGGGTTGATAGGACTAATTCTCGAATAATTTGCATGTGTACTTTTCTTTTTTTTTCTTTTTCTTTTTTTTAATAATTTTAGCGTGTCATTCATAATCCCATAGAGGCACCAAATTATTGTGCTTGACCTTCTTGGAAACTCTACTTAAATGAAATTTTGCTCGCTGCCACGTCAGAGAGTGATTAGTAGAACCATATAGAAATAATGACAGTAAGAAGGCAATAAGATAGGTAAACCAAAACTGTATCAACGTACACTGTAAAACTGAAATGGTTGTTATTTCAGAATGGTTAGTAAAATTTTCTAATATACAAGCAGCCTTTACTGCAATTGGTAAATGAGATCAGTATCATTAAATCAAGACTCTGTCAAGGTCATGAGTGGCCACATCGCAAATATTCGTGCACAACTCAAACCCATGATATTTCTTCCCATTTTATGGATCTTTTGAAAGAATAGGCCTATCTGACTAACTGGAATAAGAAGCTACCTTGAATGAAAAGAATGATGGGGACCTATTTCTTTTCCTTAATTTATGTACAGGATTTCTGGATCTCCTCTATCAATGATGTGAATGCCACTCTCCATTTAGAACTTTGTGACTCACTGCAGAAAATCCTATGCATTATTCTCAACTCTTCTGGACTTGCCTTCTTTAACAGTCCTCGAAGTACCAAATGTACGCCTTCATCAATTGAATTATTACCCGGTCCTTCAGATGGATTATCAGGGTCATGCTTTGTTAAACTGATACCAAAATCCTTTTCTTCTGTGTCTCCTATAGAGCAACTCAATTCGAAAGAGTATTTATTGACATCGCCAATATTGTCCGTAGTTAAAGGTCTAATGTGCCTGTGATTCCAGTACTCCATGCATTGATGATTGGGATCAAGAACCTCAATAGCCTGAGACCAATTTTGTTAGTACCAGAATATAAAATTTATAAGCTAAAGAACATTTGATGCATGACATTGCATGATGGGAATGAATATATATGCATCTGCATGCGCATGAACATTTGGATAAATAAATAAATAAATAAATCAGAGTGTACATGCATTTGCAAGTGTGTGTGCGCGTGAGCACAAGCAAGCAAGACATTCATGCTCGCAAGAGTCAACTATCAAACAAGCCAAACAACAATTAAAACAGGGCTTTAAGCATGACCCAGGTTACATTTTACATCCTTTTGATGCTTCTTTTGGGGCCGTAGATCTAAGTACAATTCAATTAAAACTTGGTATATTCTCAACAAATTTTAAAAATTAAAAAATAAAATAAATACGGATATTGCAAAATATTGAAATACAGTCCCATTGTCCACCAAGTGTAAGGGATTAGGTTTTGTCCTTATATGAAGGCAAAAATGAATGAAGTTAAGGATGCATGAAGGTAGCATACCTTAATAATGGACTGAGAGTGAAACCCAAACATGTCAAGCCCATTAACACTTTGCAAAGGAGGCAGTCCTTGTTCTCCTAGACTGCTCCGACTAATGATTTCTTGGTTTAGTCTCTGTAGCACCATTTCCCAGCACAGCTTTGCTGAGACATTTGTGTAAGTCTCACTTGGAGATTCTTCTAAAGTAACCTGGAAATTCATTTAAAAACAAGAGTTTAATACATAAACAGCTTAAAGAACTGATAGTAAATTACAAACTGTTATTGGAGTTGTAATAGAGTTTACTCCTCATAACTTATAAAGAATGTTCCAGTATAATTTGTTATTAGTGATTCATTAGTGAATGCAACTCCCCCAGTTATATAAGGAAGTCATAGTTCTGACACCTTTAAACATCTAAATGCACACAAAAGAGCATGACATATTCAGATTGAAGTTAAATGGTTTTTTTTTGGGTTACTAATTCCCATGCTGATCAATCTGGTCAAGACAAGAAGAGCAATGCATGATTTCAGCTTTGGCAGAAAGAAACATGCCAAACAAACTGCCCCAGTAGCATATCCATCCAGATTAATCAAGCTTGGACAAGACTGCCTAGAGTTAATCTAGGCCCAGGGCAAGTGTAACATGACACAAATAAACTAATTTAAGCTTATGATGGGAGCTCTGATTTCATAGACATGTTCTGGTGACATGTACATATCAAAGACATTGAAGAGGAGGGACTGTGACTTCTTTGTAAAAGCTGTCGTATGCAAGAATCCAAATGGTTGAATATACCCATGTATACTCACCATCAAACTAAAATCCCTACTAAACTGACACAAATATTTAAAACAGAAAGGGAGGAAATTTCCACCTTAAACAGAGGCCCAAGAAGGCCAGCATCAACAACTTCTGATATGTAACTACCAACTTTTGTTGGATTCACCACACTAAAGAACTTGACACGACTTCGAAATCCTGCACAAGTCAACCCAAATTAAGGGAAAAATAATCAATGGAATACTCCTTCAAATTAATTAACAAATAATATGGTATTTTACAAGATCCATGCAGATATGCTTCTTCAGCATACCTTTCGGAAATATGGCCTGCTTACTGCACCAAAGCTTTCCAAACGTGACAGTCCCCAAATTTATAAGTTCGACACAAGGATCCAACTTTTGTATTGGAAAGCTTTGGTCCTTCGTGGTTATCTTTACATCCAAGGTATCCGCAAATTCTGATTTCAATGAGCTGTCCGATGGCACTTTAAAACGGGGACTTGAAAACAAAAGATCAAACCCAAACAACTTGTTACTGTCTCTTAGAAAGGTATGCTCAACATCTCTCGAACATGAAGGAAAATCTTTATTTGAAAGGACAGGTGAAAGTGAGACAGATAAATTATGGTCACTATCTTGTTGCATTAAACATGGTTCCCTTTCTGTATCTGAACTATGAACATTTTCTTGTTCACAGTTTGGTATAAATGTCTCCTCCACATTTGTGATACCCTTGCAATTAAAGCTATCAGATATAAGTCGCAGCCCACTTTTATGCTCATCACACATAACATTGAGATTAAAATCAATACAGCAGTCCTGCCCCAACTTACCTTTCTTGTTCCTGACTAAAGTTTCATCATTAACGATAGCATTATGACTTTCTGTACTGATGTGAGATGCGCCTAAACTAAATGATCCATGCTGGGACTCTGACTGGATAACTTCGGAAGAAACATGGCTATATGAACTGCAGGGCACATTTATGTTCAACTTCTCCTCAGTTCCTTGGCAACAAGATGAATTTTCCATTTGATCAAGATACTTGGTTCCACATGTATCACTTTCCATATCTAGCTTAGCTACACAAGCAACCTTATCACTAGCAGAAACCAAACCAGAGCCCCCTGATACCCATACTTTGATTGAATCCACTCCTCCTTCCAGTGCTGCAACCAAGGTATTTAGCTCATTTATAGTGTAGCGGATAAGAACAAATCTATCGCCCACTTCACATGAACAAAAATGGTTTGCATGTTTAAGACATGAAAATTGATCAGGGGAGCACTTGCAGCCAGCAGCAGATAGGTGTAAGTCATAGAAGCAAGATAAACACTCTCTCTCTTTTTCCAAATCAAAGTCCCTTTCCATCTTTTGCAACTTCAAATGCCTTGGAAGGCCATCTATTCGTTCCTCTTCCATCCGTACTCTTGTCTGTCAATAGTAGTAATGATTAAAAAAATTAGTTCTCTAAATCATGATTCGTGCATGAACATGTGGATATTTATTTCACCATGAAAAATGAGAAACAAGTGAGAGTGAGGGAGAAGAAGAAATTACCTTAAATACCTTGGTAAGTACTCCATCTTTACCACAAAAACTTTTCCATCGCAAATTTCTTGGAGTTTCCTTTCCAAGAACAGATATCTCCCAAAGGGCCTTTACAGCTTCCAGAGCAGACCCTATTAACAATTTGTCATGAGAAATTGATGTCATGCGACGCTGCTCACTATAAAGCTCCACTGCATTTTGGCCATGTACCAACCAATCAACGGGGGCCACATTCACAGCCTCGGCACAGTTGAAGCCACAATTAAATCCAGAGTGATACGCCCTTGGAAAGGTAAGAACAAATTCCCCAGACCTCTGGACAGCTCGATGTACTGGTACAGACTCAGATTTTAGAACAGAAGGAGATAGCTGAGTGACCTGCCCCAAGATGAAAATCATTATATGAAAGCCTGAAATATGGTCATAAAGTTTATAAGCAAAGTAGAGACAGAATAGGATGTAGACACCATAATGTCCCTGTGATATCAGGATAGACACGGAATAGCAGAGTGGTGGTATAAAGCTAGGTACCACCCAACGCAATAGGAATGTAGTGGGATTGAACCCAAACATTGAGCATGGAGAACCTCTTGCTGCGATGGCATTTTTCTTCATTACTTAAAACATAGTATTTAGCATAAACTTAAAATGAAATCACTTTGGGATAATCAAGTATTATGATCATTCATGGATTGTCTAACATAAATTGATAAGAAGACAGAGACAATCAACTATATATCATCATACCAGTTCGTTAAGTAAATTTGGTTGTTCTTCAAATAAATCGGGTAAATGCTTTCTCATTGCATCTTCCAAAGTGGTCGCATGGCTTCCAGGTACTCCATACCATACTTTAGGATCACCCCAATGTAGATAGTTCAGTGAATAGAGGTGGTGGTCCTCAACATGCTGTTCCAAATCGCAACAATAGAGAAACAAGGTTAAATACTAATTTGGAAAAAAAAAATTAGTGCAACATTCGGTTTAAGATCACAGTTTTTTGTTTTTTTTTTTTTTTGGAAGGAATGATAACAGATTGGATGGCCAATTCAACGAAATGATATTGATCTAAAATTTGACTGAATAAAGAAACATCTTCCACTTTAGTTCTTGTTGCATATCCTTAACCAATTGAGTCTCCAAGGAAGTTTAAAATATGTACCATCCCAAAAATAAGAGTGACACAAACCCTTCAACCTTTATATACCATTTAAATATCAACGGCCTTTAGTTTTTTCCTTTTCTAGACAGAAAGCTCCAAATATTCAGATGTTCAATAAAGTGTTAACCAGTGTGTATTTGAGGATTTACTAAGGGAATGTGATTTCCTTGCCGGTCAACCAGGTTTGAAGGCTAGGCTTAGGCTGTAATGCAGGAGACCAAACACTCTTAGAAACAATAATTCTTGTGTAACAAGTCATAATTTAACTTATCAAATAGATAATTTGGAAATCAGTGAAACCTAGTACATAGAGACAGCAAATAAAAATTTTGGCAAACACCATTTGTAGGCTTGGATAAGTTAAATTTCTTTTTTCTTTCATGCAAAAAACTTCAATTTAGGGAGCGAATAGGTCATAAAATTTGAAGATCACCCTGAGAAAATAGGTATAAATTTTTTAGTTTAGTACCTTTCCAGAATGTAAAGAGAATCTGAAAAGGCATTAAGAGTGTGTGTGTGTGTGTTTGTGTGTGACAAAGTCCAATATCCATCATTGTGTTTGATATGATTAACTCATTATGCATGTAGAAATTTGAGAAGTAATTCCATTGACCTACCCAACAGAAAGAAGAAAAGCACATCCCAACATAGAGCCATGGTACTAGAACTCCCGAGATATCACTTCCTTCAAAACATAGTACAGAACCTGGCAGGCGTGGTAAGTTGTTTAGATTCCAACCTGACGTCGCATACTTATCCAAACCACTTTCATTTACCATGGAAGATGCCTTAGGAAATCCACTTCCAAATGGTCCTGTTTCTAAGTCAGCTCCATATATTACCTGGAACACGGCAGAACAGAAATTCACGTCTTTTTCATAAATAGACATACAAATAGTAAATGTAAGAGGCAGAGTATATTCTAATTCCATACCTCAACTTCATCTGTGGGTTGCTCAACTATCCGCCAGTATTCACCTTCAATATCGTCCACAGAGGGTTCCCATCCTTTTTGCTTTACAGTTTCAACAAAGTTTAGGTCCTCAGCATTCTTCATTCCAAAGTAGGACTCCTTAAAATAATCAGCGTGTTTCTGAAAATCTCGAAGTGTGAGGTCTGGTCCAGAATGAAACCCAAACTTCTCATCAGTCTCTGAAGCTTCAGAATTACAATTGGCATGTCTCCTGGTTGTTCCAATTCTAGAGTGCTTCCTTCGTTTTCGCTTCCGGCTTCTGTTTTTCTTTCTCATGGGCTCCCTATTTTGAAGCAAGTCAACATGCTGTGTACGTGTAGAAAATTTAGCAAGTTCCCATTTATCTTTCTCTTTAAGAGGGCAGGGTGGAATCCAGGAAGATGGAGGAACAATCCGACATATGCCATATGGTTCTGCCTTCGGACGTATCTTTGCTATGTAACCAAGTGTATCTTCAAATTCCTGATATAAGAAGAATGATGTGAAATTAAATTGAAAAAGTAATACTACAGCCAAAGAAAAATTAACGATGACATCAGATCTCTATTTCTTGACAGAAGAATACCTCAAGAGAAGGATAAAATACAGGTGCTTCATCGATGAGAGGCCTGCATGCTCCAGCTGGATCCCATCTGGCTGATATCTGCAACATGCCAAAAATTATTGACCATATGTGACAAGAACAAAAGAGAATGGTAGTTTTGCAAAGTTCCTCACAGTAGAGTAAGAAATAATTTAGAAGTGGTAGCACAGACTCCAAAATCAAACAACCTCAAAAAGAAAATGCACCAATTTGAAAAATATGATCAAGAAAAATAGGAACCTTTTTGGCTTATGCCAATCTGGTTCCTTTTCCAAACTAATCAAGAAATGCAATCCAATAATGTAATGTTTCAAAAGTTAAACTTTATAACGGTCTTAGCTTTCTCTAAAACTATTATCCAATACCTCATGTTCATGTATACGACTACATCCTAGATCTGACTAAGTTTGTTGTCCTAAACCTATTGTTCATGATGAATCCTACAAAGACTACAAGAAGGTCAATTTATAACCTAAGATCTAATGAGCATAAGTTTTTTTTTTTGTGAAGGAATGGATAACAAAGTATCATACTCCTCAACACCCAGAATTAGATTACTGTACACAGTTATCCCATAACACATATTATAGCCAAACAAAAATTTACAATAAATAAAAACAAAGGGATCAAATTTGCAATGTGTTGAGGCCTGAGGATCAATTATAAGAGAGGTAATAAAAAGACATGAACAAAAGTAAAACATAAAAATATTCTGATCATGTGAGATGGATGGATAAAACAGATATTTTGGATAAATAGGTTCAACCCAATAGAAAGAATAAGAAATCTAACCTGTTTGATATGAGATTCTGCTGCAAAATTGAACTGTGCCATTGGCTACAATTACAAAAAATGCAAACCCTAATTTACCAACTATTCCTGCAGAAATAGACCCCATAATGAGCAACCCAAATAAAAAAAATGCTGAAACAATTAATCAGAAACAGTTTCTCATTCTTTACAAAAAAAAAAAAAAGACTTAAAATTTAGATAGAAAAAGAAGGCTATCAATATCAATATATACCCAATTCCCAGAGATTCAGTAGCAGCACCCCAACTATCAGTTTTGTTTCTGCTTTCTGAATCAATGCAAACTTAAGCCAAAAAAATAAAATCCCATAAAAGAATGAATAAAAATATAATCTTTATAAGAAAATTCAATAAACTACAATTTTGAAAAAGATAAAATATTTTCTTCCACCCCCACAAAGAAAAAAAAAAAGAATGCAATCTGATTTTTCAAATTAAAAAAACAAAAGGGAATTGACTTAGTAAACAAAATAATTTAATTAAAGAAAAATGATTAGTGGGCAGTAATAACAAGAATGAAAGAATGTGAAAACACAAATAAATAGTATGAAAAAAATAATAATAATAAAAAAAAAATAATGGAAACAATGAAAAAGAATAAAAGAGAAAAAAGAAAAAGAAAGCAAACGGGCACCTCAGGTTTTTTAAGGAGGTATTAAGATTGAAAGACGTGTAAAGTGTAGTTTTTAGTTGAACACTTCTTCTCTCTCCTTCTGCCTCGGCTCCTCCAATTTATATGTATTGTCAATGTAAATAAATACTACTGAATAAATAGAATAATACGTTTTATTTTTGTTTAGGCCTTTAAAATAAGAATAATAATAAAGCGGGATTTGATTAAATGAGTCCTTTTACTAATTGATTAGGAGTCCTAATCCTAAACACCTTCTATCTTTTAGGAATAAAAAAATAAATAAAAAATAAAAAAATTCTAAGCAAACGAGGAAGTTGAATTTTTTTAAGATTATTATAAAAAAAATAGAGGTAAATATTATATTTTTCTATTTTAGTGATATTTATGGTCAAAGGAGAGAGAGAGAGAGAGAGTCAACATTGTATAAGAAACGAACCCGCTAAAACGCACGCCGCACGCACACAGTATTTAACGGAAAGAAAACGGTGTGCGTCACAATCCAACCTTGTATTCTGGTTGTTCTATGGTACTATTCCTCAGTTGTTTTAACTTGTCACACAAACTAAGCTTTTTATTTATTTCTACCACTTTTACTTTTTTTATTATTTTATTTTATGGAAAAATTTAGGAGCACACTTTGTCATGCATCATTAGTGATTGTATTCCATTAAAAAAAAAAAATTTAGTGATGGTATTAGACTGTTTTTCATTAAAAGTGTGTATTTGGCTCCAAATTAAAAAGTCAGCTTATTTTACTATTCAGTTTTTTTTTGTACTATTTACGAGATCCATTGCAGTTTTTGATACTATTCATTCTCACTGTATTATTTCAACTAACTTTTACATTTATTTATAGTATTTTCAGCAAAAAATTTTCAGTTTTAGCAAAATAAACGGATTCCAAATAGACTTTAAATACGAATTGTGGATGATTATGTAAATGATTTAATCCAATCACAAATTGACAATTAATAAAGTGTGTGATCACTAATCAATTGTTATTTTAATTTACCTTTAAGGTACCAGCTTGTGTAACTTTAGGTCATCTAAGAACACGTACTTAGAGCATTTGCATTAGTCAATGCAAAATAAAAACAGTGCTTAATTTTACATATTTAAGTTACAAAATCACTCATATCAGTTAAGTTAAAGATATGTAAATTTGCAAAATTGTTTTAGTAATCGTGTAAATTTGCACGGACATTATTCATTTTACATTTAGTTTTTTATTCTTTTTTTAACATATTACGAGAGTGAAGGACAAGAGTGGATAATAATTGTTTTGAATAAAGAAAGAAAAATAATTTAAAAAATGAAAAAAAAAAATTGATATTTTAATAAAATTAAGTGTATAATTGATAATACGATATAGGCATTTTTGAAAAGTGGTTGTGTAAAATAGAAAAAAGTAAGCTCTTCTACTAAAATAAATACAAATTTTTGCATGAACTAATGTGAATGCTTGTCCGTTTAAGCATTGTTTATTTTTTGTAGTTTATCTTCATAATATGAGACAAAAAGTATAAAAATAGCTTTTTTAAAAAAAATAATAAAAAAACTAAAATTTAAATTATTTGAAATAAAATTGAGACAGAAAGTAATGTGGAACCTGCAAACAAACATAAAATAAACAAAAATCTAGCTTATAATGATTCCCCAAACACATATGTGGAAGCAAGAAATTAGCCCGAGCTTATTACTTGCTTGTAATCACAATTGATTTCTATTAAGGGTGCAATACAATCCACAACGAGAAATTTGAATAAGAACTAGATAACTCTCTACTATATAAAATTGTGTCCAAGACTTTATTTATATAATTTGTTTGTTACATTTCTCACTATGTGTTTCACTCTTCTCTTTTTTGGCTTCTATCTCTTTCTCTAATCCTTCAAAAACCGTCTTCGTTTGTCTGCCTTCTTTTCTTTTATACTCTTCCTCTTTCTTCTTCTTTATTCTTATCCTTTGCTTAGTTCTCTTCATTTTCTTCTCCAGCATGTGCCATAGTAGGTGTTGTCCTGGTGTAATTGGGCAATTTTTTGTCCCATCAGGCTCTTCTTTTCTTGAAGTTGTGATGAACAAAAACTTTCGGAGCATTTTGTTTTATTCTGATATGTTATCTATTGCATTAAATGCAACTATGTTAGATGGACTATTGTAGATTTATCAAGAAGATCTAGAGGGCATCCTCAGATATTTTGCGAATACCTTAATAGGATGATTTGGTTGCTCAAAACATAGATTGGCGTGGGCAGTCTATGTTCTTTTGATTTACTCAAGCTCGGACCAAGGATGATGGGTCTTGTTTGGTCAGATTCCGAGGTTCAGGATCTTGAGGGTGTTTTTGATGACTTCTTGTTTAATTTTTGGTCTGTGTTTCGAGGTATGTATCTTTGTGGTTGGGCTTCATATCTCATAATGATATGTTCTTGACCCGTTCTAATCTAAGGCCCAGTACTTACTTGGGTTTTATGTACCACTCCTATACAACACACTTACTCACACTCTTGTTAGATGTCACATTTTTTTTATTAGACACCTGTCACAATTTGCGTTTGGGGGTGTTAATTGATAATTAATTACATTATTTTTACATTAATCTACTACTTTAAAACACTAAAATCACTAATTTAGTTGATATCAAACAAGTAGAACAAAATATACATACACACTTTGGACTTTTTTGGTGAAAGTAACATCATTTGAATCACTACATACTCTTGGTGCGATGGTCATTTCTTAAATTTAAGTACTTGTGAGGTGTGGAGGGTAAGGATCGGGATTCAAGTTTCTATGAGAGAGTTTCACACACTTACACTTAGGTTAAGTTAGAGTATAATTTTTATCTTAAAAAAAAAAAAAAAAAAAAAAAAAAAGAAAGTGAACTGAGTTGATTAGACTTTAAACAGACGCACGTGAATTAAAGTAACAACTCAGTCTCACTTTTTTTTTATTTTTTATTTTTTTTACTTTTACTTTTTACACGTTCGGTCGGTACTAGGAGAAGCAGTATTGTACATACTAGATTGTATTTTGTTGTACTGTAGTACTTCTCCTAGACCTAGTACCGAATGAATTAGACTAAGATTAGATTCTATTTCTATTTATATATATTTATATATATATTTATATTTCGCTATCAGTACTTTGCTTGCATCATCTTGTCCACGTATATCAAACCATCTTCCCCTTCCTTCGTTTTCCCAATATTATCTCTTCTATACTTTTGATTTAATCTTTAATATATATATATATATATATATGCATTTATCCCTTTTTTATAGCATGTATTTTATCTGTTATCAATTTTTTTTTTAAAGCAAGTATTTTATCGGCTTTGATAATAAATAAAAAATTATCCATTAAGGCAATAAGTTAATATTAATATTTTGATGTAAATGTAAATTTTTGTTGGATGAAAGGCTAAATAAAAATAAATTGTTTACTTTTTAAGGAATGCATAACAACTTTAAATTTTAAGCTACTGCAATTCTGATTCATCCTTTGTAAACAGTAAGTGCCTTGGTGTGATAATAAGTGTGTTCCACTAAAAGCGATATATTGAAAATACCAAAAAGTATCACTAAGATTTATAGTTGAATTGAAAATTTAGTAGATTCTCAGGAAAAAAAAAAAAAATGATAAAACATTGTAATAAATGGAATGGAATTGAATGTTCAAAATAGATTGACACCAAAATATTCCATTATAGGAAAAACAAATGGTCAATAGAATATAATTTTTAACTTTGAGCCAGAGTTATTTTTGCAGTTCCATTTTTCAATGGAACCACCTACATGCTTATTTTATTATATTTCTCAAAAACCATTACATGGGTGATGAAAAATAAGTCATTGATTTTATTTTTCTAAATTAGTGACAAATATTTTTTTTGTTCATATGCTTATATTTATAATTTTTTCTATATATTTTACTAACCGTCATCAGTGTTATGTATCTTAATATAGGAAAATGATAAATTGATTTGTAATACAATTAATCAGTTGACAACGGTGGTTTCAAGTTTGACTTACCAAAATAGAAAATTATAAATTTTTAGTAGGAAAATTCAATATGATTCAACCGGTGGATTTTTTTTTTTTTAAATACAAGATATAAATTTTACTTTAACCTAATCTAAATGTATGCGTGTGTAGAACTCCCTCCTGGAGATTTGAACCCTGTCTCTTGCTCCTCACATCCCACAAGGACTTATAATTGTGGAGTAACCATCGCGTCAAGGGTGCATGGTAATACCAATAGATTTAATTGACTGATGTTCATAATTTTTCCAATTCAATTCACTAATATGAATTTTTTCCCCTTTAATACAATAGAGGAGGGAGTTTTGAATCCACATTTTTCTCCATGAGAAAACTAGAAAATGTCATTTATAAGACTCTTTGACACCGATTTGGTAGGTTGTGAATTGTGATATCTATTTGTTGAAGTCTTCAAAATATTTACACAAACTATTTTACAACATTTTTACAAACTGCTGATGTGGCTTTACTATTTTTCAAATAGTTATTACAAGTAAAAATATGATGTTAGTGATAAACCCATATTAAAACTAGTAAGAATTTACTACATCAGCAGTTTGTAAAAATATTGTAAAATAGTTTATGTATTTATTACTAAAATTTTTGATGTAAGACTAAAATCCCAAGAATTACTCATGCTAGTATGAGGCATTAAGTTCTATTTTCTCTTCTCTCCTCCTTAATTCTCTCTTATTAGTCTTTCCAATTTTGAAGCACAGCCTGCTTCTTTCTCAAATTATTTCATTTTAAAATCTTTTCCACGCTTTCCTTTTTAAATTTTTAACGCTTTCAATACTCTCCTTTTTCTCATGTGTTTCTTAGGCGAAATTTGTAAAATAATAATTTTTTAATATTAATTATTTAAATTGAAATTCTTTTGAAGATATTTAGAAATTTAACATTTTTTTAATTGTATTTTAGAAATATGATTTTATCACTTTTAGACTACATTTCAAAATAATTTAAGAATAATGTCAATTTAATTAATAATTATTAAAAATTTATTATCTTACAAATCTTGTTAGCTTCTTAACTTTTCTCTCTCACAGTAAAAGCATAGGTCAACATCACATATATATAAACTTTGCCAAATTCATAGTCAATTTTATTTTATATTTTATTTTGTTGCTAACAAAGGTGTTTATAATTATTCGGGTACCTAACTATTCAACAAGATGTGTGTAGTCTCCTTTCTTAAAAAAAAAAAGGTGTGTGTAGTCCCTCGTGGAACCCACCAATTTTATCCAATTAAAGAATGTGCGAAAATGGCTAAATAAGTTGGAGACCATGATTTCCATTGAGAAATCAAGTAGTTGTTTTTTAGAAATATCTCATATTTATCCAATTAAAGAATGTGCGAAAATGGCTAAATAAGTTGGAGACCATGATTTCCATTGAGAAATCAAGTAGTTGATTTTTAGAAATATCTCATATAACCGCATATGCGTGGATAGGAAACCAACCATCCCCATATTCACATATCATACAAATGTAGGTTTTTGAATTGGAGAGAATTAACAACCATGGTTACATAGGCATTAATCACAGAGAGAATTACACTTAAGAATTGAGCAAACACAAGTAGTGTGGAACAAAGCTCAAAAGGCTAGCAAATACACAGGTGAGACTGAGAATGGAATTGGATCCACCACAACTACATTTACATAAATTAAATGGTATTGTAGGATTTTGGGTTGAACAATTTGGCAATAGAGATGATATTGATGATCAAGAGAAGAATGAGGCCAATGAAGGAAGCAATGAGAGCTCCACTGCCATGGTCACAAAAGGTTTGGAACTTGTCACAGATTTTGTTCCACCTTGCATGTGAATTACCATTCTTCCCTAGCTCTGCCATGAACAGTGCTGCTCCATCCCCAGCCGCTGCCAGAACCACAATCAACTGCTCTCAAAACAACCAATAAAAATAATTAATATTGTTTTCAACTTATTTTTTTAGTAGAAAGAAGCTGTGATTTCTATTAAAGAGAAGTCAAATCAGCTTGATATACAACATGAAGGTGTGGAGAAACATTGTTCATTCACACTGAAAAATTTGCGACATTAATAGCATGTCTAGCAAGGTTATGAGTTACAAAATTGCCTTGACGACAAACATGTAAAAAAATTAAGAGAATGAAGGATTTTGAAGGTAGAGATAATACGGGCATCCCTAATTTCTTTAGGGAACTATAAGTAGATTAAGGGAACCATGTATAAATATATATGTTGTATGAAAGTTTTTTTTTTTTTTTGTGCGCGCGCGCAAGAAATTCATACTTGGCCACATAATTCATACATGTGACCGGTAGTCCCTTTCCAAAACAAAAATAAAAATCCTTTCTTACACACAACATAAGCAAATCCTTAAAAACAAAACTCAGCTAAGAAAAGCAAAATGACTAGACACATGTGTCATAAAATGTTTAGCTTGCATCTAATATTTTTAGGCACTGAACACGACATGTGTCTTCAAATGGTCATATATCAATTTCCATTCAAATGAGCACCACACAAAAACCTTGCTCTTTGACTAAAACAAGAGAAAGAAAATAAAATTGGACACTAAATGTCAAAAAAGATAATTTAGATTTTAGATTGCAAAAGTGGGGTTCTCAAAAAAAATAATAAAATAAAATAATTGCTAACATGGAATTCGAAAGGCAATCAGTAGCACACAAATACTAGCATGGTTTTTTAAATTTTATTCTCTCTCTCTCTCTCTCTCTCTCTCTCTCTCTCTCTATATATATATATATATATATATAAATAAGAATACTTTTTTTTTATTATTTTTTTTATACAAGATAGAATTTCTACTTTAACCTAATTTAAATGTATATGTCTGAAGTTCCCTCCTGAAAACTTGAATCTCGGTCCTTATCCCTACACTCTACAAGTATTTATATTTGTAGAGTGACTACCGCACCAAGGGTGCAAGGTAGTATATAAAAGAATACTAACATAGTTTATTTTGCCTTTTTTTCATAATTATTATCTATTTCTTTGAATAGCAACAAGTAATTTATGAAATTTATTGAGCTTTACATCACTTCTGAGTTACAATTTTGATGTGGTCAACTGTGACGGTAGAAATAAAGTGACAATTTCATGTAAAAGTGATTGTCCACTACTCATAGTCAACCACTTTAATAAATTATGACAAAAGTTATGACAAATGATATGATGCTAAAAAATTCTTATAATTTTTAATTTTTTGGTTCCAGTTAGTAATACCAAGTCTTTCTCATATTACTTCTCAAAAAAAAAAAAAAAAAAATCCTTCTCATATTCTTCTCAAAAAAAAAAAAAATCCTCATAAAATAAAATAAAATAATAATAATAATAATAATAATAATAATACCATGTCCAAAATGGCGATGATGGCAAGGCGCAATCCCTTGTAGTCAATCTTGTGCCCAACAATTTCCAACAATAATATCAACAAATTATGGAAACTGGCCATGACGTTGGCTACCACAAAGAACCTGTATCAGCAACAAATATTTAATATATACGTACAGATGCATATAAGCACATTAGCATTCTCATATATATATATATATATATATATATATTAGCTTCAATGCAGGTAAGTTCTAACTCAGCTGACACATTATTAGATGTGTGCGTAATTTACTAATAGAAAAACACACACGTACAAACACAATCACTGTTTTATTTTTATTTTTTTGAGAAACACATACACAATCATTGTAAATGTGCAAAAGAGAGAGAATCAAAAGTGAATAAAGGACTAACACAAATGCTGGGGTGTGTTGAAACTTGGCAGTAAGAGAAGCTTTTATTGGGTTGTTGCCGACTGTGGCGACCACCAAGGTATTGGTCTGTTTGTTAAGTGCCATCACAATAGTTGCTGATGCTGTGGCCAAAAATGCAACCAACCTCAGCAACAAAAGGATCCTATCCTTTTGTTTCTGTGCAGGAGTAGAGATGAAGATAGCCTCTGTTTTACGTTCAGTTTCTAGTGCCATTATGATTTGTATCTTTGTGTTTGTTTGTGCGTGTGTGTGTGTGTGAGAGAGAGAGAGAGATAACTGAGTTTGTAACCAGGGAGAGGTGTCTTAATATAGACTATGGAAGAGATAAATGGATCAACAATATTAGTAAAGTGAAGTGTATTAGTAAATTCCTTGGGTGGTGTAACCATCCACTGACCAGTGTGCTTGTATTGGTGTTGGTGGTTTGGAAAATTAGGTCCCGCACATGTGGTTAGATCTTTGGTTGTTTGGAAACTGGTTAAAAGGCTACAGAAAAGTTTGTACACTGCCAATGGTTGTGTCCCATTGATTACAATCTCTTGCCTACCAGGATAGTCCACTCCCATCTCCATCAATATCTTTTCAATGTCTTAACGAATTTTGTTACAGGAATTCCAAACACGTTTTTTTTTTTTTTTTGGGAGAAAACCAAAGCATGTTTAAAAGTTTTTCAACTATCCCACGACTTTTTTATGCTTTGTCTACTGATGCACGAAACAGTTAGATTAGATGTATGTAAAATGGTTAAGCAGTTGTCATCCTCGGACAAGTTTTGCAGCATTCTTCGACTCAAATTTGGCGAACCTGTTCTTCAGAGAGCGAACCCAACACTACCAAATAGATGCTAGTGGTCACTATTCAAGCCTTGAACAACCACTACAGTAGTTTTTCTTGTAAAACACTATTAAAACCAAAATGAAAAACAGCAATAACCGTGCATAGCCGTTACTGCTGAGTAATTTCAGCTCTGTTCCGAGGGTCCATTCAACACTGACAAAACATCTCATTCGCTCCTAAACAACACAAGTACCTTAGGATTGAACCTACTTAAAGGGGCCTCACTGCCATTACTTTTGTTTCTATGACACCCCTTAAACAGCGCATTTTTGACAGAAGATTGTTATCGGGTTTCAGCACAAAAATATTGATAGTGTCTTCAGACACAAGTCCTTTAATAGCCAATGTCGCTTCCTTTGCATATACACCACCAGACACCAAACAACATAGAACAAAGCTCTGAAGTCACCCCAGTACAGATAATGTGACAATATAATAGAAACACAACTTTATCAAACAACAACAAAGCCTTAATCCCAAAATTTGGATGGCTAAAAAAATCCTGTTTATACATTGTTTTGCATTTGAAGAAGACATACTGTATCAGCATATTCACTACTAAACATGTTGCAAAGAATGGGTTCAATATGACATTGACAATCATAAATGACTAGTACAACAACCTCCACTTTTCTTATCCCCTTAATATACATCACACATAAAATTTCTCTCAAGCATTATATTGGAAATGGTTTCTTAAATTATTGTACTGATGCCAATCTCAACAAAATATACACAAACAATTTCCACGTCCATCTCCCAAGAGATGGACGTGGGGAGATGGACGTGGATTGTTTCTTACAATATAAAACTAGCAGCAATAGTTCCTGATATGTCATTGTATTACTTTTTGTCTGTTGTGACCCCAACAACCACATTGCTCACCTGCCACATTCAAAATCTTATCAGTACACCTTTTCCTACTCACAAGATTGGAAGGACAGAGAATATGCCCCCCAGGGGGGAGGGAAGAGAGATAGAAATTGGGTACAATACTTACCAATTTGCCACTTTCATCAAAAGACCTAGGATTCTCAACAACAACTGTTTGGCTTTGAGAGTAAGGCATTGACTGCAGGAAATACAAGAAAAAAGAAGATTTAGTAAGCAACATATATTTCATAACCATCTACACTTTCTCATTAAAAAAGACAAAAAACCAGCAAACTTAAATTATTGATGGTTAGTCCAGTTAAAAGAGAAAAAGAAGAAAGAGCTTACCGTTGAAGTAGAGGGTGTTGTTCCAGAGTAGGCTGTCCCATTAGGTCTGTGCATAGGAATTGGAAGCCTTGCATTGGCCATCTACAAGATATATAACAAAGCATGAGACCGAGACAGCACTCACCATTAACTGATAAAGGACAAGCATAAACCAGGGTTTTTTTTTTTTTTGGGAAAGGGACCAAGGAGGTAATATTTAAAAATAGAAGAACATGATGTATCATCCCAGCAGAGCAGAGATTTCAAAGACAATCACATAATCAGTAAAATGAAAATTTTAGTATTTGTGTGGATTCAAAATAACAAATCACAGCTTCTATGCACTTGCATACATGTGTGTATACTTGTAATCAGAAACTTTACAAGTGCAACAGATGAAAAGCTGAACTCATTAAGCACACCAGATTTTATGGGTTTTCTCAAATCAAAAAGTGAGATAGGGAGCTCACTACAAAGTAGCAAGTTCAAAGCCTGAATAGAACCAAACTGAAATGTATAATGAAACTTGGGTTGATTGCACTAATCCACCCTAAATTATGGGGTCTTTGCACTTTGCACCCTGAACTATTATAACTTGTAATCACCACCTAATTTTAACAAAACTTGCAAACTGCACCCTACAGGCAGATTGGTTGTTAAAACTAACAGTCACATGCAAGTTAAGTGACCTTAAAAAAAGTAAATTCCTCAGTTTTCCCTTACACGGTGAAATTAAAAATTATCCATACTAATTTTCCAAACACATGAGCCACCTCTTCCTCTAATTTCACAGCAATGTGATTCACAAAGGGAAGCACTAGTTGTGCTACACTTGGCCAAGAGGAAGGGTTTAATTTGCACTTCAATCAGTGTGAAAAGGTTGTATGGTAGAGTTTCCGAAGGTGTTTTTTCTGGCTGTGGACCAATTCAAATCAGATATACTATTGAGGAAGATGAAGACCTATTAGCTAGCAAAAAACTATCTTCTGCAGCAATAATGCACCATCCAGAAGGGAGTCTAGAAACTCTTCTACTACATCAAAGTCGACTAAACTTCCTGAGCTTGTAATAGAAAAGTTCAGGGGATAACAAAACTCTGAGAATAGGAAGGGTATATTTTACATCTTGCATCTCAGTCACTTTGAACATAACCCAAAACTTACAAGCTATTAAAAGATGGCTTAGAATTTGGATTAATAGGAGATGAAAAGATGAATTCAGAGGATCAAAATGTCAGCCTACCAAAGTTAATAAGAAGAATGGTTTCTGGAGCATTGATAAAATTAAGAGATGACCCAGAAAGTACTCACCCTACCATGTGCTACAATCAAGCAAACGAGTACAGGAGGTAGTTCCTCCTAATTTCAACAACTCCTCAAACTATATTCTCTTAGTTTATAGATAACAATCTGATGTTGCCAAGGGCTGTGATGGGGTGGGTGAAATTGGGGGATGAGGAGGCTGATTTGTTTGGGAAATTAGTATGGATAGTTTGTAATTTCATCATGTAAGGGTAAAATTGGAAATTTATTTTTTTTAGGGTCACTTGACTTGCACATGACCGTTAGTTTTAACAGCCAATCTGACTGTAGGGTGCAATTTGCAAGTTTTGTTACAACTGGGGTGATGATTGCAAGTTCTAATAGTTTGGGGTGCAAAGTGCACATACCCCCATAGTTTAGGGTGGATTTGTGCAATTAACCCTTAAAATTATTGACCAAGAAGTAAAAAAAAAAAAAAAAAAACTCTGGGATCTGAAGTAAGAAGTAAATTCAAATATAAGCAACTGTTTCTTTAACAAAGATAAGATCAATCCTACTTACACCAACATTAGTAACATAATGACAGACTGCACATTTGACAGATGGAGCTCCATATGGATACATGAGTGTTGTCCGACAGCTCCCACAATTGACATGGGCATACTGAGTAGGTACTTTTTCATAGTCACAAAATCCAAAACAGCAAAAGTCAGTAAACAATCTCATAGCAAAAATTACAAGGAAATGTAGTAGTAGATTATGACCATTCATGCATACTGTCAAATGTCAAGGAATGTATGATAAAACCTAATAAGAAACTGACTAAGCCAGAAAATTTCACATGCTGGCTGTGAAGCATATGGAACAATCGTTTTATAAGTACCAAGCATATGGAAAAGTGTCAAAGGCAGTTTACTGTTTGGTGGCAGATTTCAGTGTTTGGTCATAAGAAGCAAGAGCAAAAGTCTAAAAGATTTTACCATTCCCCAAAAAAAAAAAAAAAAAAAACGGCACCATGGGTGCTTATAAACGAAAAATAAAGACTACAACTAATCACTAGACTAACTGCTAGTTACCAGCCTTACAGTTTTCTTGTTCTTATAAAAGTAAAAAGAATGGCCAATCCACTACCAATGTTCTCAGAAAGCAACTTCTTTTTTGATAAGCAAGCAAGAATATATTTTTCTTTTAATCTAGTCCCCTCCATCGCCCCTTTCCTCTCCAATCACCACCTCCGCCTTCCTCAAACTCCGATTGCCATCCCTCACTCCAACTAAAAAAAAAAAAGGTTTCCAAACTCCAAATCAAAGAGATCTACTCTAAAGGGCTTTACATCTGCTCTAAAAGAAAACTTCTTCATTTTCTGAATTTGAGATCTGAGATTTTAGTGCAGAGCGTTTTTGAGATTTGTGGGTTGTGTTGCGATTTAGTCTATCTGATTTTCGTGGATTTTGATCTTTTGAACTCTATTAGTCTCTCTCAGATCTACTCTCTTTCTCATGGTTGTGGGTTTACTTTTCTTCTTTTCCTTGCCGGCCAGAAGCCAACTACTGCACCAACAAAATTGGCCACTGATGGGGTTGGAATTTCAACCCTGTGGTGTGCGGCAGTTGGGATTTAAAACAACTGACCCTTACAGTGCAGCCCAAATCTTTTCCTAAAATCAGCCTCACCAAACCGTGTTCACTCCCTATGCATCAGCTGTCTTTTTGAAAAATAAGCATGGGCATTTCTATCCATTTTTTTTACTTCTAATATGAAACAATGCACTAAAGAGTTTGAATAAAACTTAGATACAATATCTTAGTGTAGTGCATTAGGTTCCCCAATTGAATTCAAACACTTGGTTACATTGACCAATAAGACAAATAGTGTCATCTTTTCCAAGGAAAATTAAATTCAAAACAACCAAGTGTTTGAATTCAATTGAGGAACCTAATGAACTGCATCTAAGTTTTACCCAAAGAAATTTAAAGCTAAAGCTTGGAATTCCAGCTTTAGACTGGGAGAGAATGCTATTTAACAAACTTACCAAAAGGGTGGCAATTTTTGCTAAACAGATTTAAGCCTGTCTAATGCAATATCATATAGGCCCTAAACATTAAGTATACTAGAATGATGTAGTTCCTGGAAGTTGATTATACAGTCGCACACAAAGACACAGACGCAGCAATTTCATGCACGAAATGATGTTAAAAATACATTGTTCAACTTGTTTCTGATGTAGATTTGTAGAGTTAAAATTCCCCATAGTCATTACAAAGGGCATCCCAACCCCTAAGTTGTTTACTTTGTGAAAGAGTAGGACAAGAAGATGAGTCCTATTGCAACACTGAAGCACAAGATTGAACCATCAACTGCCCAGGCAGAACAGAATGAGATTTGCAATTTCATGACACGTTGACTTACAGATTCACACCTTATGTACATGGAGCATATATTGTACCTGGTGCTAGGTTCACTGTGCTGCAGCAAGAGCATCTAACACTTGTCGCCGTGCGTGTATACATTAGCAATGTCCTGCATCCTGCACATACAAGCTGAGCCATTTCCGTCCCTGCAGAGGCAATGTACAAACTTAGTAATTGAACCCCTCAAAATATGCTTATATCATGAACATGTTAAATACAAGTCCAAAAAGTGTTTGGTCCCACATTGCATGTTGTAGCATCTTCTCCTGCATATGTCAATGCAAATGTTCTGCATATTTCCACTCATAATCACTAATTCCCTCCATACTATCCATTCTGCCAACCACCATATCAGTCTGCATTTATTTTTATGTACATGTTCTAAATTACATACAATTCATGACAGAAGCTCATGTCAACCATCAGCAAACCCAAGTTCCTAACAATATATATACAAAGAGAGCAATGTTTCCTTGCTGCAGGCCAAGATTAACAAAGATTTTGCTACATATGCAACACCTGACTGGTGAATTATAATATGGACGACGGCACTTGTTAAGCCATCAATAGGCAGTCACCGATGCCATATCATTACTTGCAAAAGTACTTTGACAACCATGCCTCAAAGTAATAAGTCAACATCTGACTAAAATCTCCTCCCTGGTTCTAATGGAATTAAATTTCTGTACTGAAAGTTGACTTTGAGGGCCCGTTTGGATTGAGGGGGGAGGGAAGGGGAGTGGAGGAGAGTAGAGTAGAGTTGGCCGGAAATAGGCTAATTTTCGGCCAACTCCACTCTACTCCCCTCCCTCCCCCTCAATCCAAACAGACCATAAGAGAACAGTGGGAATAATAGGTTCTTAGAGATTTACTAGCTTAGAACTCTGAGCAATTAATAATACATGTGCTACATACCAAGGAGGAGTGATGACAGTAGCAAGAGCAGTTTTAGATAATCACCGATTAAAGACAAAATCAAATTTATGACAACCCTACAAGATGAATGGCTCTGGGAAGATTAGTAAGGAGTGAGGCATGGGAAGCTAGACGTGGAGTCGATGCCAAGTTCGAAATCTGGAGGGATGCTTTAGAATTTAAAGGGTTTAGGTTAAGTATGTCTAAAACAGAGTACATGAAGTAAGTTTAGTAACAGGATAAATAAGATGAAAGAGTTGTAAAGCTTAATGTTCAAGAGATACCAAAGAGTGCGTACTTTCGATATCTTGGATTAATAATTCATAAGATGTTGAGATTGAAGAGAATGTGAATCATAAGACAAAAGAATGACGGATGAAGTGGAGAATCACATCAGAAATATTGTGTGATTGCTAGAATACCTATTAGATTAAAAGGAAAGTTCTACAAGACTGCTATAAAACTAGCCATGCTATATAATACTAAATTTTGGACTATTAAGAAATAACATGTTCATGTAATACTAAATGTAGTTGAAATTAGTATGTTAAAATGGATGGGTGGAAATACAAGGTAAGATATGATACAAAATGAAGAAATTTGATTAACAATTAAAGTGGCTTCCATTAACGAAAAGATAACGGAAAATCACTTAAGATGATTTGGCCATGTGCAATAGAGAGCGATTATAAACAAGTGAGAAAGAGTGATTTGATTCAAATTGATGGAATATAAATAGGTATAAAAAGACCTAAACTTACAATAGTAAAGTAGTAAAAATGAGATGCTAATTAAGGAAGTAACAAGGAATATAATTTTGGATAGGATAAAGGTCAAGCCTTGGTGTGTGATGGCAAGTATCTTCCATCCAAAACAGCATGTTGCGAGTTCGAGTCCAGGAATCAACCTTTCAAAAATAGTGGAGAGTGGGGGAGATAAGGTTGCCTACCAATCATTTCTCATAAAACCCACAAAAGTGGGAACATTGTGCATTGGGTACTGCCTTTTTTTCAAAATGACAAAGAAGAATTTGGGAAGAGTAATGGGTATTGAAGTATGATTTCTTTTTAGAGTAAATGCATGGTCAAGTACAAAAATGTATTTAGTTTGAGGGTTTTGAATTGTGTTAAAGGCAGTCAGGCTAAGGGAGTAGATGTTTTTGTTTGTTTTAAATTGTTTACAAATTTTTGTTATCTAGATCTTTACTTAGTGTTGCATGGTCACCAAACTGATTTTGCTGAACCCAAAATCCTGGATATTAGGTGCAAAACACAATGGTGCTTGATCACAAGTGCTTGTGTGGCAATCAAATGGTTGTTGCTGTCTATAGCAAGTGTTTTTTCTCAATGCCCAAATCAAAGCTCTCATGTAGTTTGTTTTTTCATCAAGGCATGTATGAAATAATCAAAGCTTTTTTTTTTTTTTTTTTTTTTTTGGGGGCATAACAGAGAGAGAGAGAGAGAGAGAGAGAGAGAGAGAAAAAAAAAAAAAAAAACAAAAAAAACAAAATAAGAACAACAACAACTAGGTTTTGCATCTTTTCAATGATAAACATAATGTAATTATACCACAAACTTACTTTTACTTATAATTGATACTTGGCTTCATGCAATGATAAAACCATAAACATCAGTTATATATATATATATATATATATTATATACCAACTTGGGGTGCAAATAAGGACTTTTTCGCATGTAATGCATATATATAGTTAATACTAATGTTGCTGCATAAAGATGATTGTATAACACATTATCTATTGAAAAAGCCTTAGTCCCAAACTCAAAGAAAGTTCTAGAAAATAAAAGACTAACTTGGACTCAAAGAAAATAAACCTAAAATACTTAGGATATCCTAGAAAATTTTAGACTCAAGTAAATTATTAAATAAACCTGAATCCACAAATGTTGCAGAAATTACAGTTTTGCACTTGAATACAAATCTGAGCACAACTTGTAAAATAGAAAACCCAAATTAAAAACTGTCATAATCCTAGAACACATATAACTAGACCTTTAAAAACACACTTTTACTTCAATTGGACATTACACATGCCCCCAAACTAAATCTTGAATAGATGAATTTGTTAAGTAGTAAAAAACTAATCTTCTATGGCTGCATCACCTGTAAACCATTGTTATTGATGAATTTCCCTATGGAAGTTAAAGATTTTCAACTGACAGATTAAAATTTAAAATGCCAATCTATAAGGTTTTGGCTTCATTATCTTTTTACTTCTATGCGCCCTTGGGTTCAATTAGTTTCAAAATTCATCATTGAAGACCAATTAGATCCTCTTATCTATTTATCGCATAATTTTGCTTACACACCCATGAATACTCTCGCTCGGCCAAACCTATTTTTCTGATTCAGTGGCATAAACTACTTTAAACATAAGGAACCCACATAGTTACAATTTAAAAAAAGTATCTTTCAGACTATCAAGCTTCCATATACACAGTTACTATCAAGCTTCCATATACACAGTTAAAAAGAAATTCTTAAAAGTATTCGCATATCAGTAAATGTTCGAAATTTGCAATTGTAAAGGAAAAACAAAAAACAAAAACAAAACACAAAGAAATTACCAGGGACTGGTGTCACTGTGTTGCATAATGCACAGCAAACATTTGTCGCTCCTCCAGGATACAGAAGAACGCTCCTACACCCATTACAAACGAGCTGGCTCTGCATATCTGCAATGTCAAATAAAATAAATCCACATTTATGAGACTATACCTTAAACCCACAAACAAAATTCTGCTAGCTTTAAAGACCACTACAAGCACAAATAGACCGGACTTAGAATCTGTCCTACGTTAAAAATGCAGGCCATCCTTATGAACATATCCTATTGTCTAGTCCAACCCCTTACATTATCAATGTAATTCATTACTTCTCACCAACTCCCTCTTCCTTCCGCGACATGGTACTTCTTCCTCTCATATAAAAGTGGGTCCCGTTATTAAAAAAATAACGTAAGATCTGTCATTTATGTATAAGGGTCCCTTGACTTTACAACGTTTTTTTTTTTTTTTGCGAAATCATTTGTTGTTTGTTGCAACAAAGTCAAAAAAATAGAAAATCTCATGAACATGTCCTAAGATTTTAATTTACACTTAATAAAACAATAATTCAATTATTATTATTATTGCACAAAAAAAAAAAAAAAAATTACCTGATTATTTTTCAAAAGTAGCGAGCCCCTTCCCTGGGCCCCCTTCTTCCTGACGATCGCTTGGCAAAGCAGCAGCAGCACTGAAATTAATTGATTTTCATTTTGAGATAAATCAATTAAGAACCAAATTCTCCAAAAATCAAAACTAATCAGATATTAAATTCAAAATTAAAAAAAAAAAAAAAATTTGAGGAATGAAAAAGTGTACCTGAAAGCGCTTGAGGGGATGGATTGAGATCCAGAAGGAAGGAAACGGATTCTCTGGAGGAGAAAGGGGGGAATGAGTCAGAGAAGGAAGAGAGAGAGAAAGAGAGAGGAAGATGGAATTCCTTTCTTTTCTAAATATATGCGATTATATCTTATTCTTATGGACTTTTAACTACTATATACTTAGAAAATTAATCTCCTATTTTAAAATATACTATTTTTTATTTTAATTTATTACGTCAGCTTTTTAGATTAACTCTTTATTATCATATGCCAACATATCACCATAAATTTTTGATGTAGGTAAAAATTTAATATATACTATTTTTATTTCTCAAAAATTATATATATTATTTTATATTTATTTATATACTATATTATTCTCATTATAAGATGTATATATATACTATAAAATATGATACTTTGTCTTTATCCGTGGGATTGGATTTGTGATTTTCCACTTTTAGAATCTTCGGACGTCTAGTACGAACGGAAACCCCTCTTGTTTTGATTTTTTTTACTGGGGACTCTTTTTCGTCTTTTACCTACGGTAAAAATATCTTTTTGTTAGGTATATTTCTGAATTATTTTTATTTTTATCCTCGTGCTTTAGAATTTTTTTTTTTTTTATTTGGTTGGTCTTTGCACTCGTTTAAGTGACAAAAAATACTTACATGATTGATGGATTACGCAATTGAGACAGTTAAAAATGATGCGAATAGCTAATAAATAATAATAAAGAAATTTAGTTGACACAAAAAATATGTTTTATAAAAAATCAACATTTAAGTTGAATAAAAAAATCATGTTATAAAAAAAAAAATTAATTCTTGAATTTTAAAGAATGAAAAAAAAAATTTCATAGAAAAGGCTTAATTTGTAACTTTCTTAGCAACAAAAGCACTAAAAAAAAAAACCATCAATCTCTAATTTCATAAAGGGTTTTACTAACGTGTGTCTTTAAGGTATATATTAATAAACCATTTTAGAAAACTTTATCTGGAAAATAAAAAAATGATTTACTGTTTTGACAGTTTTTTCAATTCCCTAAGGGCATACATTAACCGGACTCTTTCATAAAATCTTCAACTACAAAATCATATAAATTTCTGCAACAAACATGAATTAAACATTTGGTTTTCGATACCTGTAAACCCCAATGCTTTGAGAAAGTCAAAGAGAAACTCTTCCACCTCTAGTTTCTTTTAGATTTTTTTTTAAAAAGGGCAAATTAAACTTAACATCTTCAACTATTAAAATGCACGATTGGACCCCCAAAGTTACAACTTTGTTTCAATGTTTTTTCCTACTGTTTGTTTTGGTGTTAAGTCTAAAAAAATTTAGTATTAAAAAAATAATTTATCCCTCTCTACAAAATAAGAAGTTGAGGTAAATTGGTCTTTTTTATGCTAAATTTTGTTAGAATTAACAGCAAAACAGATGGCAGAGGGATAAGTAAAACATATTTTTGAAATTGACGGGTCGATTGTCCTTTTCAATAGTTTTGGGGTGGCAAAAGTTGTGGCAGAGTGTGTGGTTAAAATACACACTTTGTAATCCAAGCAGTCATGCTCACAACCCATCTCTCTTTTCCTTGAATTCAAACAACCCTAAATCCCAAAACCATTTTGGACAAAGATGTGAGAGATAAGTTTGGTAGACAAGTTAATATTACCTAAAAATATTTGTATTAATTGTTTTGACTTGCATGCAGGGGCGGAGCTACTTAGCTCCTTCTCCCCCCCCCCCCAAAAAAAATTTTAAATTTTCCCTTAGAGTATATATATAGAAAAAAAAAAAAAGACATGGGCTCCTCCAAGAATTAAATCTCCCCCCCCCCCCAAGTTATTTTCAACAACCAGTCCAATACAACTTAAAATCAAACAACAATATTTGTCCACATTCAGCCTAGCTGACCAGCCCAAAATCCTTAATCATACAAAATTCTTCTCCTCTAAACTAAAGGCACTTCCAGCCCAACCCAACCCCAAATCTGAAATCCATAATCCTAATAAAACAAAACAAACTCTTCGGTCATCACCTCAAGCTTCTGCCTAAATTCCTAGTCTTCACGCAGTCACGCCTTTGCGCTCTGCTTGACGGCCTCGGTTCATGCTGCCTGAATTCCCAGTCCTCACATCATGCGGTCACGCCTCTCCGGCTCGCCGTGACGCTGTAGCTCCACTAGCCTTCATCGCTCAACCTCAAATCCTAAAGCCCTCACCTCAATTCCTCAAGGTATCTCATTTAGTCATTCTCATCTTAGTTCTCTCTCTTTTTCTCTAGAACTGAACTAAATACTAAATAGCATAATAGAAATATAAAGTATGAGTATGTGATATTTTTTTCCAGTAAAGCAATTTATATTTATTTGACTTTATCTTCTTGTGTTTATTGTTATTGGATTCTTTATTCTTGATCCACTGACTCTATGACTCAGCCTTTTTGGCTTTTGTGTTGTTTGTCTCTTGAGTGGGTCTGTGTGGGGTGAGGGCCATGAGACTGTATAATTTATTATATCTCTCTTCGAAGTTAGGTGCCAAATAATGAGCAAATGACAAACAATTAATGCATTTTTAAGAAAAAAGTTGTATGTCATTCAAAACTTAGGTAATCTGTAGAACAAATGTTGATACTTCAATGTCTAATGAGCATCCCTCAAATGTTCAAGAATTCAATTTAAAGGGATAGACCACGATCCAGGATCACGTAAATAAATATATGAATTCCCTAACAACGAACAAGAAGAAATTCGACCTGCTTATCTCATAACAGTTCTATCAACCTAGAAACATATAGTATTCATACAAAGGATCGAAAAATTATTGTCGTGGTTTTCAATTTTCGTGGTTTGAATCACATGAAAATTGGTTGAATTATATTTTAGTATATCTCTACTACAACCCGCCCCCCCTCCCCCAAGTAATTATTCCTGGCTACGCCCCTGCTTGCATGTTGTGATTCATTGCCAAATGTCAATTTACATACGAACCCATCAACTTGTATGAGTTACACAAATGTCAATTTGCTAGTATTCCATTGCCAGAGGATTTTGCTGAAGACGCTGCCTATGCTCCTTGGTCCATCTACTTCCGCTTCAGCTCCTCCTAGTGGCATTGAGAAGACATTGGTTGCTTTGTTGGATGATGTGCATCTCTTATGCGATGATGTACGTCAGGTATGCGATGATGTGCGTCTCTTACGCAATGATGTGCGTCAACGAACGCAATGATGTTGTGCCTGGTTTGAGATACTCAATCCTCCCTTACATGAATTTAACAATTTAAGTATATTCCAAAACAAGGACTACTCTACTCAAGATATTACTTGGATACCTGTCGATCACTCTTTTGTAAGAACAAACATAGGTAGCAGTGTTAGGAGATTTTCTAATCCAGCTTTATATATTAGGAAGCATTATGAGGGATGCATTAGGTAAGTGAATGTTAGGATTTTCTCTTCATTCTTGAAATCACATTCACTCATCAAGCTTAAGCAGAACTCTAAAGCAAATTAGACTTATCTGGAGAGAGGCATAATTTTAGTACAGGTCGTTTGGCTTTCTAGGGTATTTCATAACCAAAGACGAAATTAAGACTTGAAGTTAGGGGTGGCTCTACTGCTAACTATGTGCAGCGGAGGCTCCAATGTCTGCTCTATTGCTGCTTAGTCACTGAGTGATTTTTTTTTTTTTTTTTTTGTGCGTTAGCAGCTTGATAAGGACAAAAATATTTTGTCAATTTTTTTTTTAAAGGATCAGGTTTTTTTTTTTTGGGGGTTAAATTAGTTGATTGAACTTAATTTTTTTGGGTTTGTATATTTTGTTTTAAATTTTAAATCTATAAATTTTTTATGGTCTTTAAAATGAAGAAAAGTTTTAAATTTTTTTTTTTTACAAATTATTAATGTGGTGAGTGGTTATTAGTAAGTAAAATAGTGGTGTAAATGGTGAGCCCAAATGCAAACTAATAATAATTTGCTACCTCAACCGTTTGTAAAAATATTGTAAAAAAATTTGTGGCTATAGTCAGGACAGTTTAATGCATTTAGGGGCCTAAGACGAAAACTAAAATTGAGGTCTTTTATATATTTAAATATGATTTAAAAAATAAATAAATGTTACTTAAATTTTATTATCTTGTTTTAAATGCAAAATTTCTACTAATTAACATGAACCACATAGATTTTTTTTTTTTTTTAGAAAGTCTATAGACAAAAAATTTGACAAAACTTTTCACACCTGTTGATGTGACAAATTGATATTGATAAGTAAAAAAGTGATGTAAGTAGAGAATTTAGATAAGAATTAGTAAAAGTTTGTCAACTTACCTTGTGAAAAATGTTGTGATTTTTTGTGTGCATTGCTCTTCTTCTTTTTTTTGGTTGAGAAGTACTACATTCACAATATTTTCACAATAAATCATACGTGTTAAGTTGTTACTAGTTCTAATTTGAACCCATCACCGAAATTAATTTTTTTTCATCAATAACATTTTGTAACAACCTGTCACTTATAATTTATTATGAAAATATTGTGAAAAACATTTGGACTTAAGTAATACTATTATAATTAAAAAAATGACCCTATTAGTTAAAAATTGGGAGCCTTTTTTTTTACTTAGGGTTTTAAGCAACGCATCAAACTTCTATTATACAGCCGGCATTAATTGGCTATAGTATTACTCTTAAAATAATCAATGATATTATTAAGGAGAGGCAAGCTTTAATTTTATAGAATAAAATTGCAAAAATTAGTACTTATATATATATATATATTTTTTTTTTTAATTGAGAAAAAAGTAGCTATGTTTTAGGAATTCAAATTGTTCCCTCCGTCCGTGTCCATAACTAAAACGAGAATTCCTACATGATACTTGGCCTACTTTTCTTTTGAGTGATTTAATTTGAATACATACAAATACTATTAATTTTTTAAATATTTTTATTAAAGCCTCCGAATCTAGTTGAGTGTATACTTTTCCCACTCTGGGTTTTCTAGAAGAGGAAGAGAGGAATCGGTGAGGGATGGATAAGGCCAAAGACCACGAATAGAATAGAATAGAATGGAGAGAATGCTCCAAGAGAGAGGAACACGGAATTCCTTTCTTTTCTAATTGTTATTTTACTAGCATATAATAAGTAGTATTCTTTATTATTGAAAGTCACAAATTAGAAACCCTCTCCGTTTCTCACTCTTTCATTGTCTCTCTCTCACAATATCTCAAGTACTCAACCATGGACATCATTGAGCGTCCCCACCAAAACCATTCCATCGCCTTCTCCAACTCCACCACCCCTGCATTCCTACGTAAAATCAAAGACCATGCACCAACCCTCCTCATCTCAGGCTCCATCTTGCTCCTCCTCACTGGCCTCACTGTCACTGCCACAGTCCTCTGCATCATCTTCTTCTCCCCATTAATCATTTTCACGAGCCCCATATGGTTCCCCATTGTGACATTCCTCCTTGTTGTAACCGCAGGGTTCATGTCCCTATGTGGCTTTGGTGTTGCCCTTGCGGCCGGTCTGTCATGGATATACCGCTACTTCCGTGGGATGCACGCGCCCGGTTCGGACCGGTTCGACAATGGGAGGAGCTTGATTTACGACACTGCCTCTGCAGCTCAGTGTAGGGGTGTCAATGTTCAACCCAACCCGCGAACACTACACGACCCCGACACGGGTTTTTTCGGGTTAGGGTTAGGCCTTAATGGGTTTGGGTCACAAACGAGTCGACCCGAAAGCGAACGATAAGAAACGTGTCATAAACGGGTCAACCCGCATAACTCGCAATAGACACATTTGACACGCCAATTTATTTGTATCAACCCGAAATGACCCACTTAACACAACCCATTTACCTCGTATAACAAATAAATATTTATTTTATTTTAGATTTGTCAAATACCTTTTATATCCAACATATATTTTAAATTTAAAAAGAAAAGTGAGTAATTACAAAATTTTACAAGGGATATAATTGGAAATTGAAACTTTACAGACCCTAATACTTTTTTCTTTATTTTTTTGGCATAGAACTTTCACAAATGAAATTGGATGAGCTTGTGGAAGATGTTATGAATTTGGATATCAACAAAGAATCTATAGATGATAATTGTGGTCATAGTTAGGATTAGTCTACTGTTTACTCAAATTCTTTCAATATTGATACTTAGCATTTGGCAAGTTCCAATGATATTATATTTTTGTTGAACTATGTTATTTTATTTTTGTTAAACTTTGTTATTTTGAATTTGGGTTGAAGTGTATACACTTCTTTTGGAGTGTAAAGAACTTATTTCTAGATGAATGTTATATTTTTGTTGAACTATATTATTTTGAATGTGGGTTGAAAACTTAAAGTGTATGCATTGCTTTTTGGGATGTAAAAAAAAATTTATTTCCAGATGAATGTTATATTTAATATTTTGCAGGTTGAAATGGGTTGTGTTACATTCGTGTCAACCCAACATGACTTGTTTATTAAGTGTGTCAAATGGATTGGGTCAGGTCAACCCGCCTTATTAACAGGTCGGGTTAGGGTTGAAGGATCATGACACGATTATTAAATGGGTCGGGTTAGGGTTGAGCCATTTAGTCGAATACCCCTACCTCGACACGACACGAACCCGATACGCTAACCCGAATTGACACCCCTAGCTCAGTGCGATGGGCGCAGGCCCTGCAGGGAACGGGCTTGAGCGGCTTGGAAGATTTCTGGACCGAACCAGACCGGGTTTTCCTGCATGGATTTTTAATTTTCTTTCTTTAAATGCCCTTTTGTGTTCAATGAGATTTTCTTTGTAAGTATGGAAATTGGGTTTATCAATTAAAAAAAAAAAGTCACAAATTAGTATTAAACTTATAATTTGATATATATATATATATATATATAAATGGGTTCAAGTTACACCTAATGTAATTCTACAAAAGTTATACATTTTTTATACCGTAGATTTTTAAGAAATCTAATGGTTAGAAAATCACTATAATCAATGTCATCTTTAAAATTAATTACTTTTTATATTAGCTAACCTAATTAATTTGAGAAAATATTATATTATTTTCTTTTTAACTTTCTTTCTCTCTCCTAATTAATTCATCCCTAACCTCGCACAAGAGCATATTTCTCAATGTTTATGGGCATGGAGGCAGTTGTGCTGGACTTTCAATTGTTAAAGAAGCAGGTGTCAACTTTTATAGTGACTTTAATTCACTGGTTTGACTAAAACTCTTGAAAGTAATCTTGCAAAGTAGTAGTTAAAATTTGAACTGTGATGTACTGCTTTGTCACAGCATGCTCTCTGACCTTGTAACAGAATCCAAGCCATTGCTACCAAAATTAATCTTGCTTGTAACATTTGAATTTTCTGTGGGAACTAAATACTAAGAAAATTTTCCACCGATAGACTTGTTTAGTTGAGAGACTAGAGAAAGAGGGTCACCTCCTAGGCCAATTATGCCTGATCCTGCCTCGCCAAATGTACCATCATTATTGTGCCCACACCCAAATACAATCTTTGGTATTGTGGCTTGATGACTAGTAGTTGAGCCAATGGTTAAGGTTTCAACACTAAGATCACCATCAGTGAATGATTGGTCTCCATATAAATAACCATACTGGCAGGTGTTTTTATTAGTGCCACAAGAGGCAGTGTCTAATGCCTTGCAAGGACTTGAATTGCAGGGCACATTACCATATGTTGAAGCTTGCCAAGGATCAAAGAGTGGAAGGTTTTGCTTGTAACATTTTTCACATGGCTCACACTGTGTCCATGTTAGATCTCTGCCTGTATCTACAATGAAAGTTGCTTCTATCAATGAAAGTAAAAGTATTTTGAGAGTCTTTCAATACCTACAACAAAGTCTAGAAACGTGGAGATAGAGAACAACTAAAAGCAATAGTTGTGTTATTCAACAAAGTCTGGTGGCTATGACTTTTTTTTTTTTTTTTGTTGCTGCCGGCGACTTGGCCATGGAGATGGAAGGGTTGTGGAGGAGATAGAGAGAGAAATGTGCAAAGAGAAAGAGACAGAGAAAGAGTCAGGCATATAAATTTTTTTGGGTTTAGAAATAAGTATTAAATGTATTAAATAAATGATAATAAATTAAATCAATTAGAATATTAGTATTAATGAGAGTCTTTTTTGACCGTTAGATCTACTTAAATTCAATGGTTTAAAGAAAGTGTAACTTTTTTTTTTTTTTACTGAAATGGTATAAAAAAGTGTAACTTTTTTAGAGTCACACCAAATGTAACTTAAACCTATCTTGTATGTATGTATATTAACCTAATTACCCAAACCCAAAAGTTAGAAAATATATTTCATAAAAGAAGAAAACGTATTATTATTTTTCAGTATGATAAAATATAGTATGAGTCATTGTCTATAATCTATATCCTAGGGATTGGATTTGGGAATCTTCATTTTAGAATATTTGGACGCCTTGTACAAACGGAAAACCATTCTTCGTTGTTTTCTAGAGAAAAATGTGACTTTTCATTTTTTCTTGGTTGGAGTGAAAAATAAGAGGAAAGAAATAGGGTAGATAGAGTTTTCCACTCAAACACACTTTTTTTTTTCTCATCAAATTGGGAAAGTGGATTTCAATTAAGTCAGCTGGAAGGTTTTTTGTCATCAAATGAAGAATCCAAGGTTCGATGACAGGTTGACAACTAATATTTTAGCCTTACAATTAAAAACAATTATCATAAAGCAAACAATATAAATTGAAAATTTATCATATCTATCAAATTGGAGAAAAATGATGAGAGAATTTAGAAGAAAAATAAAAATAAAAACTACCCCAGCCACTTTTTGATTCTTCTATTTTTAATAATAAATGTATAATGGTAGTTTACTTTGTATCCTTACTCCGTGTTCTATCCTCTCTACCAAACACGCATGATGAAAATTGGAAAAAAACATATTTTTTATCCTCTCAATATTTTCTATCCTTTACTTTCCATCCTCCCAACCAAGTAGAGCTTTAACTATAGAAAAACGATCTTTTGATTTATATATATATTTTTGCTTATTTTCATTTTGGTTCTCATATTTTAGAACTTTCAATTTAGTCCTTGACCTTTTGAACTTATTATTTTTTTGATCTTTATCATCATCTCAATGATAAAACTTGCTTGGTTGACGGATTATATAGTTGGAAAAATTAAAGATGATGTGGTTGGCTAATAAAATAATAATAAAAATTTTTGTTTACACTAAAAAAAAAAAAACCACATCAACATTTAAATGGATTAAAAAGCCAAGTCATTAAAAAAAAAAAAATTAATCCTTGACTTTTAAAGTAAAAAAAAAAAAAAATGATAAAAAAGTATTTAAAAGAAAAGGCTTAATCTGATTCCCCCCCCCTTACTTTATTGGCAACAAAGCACGCAACACACCCAAAAAAATCAATCCATCAATCTCTACCACATATTAGAGCTGCGTTGTTTTAAACGCAGCTTTAACATGTCTGGAGCTGCGTTTAGAACAACGCAGCTCTATAAGTTTTGAAGCTGCGTTTGTTAAACGCAGCTCTGAGATATATTGAAAAAAAAAAAAAAAATCCCAGGATGGCTCTAAAGCTGCATTTTTGGAAACGCGGCTTCATTCCTACTCGGGTAAACGTAGCTCCAACATCAGAAAACGCAACTTCAGAGCTGGTCTATGGCCGGGTTTAATAAACGTAGCTCAAATAGCACCCTGAAGCTGCGTTTTTAAAAAACGCAGCTCAAATTACAACCCTGGAGCTGCGTTTTTAGAAAACGCAGCTTAAATTGGCATTTTTAGTAGTGAAACTTCAACTACAAAATCACATAAGTTTCCACTACAAAATGAAAAGTGCATTTCGTTTATGAGATCTATTTCTATGAACCCTATCAATATCATATGTTTTAAGAAAGTCAGAGAGAAACTCTTACACCTCAAATTATAAAAACCCTATCAATATCAATATCATATGTCTTTAAAAGAAACTCTTACACCTTCAAAATGAGAAGAAATTTTGTTCAAACCTGAACATGTTCAGGTTTGAACAAAATTTCTTCTCATTTTTGTTATTGAAAGGCATCTAATAAATTGAAGCAATAATATTTTTTTTTTCCTTACTCCGATAGTGTAGATGAGCATGTACGTCTTCCCCATCAATGCAGGTTGCTATTTGTGAGTTTTATTTTTATTTTTGATACTATTTATATATGAGCTGGTGTCATACTTAAGTACCCAGGGAGCCAACATTGTTTATGAATGCTTGTCTATGTGATTGTGACAGAGACGCTTTTATAATTTGAGGGAGGCTAGAGAACTCAACAACAAACGGAGGCCGGACATGTTTCTTCAACTCAATTACTTCGAGGTCACCAGCCGATTCCAACGTTTTCCCCAATGAAATATTCAACTTTTAAATGAGCTGGTATGAGAATGAAATGTATTGTTGAAGTTTGTGGTGGAAATTTAAGGATTTTAATGAAATTAAGGATTGATTATTTGGGAAAAAATTGGCCTTTACCTTTTTTTAAAAAACAATCTAGCATTTTGCCCTCTCTCCCAAACTAATTAGGGAAATATATCTCTTTTGAAACTCAATTTTCTCAAAATCGATTTAAGCCCTATAATAGCGTTTTTAAGGAGCTTATAATGACGTTTTAAAGACATATAGTGGCATTTTGAAACTCGAGCTCCTTGAAATCGAGTTATAGGCAAAAAAAAGAAAAAAAAATTGCATGTAACTCGATTTCATGGAGATCGAGTTACAAAATGCCATTATAGGTCCTTAAAATGTCACTATAGACTCCTTAAAATGCCATTATAAGGCTCCAGAATTTTTTATTTTTTTTTTTTATAACTCGATTTTGAAAAAATTGAGTTTCAAAAAAGGGGATTTCCCTAATTAGTTTGGAAAATAGGACAAAATGCTGGTTTTTTTTTTAAATGGGCATTTGCCCATTTTCTCTTGATTATTTGATTTGTTTTGCGTATGTTGTATGTTTGGTTGAAATGAGAGAAAAATATAAATTGTCAATTTAAGCTCCTTTTTTAAAAAAATAAAATAAAATTTTCTTTCTTTAAAGTTGAGGAATTAAATTTATGCTTTCTTTCTTCAAATTAAAAAATATTTTTTATATATTTAAATGTTGAGATGGCTTTTCTTAATACCGATTAAATTTCCATGTTATATTTTTTTTTTTTGCCACATATGTGCAATTCAGTAAGTTTTTTCAGGCATTGAGTGGTAGGAATAAAAAATGACAGGAAATTCAATAACTCAAAAACCAAATTTAAAATTCCAAAAATATGATGCCCAAAAAGAAAATATAAGGACAAAAGAAGTATATTTTCTTCCGCTAATAGGATTGGTCCTTACTTTCTTATTATTTATACTTTAAAACCAAATTGAGTGTTAGACTCTCTTTTTTTTTTTTTTTTAACTAAATTACATTTATACTTTTTAAAGCTTAGAATTATTTTGATGTTGTCTCCAAAGTTTCAAATTTAATATGCATTATTCACATCACATAGCATTCGGATTTAAGTCAATCTGTTCTTGTCCTACTAGGAGGTGGCCATTATTAAAAATGCCAATAGTTGAAGTAAGAATGTGTGTGAGGAGCAATTGCCTGTAAAGATGCTTTTTTTCTTTTTTTTTTCCCCATAAATTCACTAGAAACCCTAAAAATTATAAAGAATGATTTTTAAAAGATAACAACAACAAAATTGAGATGTTGGTCGATGATTACCATTTCATTTGTCAACTTATCATTTCATTTTGTATAAAATATGAGGCGTTTCAATACAAAATTTTGTATGAAACTGATTTGGTTAGAAAAGAATGACTTGCTATATATGATTGATAGTCGAATAGATGAATAGTATGGGAGCACATTGAATATGTATAAATGATCATGAATGAATGTGTGTGGTTAAAGAATCTTGGACCAAGTAATAACCATTGAAACTCACTTTGCTTAGAGACTATTGGGACGTGGCAAGAATTATGAGCTTCTGTTTGCATCAAAGGTGAAGCCAAGAGGAGAAGGGGGCAATTGCCCCCATGACCTCCCCAAAACCTCCTTTCATGCAGGAATCATGATTAGTTTGCTCCCTTGACCTTGACAGGATTTATAGATTAGTTTCTAGCACCCCTCTAAGTAATAAGTACAAAAAATTATTTAAAAACAAAAAACATACAATGGACTCACGACATAATACTTTCACAACAACTAAAATTCAATTTCCTGTATTATGGTTTTTTTTTTAATTTTTTTTTTAGTTCAAATCAAAATAATGGATCCCATATTTTAAAAATTAAAAAAAAAAAAAAATTATGGCAATAAATCCTCATTGCCATTTTCTCTCCACTAATCTTTTTTCCCTTCAATCTCTTAACTTTTTCACACTTTCAAATTTTGGGTTTTTACTACAAACTCAAATTTTAAATAATTTCAAGAATAGGGAAAAGAAAGTTATATTTTACATGTGTTTTAAATGCAATCAAGGCAGTGGGCAATATACAACTTTTCAATTATTGCTCTATTTTAAACACTTTTACATTGCTTTATTTTTTTCAATTTATTTTGAGTAATCAAATTACATGTTTAAATTTTATGTATTGAAGCTAATCTTTAATTTGATTTTATTATTAATGAATTGATTGTTTGTTTAATTTATTTTGTTTTTTGTTTTTATCTTTTGATAATAAAAAAATACACAAACTTATAATTAATTGAGATTGTGAAGAAAAAAATATGAGCATAAATAATGAAAAATAAATTATAGCTTACATATATATTACGATTTGTATGAAATTGAATTAATATATAATTGTCTCTTTATTTTTGTTGATCTTGATTGATAATTTTTAGACAAATTTTGCTTTAAATCTTATCTATTAATCTCCCCCTACCCATTTGACACCGAAGTGTTCCAAGATCTAGCAAGCTCAATCTGATATCAATCCGGCTCAAAAGCTTTTCTTGAAAATTAGAAGAACAACACGTTATTTTGAATTTTTTTTTTGTTATTAATAAAGAAGTCAAAACAGTATTTAATTAGTGTTTCTTAGGATGTATCAGAATTTATATTTTATTTTTCCTAGGCAGACAAGTATTTTATTGTGTTTCTAGTTCCTAAGAGTCAAATCTGACTTTGGTCAAGTTAAGTATATGTTTTAATTATTATTTTCATTTTCCTATGCTTGTGGGGTTGTTCCAAGCTCTATTTAAGCCTTTTGGCTGAATCTAATAAAAATCTGAGTGTATTTTCAGAATTAAAACCCTTGTGTTTTTCAGAAGATGGATTTCTTCTAAATTATCTCTTATCTCTTGAGTGGATTCCTTTGGGTGAAGAGTATCGGTTTCTATATCTCTTGGGTGATGTTAATCTGTATCCCATAGTGGTGAGTCAATCTAGTTTTGTATCCTTAACTAAATTCCTTTGGGTTGTGTTATCTGTATCCCTTTGGATTTACTTTGATGGTGAACTTGTCTATCACTTTATTTATTGAGTATTTTTATTATCCCATATACCAGAAAATATTAAACATATTCATCCACCCTACCCTCATTTATCATATTGGTTAAGTTTGGGTTGCCCCATACGAATTTGGTATCACCCTTGGAATAGAAATCCTACTTAGACACTGGTTTGTGTTTTGGTTAATGTTTCCCTGTAATTTATGAATTATAATAAATACAAGCCCCTTTCTTAGTAATGCAAAAGATTTTGGAGTTGATTTTGTAGCATCCACCTCCCCCTCCCCCCCCCCCCCCCAAAATCCTATGTATAAATAGTTAATTTCTTGAAGAACTTAGGCTATATTTGTTTTGGGTGTAAATGGACTTGGGAAAATATTTTATAGCCTCGTATGTGTTTGGGTGCACATGTACAATACGGTCAAACTAAAAATAATTTCAATTGGCCGTAAAATAAGGCCCCTTGACCCATAAATGATTTTACACATCCAATTTACCTTCAATTGCTTTTCCAGACTCACAAACCCGAAGAGAGAGAGAGTGAGCTAGGAACCCAGCCAAGCTTCAGACCATTACCCTGATCATGCGGCCCCACCACCCAGATTGCGCCAGTGAGTTCTCCTTTTCTTCCTCATCTCTTATTCTCTTCCATTTTCGACCTTTGCTCTTCCATCCCTCTCAAACCCAAGCCCAGATCCTCCACACATATCAATCTCACTGCCTCAACCCATCCCCTACCCACGCCGTTGTAGCCCTCTTTGGGTTTTTTATTTATTTATTGTAAAATAACATTTCTTCTTGGGTTTTGGAGGATTGGTGGTGGGTTAATTCATGGGTTTGTGGGTTTTGATAGTGGCCAATTAGGGGTAGCGGATCGGTGGCTGTGGTGGTTTGTGGGTTTCAATGGTGGTGGGCTGTGGGTTTTGGTATATGAGTTTTGATATTGATTTTGAGATTAATGAATTTTGATTATAATTATGATTTTTTAGGTTAATTGGTTATGTGGTTGTTGATGGTGGTGGGTTTATTGTAGCTAGTGGTTGCTAGGATTATGATGGTGACTGGGTTTTCTAAAAATATGTTTTTACATGCAATACCAAACACTAAAAATACTTTTTTGGTAATTTTTACAAGACACAAATAAACAAATGAAATTATTTTCCTTTTAGTAAAATATTTCAAACTAAAAATATTTTACACTCGGAAAACATTATACATATTGCCAAACATAGCCTGAGTTACAATTAAATGAATAAAGGTGCATATTAAAAGAGAATGTTAAAATTTTCTTATTATGTTTACACATATGTTGAACATAATATTTGAATGAAACATTTTTGTACTCAAAAATAACTTTTATAGTGTTAGAGATTAAAGATAAAATTTGGCTTGTTTATACTCATTAATGTTGTGTTTATGTGTGCCAATATGTTTAATATAGTATTTGAAGTGGAAAAATAAATTCCTATTTTGACTCCATTTTTTTTTCTCAACTCCACTTCTTTTACTTTCAAATCTACCATATAAGAAGGGTGAAGTTTAAGAAACAAAATTCAGTATAGAAATAATGTTTGCCTAAAATAATTACTGTTATTTATATGTTTATGAACATGTTTAGGATTCTATATGTTTATAGATATATTTAAGGGATTTTGTGTAAAATATTGTAATTATTTTGTTAATTTACATTTTCTTATAAAATAATAAATTTCACACTACATTATAAAATTTTAATACCAGCACAAGACTGATATTTTTCATAACCTATGTCCAATCATTATTTCAGCATTCATTTCTAAATTTTTTGTCCATTCTTGTTAACCAAATAAAATGACATTAGAATATGGCCCAGAGAATACAATTTTCAAGCATAAACTATATGTGCCACATGCCCAACAACTTTTTATATTCAAAGATAAATAATGGTTTAATTTACAAACCAAATTATGCACCCAAAAAAAAAAAAAAAAACTGATGATATAAGATTGTATGAAAATATTGCGATTATGTAAAATAAATTTTGTAGGACGTTTAATTTCTTTATATCAACTTTGACATAGTGTATATACTAGCTTTGCTGACAATGACAAGCAATCCACTATAATTTTGAACTTCGAAAGAGCCTCAGATATAGAATTACTCTTGATTATTGTATAATATCCTATACAACTTTTTTTATGTTAATTTTATAACCCCAAAAGAAGGTGGTTAATTATATCAAGAACTGAGTTTGAATTGAAAGAACAATTCTTATAAAAAAAATGTCAAAGATTTTTAAGGTGGTTATGTTTAAAATGTTATTATTGTATTTATCTTTTTTTTAGAAGATTATAATTGGATTTATCTTTAAATGTAAGCTTAATATAATAATTTAAATGAATCAACTTCTTATTTGAAAACAATCCCTACAATTTTGGAGTCCCATTAGAGATTAAAGATAAAATTTGTTATGATACTATTCGTTATCATTGTATACATGTGTAGAACTATGTTTTTAAGATAAAACTTAAAGTGGAAAAAAAATCTAATCTTAACTCCAAATTACTATTCTTACAATTCCACTCCTTATAATTTTGGATTTAACATATCATGAAGGGTGATGTTTAAGAAACAAAATATATTATGGAAACAAAAATTTTTTGCTAATAAAATTATTGTTACATAAATGTTTATATTCATGTATATAAATTGTTATGTTTATAATAAATGAGGGATGTTTACATAAAATATTTGAATTCTTTAATTAATTAACATTTAAAGAAAAAAAAACCAAGTAAATTTTTTCTTATAACATAATGAATATCTTACTATACATAATACATTACAATACTCCAATTATTTGCATAAAATTGATATTCTTTGGGGATCACAATGGGGCTGGTTTTCTATTCTTTGCCCCCCACCTCACTCTTGCTTCAAGGCATTTTTTTTTTTCTCGGCCCGTCCTAATGGGTACCAATCAGTAATTGCCCTTCCTATTACACTCGAGTTTTTTTATATATATAACTTATTACAAGTTTATTTGAACTATATCATTGATAAAACTCATAAAATATTATTTTTAAAAAGAAGTCCTAACATTACAAAACCTTCTTAAAGCATAACAATACAACAATTCAAGTATTGCAATACATAAAAACAATTCAAACATAACGATACATCAATTAAAAAATATAAACAATTTAAATCTTAAAATATAAAAATATAAATTAAGCCATACAACATCAAAAGACATCATATATTTAAAGTTTGAAAGCAAATAGGACATATGTATGCCTTATTAAAAATAAATAAAAATTAAAAAAAAAAAACCTCTAATTTTTTTTCAATTGTTTAAATATGAATTGGGCCGGTATGGGGGAAAAAGTTAACCCCTGTCCCCACCCCATTTGCTATGTAGGGTGGGTGAGGCGGATACCCACAATAGTGGCAATGCCACACTATCTCTAGGAGGTTCAAATCAACCCCCTAAGTTAGGGGAAAAAATTTACGTACAATATTTTTATAATTTTTGCTTTGATCACTCTAAAATTAAAATTTGAACTCCCTAAAATACCCCCAACAACAAACCAATTTGATCTAAAATCTTGAAGGAGGGGGGGGGGGGGAGAGGCCCAAAAAAAAAATTAGTAATTTGTTGGTTTTATACTTAGAAAACGACAATTAAGTGGGCACTAAAGTGTAAACACTAAGAGATTATTAAGGGTGAGGTAGTGGGACAATAGAGAGTAAAGACACTTTTTTTTAATGATTGTATTGTTGTGTTAATTCTTAATATAGTAATGCAAAAGATACAACAAAAATTTTTCTTAATGGATTACAAAGACCAATAAATTAAAGTATTCTAAACAATAATAATTAAAGTTCACTTAACCACAATAATTAATAACTTTATGATAGTCAAAGACAATATAATAAATGACATCCAAGATTTAATCCAAGTAACAATAATTAATATATTCATTATACTAAGAAACAATATGTCCAATTAACTTATACCTAAGATAAATGTAAAGTTCACTTTATCCCTTATTCTCTTACTATTACTATGGATAAATTTTTTATAAGGAAATCACGTGTATCACGAGATTCTTCTCCTACCTAAGATTCATCTTCTAAGAGAGCTCGCCTTAACTTGAAAAATCTTCCTTTGAATCATGTGTTACAAGAAAATATATCATTTTATCATCCTAATTAATGATTGAGATGAAATAAGAAAGAACAAGACTTAGGTAAAATACTTAGGTGCTATTCATTAGGTTTCTCTCTTAAGATTCAACAATGTGGCTACTTAACTAAAAAATATACTTCCATCCCATGAGAAAAAATTTACATGGCAAAATTTTAAAAGGGGAACCTAAGGAACAGCACTTAAGTACTGTACCTAAGCCTTGCTCAATAAGAAAATATCATTTACAAAGAGGTCCTTGTCAACCTTTTCAACATGAATTTGAATGACCCTCCTAAAAATATTTCTAAACCCGCTACTAACCCATAGAGTGAGTTTAAATTGCAATCCCTATTCTCTATAACATATGTACAAACATCAATTCAAAGCACATTTCTATAATCTTTTTTAACCTTTATGACTAACCACAAAAATGACTACCATATGCTATGTATGCCACATGCCTAATAATTTTTTAACTAAAAAATATAGAATGTTTTAATACATTCTATACTTATAATGCAAGGTTGCAATTATGTAACCTAATTTAATTTCTAAAAAAACCAATCGGCCTCCAAATTCTCAAAAAAGAAAATATAAAATCCAAAATCTCTCAAACCACCTCTAAAAAAACTGATATGCCCTCAAAACCTAAGAAAATGATCAAAACACCCCTATAAGCTCCAATTGATGTAAATAACCCCAAAATTTTCAAAATGACCAAAATATCTCTAAAAACCTATATTGACCAATAGGGTTGTCCATGGGTCAATCTAGGTTAAGTTTGTGTCCAACCTGAAACCGATCCGACTTAGTTGGGTGACAAATCAAATGACCTGCCATCGACTGAAACGATGATTGGATCTATTCAAGTTGAGCTTGGCATGGGTCAAGTCAATTTTGGTTGGAATCAAGAAGAGGATGGTGCTAGGAGGATCTTGTTAAAGACTTCAATTTTCCTTCAAATCTCCAACGAGATCTTAGCTATATCTAGGAGATATCACCGTATTTTCACCAAATCTAGGCGGAATCTTGGATGATGATGTGAATTTAGATTAGATGACTTGCCACTCAATCCACTACTGTTGGGTTTTGGAGGTGGTCACCCGCTGCTGACCTCCACAGGTGTCGATTCAGGGTGTTTTACTTGATTTTCGGGTGGCTGAGTCTGGTGGACACCCTTATTGACCAAAATAGCCCCCAAAACACCTTTAAACCTTTAAAATTACCAAAACACCTATTGAAAACATCCAAAATTATTGAAATACATCTGAACTTCCAAAAAAAAAAAAAAAACCTAAAAAAAATAGTGAATGAAATACCCTTATGAAGGTTTTTAGACTCCTTAAAAACATACTTGGATTAACCTAGGTAATTAACCAAGTTGTTACTTAGTCCAAATTCCAAATCTAGGTTATCACAATCAAACAATCATATCAAGCAAAGTAGCGGAAAGATAAATAAGACAATGATATGATCACCCAAGAAACCAAACCGGCAAAAACCTGGGGAGGATTTAACCTATCTATCCTCAAGATAAACCTGAATCCACTATGAAAGAATTGAAGTTGTTCAACAGGACTTAGACCACTAACATCCTATTGCTACCCACCAGTAGAAACTTACTGACACGACCACGTGCAAGCTCCGAAACCACGGACTCCTTCTTTCTTGGATTCTCCAGCAAGTACAAGCACACCCGCTTGTGTTTCTTTAAGTTCTTATGGCAGCAACTGAATGATCATCAAGCTCTTGAAGAAATCTCCTTCTTGATAATCCTAAGCTTGTGTAAGGGAAAGTTCCTCACAAATCTTACAAGAGATTTACACAAACAGCAATATGAGCAACACTAAAATGTGGCTAGGGTTTGCCTTTTATACCTAGGGCAAATTAGAAAACCCTAAACGTTTTAAACAAACTAAGGCTAAGTTAGAATTCTGCAGAAAAACGCCTTTGACCTGATTTTCGATTGATCGAATCTAAGCTTCAATGGATCAAACCAGGCCGAGAAGCATAAATGAATCCTACAACAGCTTATTCCAACTTTACATAAAAGAACCAACTTTGAGCAAGTCTAAACACGACTAACCAACTTGTTTTGATCATGGTTTGCCAACAATACACATTAGAGTTCTAAATACATTAAATCCTAAGTCTTTAGAACCTAACACCTTAAAAGATCCAAAATTACTAAAGTGCCTCTAAACCACTAAAGTGGCATATCCTTCATCAAATCTTAAAAATGACTAAAATACCCCTTGAAAACTCTAAAATAATCGAAATAGTCCCACCTCTAATAGTAGAACTTTATAACATTATTCTTTGACAACTAGTCATTAAAGACCAAGATTTAGGTTAAAAATATGAGAAATTTTTTTTTTGAATGAATCGTGTTACTTACTCTCCAAATCAAACATGAATTGACCTATATGGTTGCCGTGTCACAATTCTTTAAAATTACTTGCAAAACTGCTTTCCGCTCTGCCCAATTTCAAAATCCATGTGTTGGACTGTAGACATTGGTTAATTGTCCGAGGGCTAGGTAATGTTGGAAGAACAAAGTTTGCCAACAGCTATGTCATTAATCAACCATTTAAATTTCTAGTTTTTGTAGTCTTAAATAATTCATAAAAAATAAGTTTTATGAATCAAATAGTAAACAATATCTAATTTGAATGAAATTTAACATGCATATTAAGAATATAAAGAACATACAGTCCAACAATTAAATTTTCAAAGAAAACATGTTAGTTTTTTAGTAGGAGTTTGTAGGCAAACTTTATCCTTACTGGAAAAGCTCAAATCCTAGTTTAACTATTTTGATTTTGAGCTACGGAAGTTCAATAACTCAAAGTGCATTGAATTTTTCATTGAAAAATTTACAAGACCTTTTTCTTTTGTGTTGTAGTGGACTCAAGTGAAGTGCCATGTAAAAGTGTGAATTTTTGGAAGAAAAATATGATAATTTTAGAGGCGCACCCAATCGCACATCCAATTTCACAACTTATTGACTTGTGTGACTATCCCAATTTCGTAACTTACTGACTTGTGTGACTGTGAGTAGTGAACATTTTTTGCTCATATGGACCCATCGCTTTTCATCAACTAGTCATAATAGCACAATTCAACAATTTGTGAAATTGGGTGCCCGAATGGTTATGTCCATAGCATTATTGGTAATATAATTGAAGGAACTTTGAGCTGTTTGTTGGGGTGGGTTGGACCCCAGTGCCCAATTGTGTTTGTGGCCCTATACAGCTGCTTTGTTTGTTGATTTATTGGGCTTAAAAAACCATATGTTGTGTGGTGTAGCATTTTGATCTCTCCGGCCTTGTAAGCCTATTTCCGTGTATTGCCATCCATTTATTGACTTGAGCTTTAGACATGGTCGAGCAAGACATACACACACACAACCAAATAAAGGACTCACAAAAGAGAACCTTGATCAACTACCAATTCGTGCGAGCTACAACAAATATTTCTAGAGTCTATAATTTTTTTCATGACATTTTCCTAACAGTTGAGATAGCGAGTTATAACTTGTAAGAGATAGACAATAAAATGATGTTAGTGGTAAATCCATATAAGAATTTGTAACATAGTATCCGTTAACAACTCTGACCACAATTTATGGCGTCCAACCAATGTCATGGACACTCCCTTACGTTCAGCGTACTGTGTACTATTTGTAACGTAGTATCGGTTCTTTTCTCCTCTTTAATGCCTTTCCCACCTGTAATTTTTCTGCTTAAAAGCAGCTCGATTTGGGTACACTTTAGGAACTAAGTAGAGCCAAACCAAATAGGCAGAATTTGTAAATTTTAGAGCTAACAATAGTTAGACAAAGTGTGCAGTTGGCAAATAAACCAAACAGCACCCATTGCAGCTTGACAGTTGACCTACTTTCTACTGCAGTCTGCAGTTTGGGTTAAAGGTTCATATTTTTCTGTCCACAAATGTTAGCATTCCTAGTGCATATATTGTATGATCTAGTTGGTTGGAAGGAGAAGGGGGGAAGGTTAGGGGAAGGAAGAAAGAGCCATTAAATACATAAGACATGAAGGTGAAAGGGAAAGACAACATGTTTCTTTCTTCCGTCCACTCCAAACCTTTCCATCTTTTCTTTCCATCCAAATTTAACCAAGTCTCACTCAAGATTTGTTTGAACCATAGAGACTGTAAGTGGCTAAAATGATTGTAACTTGAATAGTATGACATCAAACTTAAAGCTACCGCATCGGACTTTGCATGGATTCTCTCGCAGGTCAAAAGGTAAATCAAGCTAAAGGACTTTGTAATTAGTTCAGTTCAGGCTAGACTGGTTTTGTATGAGTCGTAAGTTCTCTCTTTAAATATAAATAATTTTTTTTATAGAAAAAATTAACATGTTATTCACTGATCCTGTAGCTAATAGTTGAGATTCTTGAAATCCAGCTGCTCCAAAATATTGCTTGCTCCTCTTTGCAAGTACCCAAACCCTCTGCAGTCATTGGAACTTGTCATTGCATTGAGCTAAGGTTACTCGTGCAGCCAGGATTCAGAAACAGAGTCGTTTCCATTGCTGTGAACTGATTTAATAGTACTTCCCCTCTTAACTGGGGAAAGGAAACGAAGGACCAACAATCACCACTGTTCATCCTTTCCATACTTGCTTCTGTATTGTAAAAGTTTGCAAACACTTCGAGACAAGATGCACAACTCGTAAAATGCCATTTCAGCATCATAAAATAACCACATTATATATATACAAAATATTTGTATGTTATACAGCATCAACAATCTTCACTTTATTTTGTAAAACTACCCCCCCACCCCCCAACATTACCATCTTCCCCCTTCTTTCCTTTTTCTCAATAAAGAAAAGGAGGGAAAAATTTTGAGTAAAAGTGAAAAGCATTGCATGAGGGAGCAGCTATCCTAATATGATACACATTATACATGTAAGAGCAATTTTGCATCAAGAAAGTTCTTCTTGAATGTTTGTAGTACGCCTGTGTATCAAGTTTGGGCTTGAGTAATCAACACCACTATCAGAAAATGAAATATCAGATGATACAGATGACTCAGGAATCGACTTTGAAACAGGATTTGGCTGAGAGGTTTGATTCCTGAAACTCTGAGAAGCCGAAGAATATGGTGGTCTTGGTGCTTCAGGTGTTGGATGCCCTTGAGCTTCTTCAGCAAGTCGTCTTAGAAGGTTCATGACAGTGGGAAGAAACCTTGATGAAATTGATAGTAGTCCAGCCAGCTGATAAGAAAACACACAATATTCAGCATCTGTTCAGAGAAGGACACGCTCAGATTTAAGCAGCCTCTCCTACAACATCATTCCTCAAGGGGCTTGTTATGTTTCTAAACTTTGTTTATCTGAAAATGATACTAAAGTTACAACCAACTAGATATCAAACTATGCAATGTCAAAATTTTGTATGATATGATATAAGTCGGATTTGGCTAAAGTATATGTTTGGTTCCTAAAAAATTAGCCAAATTTCAATTTCATCCCTAGATAATATTTTGTGTCAAGTTAGTCCTAATAATTTTTCAAATGGGTCCATTTAGTCTGATGAGACTATAGTGGTACCCTTTTATTATGACATGGTGGTGCATGCCAAAATAAACATGTTACCTATTCAGTCAACTCTCAAAAAAATCAGTGGTGAATTGTGCTGTGCATTACACGCATGTGCAGCAAAATGGGAAGGAAAATGAGGGGGAAACTCTCCCCCACAAATATTTGGGAGTTGGCTTTCTAAGCAAGATGGGTATTTTGTTATGTATCAAGTAAAAAATAAAAAAATGAATAAATAAAATAGTGCACATCAGCCTTTCTGGTCACAACTGTGTTAAGAGACGAAATTGATTCATTTGATAAAAAAGTGGGGGAAAAACATAAAGAGTAACTTGAAATATTTCTGATAGACAAAATTGAAATTGAATTAAAATTTTAGAGACCAAGCATATACTTTAGCCATTAATGTTTAATTGATAACAAGGGATATATTACCAAAATAATTCATACAGATACAACAAGCCTTACATTGGAACCGTATGGATGTTAGAAGTGGTACCATTTTAAAACTCATGGACCAAATAGCAGTTGCTTATAACAAAGTCATCTGTAACAGGTCTTATTTCATAAACATTAAGAAGTTAGGTTTTATTTTGTTACACCTAAAGATTCATTTATTTTAAATAAAGGGAAAAGTGATTAATTTTCCTTGTATACTTACAGTGCTATTTTGAAACTCTCTAGGTATGTCCATCTGTACCCACAAGGCTTTTGATAGTAAAAGGAAGATAAATAAAACCATGAGATAGAGCGGATTCCTGTTTCATTTGAGAAAACATGTCAATGAACACAAAAAGACTAAAGAGCCAAATGCTAAGAACATCAGACTTAAAATTAACTATACAGGGATTAAGAGACTGCATTAGCTAAAATTACCTTAAAAGGAGCATAAATTCATTAAAACCAAGGACAATCATTGCCAATATCGCCCATGGAGGAGGTAACCAACTATTACTTTTCCTATGAGCCTCCTAGAAAAAAAGGATCATACATGAGTGTGCTGGATAGGTGCCAAGATAAAGTGAAAAGATCATGAGCAACTGCAGAGATAAGAAACAAATGAATGGGGGAATTTTCACATTATAAGACCAAGAACTAAAACACTATAAATTCCCAATACAAATTCATTTTTTCATAAAGACCAAACTGCATTCAACAAATCACTTATGAATAGCAAACTGTTGCAGAGGAGAAGCTAAATCTAAAATAAAGTGAGATATTGACAAACAAGGCAACATATTGAACAAGTTAAACAAATAATTCCTTGTTCTAGTTGTGTACTTAATTCTTAGGACTAAAGTGCTTTTCCCAATATGCATTGGGTCTCCAGAAAACACAATGTCAGTAAACTCAGATTCCACCACAGGAAAACCCTGCCTATGAGCACATTAACAGTGTAGATCTTAGAAGCAGGCATTTTCAATATTGTTAATCACATAAACAGGGGAACCAAACAATTTGTACAAGAAAAATCATCCAATTGGGAAATAAAATTGACTCAAATATAGATGAAGGAATAATTAAAAGCATAGTTTAAAAATAACCGCACAACTACAATGACCTTTTTTTTTTTTTGTGCTTACAAGTGGGAGTGGGGGATTGAAAAGGGTAATGCCACTGAGCCACAAAGCTCTTGGCATTGAGTTTACATAAGCAGATGCAAAGATCAAGTTCCCTAGTAGTGAACAATCCTGTAGTGACATACAGCACAGTCAAATAGGAAACCTCTCCAAGAGAAACAATGCTGACATTAATTTGGCAATCTGCCCACTTCCTCTACTTTTCCCTCAATTTACAAGTTATTTTTCATTCTTTAACATAACACTAGCTCACAACCTCTAAACCTCACATCACCATATTTTATTTACAGTACAATGACACCACCTAGATTTACGAGAGGGAAAAAAGCTGGTATCTTACTTTTAACTCAAGGGTCTTTTAAAGATAATTTCCCAATCATTAAGGGAGTATTCAAAGTCCTAAAAAGCTTCTCAAAATCATCTCCTCTACCCCTTTTTGATATTTTAACAGAAAAAAATGCCCTGATTTAAAAGGAGCCCAATCCTCAATATTCCCAGGTTGAAATTGGGGCATCCTATGCGCTGCCACTAGTAGTGTCTTCTGTTAAGCAAGCTCCACCCAATTCTCAATATTCCCAGGTTAGGTAGTTGGGGCATCTGAAGCACCACCAATAGCAGTAGCTTTCTGCTAAGCAGTTTCCCAGAAAATGTATTCTAGACTCAAAACTATCCTCAGTTCAGTAAAGTATAAAGAAATCAATTCAACACAAATACATCTGGTGCAGGAGCATCTAAGTGCACAGCAAAGAAGGCCCATTAGACCATTTCGTCTAGCCCATAGCTATTACAAGAATAGTTATGTCTCTATGTTATGTTTTCTTTAACATCTCTTTTAGTATTTTAGTGGTCATGTGGCTAGCATATGCCTTTAAATAAAATGGAGGGTTAGGATTCTTTTTGTTATAAAAAAAGAGTAAGGGCTAGGATCCTAAGTTACTAAAAGCTATTAAAAATACTCTCTTTTGAGTTATTGTAAGCAGTCTTTTCTTTACAGATCAAATTTCATATTTCCTATACTTTGGGCCTAGAAATTGATTTTTTAGTGTTCTAACTTCAAATTTCAATCTCATTTTCTTCTCCTAGCTATAATCTTGTTTTACAGCTAGCACTTATTTAAACCCTTTGTAAACATAAATTTGCTTGAAAGGTGGCATCTTTCAACTGGATCATATCAGATCTACACAGGATCTTAAGTTCTCCTTTCCACATAAAATGGGACAAAAACAAAAGAGCCTAGACCTAAGCCACACTATTCAAATCTGAGTTGAAGGTTGTAACTTTAGGCTGTGGTTTAGACGTCATGGGGATATAGGAAATCAAGGCTGGTAGACAAAGATGGCTGAGATGAGTTGTATAATTAAAGACTTTGAAAGGCAACCAAGAAACCTTAAACATACAAGAAGGCGGGCTTGAAGATGAGAACCATGATATAGAAGATGAAAGCCCTTTCATGATGCCAAACTCATGGAATGCCACAGGAGGCAGATTGGAGGATCGGTTGGTGCACTTAGAGGATTATTTAGACTGGGAAGCTAGTTTGGAGGCTTATCTGAGTAAAAGACCATGAGTGAAGATAAAATTTGTTGTTTGTGAAGCTTAAAGTGAAGGGTATTGTGCTTCAATGGTGGAAGAGAGTTGGTGATCAGCATGCTTGAAAAGGCAAGAAAAAAAAATCAAACACAAGAGCACATGAAAGCAAAGTAGCAGTAATAATTTTTGTCAACTAATTATGCAATGGAATTGTGTGAAAGATCCCATACATTGAAACAAAGTGGAATGTTTGTGGAAGAATGCACTTTGAAGTACAAAATCTGTCTATTTCAGTTGGCATCTATCAGACTAACGAGAAAATATCATGATGTTAACTTAATGGTTTAAACCAATTCATTAGAGATGAATTAGGAGTGGTTGATTTGTTTAACCTTGAAGATGCTCAACAATATTCCTTAATGGGAGAAAGTCAGGTGTTGCATTATGATATGAGGAGACCCTTTGTTTGGAAGAGTATACAGTGCACCACAAAGGGGTTCAACAGTTGTGTAAACTTCAAAGTGTTCCATGTTGCCATGTAGCAAAAATGATTGGTTGACATACTATCATAATGATCCAAACAGAAGAGAAAAATGTTTCTAATATTGATAGGAGTAAAAAGGGAAATGACGTAGTAAGATATGAAGTACAAAGCAATTCTGATCTGGCTGATTCCAATGATGGTTGGGGGTCAAAGGTGCTATGTTTTGCATTTCAAGAAGAGGGACACACCTCATATGCATGTCCACAAGGGCGCATGTGACCCGTGTAAAACTTGAAGAGGAAGAAGAGGTGCTACCAGAGTCAAACAATGGTGGTATATGAGTCAAGTCTGTTTAAGCACACAAGCCTCTTGGAACCTAGACATTCACGCCTAATAAAACGTAAAGAAAATATGTTTCAAATATAATATATAATAACATCGAATATAAGGATTCATAACATATACTAGAAGAGAGAATTTAATAAACTCAATTCCACATAGAGTGTTCTGTTTCTGATAGAGGTTTACACCTCAAGAACTCAAACTATATACTTAAAAGAGTAGACAGATTCTAGTTTGGAGTGAGAGAAAGAGATAGAGAGAGAACTACTAAATCTAAAACATAAACTGAAATTAGAAAAAAAAAAATTATGGAAAAAAATTTCAGGACTCTATCCCCAATTCAGTTGGGATTATGGCTTACTTAAGTAGAAATATTTCTAAAGCAAAAGACCACTCCCACCACCACTACTTTATTACTGCCTGATCTTTAGATTAAAATTGATTATCTATATTGCTTCTCTGTTTGTACTGAGGGCTTCTTCTATTCCAAGTTTGGTGAGGCTGGGACTGAAAGATGGGACTTCATGAACCCATGCTACCATCACTCAAGCTAACAAGCTCCACAAGCAGCATTTTCACCTCAAATCCAATAAGGATAGACCCCCAGTTCTTTGTCCCTTAAGTAGCACATTCCATATTCATAATGATAAGAATTTTGCTCCCTTTAATTGTGGTCACTTTTCTTGATTGAAATATTAAAAAAAGAGTGAGAAGCTATTTAAGCAGTTGCCTCTTAAATTGCACATTTCATATTCATAATGATCACGTTTTGCTTCCTTAAGTTCTGGACACTTCTCACCATTGATAAATTAATAAAAGAGAATAAGAAAGCTATTCAAGCAGTGCTAAGCACTTCTAATGAAGCAAGAAAAACATAGACCTTATGTAGACCTTATGTAGGCCTTATCTGAATGTCAATGGCCTTATGGCCAAATGGCATGCCACCAGTGGGGTAATTTCAATCCCCCATCTTACACTCGGAAAAAAAGGGAACGTAGGTATTATCTAATCTAGCCAAAAAGATACAACCTTTCAAGCAAATTTACACTTACAGAGGCTTTAAGAAGAAACTCCAGCAATAGAACAAGAATCAGAGATTTTGTGACTGGTGTGGATTTGTTCAATAGCCTTTTATGTTGATTTGATCCACCCAGAATTAGCAACCTTTAAGCACTCAATGATAGGACTTATGATAGTGCTGGAATTTCTGATAAATCTATTGTAAAATGAGGCTAATCCATGAAAGCTACAAACATCCCCCATAGATCGTGGTACTGTTCACTCTCCCTGATAGCCCTCTCTTTCTTAAGATCCAATCAAAATCCATTTACTGAAACAAGAAACCAAGAAACCCAGCATTGTGACGCAAGAAAGAGCACTTCTTCAAGTTCATAGAGAATTTCGCTTTGTTGATACCTCTAAAACTTGGTTCAAATGATCTTCTCTAGTTTCAAATCTACATCTTATAGCCCAAGAAAGGTTTACCTACCTCAACCATAACATGTATGAAAGTGCTTAACGCATAAGAGTCAAAATGTCATCACTAGCTACTCATTAATCCCATCTAGTGTCTTGAATGTAGTCTTCCATTTATCGCCACTCAATCTAATATGACAATATCACTCCTCAAGTCTATTTTTGGAGAAAACCTTGATACAACTAGCATGTCAAGCATATATGATAAACAAGGGACTGGAATCCATTACTTGAATGATCCTTTTTAGATATAAGCAAGAGCAATGGCAGCACATGGGGGTTTTGCTCTCAAATACCAAACCTTTGGCAGTCAACTCCTCAACTTGCTTTGCATTTCAGCCTACTACATAGGTGGCATTCTGTAAGTTGGCAGATTTGTTATTGCTGCCCTTGTACTAAATCAAAAGCCTGTTGAATAATTCTCATTGGAGGACAAACAGCTCCTTAAAATTTTATAATAGTTGCCAAATCTCTACAGGATAATCATCAAACTCCAAAAGCTGAACTTCTTTCCCAAATTTGTCCCATATCTTGATTTTCAACTTCAAAATTTTCAGCAGTCAAGATGCCATTAACCTGCTGTCTCAAGACAAAATTATGATATCTTCCGTAAGAGGACAAGCTATATTTGTGTTACCCTTCAGAAGGAGTATGTATTAGCTGTAGTGTGATGGATCATGTCATTGTCATATAATCATGGTCTCCCTAAAATGTTGTGACATGCATCCATAGGAAGACACAACCAACTTCGCTTGCTTGTCTTCTATTTTCGGAGTTAGATTAGTGATGCCAAGGACACCTATTAATTTGTTCACTTTGTTGGCAAGGCAAACATGGTCGTAGTCACCTTGCCTTACAATTTGTAGAGACAGGAATAGTCGAGCTTTTGAAGGTGTTGAACTTGCATTAATCTCAATAAAACCTTTATTCTTGAGAATTTTGTATGATTGGATGTCTACCTTTGGAGGGGTTCATTCTACTTTTTTTGCAGATTTTATTGATCTTTTAAACTTTCAATTGTAACATTTGAAAGTAGCTCTAGAATACTACATATATACTAGAGCTTTCTACTCATCTTAAAAATAATTATTTACTTACATATAAAAAAAAAAAGTGATAAATGTAATTTCTTGCTCAATTCTTTGAAAAAGTTCAGAGAAGTTCTGGCACTTCTCTTGGCTTAGTCCATTCCTGAAGCACCTATATACGTGTGTCTTCATGAATCTAATTTATATATATATATATATATATATATATATAAATATATATCCTGTCTGTGTCTATTTGCATGCAAACACTAAAGATAATAAAAAATATAACTATAATTTCTACTCTTTGTGTGTGTGTGTGTGTGGGAGGCAGGGGGGCACATAATGGTTCAATAATTCTACATGCTTTAGATAAACAAAGGTAAATTTTTTACTAGTTGTTTCTGTGAACTTGTAATATTTTCAATAGTCCTAAAAATTATAGTATGAGGGTTTTCCTTTCTATTTTGGGTTGTAAAAAGATTTGACCAAGTCATATATCATATCCACAAGCATTTTCATACAACCACACACTTCAAAATTCATAATATTTCATTACATTTTGAAAACGTTAATTTAAAAATGAGAACTCAGCCCCAACATGCCCCTTCAAATTCATGTATATACTATAATTTATAGTAAATACCAATTAGTAGTTTTTCAGGGATGCAACTCCCCGGATCACTCCTCTGTAGTGCAAATAATCACAATAGCATGGCTTGTTTCACAGAAATCGCAACTCAAAACTCGTAACAGAAACTCGGGTATTAGATACACAAATCAAAATACATGTTAAGAAACAGTTTTGGATGGTGCATACCCATACTTCGTTAAAATCTAAAGCTTACCAATCAGCACATAAGTTAAGGGTCAGAAAGTGATAGACAAAGAAACTTTTCAAATTAAAAAGGTTATTCATTTCTATTCAGCAGAACCATACTTAGCACACATTAAAATATAAAGCTTCCAAGTTCTAATTAACTTAATAGTCAATCCATGATAGAAACTTCAGATTAATGAAAAAGGTTATTCATTTCTATTGAAAACCATTAGTAAATATTGCAGGTACTATTAAATAACATAAGAAAAAATGCAGAATAACTTATAAAAGAGAAACAGAATGCATAGAAATTTACCTGTGCTGAAATAGCTTGAGTAACAGTATACTCAGTCTCCGCTTTGAATTGTCTCCACAAAGACTTACACTGCACTGGTGTAATCAATGTATCCATTGGGGAAACCTATATTATAGCTGATGCTTAATGAGAAATTGTTTTGGTAATAAGAACATTATTGCTAAAAGACACAACTAGTACCTCCTCCCATGTGCTTGAGGCAAGAGGGTCTGTAGAAGCTTTAATGCTTCTATCTTGAGAAGATGGAACAGCAACAGCACCATCCATGAGAGAGGAAAAAAGTATGTTTTCAATCTTATCTGGATTTTCACTCAAGCGTATGGCAGCCAGAACCGATAAAAGCCTTAGAGACTGCCAGAAAGATTGTAGATGATTTCATTTTAGGAATACACAGGTAGATCTTATTAAAATCCATTCATAAAAGTCCTTTAAAGATTACCGCAGAGCGTGCATCCTTTGTAATAGCTCTAATATCTTCCTTCCCAGTCCAAACCCTAGGCATTGAATCATTGTCCTGCTTGAACACTGTTGAGAACCTGAAATTTGTTAACCAATGCAGTAAGCAACTAAAATGCCAAAAACAAAAAGAATAAAAAGAAAAATTCTGAATATTTAAGTTTGTTACCTGTCCTTCATATGGATCAAAGCTTTCCCAGAAACTTCTCTTGCCTTTTTCCTCACCAAGTTTCTTGCGTAATCCCTTAACTTTTGCACCATCGAATCAACTGTTGTTTGTTTCAACTCAAAACCTGCAATCGTATTTGAAAAATCTGATACAGCAACCTCAGTCTCACGTTTAAGAAGCTTTCTTATAGAAGCCCAGGTGTCCCTCCTACCAGCTTCAAGTAGGGATTCTACAGGTTCATTCAATGCTAGGGTAAGTTGTTTCTGCACACAAAATGGTATTTGCATTTAGCGACTTTTTGGAAAACAATGAATTGACTAAAATGAATTAAATACGACTTCATTCTATGCAAATCATGTCATCGGAACAAAATTAATTCATATTCAATTCATGTTTTTGGAATACCAAATAAACTTAATGAATTGAATTGATTTAGAATTCAAGTGAATTGGCCAACAAAGGACCAATTGCATCAAATTTTCCCCAATTTCCAATTAATTACAATTTACTCAAATGATTTCAATCAATTCTGGACAATATTGCTATCTCAAACATATAAATTGAATAACAAAGTCAATTCATGAATGAATGAATGAATTGAATAGTAAATTTGAATTGCATTTCATTTCATCACAATAAGTATAAATTCAAGTCAACCTTGAATTGGTTCCAAATGGAGTGTTTGTGATTCGGCAAATGATATATAACAGGCAAGATTTGAAGAACACCCTGGTCCAAAAGCCAGTCATTACTCTTTGCCACTCCATTTGTTCTGTTGTAAAATGTTTTCAAATGCAAAATATTTTACTTGTAAAACATGTTTAATAAAATATTTTTAGGTGTTTGGTTTGGCATGTAAAATTCTTCAAACACAGACCACCAAAATCGGTGGCTCAGCCACCAGTACTGAAGGTCCAGTGAACAGTACTGCCCACCTTATTGCTGGCACCTGCAGCTCCAGCGACCCAGACATCAGATGGGGGCAGAGCCACAGTTTGTTTTTGTAAAATGTTTTACCAAGGTTTTAAGGGTAAAACGTTTTACAACAGATTTTATGCAAAAACATTTTCAGGTTTGACCAAATATTACAATGAAACAAACATGGTAAAATGCTGAAAATATTTTTTTGTAAAACATTTTACAGCAAAACAAAAAGAGCATATATTAATCATGGACAATACCTCATAAATGGCAATAATTTCAGACAACTTAGCACTACAGACAGATGATGCATGCGCATCAATATCACGACAAAGTTTGTCCCGGACTTCTGAAGCATCCCAATTAGCCTGTCTTATGGCAGCTTCTGAAAGGAGAACATAGAAGGTCATCAAATGGAGGCAGGACTGACTCTATGATTGACTATTAAAATTCCATACAAGATTTAAATACCAATAAGGCAAATCAGTAATTTAAAAGCTGAAATTGGTAGACTACACATAAGATATCCAAAGTAAGATCTTACATCAGAGAAAATTATTTTCCTTCAACACAACTAAAGAGCAGTACATTTAACAAGGCCCAAACTAATTCACAAGAGACTAAAGTGTTAATAAGACCATGCATATAAGCAAACTAGATATCGAACTTTCAGCTAAATATTCATAAAAGAAGACGCATCAGAAATCAAATCTATATCAAACAACCACATTAGAAATGGCCTTGAGTTCCTCTTTCTTTGATATATAAAATTTCACAAAAAGAAAAAAATGAGAACACTTAATTACACAGGAAGCATACCAAAGACTAAGAGTACCCTAACCATTACAATCTAAAGTTCAAAAGATCAATAAAGTTCAAAAAAGAAAGTGAAGGGACATTGCCAATGGCTATCTGATGCAGTGAGGAGAACTTAAGTGTAGAAGAAGAATTTAAGAAGAAATTTCCAGAAATAAAACAAGATTACAGCTGGGAGAAGAAAATAGGATGGAATTTGGAACTGTATAACATTGATCTCTAGGCTCAAAGAGCTCAAGAAATATTCAAATCTGAAATTTTATAGATCAAATAAGAAAAGTCTGCCGGAAATTACTCAAAAGAGGCTATTTATGATAACCTTCTAGAATCCTAATCTTCCTCTTACATATAAAAATTAAATCATTACCATCCTACTTTATCAAAAGTCACATGTTAGTCACACGACCTTTTAAATATTAAATACATACAATAACAACAAAGCCTTTGTCCCAAAACTATGGTCGGCTATGGATCCTCAACAAACCAATCATGATACTTCACCTAAATTCTTTGTCACCATTCTATCCTATCCAAAATAATACTCTGTCACCTCCTTAAAATATAGCAATGGACTAATGGACCTTTTTATTTCCTTTTGGGCTAAAATTCTCCTACATTACTATCATCATCCCTTTTTTTTTTTTTTGGGGATAGGTAAGAAAGAATAATTTTATTAAAAGAGACTACATAATGAATAAAGGTCACAAAGTAGCGTAAAGAATTACAACAAGAAAGAATTATGTACAAAAAGGCAATGACTCTATAAAAGATGCAATAGAATGACTAGTTGTAAAACTCCAAACGCGAGACACTCATATAAGGAACTAGTGAAAATTGCTAACAATTGTTCAATAATCTCATTAACAAAGACATGAGCAAATTCCAATCGTTACATGTAAACCTAGCACAAAATAAGACCCAGTTTTCTTTTTTTTCTTTTTTTTGTTAAAATAAGACCCTGTTTTCACAAACTACATGGACAGAAATAGTAGTCGATTCAACTTTTCACAATGCTTGCACAAACTTCTCAGATGTTGCACATCAAATGTAATGTGATAAACGCATATTAAGAGGCAGCTAGAAAATTCACCAGGAAAAGAAGAATACAACTCCAATTCAATGTAGAATAAACAAAAATAGTAAGCACACTCATCTAATGATTGACATACAACATAGCCACAGACACAAACAGAATGATGTCCCTGCACAAGTGTGTGTATGCTGTATGGATTAAAACTTCATCTGCTATTACCTGCACATTCATGGTCAAACTCAAACATACAAGAGTGAGTACAGGTACAAACAGATGCTGCAAACCCTTCTCCTTTATGCAATGCCTGCTCCAGTCTAGTCTTAAAACTCTCGAGTGCGTTATAATGCAGATGTCCCAACATGGTAGTGTAAGCAGGGTGCACAAACTGGAAAATTCATAAGACACCAATAATCAATTGAAGATAAAACATATTATAGAAATGAAAACTAACAATAAGACAAACTTCTCTTTAAGACAGAGTTTTAAGAATATAAACTGTGTATTTTATATCAGAATATGACGTAGGACAAATGGAATGAAACCAAATCAGATTTGGAAGTTTTGGACAGCCAGGATTTTGAAGAATTAGGATAGGGTTTGGTGGGGAAATTGGTGGAAAATAATAATAATAATAAATATAGGATTTCTAATGGTGAAAAGGAGTAGGAGTATTGGGGATGAAACAAAGGGGAAGACCTAAGATTTGGGTTGCTGTTCCAGGGCAGTGAAGAGCAACCCGGGAACAGTACTTTGGCACTTCGTGGGTTATTCGGGCTATTGAAAAAGTGGGTGATTTAGGGTTTTGAAATTTTGTATTTTAGAATTTTGAAGATGAAAATTCAATGTTTAGTTGCTAGGTTTCAAGTTGCTGGAAATTAAGGATGAAGAAGAATAAAAAATAAACTTCTAGGCATCACACTGAGGGTTTCCTCGACATCACATATCAAAGAAGGTTGCATCACATAAATCTCAATCAAAACTTTCTAGTACTAGTAATATCAGGACTCTTAGTTTGACTAATAAACAAAAGACCTAATAAAGTAATGAATAATAAAAGACTAACTTGTACTCCAAGAAAATAAAAAAACAAAATACTTGGGATATCCTACAAAATTCTAGAATCAAGTAAATTATCACAGTCGCAAGGGCTACAGAAATGACAGTTTTCCCCTAAGTAAAAAAATTGACCATAATTTGTTGAAAAAAAATCCAAATTTAAAATTTTAGTACACATATAACTAGGCCTATAAAACCACATGATTTAACTTCAATTACACTTCACACGTGAGCCCTATAAAAAAAAAATCTTGAAGATATGAATTTACAATGTAATAACAAATTAATCTTCAAGGGTGCATCAAATAGCCAACAGAATTAGCAAATAATGTAAGCACAACTGTGTTAATAACTGAAACATTTGAGAAAAATGAAGCCTTACTTGCAATGCTTTTGACACCAGTTGTTGTCGTTTGGCATTTCTTACACCTTCATCATAGTAGATTGTCTCCATGTCATATCTGTGGGAAAAGAAATTGACAACGCATAAGTAAGATTAGATACGTTAGAAAAAGAAAACAGTCCTAGACTATTTATAACATACTAAAAATTGACACAAGACAAAAACAAAAAATATGCAACAATAAAATTGAACAGAAAAAATAGAGGATAGGAAACCTAAGAGTCAACACCAAGCAAGAGAGAATGCTATAAAACTAAACTATAATTCTAGTTGACATTGGAAACCCAATTATTAAATTACAAAAATACCTTTTACTCTAGGAAATTAATAAAGTAACCTAATTAAAATTAAATTGACATCAAAAATCAAAATAAATATTTCTTAGCTTCCCACATCAAGAATTGTATGTGCATGTGTGTGTGTAGAAGCACTTGGGATTGAAACACCGCTTGCTGATTCTTATTGGGGTAAATCAATTATGGTCAATAGGGCAACAGTGGGATGCATTCCAATTAATAGAATAAAGTAAGAGGTGAATGTCTTCTCAAAAAATAAAGTACAGAGGTGAATGCAGCACTAGATTCAAAGCATGTAGTTCAATCAATGAGTTCTAAATCAAGTGGCACTTCTTTCTCTCACATGAATAGGTGGAGAGTGAGGTTTTGGGTTAAAAACTCATTGGGTGCATGTGTAACTTACCAACAACAACCACAACAAAGAGTGAAATACCCCTCAACGGTAAGTGTTAACAGTGACTGAGCTCAGACAACATAGGATGTATATGCGAAGTCATGAATTATAGTAACGTTACCTTTCCATCTACCAAAAGTAAGGATTGTGCAATGAATGTAGAAGATCAAAGTTAACTAAAATACAGTGTGCAAACAAAGACTATATAAGAAATATTTTCCCTTGATCAAAAGAGTTAAATGAAACTTCTGTGATATTATGCATTGCAAGTCATTTACTGCTTGGATATATATGTGTATTTAGAATTTGAACATCAAATACATAAGAAGAATGGAACTTACTCTGAAAAATACATTTCTAAAACTGAGCTGAGCTTTTCCCCAAAACCTAATACTGGACCTGCTTGAACAGCATCCTCCAATTCCAACCAACCCTAAATTAAATTCAATACTGACTGATAAGGAATATTATTTCTTTGTTTGTCAAGAAGGAACTTTGGAATAGAGGATGCACAAATGAGTACCTCATCAGAGGTCAAACGACTTAGTTTCTCATTGGCAATCTCTTCACACCGGACAGTGGCAACCATTATCTGATAAACAAAAAGATAAATGCATATGAAATTACTAGAATTAATTACATGCACACGCACACGCACACACGCACATAGAGAGAGAGAGAGAGAGAGAAGAAGAAGAAGAAGAAGAAGAAGAAAATACATAACCTTGTGTGCAGGGAGATCCAGATCTTTGTTCTCTTTTATAACTTTCCAAATCTGTTGTGCACTGAATGAAAATCCTGAAGCAGGAACAACACCACTTCTATCACCAGCAAGCCCTCCTGGAGAAATAGAATGGAAAAATCGCTGCCTCAGTTGAGCAACCTGTATAAGATGGCATACAAAGCTGTAAGCCTATAATACCACGCTAAACTCAAGAAAAATGGAAATTTTCCAAGGCCTGATCATATGACACCTGGATGTCTAGAATCTTAAGTTCCAATTATTGAGAAATTTTTTTTTTTTTTTTTTTTTAAATAAGATAACTTGTTATAAAAATCCAGCAAAGCATGATTGAAATACAAGAGAAGCATACAAGTAGCTAATCCAAAAAAGAAAAATTAAAGTTTACATGATAAAGAATCCAAAATTTCCAGAAACGATTGGAGCAACAGTAGAAGGGCCTTCAAGAGAAGATTTTATAAAAAAAAAATAATTTAAATGGAGTACCTCCTCTTTGAAATTCTCCTCCTTCTCTTCATAACTGGATAAAGCAGTGATCTCAACCTTCATGTCAGAAAATAAATCAGAGACACAAGTTAAGATTAATTACCAAGAAAACATAAAATGCACAATAACTGATCAGAGAGAGGGTGTATGTTACATTAAAAAAATCACTTAGAGGAGTATTCTTATGAGCCTGGGGCTTAGGAACTTCAACCCATATCTGCAGAACATATAACCATTGAGATGCTAAAGAAAATTAAGAGAGTAAAAGACAAAAATCTGTATATAAGAATAAAAGACAACCTTCTGAATATCTTCCCTTAAAACAGGTTCCAAAAGTTCAAGTGGGGTCTACATGGACAGCCACAAAGACGTCAAAGATTTAATAAGGAAAAATGGTGGATTTCAAGAAAAGAGGACAAGTATTGAGAAACACATTGCCTAAATAAATCGATCTAGAGCAGACCTTTGTTTTATCACGTATAACAAACATCAGTGTTGTTTTACGGGGGCTGAACAAACGCATCATGACCTACATACCACACAGTACCCATAAGATCACATACTGACCAACAACTGTTGATTGGAAACAACATGACTACACAATACCTGAAAAATTGTTTTTAGAAGCGGTCTATTAGCAGCATGCTCCCGACCAATATCATGGCACCACCTGCACATAATATCTAATCTCTGGTTGGAATCTAAAATGATTCTTCATTACTTGCATACATTAATCAATTAGCATACTAAATGTTGCATGCATATGTGTACAAAATACTGTTAACTTCATATTTTCATCAAAATCTAAGAAACACCAGACCAAAGGCTCATTAATTGAACAGCCTCTCCAAAAAGCACAGTTCTTTCTAAAGACTTATATATTTTAAACATAATATATACATATATATAATCAGTAATAATAATCACGATCCTAAAAAAGAAAAACTACTTACATGTTTATCAGTACAATGTCAGAAATTGCCAAAGCAAATAGTGCACTTTGTTTCTCAAATGTAGTATCATCCTGAAGTGAGAAATAGGACACAGTGAGTATAAACGAAATTCCAACAGAGGTTTATAAGTTTGATAAAAGTTTCAAGTGAAAGTTACTCATCAAAAAAATATATTCATATGTATCCTGTTGTTCACACTAAAACTAAGAAGAGAGAATGGGCCTCAGAATTTAAAAAATGCTCAGACACATCTACCATTATTAAAAGTAAAGTGCAAAGAGACTTCAATGCTAAAGAAACGCTTGAAGAGAAATACACTATACCACAATCCATATACCCTTGAGTGTTGACATCTACTAATACTGCTCTATTAGCAACAAAAGCATAACCAGCATCCCTTTTTTATATTAAAAAATATATAAAAGAGTGAATACCTGGCCTCTTTCTCTGCCATCAGTACCCTCCAAATCCATGGCAATAGTGAAAGGTTGAATGCCAACACATTTTGCTATCCAAATTCCTTTAGTTGTTTGAATCCTATAATAACACAATCAATATCAAAAATAAGGATTTTGTTATAACAACAAGGGGTGCCCTTATGCACTCCATAAGGAAGTTTAAAGTGGGCCCCACCTAAAGTAACAAAACTACAAAAACAAACATCCTTTGAACTGAAAGTGACTTGACTCGAATCCCAATAAAAAACCAACAAACTGAATGCTCTAGGCACCCATTAATCAGAGCCTGATAATAATATTGGATTAGGAGGAGAACAAATAAATAACTAAGAGGGCAGAATAAGAAGAAGAAGAAACAACCTTCCCTTGTAAGCATCCATCTCCCTGAAATTTGTATGGAAAAGATGATTCAATAAGGTGCTCTTCCCTGCTCAGACGAAATAATTAATTAAAAAAAAAATTCATTAAGAATATAATAATTGTATTGGAAAAAAATTAAGAAAGAAATGCAACAAGAAGAAGAAAGTTAATATGAATACCGCTACTTTGAGGACCCATGATGGCTACAATGGCATAGGAGAGGCCACAGTTGATGAGTTTCACTTTCTCCATGAAATTGTCAAGCCCTTCCACATTGAAATTCCCATTAGCGTCAATCAATTGCGTGACGCAGCAATCTTCTACTACTTCTTCCTCCATTCTTCTCTCCACTCAAAATAAAAATAAAAATCCACACCAAAAACTAAGTCTTATAAGCCTTCTTTTTTTTTTTTTCTTATTCTTTTCTTCACTAAACAAAAATAAAAAAAAAGTATCTGGGTTTCAAAAAGCTAACTTGGGACATGGGTTTCGGATTTCTGTGTCTACACTCTTCTAGAGCATTTTCTTTTTATGGTTGCTCCTTATTTATAGTTTGGTTTTATTCCAAAGTTAATGAGTACATGCGTGTGTGTCTATGTCGGGTCTGGTTTTTGTTCAGTGGCTAGTGTCATTGGACACGTTGAATACGCAACACGTGTCGTGTATCCAACGCGTCCAGTGGCCACCGAACAGAAGCTGAGTCCGTCTAATATCTATAATTTTTTATGTATGACATTACAGCAAGTTGAAACGATACGATGTTCCCTTGGCTTATTCACTTGTTTTTTTAATTATTACTACCCAATTTTGTTTGACTTCTTCACTTGTTTTTTTATCATTACTACCCAATTATGTTTCTTCTTGACTCTCTCTCATCATTAACAACAAACAATTCATGCTTCTGTCTGTTGTGTATTCCATACTTATCCACTTATCGCAAAGGGAATTTTAGTTCAATAGTCAAACGGATGAATTGTATAAATACCCAATTTTACAAGAAATTATACAATACTAATGATAGATCCGTCATTTATCTACTATTTCACTAAAAGACACCGGTTTGTTTTAAATTGTTAAGTTATGATAAAAAAATTAATTAAACTAATTCAGCAATTTTAAACATATAAGATCATGAGAGTTTTTCAGTAAAATGATAGACAAGTAACGTGATCTATCATGAAAACCGTATAATTTCTCAAATTTAAAAGTGAAAGTGTGAAAAACAACCAAACTATTTAAAAAATAATAATGCTAGAATCACAACTTTTAACACAAGTTTGCCGCAATTTAGTGAATTGTGAGTGGTAAAGTAAAATTTGTGGTGCCTTTACTCTACCACCATTCACAACTCCGTTGTGTGGTCCTAGCATTTTTGTTTTAGAAAAGGGAAAACGTGGTTATATATACTGATATACATTAATACACATTCTTACCCACAAGTCCCCAACATATGAGACGATTGCTAATTTGGTTTTCAATTCATTTTTTGTATAAACAAGAAAGTGTATTAGCAGGCGTGTAATAGACTCTACTCGAAAAGAAAATTACCCAATTGCACCGTTTTTTCCGAATAGTTTGATATTTTTATGTTATTTTAATTAAATAATCTTATTTTCCTTTCATTATGTAATTTTATTCATGAATTTTTTAAGTCTTTTGTTTTGTTTTTAAACTTGAAATAAATAGCCAAAATATCACTTCAAGTGTTCAATTTTTAGTCATTTCTATGGTTTACTTAAGAATTTCTCACCATTGTTAATTTGATTCTCTTTATTATTTATTTTTCAACATTTTCTTTTGGAAAAATTAAATTTGGTTCTCTTTCTTTTAAATCACATATTTGTATTATTTATATCAAAATAATTGCAGCATTGCTTTATCCATATTGACTATATCACCCTAGAATTCTAGCTCTGATACAAATAATGATGACAAAGAAGATAATATAATAGGATAGATATAAATATGTCCTCTTAAGAGCATTTCGGCTCAAGCAATTTTTTTTTTTTTATCATCTATTTTAGTATAAGAACCTATTTTATTTATTTATTTTATATAACCACTTTTTTATTTCAAAATACCAACATCAAATTACCTATTTTAAAAATTATTTCAATAGATTCTCAAAAAAAATTATTTCAATAAAAATTAATTATTTCATTATTTTTTATTATTTCTGTAAGGGCAGATTTCGAGGCCCAGGCCCAGTGAGCAGGCGATTCTGGCCCAAAAAACCCTCAACAATGAATTTGTAGAGAGTGGGTCGAAGAACTAGGTCAAGACAAAGTGCACGTAACTGTTAGTAAGCCATGCAACCATTAAAACGTGGGAACGTTTTATTAAGCTTCTTGGGATAACAGTTCATGGGACAACAACTTAAGCTTTTCTTACAGAACTTCTCTCTTTTTCTCTCTCCTTTCCTTACTTTTTGCTCTCCAGCTTCCGATCTCCTGATCATGGGGGTTTTCTTCTCTTATATAGTATCCTTTGAATGATAATGACCCTACACTTGTTGATCATCTGGGCCTCTACTTGAGTGCCTGTCCCATAGGACATCATCCTCTTTTTCTGTGAGTTGCACTGGTCAAGATAATACTGTTCTCCTGTCCTCTCCACATTAATGCGGCTGGAAAAGTAGCTTCCTTACATTTAATGCGGCAGTTGTGGTTGCCCCCCTGTGCGTCCAGCATCTTCCTTCGATTTGGGACGATTTCCCACTATGTGAAGGGTGTGCGTTGGATCCCCATTTGATGCGTTCGAGGAGACATTCCTCCTCGGACACCTCTTAAACAAGCCCGGCCCAGCCCAACAGGGTTGGGCTGGAAGTCCTCTAGCCATGTCCTCACTTCTTGTCATGGTTGGGCCCTGCATAGGTGCCAAGGCCCTCTGTTGACTGATGAACTTTACCCCCACAATTTCCATCATGAATAACTACCTCTTTTAAAACACTCACTTCACTCACACACACTAATCAAAAAAGTAACAACTAAGAACGTAATAAAATAATCCTTCTAAAACACTAATGTCTCTCAAAATTTTGTTTGTCATTTTTTGGTGGAATTTTTTTTTCTTGCATCTTTACTTTAGGTTGATAAATTTTTGCATTATTTGGAACTCTACTTTAGGTTAATGTGATTAAATTATGTTTTTAAGTTGTTATATTTTTTATTCTCTTTGATTTCATAAATGTTATACTATTGCATTTTAAAGATAGTATATAAGAATATAATATTTTTTTATTATATAATATAACATGACTTAGATAATTTGGTATTTATTACTTTTTTTCTTCTCATATTATTTTATATAAATTTCTTATTATTCTCTCTTGAAAAAAGTGGTTACTCTCTCTCTCTCTCTCTCTCTCTCTCTCTCTCTCTCTCATGATGAAGCACCGTGATTTTTAAAACTCTATTTTGGGTTCTTTTGCTTTGGTGTTAATTTTTTTGTCCCCATTACAAGTAGCATCTCTTTCTCTAATAGTTTTGGTTTGATTTTCATTTGAGTTAATACTTGATTATTTTGGAAGTAAGAATTTGAGTTTATATCATAACACAATCTTGGCTATGTTAATTACAGATCAGCATTCGGTCCACTTCTTCTATTTGGTCTAGTTCAGTTTACTTCGGTCCAATTTGGCCTACTTCGGTCCACTTCAGTTCAATTAGGTCAATTCGTTCTACTTTAGTCAATTCAGTATAATTCGGTCCATTTTTTTACTTTGGTCTATTTCGGTCCATTCGGTCTACTTTGATCAATTCTGTCCTGTTCAGTCCACTTTGGTCCATTCTATCCAATTTGGTACATTAGGTCCAATTCCGTCCACTTTGGTCTATTTACTTCAATTTGGTCCATTCACTTCACTTAGATCTATTTGGTCCATTTGGTCTATTTCAGATCACTTCGGTCCAATTCGGTGTACCTACTTAAGAATGAGAAAATACAAGTTTGAGTTGAGAGTATTATCAATTATTTGAGTAATATCAATTGTAATTATATGATAAGTTTTGGTTATCATAATAATCTCCTTAAGAGAGTGAGAAATTTGAATAATAACTTTGAAATTTAAAAATTTTAATTGCATCAAAAGAAACTAGGAAAATATAATGCATAATAAAAATAATTAGAAGAATATGGACCATTTCAAAAAATAATAATATCAATCAAAATGATAAAATTATATATTTGTAAAAATAGAGTGATGGAAATTACTTTTTGAAATTGTTTAATTTTTAAAGAGAACAAATTATCTATAATAAAATTTAGAGAATAAATTATACATATTTAGTATGATAACCAAAACTTAATATATAATTAGAGAATAAAATTTTGATTATCATAATAATCTCTTTTAAGATAATGAAGAATTTGAATAATTTATTTAAATAAAAATTATACACACACACACACACACACACACACATATATATATATATATTGTTTGAAGGTATAATAAACCACATGCAGTCTATATAATAATACTAAAAGCTGAAGCGTAACATTTAATGTTACTACGCTCACATTAAGCCACATCAGTAGCCATGTCATTTCCATCCTCTTTTCTAAATTTTCTTACAATTTTAAAATAGTTTTAATCAATTTTAAAATACTAATAAAATTAAAATAATTTCCAGCCCATCTCCACTATAAAGCCCACTTCTTATAAATCTAATTCCACTAGCCCACTTCTTGTAAATTTAATTCCACCATAAAGCCCAAACCCAAGCCTTTTCAACTGAAAACCCTTTGAAAATCACGGTTACAACTTTCTGTATTTCCTTCCCTTTTGTTTCACGGTTTAAAATTCTAGTCTCCCCATGTTTAGTTCCTTCGCCTTCTCCACCTTTTGTTTGTCACGCAAATTTAGTTCCTTCCCCTTCCCCACCTTCTAACGATAGCCTTTCTGTCTTCCTTCCTCCTCTCCTCATAGTATATAAATACTGACAAAAGCTGGATGATTTAGTTGAGGCATCTCTAAATCCCAGTTTGTTTTGTGCTCTATTCTTTTGCTTGATGTTTTTTATTCCCTTTTTACATTTATTTTACTGCCTCTTTCATGCTATGGTGTGGATAGTTTTTAATCAGAGCTCTACCTCTTTATGGTCTATTCATCTTAAGTTTTTGGAATGGGTCTTATCTTGTGTGATTCCAATGACTTTAGTGCGACTCAGATTAATTCGTGTAGTGTGTGCAAAATAAGGCAATGTTATATAAATCAATATTGTTGCCGCTTAAGAAATTTTCCCAATTCCCTTGGTGATAGTGGAATGAGAAATCTATGTATGTAATACAATGCCAAATATTTTGTGTCAGCATAGATTGATACCCAAGGTAATTCGATTAGAGTTTTCAATATTATAGCAGCTTTTCTTTGTGATAGTGGGATGAGAAATTTGTGTATGTATTACAATGCCAAATATCTGTATCAAATTTTATGTGTCAGCGTAGATTGATACCCAAGGTAATTGGATTAGAGTTTTGACTTTGTTGTTTGTCTCCACTTGTATCAAATGTTCTGTGTCAGTGTAGACTGTTGGTACCCACGGTAATTGGATTAGAGTTTTGACGTTGTTGTTTGTCTCCACTTCTATCAAATGTTCTATGTTAGCGTAGATTGGTACCCGTGGTAATTGGATTAGAGTTTTGACTTTGTTATTTGTCTCCACTTCTATCAAATGTTCAATCAGCCCTATGTAGCTATATTTCTCCAACAAAGTTCCCTCAAAAGGTGCCTTGAGCAGTAACACTAGAGAAGGACTTTGCACGATTCTGTTGCTACGCTCATGGCATTTTTGTTTCATACTTTTCAGGCCAACAATATTGATTTCATTCAAAAGGAAGGTGTTAATTGCAATTATAGTAGTTGGAAAATCAACTGTGGAGCAATAAGTAATTTAATGAATTTTTGACCCAAACTCACATGACTGATAAAAAATTCAGACTATTTAATTCTACCATATATTCTGGAAAAAGAAAATATACAAACCAACTAAACAGTACAAAAGTCTATTTTTCCCTCCAACAAACCACTATACTAAGACTATGAACTACTTAGTTTGCATTCCTTTTCTTCAAACAAAAGAACAATTATCAAACTCCTTCATAAATATTTCATTTTGGAATTTTCCCGTGCATCGCACGAATTAGCGACTAGTTCATTTAAAAGTAATGATTTAACAAAAACAAACAGTTTTAATGCACAACCATACATTAACAGCAAACTTGTTGGACATAAGCATAAACTTTTTAACATCTTAGATGTGTAGGTAGATATTCGAAAAATCATTGTTGCTTGAATCTCAAAAGTCAAATATCTCCTAATCATATTTCAAGTTAATAGTTTTGCTAATAATGAAATTGATGCCTAGCTCATAGCCCTTTAGCACCTCAAACTCACATCCTTTCTCATAATTTTGACCACAATGGTTTTTAAGTGTCGTTTGTGGAATGTTGCTTTGCAGTTACTTGACTAGGCTTACCTATCATAACATGTCCAACACTCCAAAGACACAGAGTTAATTGAAATGTTAGCAAACTCCTGCATTTTTCATGTCACCCTATAATAGTCTATGTATATATGTAGGTGCGACTCAATTGGAGTTGCATACAATGCACATGTAAAAGGAGATTGTAACTCATCTTTGACAAATCTCTTTGATAATAAACTCTTGGAACTCATGGTTGACGCCTTTGCCATCCAATATCAATTTGGACATATAGATTTATACACTGAAATGTAAACTCTATAAACATCTTTAAAAGATTATTTTAGTTTTAATTTTGAACTCGTTTTTTCCGAAAGAGAAGTCTAGAACTCATCTTTTGGAAAAACGATTTTTGAACTTGACCTTTGCAAAGACGATTTCAGAATACTCGCCTTTTGGAAAGACAATTTCAACATAGACTTGTTGTCTAGCATTGTCAGGTATGTTATGTGTTGTGTATACCTGAATTTGTCCCTTCAAGAGAGAATTATGAAAAGGCTCCCAAAATATTCAAAGTGATCCTACTTTGAAAATTAATTATTAAAAAAAAGTACTATTAACCAAAATCCCCTTATTCATCTTGTCTTGAATATTAAAAAAGGTGGAATCAACATTGCCTATAGAAGTCCTTAAACAACAAATATGGAAGTCAACATATAATGGGGGAAGCGACATCCCCAACACTTCCAACCTTAAAAAATAAAGTAATAGGAAGGGGTAATCAAGCTGGAATGCACATGGCTAAAAATCATAAAGTAGCAACTATTTATACACGATGTGTGTTTTGCTCATCTAAATTCTAGGCAATATCCATTGACTGACAAGAATGGCAGAAACTCCCATTAAACAACAGACTCACCAACTGTTTATACGCAATTCTTAAGTGAATCTCCAGCACCTTGGAAGAAGACGTAAGAGAGTGCAAAGTCAGCCATAAAGATACCAACAAGTGAGATAACCACAGCTGAAGTAGTAGACTCCCCAACACCTTTAGCACCTCCCAAAGTAGTAACCCCCCATGCACAGCTCACAACAGATATTATTGCACCAAACACTTGCGACTTTATCATCGCACTAATTATGTCCCAAGCTCTAAGTGCTCTCTGAGCAGAATCCAAGATAATGTTAATGCTAATCCCATAAACACTATCAGCCAAGAGCGCACTAGATGCCAACCCCACTGTGAAACACATAAGAGTCAAAAATGGCAGCGCAATACAGGAGGCAATTACCCTAGGAGTCACAAGATAATCAACAGGGTCTGCCCCAAGGACTCTTAATGTGTCAGTTTGCTCAGAAACCTGCATTGTTCCTAACTCTGCTGCAAATGCACTTCCAATTCGCCCTGCAACAACTATTGATGTAACCACAGGGCTCAGTTCCCTTGAGAAGGCCAGTGCTAATACCCCACCAATAGATCTGTTTAATCCCAATCTGGTGAATTCCCTAACAAATTGGATGGTGAAAGCCATCCCAACAAAAGCTGAAGTTAGAAGACAGACACCCACTGATCTTGGCCCAACTCTCTCCAGCTGTTGGATAGTATTCCTCCAGTGGACTTTTCCCTTTATTGTCCTGATAATAACCTGCCCTGCCAGTATAGGAACTGTCAATCCCCTCCACAGATACCTAGGTGGTGACCATTTGCTAAATAAAGTCTCTGGTTCCAGATTAGGTGCGTGGTTGGTATTTGTATCTTCTTCTAACACATGGGCAGATGGGTAACCATCACCTTCGTTGGGAATAGCACACAATCTAGTTGGTGGCACAGGCATTAGAAATTTATGAGTCGAAGGTCTTACTGCAAAGCGATGTTGATAAGAGGATTGCATTTTTGTCTGCCTATCTCGATTTATAGTGTTTCTTCTGCAAATTGTTTAAAACTTAAATAAGAAGTTGATAGGCATCAAGCACAAAGCATGTGCATGCATGCAAGAGAGAGAGAGAGAGAGAGAGAGAGAAACCTGTTAGAGAAGTACAAGGATGAATGAAGATGTGAAACAGTCTGCATAGTTTCCAGCTGTTGATAATCTGATTTCAGGCGTTTGTATGGTAGAGAGAGAGAGCCAGACAGGTGACAAAGATTCTGTAATCTGTGTCACAATACCTCAAAAAATTACGGAACCCAATATCATTGGGTGGAATGGGCTCTTCTAAAAATACTGTAGCCAAACAGCTGTGAGACCAAGCAATAGTTGTCTCAATTGAGGGTGAAACCTGAATCTACCAACAAAATTATAAGAAATGGGATGTGACATGAACAGAGTAAACAGATAATTATGAACATCATCTTCAAAATGGAAGAAACTATCAATAAAATAAAAAATTCAGTACGCTATAAGTGGTCCAATCAACAGAGATCAGGTTAAGAAGTGTAATAAGTCAGTATCAGGTTTGGGGAATCCCATTATACTATATGAAGGTAAGAAGACATCCTGAGATTCTCTTATTATCTTGGAATTTGCTCTATAAAATGTTTACAAATAATTTCAGCACGTATAGCCCATACATAGAAGAACATTAATAATTTAATAATGGAATAGACACAATCTTAATCTTAGCTTCACTCAAACAAAACAATAAAACAATCAGATATAGCCATCTTAGGTTTGAGGGAAAGGGGAAAAAAAAAAATCCTCGAGCTTGTCTATAGAAGTAAAGGATGAAGTTGGATGGGGTGTGATAAGTCCTAAGTTGAAATTATACCAACAATTTAAAAAATAAAAAAAGTGAAAGAAATTACAATGCAAGAATAATGCTATTTTTGCGAAGGCAAAAAGCCTCCCAATGAAAAAACCTACTATAACTCATCAACTCTATATAAGAGGCAACTTGAGTTCTTTTGTATCTATTATTATTTTTATAGATACAATGGTATTTCAAACCTATGGTGCCCGCTCTTTTTCGACAACAAAAGACTTTTTCAATGGAAACTTAATTTTCTTATCTTCATCTATTATGCACCGGAATGTGCCTCCCAAAAAAAACCCACTTATGCTTCATTAAAATGCTCTAGGCATGACCTACTAGTAGAATTTATCATTTATCCAAGACTTGCCAACCAGTGTTATATCAACGCCATCGAAAACACCCACTGTTACTAGATGCAAAACAGGGCATTCACACTGGGTGTTAAAGTGACTTACAATTTTTCAATTCTTGTTTAAAATAGATTTTCCAAGTTTATCAAACAAAACATTTCTAAACAGTTTTCTATATTTTCCATTTTATTTTTTTTGATAAGTGATATTTTCCATTTTATCAAATTGTATCAATAAAATTTTCAATATTTATACCATGATCAAACAATATTGATGAAAATAAGTGTATAACAGATACAAGTGTTGAGCCATTGAGATATTTATTAAATTATGTTACTAATTTAAAGGCAAATTGTAATGGTTTGATTGGAGACATGATTGCATCCTTTTCTAAGCATGAGTGATTTGGATGCATTACTGAAAGCTCTCCTGAAAGTTGATGCCTTGCTCACCTTTCTGTGAAGGTGTTGCACCTCTCAATCTGAGCTGGAGGGTTTGTAAAAGATACCTCTAAGATGAATGTTTGATGAAACTATGCATGATAAACAAATAAAAGATAAAAGAATTTAACTGGATTGGCACAAACCCAGTTATGCCCCCTAACCATTTTCTAATTGTTTGGTGACTACAAATCATCAAATTATTGGACTCAAAGAATTTATGACTCTAGTGTTTTTCCTAGAACTAAGCACGAACACTAATTTTTGTGCATCACTTAGTGCAAACCAGCTCAATTCTCTCATGACTCATCAATTAGAATAGCACAGTAAAATGCCATGATCTGCCCTTCCTAAAGTAGTTGTGAAAGGTTTGGGAGAGGAGGGGTTGAACATGCTTATAAAGTTTGAACACGATTTCACCAAAGTGCAAAGCCAAATCTCCAAGGGCCTTTTAAAATAATTCCCTTATTTTTACAGCCATGTTAATCTTCTTAATATCGCTCCACTATTATGATAACTGTTTGAACCATTAGTTAGATACAATTTAACTATTAAGGCATGACATATCAGGTCCTACATGGACCATAACAAGCTCTATAGTCATACAATTCCCAAATTGGTCTAATTTACTAAATCACAATTTTCCTCTATCCATTATCTCATCAAACAATTAGACATAATGCCAAATAAATGGTTGCCAAGGAGTCATGCAGAACTGGTTATAATTTACTACAACCATGTTTCATACAAAATATCATCAAACATGTAATGCCGACAACATTTTTAAAACAATCTTATAGCTTCGAAGAAAAGAAAATTTGCAGGGAGAGGAGATTTGGAGGTCAAGCTGCTCTGAGGCAAAAGAATTATGCACAAAATAGGGAGTGGCAATTTGTAAGACCCCACGCAAGAGCCCAATCAAACAGAGTTCTATTCAGCAATAACTCCAACCGGGCCCTTGATGTTTCTTCATCTTCAAAAATCTGACTATTTCACTTAAACCACAATAGCCACATCAAACATAATGGGACGAAATTCCAAATATCTGATGAATGATTCCCAAACGAATTCCTGAACCCAAACAAGAGATCCAAGTTACTAGTAATTCACAAACCTCAAAAGTATGTGCAATCCTCCCTCCACGGAAACCACATCATACACAAAGGAATTGCCTTCAAATTTCATCGCTATAATGTTCACCAAAGTGTGCCCTCCAACATTTGCTTCCTCCCAAAAAAAATTTCAAATAGTTCAATTATCGACTTTTGCATGACCCAGCAAATCCAAAACAAGCAAAATACAAGACCCCACATTTCTTTACCTATATCATTATGAAGATATAGGTGCCCTGTATCCATAATTATCTCTCAATACAATTTACACATGCAATTTCCATATACTTCTCCAATGGGTACTAACCATCACCGTCCCACCACAACATAAAAGCCTTGTTACAGGCTTTATCTTGAAAGCACTTGGTAGAGTATGTATAGTGTTTGAAGAAAAGGAAAGCAATGATTTTTTAGTTTCGAATCTAAGAAACGTTGGGTTTCAAACCCAATGAAAGACTATTTCAGAGATGCTGCATTGGAAAATCACAACTGGGTCTGACCTTACTTAACATGGTTTCAGGAAAGCAATCTCTCTCTCTCACACAAACACAGTGCACCATCTAGTACTCCTTCAAATTTTAAAACAACAAATACACATATAGCATAAAATCCCAGCAAATAATCAGGAGCATAATCGATCATGGAAATTATTTTTATTTAAAATTTGATAATAATAATAAAATAAAATAAAAAGAAATTCTTGTGACAGACAGAGATATATAGATAATAGCTATAGATGCAAAATAAAAATAAATGTAATTGTGGAAATGATAGTTACAAAACCTTACCTAAAAAAAAAGTATAAGAACCATTTGGGAGTGAGGCTGCAGAGGGTGGCTTGGCTGTGATTGTGTTGTGTTGTGTGTTCACTGCGTTTCCTGCTGGTGCCTGTAAAAAGGAGAGAGAGAGAGAGACTTATATAATAAAGAATATATATGGTGTAAATACTCTCCCAGATAAACTATACTAAACTGACAAAAGAGTGCATACAAAATTTGATAAAGATGCGGTGTAAAAGGCCATATTTACACCATCCAATGTCAATATACCACATTAGATAAAAACAGAAATTGAACACAAAAGCTAAAGGCAAGGCACAGTTTTGAGCAAAACAGTAGAATTAGACCCCACTTGAGCAGCAAAAAAGAGCAAAAGCAGTAGCAAGAAAATGAAGACACCAAACCCAGTACAAATTTCACAAGAATCTATGAAGGAACGGAGAATATCATATGAACTCAAAAAGTAAGAGAAATACTCTCTATGGCAGATGCAGTTGTGAAAATTTTTGAACAAATGGATTATTATTATTATTATTTAACACCAACCCTGATGACGGTAGTGGGGGGCGGAGTCACCGGCGCCTTCTCTCCGGCGACTTCTTTCCAGTGATGGTGAGGCAACAGTGATGTTGCAGAGGGAGAAAGTTTGAGACAAAAAAAGAGTAGAGGTGTGATAAATAAGGTAGGGTAACGTGGTTTTGTTTTTGCCCATTAGATTTATCATTTGACAGGTGTCTCAAATCTATTTAAAAACGGAGGTAATGGGAGGGTTCTTAACGGGAGGTGAGCCGGTCCCATTTGCAAGTCATCCACTTTCTCCTACAAATTTTTTATTTTTTACTTTTAATTTTAACTTTTTAATTTTTTTTAATATATTTTATTTAATGGTAACAACTTTCAATTTCAGCCGTAAAAGAAGGTATAAAACTTGCCTTTTGCAACAAATTCATTCCAATACAAGGTAACCACCAAGTGTTATATATATATATATATATATATATATATATAAAAAAGTTGATGTAATTTTTTAAGGTATATTTGGATAATATGTACGGGTCAATATCCATTATTGAATTTATTAGTATTAAAAAAAACTCCCATAAGCCTTTTCTGTATTTTATATCAAAATTTCTTTAGTCATCTTCATTTATAGTACATAAAAATTTATTATTTATAAAAAAAAAAAATGTATTAAATATGGCAGATGTTTTTAGTAAAATTTGTGTAATATATTTTTAGTGTTAGTTACCTTCTATAAGACATCATTGAGATTTTTAAAAATATTATTAAACTTATTTGAATCACTTTGGCTAAATCAACCTAATACACCGTACATGCATCATCCTACTGTAGGGGCGAAGGTTAAATCAGAGAGGATTGGGCCTGGTTTGAGCTTTAAAAAGGCTCAATTGTGCGCTAATGAAAGAGAATTAGGATCAAAGTTCAAACCAAGCATTTCAAATCCAAAGTTAAAAAGATTTGGCCCATAGACATAGAAGACTTGTTCGAAAACGGACCAAGGAGAAGGGCAAGCTCAGAAGCATAGGCAGGCAATTGAAGATTATCAGACTACACCTAGGATACAATCTGGCAAAAGAATAATAATTTACTCAAGTGAAGGTTGGAGGAAATTTCCTAATAAAGCAACCATCTCCTCTACATTAAATACATTACACCAACCATTAAATACATTACACCAACCAGCTATGCCGTATTTATGACGAATGACCCTCCAGAATAGTGCTTTGAAAGTTTGTTACCTTCACATCTTAACCTCAAAAGGAGGTGAGGGGAAAGATGAGACAAGTATCTCACTTGAAGAATCATCCACCCTACAAGTGGATAGTTGAGATGGAAGCAACTAACCTATAAATAGGAAAAGATCCATTGTGTTAAGGGATCTTTAAAAATAAGATTAAGTCTGGAGAGAGAGATTATTGTAAAAAACTTGAATATTATATTGTGATTATCACTATGTATTAGCCTTCCTTGGACAAACTGAGGTGAGTTTATAAAAGAACTTTCTTCATTTATCATATCTTACAGTATATAAGTCTTTTTACTTTAAATTTCTTTTCACTATTTTAAAAGTAGTTTTTAAGCCCATTTCTACAAATTAGTTGTTTCAATTAAGGGCCCAACTCAAGAGAGTTATTCGGTTTTTACCCCATACGCCTACCATGATAAATCTGAGCAAAATTTAAATGTTGGTTTTTATTCTATTAACTTTATTTCATATTTTATATATTATAAAAAATGCACCTAAGGTTGATATTTGGTCCAGGGCATTTAGTTTTTCTTTTATTCTCTTGTAAACTTTTTAGACTATTGAACTTTAGACCATAAATTTAAAACTTAATATATTATTTAACCTTGGATTAATTGCACTCCCCCCTTTAACTATGGGGTACTATTCAATCTCCCATAAACTTTTAAATCGGGCAATATCCCCCTAATGTATTGGTAATATGCGAAATACCCAATTGTTATTACCAATTTCTACTAGCTTCACAAATTTAAAGGATATATTCTATAAAAAAAAAAAAAAAAAAAGATTATATTATATCTATAAAAAAAAAAAATCATGAAAAATACTAGGTATACCCTTAATTGAAAAAATTAATAATTTTGTTCATACCTATGGTGAGTGATGTCAACATATTGTAAAAATGTTGTGAGACTTTGTTGTATTCGAATAAAAACTCATTATGAATTTCCATAACGTTAATTTTTTTTTTTAAAAAAAAAAAAAAACCTTTAAACATTGATTCTTTGGGTTTTAAATTTTAAGCATAATTTTTGGTTTTCTTTTTATGTCTTTGTATTTTCATTAAAAAATAATTTTCACTTTTATATAATATAATGTTGTCCTTTTTTTTTTTTTTTTGAAAACTTTAGTTTGGTAGTTGAAAAAAAAAATCACTAAATATGATATCAAGTGATATTAATTGATAAATTCTTTGATTGTTAAATAAAAGATTTGGAGTTCAATTTTTGTTTACACAAAAAATTGAGAGAGAGAGAGAGAGAGAGAGAGAGAGAGAGAGAAGAAAATATAAAAATAGATAGATGGTACGGATAATATAAAAAAATTCTTAAAAAGGGCATTGTTGAGGTTAGGTAGATTGGAAATAGGATTGAGTTAATTAGGAGAAGAGACAGGCAAAAATGGCCCATTACCATCAATTTTGGAAATAATTTGCCCAAAAACACTGTTTCTGAACTATATAGTAATGTACCACTTTTTCGTGTACTCGAGCTCACCAAGCTCGAGTACCATGTTTTTTTAGTCCACCCTAGCCTGCTGACATGTGAGGTACACAGCCCTAAAAACACACTATTATCTCTCACTTCTCAATCTCACCTACCCAGAACACACTCTCACTCTCACTCTCACTTACACCTAAACATACAAACCCCAAACCCTAACACCATCGACGTTAGAAGACTTTCGTCAACGGCGAACCTCTCAGCTCTCTCACTGTCTTAAGAGACTGAAACGACGTCGTTGTGATCTGTTTCGCGTATCGATGATGGTCGGGGGAGTGGAATCGTGGTCTCCGTCGCCGTCGCCTTTAAGGGAGAGGGGAAGGGAAAGCGGTGGTTGTTGGAGGAGCAATGGTAATGGACTTTCCGTTGGATGACAGTGGTGCGACGGCGTTTTCGTCCTCCTCTTCTTCTTCGCCCTTTCTCCACCCAAATTGCCTCGCAGGCTTCGCCGGAGACTCTCGGAGTCTAAGTCCCCGCAGAACTGTACTGTCGAAGATATCGAAGCGAAGCTCCGCCACATCGATCTTCGCCGCCAGGTCTCTCTCTCTCTCTCTCTCTCTCTCTCTTTTTGGTGTGGTTCTTGGTTTGTGAAATTACTTGGAACTTAACTGAGCCAATTAATTCTTCAGGTGGTTAAAGATTCTTGTTTTAAACGTGCTGATTAGTTAATTAAACATTTTGAAGACTTATCAATCTGAATTTCATTTACAGAAAATCTTCAGAGATCACCAAACGGTGTGATCGTTTCATAAAAGTTGGTACAGTCTGTAATTTTCTCAGGAGCCAGATCAAAATTTGATTTTTTTTTTCTTGGTAACCAAACATAGGATTTGGATATAAGCTTCCTGAATCTCAAAGAATCATGGGTTATGTTATTTATTTATAAATAAAATTTTTTTGGGAGGTTAAAAGTTAAAAGCTTTGTATTGAAGGTTTTTTTTTTTGGGGGGGGGGGGGGGGAGGTTGTTAGGTAAAGTTGGGTGCTTCTTCTGTTTGAGTTTTTTCTGTTTTGCACTTTCTGGTCTTTCCTTTTCACGTCTGGTGGGCGTCTCTTTGTTCCATTTTCAAAATATTTTGCTTTTTAACATTCTTTCCTTAAAAAAAAAAAATGATTACTTGTTGAATTGAATTTAAATTATCCCTTACTTTTTCAATAAGAAATTTAGTTTTGTACCCATTTTTTAAAATAGTTTTTTGTAGTCATGAATCCTACATTGGTTTTTTTTAATTGTTCTTAGTCCCTCTGAATAGTGAATCTTACATGAGCTTTATTCTATCATGTTGTTTTGGGTGCAGCAATGCGATGGGAAATTGTCAAACAAGGCTCGAGCAAAGCCCAGAAGCCCATCACGGTCCTCATCTAATGAGGAAGATCTTGGTTAGCGCCTTGAAGCGAAGCTCCAAGCTGCTGAGCAGAAGAGGTAATATTTTTGTATTGCATAACTTATTTTTCAGCCTTTTGAAAATGGGGTTGTTTGAGAAAGCTTCACCTAGGAAAAAATTGAAGTTCAAAAAAGCTGTGCTCTGAAAAAGTGCAGTTAGAAAATGCATGTTTGCATTACCAAACATGCATTTTGAGATCTTTGACTTTGACCAAAATGTCAAAATTTTCAAAATGGACCTATCCTACTCAGTTTTTCGAGTAGAAAAATTAATTGTGGTAGCGTACCTGTGCATTAGGCTTAATGTTAATATCTCGTTGACATGGATTCTGGGGACTTATTTCGTTAAGAAAATAATATAGTCTAGATTTTCCTTGTGACCTATAGTATTCGGTGCTGGATGGCTATAAAAAGCTCAAGTTTTTTTCACAACAAGAACTCAAGCAAACCCTCACTCTTCTACCCCAAACCTTGTGATTTTCTAACCTTTCTTTTATTTTTTTTTTCTTGTGTTACCCAATTAGTAATCCATTATGGGCAGCAAGTTGGTGCCGAGTTCAGTACAACAAAGTGAGCTGAGCGTGTTAACCATGTCCAACCTCGACATCATGAACCACATTTACGCAACCCATGTTCATGGTGACGAAAAGTTTGATGTTGAGTCTCTTTTCGTTCTCGTCGAAAACATCCTTAAGCGTGCCACCCTAATTGTTGACCATGTTGCACTGGTACACTACCATAATTCTTTATTAGAATAAGATGCTCTCTCTCTCTCTCTCTCTGTCTTGTTTATTTTCTTTTTCCTAAAACGGAATTTTAACTTGGACTGAAGCATTCCATAGTTTGGAATACACTATAGTGAGGTAGGGTAGCCATTACTTTTACCAAAGAAATTGAAAAACCACTTCAGCCTTAACGAAGTGGAATAAGCACACAAGGTTGCTTTACATTTTTGTTTCTTTAAAATGAGGGATATGTAATGCAAGTCCATGTTTGGGGACTTGTCTGTGGAGGAGGATGCCAGCAGGTAGGATTCATCCTTATGTTTCTGCGTCTTGATTCATTTACAAATACATTATATTCTCATTCCTGTTATATGATGACATTACCCGGTTCATCAGCCTCCAGTTTGAATATGGCATCTTGAAAATACATTTGGTTTTCATGTTTGACAGTGATGATATATCTTTGGATGGCTAGAGCAAGAACTGGAAGAATGCAAAAATGATGATGTAAGTAATTCCATATCATTTCCTTTGAAAATTCATTCCTTTAGATATATATTTTTTATCAACGGTCCTTTAAGCTGCAATTCTTTATTTATTTTATTTCTTTTGCTTTTTCCTTGTACATTTTAATCGTGTTTTATTATGTAAATTGTTTTCAGTTGCTTACCGGAAGAATGCTTTCATGTTTATTTTTAGAGGTTTATATATTTATGACCCCCGTCTCTTTAATAATGTAGGTAGTTGCAAACATACTATTTGAAGGTACAAAATTAAGGGCGTATACAAAGGGGGTTGAGAACAATTTACGGAAAGTTGAATTGGACTCGATTCAGGTTTGTGCTTACTTAACGAAATCCTTTTTTGCCAATCAATAGTTTTATAATTCATAGAGACATGATTTATTTTTGTAAACTTTCTTACTAGGCTTTGCTTTATTTTAACCGGAAAATTGTCTCACGTAGCTCATAGTTCTATGAAGTTCACAACATAAAAGTGTTTGCTGCTTTGTTGCCTGAAATCCTATAATTATCCATATAAAAAAAAAAATAGTGTAAAGAGGCTTCTCTTCTATGTCAGGAAGTCTTCTTTGTAATGCTTGGTTCTCCACTTCTACATCATATTATATTGTGCAAAACTTTTTCTTCTTCTTTGATTCGTAAGTTTACATGCAATTAGTGAGTTTTGGAACCCAAAACCTTACCCTCCGCCCTTTCTTATTGAGGAGGAGGTGACGTGTTAGCTAGAGCCCATTAGCCATATTGTGCAAAAACTTTGTGGAGCATTGCTTCCTTTTGGAAAGCTTATTGTCATGAGATCATTTAGTTGGTGATTTGGGTGTCGACTCACCATCACTGTTTTTTCATAATGAATTATGGAAAGTTGGTTTTAGTGTCTCATGAGACACTTTTTGCTGAATGTTTTGTTAGTGTAGTTATCCAAGTTAAAACTAGTGGTGATTAACAAATAGACCATGCAGTTATTGGATTGTGATTTATTTGTGTGAAGTTTTGAGAAGCTTTGGTATCAAATCTGGAAGTTTATATTACCGTATCTGCCCTATATTCTAGTACTTTCATATTGCCCAAGTTTCATGCTACTATCATTGTTTCCTTGTGCCAACTTTCTTTGACTGGTTAGATTTTGGACCAAATATATCTTTTTCTGTCCCACCCTTTGTCAATTAACTGCATGGCTCTGTTATCATTTTTATCCTTGTACTCCAGACACATTCTCATTCTCTTAGAGTTGGCAAAGTAAGCCCTACCTCATCTAGTTAGGCTTGCTTGTCTAGGTAGCCTGCATTTAAGGTTATAATAATTAGGTGTAGCACTTGGAGCTAATGGGCCATGAAGGAGGACAGCTTTAGTGACATACACTTTGGGGGCCTTTGGTTCGCCGTGATGTTCAATTACGGCATAATATTACGTTATTGTAATATTACATTAATGTAATCTCAATACAAGAATACAACATTACATTGTTTAGGAATGGATGAGATTAAGATGATATGATATATTTTGTAATTTTAAATTATAGTAATGTTAGAAAAAATAAAATAAACCAAAAATTTTAATGTCACATCATCGTAATATGCATCATATCAATGGTACATCATAGCGAACTAAACGCCCTTTCGTGATGAGCTCTGGTTTATGGTTATTTTTTGGTCATTATTATTAATTAGGTATTTACAATTCTTTAAAATGGTTGTTCTAATTGTGTTGGACATTTTAATTTGTTCTCCTTAGGTTTTGAGTTTGACCAATTTAAAATAGTTCAATTTGTTACTGTTAGCTTGTGTGCCATTATGGGTTTTACAACTGGCCCAAACTTGCCCTAAAATTGTTAGTTTCCAACTTTAGTTACCTTAAGTGTCGCTTTGGCCATGGCATGTGCATGATCATATCTCCTAAGTGAATAGTTGGAGAAGCATCAGATGTTGCAGGTTGTCTCAATTTATGTGTATGGGGAAGATGTGCTTGAGAGCATGTGTATGCACATCAACTAAGAATAAGACTTTTTTGACTTGTTAGATTGCTCATCCTTTTTGTTGTATTGCTCTTCTGTGGCACTATATTAGATTATAGAAACAAGATTTATTTGGTAAGAATTTAAATAGAAAATGTGTGTTTGGTTTATTTTGATTTTTGATTTTTTTTTTCATTCATTGGTAAAGATTTGTGTCGCAGAGATACCTTCAGAATCCTTTTTGAGTACTCTTTTATTATATATTTTATAAAGATTAAATGTTTTTTATTGCATTAAAACTTCTTCAACGTTGCAGGATTACATAAAAGAAAGTGATAATTTAGTGTCGCTTCATGATCAAATTCGTGAATGTGATAGAATCTTGTCACAGATGGAAACTCTCCTCAGTGGATTTCAAGTATGTTGTCCCTTACTTTGCAATAAGCAATTATTTACTTGCTTGCAGCTTCATTGAGACTGTTTCTCATTTGTTTTATACTGATAAAATTTATTTTGATGGATATACACAATTGATCACCCTCTAATAAAACATATTGGCTGAAAATGTAGTTGCATATATCTTTGTCACTTTGCAATGATCATTTCCCCTTCAATGGCGCTTTGTAAGCTCTCTCTCTCCGAAAAATTTGAGTTCTTTTTCTCTTAATTTTCACTAATCCAACTGGTTTTGGCGCTGCAATTCCATGTCTTGGTTTTTGTTTTAAATTTTCAAGAAATTTCATACTTTTTTGAATTTTGGTGCATAATGTGTTGTGAAGAACTTAGCATGTTGATTTTTTTGAAAGAAGTTCTAATTTTTTTATCTGGGTTTTAGTTTTTGGTGAATAATGTGTTGTGAAGAACTTAGCTAGTTTGATTGTGTGGGTGCTGTGAGGTTGTGTTGGTGAATTTGGAACTTAGTGTGTTTGAATGAAAAATTGGAAGCACTGAAGGCTGAAGGTATAAATCTTGGACTTTTATAGTTTTTTTTTTTTTTTTTTTACAGAAGTGATAGAAGACTTTTATAGCTTTAAATTGCACTAATAATGTAAACTTACGTTATAGACAAACAAATCCACATTATTAAACCCCCAGCATTCATTGTAAATGAAAAGAGATACTACTACAAATCTATCATTTAACAAAATGGCGATTTCCACTAAAAAAAGACAGAAAGAAGGGGGGCATTGTTAGTACGGACCAAATTAAGATAAGATGGACCACATAATTGTCTTTGGGGTGACACAAGAATTGTGTTTCCTGCATGTGCTTCATGATTCTCTTAATGTATAAATTCAGTTTAGGATTCTATTATTGAAAAGGAGATCATTACTAGAATAAGTCCACCTCACAACAAAAAAAAGGTTAGTCCATAATTAAGGTTGTGGGGTGTGTATTCTTTGGGAAAAAGAAAAAGGTTTTGAGGGTGCGCATCCCCTGCCCATCTCACCCTAAAATCCATATTTTTCATGTTTCCTGTCTTGTTTGTCCTCATATGTCCAAGCTGACCACATGCCCCACAAACAAAACTCTCTCTTGCAGATTTCTTGTCCTTAAAAACCTTGACTTTATCTCCCGATATTTTGATTTTCTTACTGACTAGACCAACACTTGTGATATCATTCTTTTTCGTTAAAGCTTTCACCTAAAGCTTTCCATACTTGCCTTTTTTCACAATAACATTTTCTACCTCCTTCATGTCTTTATTAAATATCTCTTTGGAAGAATAGGACCCATCAGGTTGGGCAGTACTGATAATTTGCTTGATCCGATTTGTGTTCTCAAAACCAAAACTTGGTTGCAAGCCCAAAGCCAGCCCTGTTTCCTCCCTCACAACTTTAGTCTTTTTCTTCTTCCTCCTCTCAGCCTCATCATCTTCCATCAATATACTTGCATAATTCGGCAGCTTCAACGGCTTCATCTTCATTTTCCTCTTCTGCCTGAGCTATGGATGGGCGCCTTCTCATTTTGAGCCCCTTAACACCATCTGCTTTGTCATGCTTTGACTCATAGTTACCTACTTCTTCCTCACATTCCTCTGCATCAAGAAGATTCTCTAAATCCCCAGCAAATGAATCAAGATCACTATTTCCTTCAGAGTCACTCTCATTTTCACGATCTAAGGCAGAAAGACTCTGAACTTGTCGTTCCCAAATCTCCTGACACTTCTCCCTTGTCTGCTGTTGCAGTTGAAGAAATGACATCTGCTGGCCACGCGCATACTTGCTGATAGTTGTGGGATCAATCTGTATCCCCGATGCAGCTTGCTCACTTGAAAGTTTGCGTATCATAGCAATACGGTGTCACCTAGTCAGTTTCGCAATCTCCTCCTCACAAACATCCAACTTCAGAAGAACCTCCCGTGCTTTGCAGTATTTGATAATTCAACTATTCTTTTAGTCTTCCGGAACTCAAAACTAGGACTTCCATCCTGACTGACCTGGTCCAGGTCAATAATTTCTTTGGGCCGTTTGATTATGATTTAAGATCTGAGGCTGTTCTCTATCTGTTTCTGTAGGTGGATAAGACTGTTTTCTTTTCTTGCATGAGCGTCAGTGATAATGGGAATGGGTTAGAATTCATTGAATTTGTGGTTCCCACTAAGTTTTTTATTTGGGTTTTAGTTTTTGGTGAATAATGTGTTGTGAAGAACTTAACTAGTTTGATTGTGTGGGTGCTGTGACTTGTGAGGTTGTGTTGGTGATTTTGGAACTTAGTGTAGGTAAGTTTAATTGAAGTTTCTCCTTTCTAAGGTGAGAAGATATTCAAAGAGGGAGAGAGAAATAGATCATAGAGAAAGGGGATTTGGTTCCATTTTTGGTATTTTCAGCTAACACACTATAGGTAAATGCTCTCTCTCTCTAATATTTCCACTTTGAAGTTTCACTGATCATAATTTGGTTCCATTTTTGCCTAATCCCTTGTCATTCTCTCTATTTTTTAACAACGGGAAAAAATGGACTGATGATATAGACCTATACAACTGAGAGAGAGTTTGAGTCTGTAAGGTAGAGATTGAAATCTGTGGGTTGCCTCCACTGTCAGCATGGACTGATGGTTCTTTTGTTTTTTATTTTTTATTTTTTATTTTTTGGTATTTGGGTTATATTGGGTTTTGCCTAAAGAAATTGGATTAGAATTGTTTTTGTTTTTGTCTATTTGGGTTGCATTCGTTTTGGGTATCTGTTTAAAATCAACATGCATGCCTTTTTATTTATGTTTTTATTTTTTTTTATTTTTTTTTATTGGTATTTATTTCATTCCTTCTTCCTATGTTCTTGTTTCTAATGTTCTCTTTGTTCGTTTTTGTCAAGTTATTTGAATGCTTTTTATTAAAAAAATTAAAATCAAATTTAATTTTTTCCTTGTAGTTGCGATACATAGGTTACAGCGTTCACAGATTATAGTGATTACGTCATTGCATTAGAACGAGCACCAAAAATTTTGAAAGGTAAGTTTTTATGAATTTCCCCCTTAATTGTTCCATTCTTAATTTAATCTTTTGTTAATAAATGGTTGATTAATTTGTGCTATATGTTCAAATTCCAACAAGATTTGGTTTTTGAGATTAATTTATGATTAGTTTTGGAGTTAGTTTACAAAAGAAACACAGTTGACAAAAATCTACATAAATAAGTAGTTACATGTAAAACTATAGCTGTTGAACAATTATTGATTATGATGTGAGGGGGTGAATTCTATTGAATTTTGAGTCAATTTTTTTTTTTTTTTAAGTTCAATGTAGCCAAATAGATGCATTGAGAATCGAAAAGAGTTTTAGTTTCAGCATTCAAATTTAGTTAGTTGGTTGGTAAATATTTGTTTTTAAGGCATTGAAATCGGAAAGATATGTTATCTATTTGTTTATTATTTTGACTCAACCTATTAACTGAGGATAGAACACAAAAATCATTTACTTTTTGTTTGTGGGTCTGGGTTGATACTCTTCAAACTTTGTATTACATGCTGAGATTGGTAACCTAAATGCATGTGTATGTATGTTTTGTTTGAAATGTGATTTTACAATTAGCTTTTGTTTAGATAGTTTCCCTCACCACGTGTTTGATGTGGAGCAACTTAAATGTTGTAGCCTAACCATCTTTCGACTACATATATTGAACAAGGGCATACCTCGCCTTCCAAATGAGCATCCAAAAGCAAACTTGAACGATGCTTATCCTGCCTCGTGCACAAAGTCTGTATAGCTCCATGTGGGTCCATATCTGGCATTTGGAAACAACATCATTATGGTTATATGCAACATCATTATATGTGATCTGTTTCAACTTTCAAGCTTAATGCAAAAAAGTGAAACATTAGAAGTGCGACAATGAATTCTATTTGTGTGTAAGAGTTTAGAGGCTATATATCTTAAAACACTGCCACATGAATTTGTTCTATATATAGGTGTTACTTTAATAAGCCTATATTAGGTTATAATAAATATTTCGAAACTATTGTTAAATATCTCCTATCTCCTAGAGTTTCACACTTTGAAACATGGCATAAGATTACACAGATAATTCCTAATTTCCTATTAATCACTAAATAGTACGATATGCTCCCTGTATGGTGTATATATGTGTATCATGAAGATCCCTTTTTATTTCCTTAATCTTTGCATTTAAAAAAGAAATACTAATTACTTGTGGAGAAAACAGTAAAATATATTTCATGTCCATTCAATTAGTTCACATTTGTCAAAAGATTTTTTTTTTTTTAAACACTATTTTTTTTCCATCTATTTGTTTTGCATTTATCAGTAATATTTTGACTTTCATTCCATTCTAACCAGAATATTCCGTTCTGGTACATAAATAGGTACACTATATACCTAATATTTTTGTCTTTGTCAAAAGTCAGAAGCCTAAATTGGCCATTTGGACAAAATTTTGGCATGAAATGAGATCTAACTTTGTGGATTAGAGTTTGAGGTTTGGAAACACCTCATTTAAGAGGACCCTTGTTGTAATGCAAGTAACAATGAAAGACAAAGACTAGAATGACTACAATTTCTAAGAAACTAAGTACCGATATCTAAGTTATTTCCAATGCAATGGATTTGAAGTAATCTAATTCGAAATAAATTGGCTTGAAGTGAAATATAAGTAAACAAACTAATTCAATTCAAAGTAAACTACATAAACCATATACTAGTCATCATTCTAAAACCAAACTAATTGAAAGCAAGCACAGCAACTAGATACAAGAAACTAACTTAATTAAACTTGATCACAAAGTTCACAGAAAGCACTTACAAACATAAATTCTTCACTACTCCTAAGAACTACAATATCTCCTACAAAACTAAGTACAAATGATCTCAACAAATTTTTTAGTGTATTCGCGGTGTTATTTTCTGTAGAATATGCCTCTATTAATACTTAAGATTTTAGCGGTTATTATCATTTATCAATTTATGCCTTCCATGTGTTTCCTTGCTAATTGTTAATGACACTTTCCAAATTTTCAACTATTCTCAGTAAACTTCTTACAACTTCTTTGAGGCAATTATTCCAAAGTTAACTGCATCAATGCCATGTGTTGCTTTTGCAGATGTGTGTTTCAAAAATTGCTCAAGGCCCTTAACTACGTTGAGGGAATTGCTCCACCCTGCCCTCAACTATTCGAGTATTACTATGCCTAGCATTAGTCCTAGTTTTCAATTATTTTTACTGGGGGCACCACATCACCTACACCTTTTCAGTTGTACGTTTCTTACTGTGCCTCTATTTCATCCCACTTCAGAATTATTTTAACCCCAACAGAAACCATTACAAACAACATTTAACTCCATGGCAATTGTCATTTAAGCCCAAGAAGAGAAACACGTGAAATGAACAATTGTCAGTCTCTCACCTAACTGCCAAGGGCCTCAAGTACAAATAGAGGACTCGTTTTCAAGAAAAAGAAACCTAACAAACTTGCTTATACATAATGCAATGATCATTCTCTTTCTTAAGAGTCTTGAAAGCTGATTATAGAGATGTTTTGATGGGATTCAAGGCTGCTAAGATGGGTTTCTTCAACACTTGACTGGTGGCATTGATGGAGGTTGGTGGCAATAATTGTGGATGGATGGGTATGGATTCAATGGGTATAGAGAGAAAATTTAAATAAATAAAAATACAAACCAAAAAAATAGTAATTTACTAGGAAAAAAAAATATAATATAATTTTTATGTGCTCAAAACAGCATAGTTTACAGGATGTGGTTTAATACTGTACATCAAAACTACATTGTTTTCAGCTTAGTAGGAATTTAACAACGGCCCCAACAACGGGTATTGACAAAGGGACGCATATCAAAGCGTATTATACTTTTCGGATCCAAAATCTAAATGTTTAAACTTTAAGCTTTAGAGACAAAACAAAATGACCACGTACTTTAAGAAACAAAGTGCAATTTAATCAAATATAAACATTCCTCATCTCTCTATAACATTTGAGACAAGTAAAGAATATTTCCATTCCTTCCATCGCATATAATCAGCCCTACCAGGAAATTAGAATGGGGCAGAACCATGTCAAATTTTGTTAATTTGCAACAAACTCCTAAAGTATTATTCTCACTGTTTCGGTATCACTCATAGCTTTTTATGAGACAGCATGAACAAAACATTTATGTTATATAGGGACGAACTGCTCTAATATATGTCAAATAAAAATTTTATATTTTATAGAATCTTATACTAACAATTGAATTACTTTTCAACACCATTCTCTAGGTTAGAGAGTTTCCAAATACGAATTGAACAACTCTTCTTGTTTGAGCTTACTGAGTTGCTAATCCAGAGTTCAGCATTTCAGCTCCAGTACATGTTTATGACTTAAGAGACAAATATGGCCCTAACTCACAAATCACAATTCACGTGTCTGCTTCCAAAAAAAAAAGCGTTATCTTACATCATTAGCATCTTGGACTTCATGTTGAATCTTAGTAAAACTAGGGTCAAAGCTTGGATCCAATGCACTAGAGCACTGGACCCAATCCCAGTCTGTAAAACTATATGCATTTTTTAATTTAAACACTACTAAAATCAAGTGAAAATTAACACAAATCACACATAGGTCACTTCCTAGTTAAGGTTTACCCTCAATATAAGTTGGCTTATTGACACATGTATCATAAGCCTCTTCTTGTCAGTGTAGAGTAAATGTTCAATTTGTATAAGCTATAATGGAAAGATAATTTTGAAACCAAAAATCTACGATCAAGTATACCCAATGCTCCAATCTGGCTCCAGAGAATGGTTCTGTAACTACAAAATAACATTTACAGCATCTCCTCTACAAATACCCACAAAGACCCACATATACCCACAAATACCCACAAAGACCCACAAATACCCAATGCTGAAACAAATATTGAGATAAGGAGACATACCTGGTGAATCCAAACTGAAGATGCAGACCGACAGTGACAGTGAGAGCGAGCGCGAGACTGAGAGGGAGACCGCGAGCGAGACCGGCGAGACTGAGAGGGAGACCGCGAGCGAGACCGAGAACAAAAACAAGAACGAGACTCAGAATGAGAGCGTGAGGAAGATGATAGCGTGATTGAGAGGGAGATTGAAAAAGTGATGGCGAGATTGAGAGGGAGTTTGAGAAAGTGATATCTGAGATTGAGAGGGAGTTTGAGAAAGTGTAAGTGTGGGTAGCAATCTAACAAATGGTTTGGTTTGTGGGTAACAGGGGGACAACGGGCTTTTCTGGTACTCGAGCTTCCTGAGCTCGGGTACCAAGCTATTTTTTTAATTCCTTATTTCCATGTCACGGTGCCAGGTGGATTAAAAAAACATAGTACTCGAGCTCACCAAGCTCGAGTACCCGAAAAAGTGCTACATTGCTATATAGTTCGGAAACAGTGTTTCTGAGCAAATTAATTTCAAAATTGATGGTAATGGGCTATTTTTGCCAGAAGAGACAACTAAAATAGTGTAGAGGACACTTTTGCTTTTGCATTTTTTTCCTATGCCAAAGGCCCAAAAGCCTGACCCAACCCACGATTGACACTGGCCTACAATCTTCATTCTTCATTCAAAAGGCCACCTATGTTCAAAAGGAATCAAGCCCATAAATAAGCGGAAAAAAAAAATCCCAAACGCAGCCATGGCCAAAGCCCATGAAGTTTAGATTTAGAAAAAGAGGAAAATTGGCATGGCAAGTAGGGGTGGGCCTGAAATTCCTAAGTTTTGGTTTTGTCATGGAAATATCAGATTTAAAAAAATTAAAAATTAAAAAAAAAAAAATTTGTGGAGCCTCCCTATCATTTGTGGGATGACATGAATATGACGTCTCTATGTTGTACATAAATTTGGTTTGTAAACTATTAATATGTGAAAAATAATATAAAATTCCCATTTCTAAGGGGACAAAAACCTTAAATGAAACCCATGAAATAATAAATATCTGATATTTATTTTATTTCTTATTATGAAATATTGTTAACAATCTTATTATGAAATATTTCTTACCTTTCTTTTTTCTTTTCTTTTTTGGGGTAAATATATGAGTTGTAATTAATTATAGAATTTATGGAAGTGGTTTGGATATGTGGGGAGGGGGGGTAGCACCATAGTTGGTGTGGACATCTGATCTTACACACACGTGGTCTTGCATCTCTATCAAAATCCAAATTGAAGTTCTGACACAGTGGCCCACTATAAAATAAGGAATACAGTAGTTAATAGCAGGGAGAGAGAGAGAGAGAGAGAATCGGCGGATTGAGATACTACTGCATCATACAATTACCCTTCAGTAATTCATAGCAAAGTCGGAGTTACATACATGGGTGGGCCCCCCATTTTGAAATTTTACTTAGAATTTATATAATTATTTAAAGGGAATATCGTACCGTGTTTGTTAAGGTTACACTAACACAGGTCTCATTTAATAAAAAAAATTGAATAAATAAAAGAAAAAGATATAAAATTGACCCCACAATTTATTTAAATATTTTTTTCTCTATAAAACTAGCTCCACAACTTAAAAACTGCAAAAATATGACATAAATATGCGATGAAACTGCAGAAAAAGTATAGTAGACTGTAGTTAACGGATACCTTACGATGCCAATTAACACAACCCTTATTTTAATATTTTCAAAATTTAGCCTACAAAAATAAGAGTTGCCATCCATCCTCCAAATATTTGAGTTAGTCCAACAATTCTCTTAAAAAAATAATTGGTTTAATAGTTATAAAGACATAATTTTATTTTTCTCAATTTAATTTAATTTATTTTTTGTAAAATGTGCTTTTATATTTGTTAAATATTTGATAAAATTTGGCACAAAACATGTTTAGATCTATCCTTTTTCAACTTGCTATGTGACGATTAACAAATCATTGATTCATTCAAAAAAAAAATCTTGTGACTAAAACTACACAAGAAATGTCTCTTTAGTTGTTACATAATGAGTTAGAACAAGATAGTTTCAAATATGTTTGGACTTTAGAGCCTAACTTATTCCTCCAAGTTTTGGATCATTCATGTTTTTGAAAATTTCATTAGTTTAATTGAAATATTTTTTACTTACTTTAGTATAAAATTTGATCATTTTTATTTAAAATGAAACTTTTTAAGAATTTTATTATGAAAATGGTAAAAAATGATTTTTATTTTATGAAAGATCACCATCAAACATAATTTCGATTGAAAATACTAAGTTCTTTTTTTGTTGGGTGTGTGTATATATATAACTTATCAAATAAAAAGTGTGTATACACACACACACACACATATGTGTGTGTGTGTGTTGGAGGGTTGTCTTGATAAATATATTAGTATTGCAACTTAACCCTCCAAACAAAAATTCCTAATTCTACCCCTGATTCATAAGACTACACCTTTTATCGGCATTCTTTTTCATAACTATTGTATATAGTAAATTATAGTTAGTTGTTTGTCACTTTTATATTGATCCATTATTTTTTCTTCATTACTCATAGCCCACTATATCAAAATTGTGACAAAGTTTTGGCATAAAAGGGCATGGTCCTTAATTTTTTCTTACAATCCCACGAGGGATATTAAAGTTGAAAAGGTAAAAAAATTAGAAAGATCAATAGAATTTTTATCGAATAAACTTTTACATATCACGTGATTGGTAATTACATGGTGAAATAGTGCTAACTATTGCACAAGATTCAAATCTCTTATTTGTTTGATTTATTTTATTGGGTAAGATACAAAAATCATCACTTGAATTTATGTTAATGCCACTATTCCTCTCCTCCATTATTTACTATTGACTACCCAAACACTTGCATATATAATTGTTGCTTGGGCAAAAATTTCTCTATATTTTAGAATCAGAATGTACTTTTTATGTTTTACTTAACCATTGTTGATGCGATTTTACCATAATTGATGCGAGTGCTCTTTTGTAGTCAAATCAAGCTATCGAGACTTGGAAGAGAGCGAAAGACTTAAAAGGAGTAAAGAAATTTCAAATAGTTTAAGAGTTGATTTTGTTTATGGGGCAAATTGGATATTTTTTAACAATTTTTACATCTTACCTTAGAAAAAAATTGAAATTATTAAAAAATTTATTATTTTAATCTTATTTTATTTTGCATTTGCCAATGACGAAACTACCCTTAATTTTGGTGTACACTAAAAAGTGCAGGCTAGACTCCAAAAACTAAGAACGAAAGAGACTGGTCAGGGTTCTCATGAGTCATGACCCCCATAACATAGAGCTGTCCTCTCTGGTCAAACCCTAGTCAAACCAGTACCCCCCCCCCCTCTCAAACTCTTACAACTCTCGTGTCCAAGCTGGCAAAATACAAAACAAAAGCAAAAAAAAAAACAAAAAACAAAAACAAAAACAAAAACAAAAACAAAAAAGTTTCCTACGTGGCATCCAGGCTTTAAATGTCCTTGCCTCAAAAGACGAAATTGACATCTGTATTTTCTTAAAAGGACAAAACTGTCCTCTTTGTCAGAACTCACAAAATCCAAATTTTGGGGGTGGTCATGTAAATTAGAGGAAGGATAGGGGTTAGATTTTAACTAGCAATTATTATATATATTCTTTGCGATTACATGGGATTTATATGAATGATGATTTGTGAGGTTAACCAAATGATTAGCATTTAGGGGCTGTTTAGCCTTTTGATGTAGATTTCTTCTGCTTGATTTTCTTCAACAAATTAAGTATTTGTACTACAGTGCTTCGCACTCTATCATTGACACTACAAGTCTGCAACCCATCCACCAGGCACACATTGGCCCATGGCTTCTCTCTTTCAAGTTATAAACCCCATTAATTAGTCAGTGGGTCTGAGGTCAACCTTTTTTTTTTTTTTTTTTTCCACAAATTTATTATAATCGATGGAGCAATAAATTGTAAATAATAGACAACAAAACGGTATCAATAAAGAGTTCAAGAGGTATGTGATTTAAACACCGTCTATACATTAAAGTGAATTGACGTTTTGATTTGAGATATAGACAAATCATCATTTTTTGAGAAATAATTACAACATGCTGTTAACCCGTTCGAACCCTTTCACCCTTAGACCCCCAAGCACTTTGTGCATAAGAAAGTGTCAATTCAGCACTTTTTGAAACTCTCTCTCTCTCTCTCTCTCTCCTATATATATATATATATATATAATAGTATAAGTGATAAACTCACATGAGAATTAATAATAACTTGATAACTCAATAATTGTTAAGTTTATTTTGAAGCATTGTTCATATCAATTATATTGATACCATTCTAATTATAAACTTAATTTTGGTAACAAATCATTTAGCTAGTGAGTACAAACTTTCATCTTCACTATTTTTTTTGTCAAATTATAGTTAATTTCTTTTTGCTGAATAAGTATAGTCTTAAATTTGTACTGAATGTTATATTAATGTTTGTGAATGATTTGTTAAATAGTAGCTTTTGAAAAATAATTTCACTATGAACTAAACCCTAAACCATAAAATTTTGAAATATGGAATTTTTTTTCATCTGTAGGATTCAGACAGTTTCCCTTGCATTTATTGGTAACAAAATATAGCTTAATATAAATTTTAAAAAAACATAAGTAATTCTAAAGCTTAAAGGAAGTCTCAATGACCTGCACAATGAAGTTGTGCCTTTTAGGATGGTAGTGTTGCAATATTTGGTTCATCACAAGTATTCTATACAAACAAAAGTAAGTCTGCACAGAGGAATGACACAAAATATCATACCTATCTGATCAATGTTCTGGATCTAACAACTTTTTATTTTTATGCAGAAGACAAGCTAATTATTATTTTTTCATCAAAAAAATTTATAAAAAGTACAAAAGGCCTTAAACATGAATATAGGTGAGGAACATACTTTCTTATATAGGTGTAACATGTACTCGTTAGATTGTTAGAGCATTTGCAATAGAAAATTGTATCTTATCCTATTTTACTATTTCAAAAAACTACTTTATCAATTATATCATATCATTTTACAACACACACAACATCCCAATTTTTATTTTACTATTCTACTCATTAAAATAGTATATATTATCCATTAAAATAATATAATATATTTCAATACAATTCTTCATCCCTCTTCCACTTTATCAATTAAAATATATTATAATTTTTACAATTGTACTACAGTGTCATCCTACATTTAGAATGGCATTATAACATAATTGCAAAAAAATTTACAATTATGACATTTTACAAGTCCGGTTGCTAACACCTTTTTGTGCCTTGATTGTTTTCCTGTACATTTCCCCTTTGCAATTGAAAATGCTCTAATAAAAGAAAAGGTCTTAAACTAAAGTAACTTTTTTTTACTAAAATATTTCCCATGCACCTTATGAGAGTGATATGAGAGTGATAGAGATGAATTATTAATTCTTTTTTTAAAAAGTTCTGAAATATTATTTCCTTTATTATAATTTGTGTATGTGACAGCATGTCATATTCTATCATTTAATTTTTTTTGTTATTGGTGAGCTATGAGCCTATAAGAAATAAAACAGACAAAATTCCTTGTGGTATAGGTGCAAGTGCAACCGAGTTTATTCTCAAAAAGAGAAGCAAATAGAGTATAGAGTCATAGAGTCCCCACAAGCCCTACACTTTTGGGACTGGCTTCCATTGCAGTAACTTTAAGTCTTTAACACATAATGAAATAATGAATACTTGCAATTCAAACGGGTGTGATGATTGGGGGGCTTGACCACGTGTAGTAGGGGTAGTGGTAGTCATGCTCATACACATTAACACAGACACCATATCTTTTCTCTTCAAATCTCTCTCTTTCTCTCTCTGAAATTTTTTGGGGTTTGTTGATCTGTCAGTTTGAATGGGTTTGCTTGGCCTTTTCTTATAATGGTACGCTTCATGACTCTCTCTCTCTCTCACAGGGTTCCCCTTACTCTGTGGGGAGCACTGGTTTGAATAAGTAGATTTAGATTTCACCTTTAAACTTTGAAGATTTTTGAAGATTTTAAGGGGAGAGAGTGCCAATCAAAGATAAAGCTCCAAAAAGGTTGAAAATTTTAAGAAAAAGGAGTAGTAGAAAAAGATGGTGAAAACATGCATCAACACACCTTTGGTGTATCATTATCTTGATATGTAATCATTTTCAGATGCACATACAAACCACAAAAATCATGGAAACAGCAAGACCCCATTTTGTCTCAGACTGTGTTATGGTTATAGAGCCACTGATCCGTATGTTTAGGTATACCTTAATTATGTTTTACCTGAACTAGAAATCTTTTGTGGGATTTGACTAGTTTGAACTTTGAACACACACAAACACATCAAATCAAAAGAGAGATATATAAGGGCCCCTTGGACCAAATTTTCACTGCATGACGCCACTCTTCTTGATCTTTTCTAGAGACTAGCTCTCTCTCTCTCTCTCTCTCTCTCTCAAACACAAGCACACACACCCTCTCTCTCACTCGTTTGTGTGTTGCTTGCATGCATTTGGTTGATGGCTGAACAAGGGGGTAATAGTATAATGAGGGACTATAGGAAAGGGAACTGGACGCCAGATGAGACAATGATTTTGATTGATGCAAAGAAGATGGATGATGAGAGAAGAACGAAGAGGATTAGTAGTGGGGACACTAGTAGTGAAGGTAGGAGCAAATCTATAGAGCCAAGATGGAAATGGGTTGAAGATTATTGTTGGAGAAAAGGGTGTTTCAGGAGCCAAAACCAGTGCAATGACAAGTGGGATAACCTTATGAGGGATTACAAGAAAGTGAGGGACTATGAGAGGAGGATAGCTGAGAGAGGAGAAGGAAACAATGTTGAAGGGTCATATTGGAATATTGAGAGGAATGAGAGAAAAGAGAGGAACTTGCCCACCAATATGTCCCCTCAGATATATCAGGCTTTGGTGGAGGTTGTGGAGAAGAAACCAGGAGCAATTGTAAGTCAAAGGGTTGTGGTTGGTACTAGTGGTGTGCCTATGTCTGTAGCTTCCAATCCCAATATTGGCTTTGTGATGGACAGACCTGCTTCTTTGCCTCTAGCACAGCATCACATCTCTTCTACTACTACTCCACCTCCAACATTAGCACTACCAGCATCAGCAGCACCTACTCTTCCTCCACTGCCATCACCAGCAGCACCAATTCCTGCTCTAACATATTCTCAGCATACGCCCACAGTAGGTACTCTCTCTAAATGAATCAAAAACCTCTCCATCTCTTTTATGCATTTTTCAAGTTCTAAGATTAGCATATCAGGAGATAATATATTAAGCAAACTCATATGATCAGCATCAGCAATGTAGGTATCATTAATCTCTCTGGAGCAAAAGCTCCACTTTCTTTTTTCTTTTTTCTTCTTTTTTTTTTATGGGAATATAACAATTTCAATGAAAAGAAGCTGGATTACAACAGAACCTGAAGGAAAGCAACAGAACCTGAAAAATTATAGCAGAAAATTTTGGCCATTCATTTTTCTACCCAAAGAAAAAAAAAAAAAATTGATGCCTAAACTTCACCGTATGACGTACATTTATTATGGAATTTAATTTCTCTTCTATGCAATGTACTTTCAACAGAATTATAAAACTGAGATGCACAAAATTTAATGTCATACCACACGCAACTATGTATATCTGTTTTTAATATTAATTTATTCTCAGAAGAAAAATGAAGGTAACATTTGAGTGATTTCATCATCACTGTTGCTGGTTATAGATGAATGTTAATTAATATTTTTCAGTCAGTATTTTATTTATTTATTTTTGGTTTGATTTAGTTCCATATGTATATGATTTGGAGATGTGTGATAGCTCAGATTCTGATACGAGTGAGCATTCAGACTCACCAGCAAAGAGAAGGAGAAAAGGAGGTGAAAGTGGAGAGGGGACCAGTGGCACTGCAAATGCAAGCAGCTCATCACATGAAGTGGGCACTGCCATTTCCAAAAGCGCTTCTATCATAGCAGAAGCCCTTCAAGCAAGCGAGGCGAGAGAAGAAAGGAGGCACAGAGAACTTTTGAATTTGCATGAGAGAAGGCTGAAGATTGAGGAATCTAAGACAGAAATCAGTAGGCAAGGCATTAATGGCCTTGTTGATGCTATCAACAAGCTGGCAGATTCCATCCATGCCTTGGCTTCCCACAAGACCCAATCAGCTCCAAAATGATCTTACTTTACTAGTAAATAAACATTATTAATATGCATTTAATTATAGCTAAGAATTAAGATAGAGAGAGAGAGAGAGAGAGCAAAAGAGAGATTTTAATCCTATTTTGTTGGGTGTACATAAATTCTAATCTCATTTGTGCATGCTCTATTTCATGTTTGATTCACTTTTATCAATAATTCTAATCCCATTTGTGCATCTGTTTCATGTTTGATTCACTTTTGTTAACCAATTTCTAATCCCATTTATGCATGCTCTATTTCATGTTTAATTGATTGACTTTTGTTAACAATTCTAATTAAATCTCTATTCCATGTTTGATTCCCTTTAATCAATAATTCTAATCCCATTTGTGCATGCTCTATTCCATGTTTGATTCCCTTTTATCAATAATTCTGATCCCATTTGTGCATGCTCTATTTTATTTTTGATTGACTTTTGTTAATAATTCTAATCCTATTTGTGTGCACTTTTCATTAAAAAAAAGGTCCCATTTGTGCATGCTTTATTTTATGTTTGAATATTTTATTCACTTTTATTTCTAATTCTCTCTCTCTCTCTCTCTCTCTCTCTCTCTCTCTCTCTCTCTCTCTCTCTCTCTCTCTCTCTCATATTGACCCTATAACCTAAAGGGTTAGGCTCTAATTCTATTATAATGTTCTATAAGTGTGACTTGATAAAAAAAGTATTGTAATGTATGTAACACTCACTCACGTATTTACGTAGAGGGTTAGGCTCTAATTCTATTATATTGTTTTATACGTGACTTGATCAAAAAAAGTATTGTAATGTATGTAACACTCTTAAGTATTTACATAGAACTTTCACTCACAAAACTTATATATATATATATATATATATACACACACACACGTGAAATTGATTTGGCACAACATACCTCCTCTATTCTCAAAAAAAGAAAAAGAAAAGGGGACATCACAATTTAATGACTTTGTATAATCTTTTCTAGGACCACTTCATCAAGACAAAACCATGATTGATTTGTGTGACATCGAACATGGGCAATGAAGTCCAGAACACCTTATACTTTGCAATTACATACAGTACGGTGCATTTGAATTTGCCACTCTTGTCTACAAGTCACACAATCAGAAAAGCTTTGAATATGCATAGAGATAGTAGTACCTCATGCAAATATGGGTCTAACATGAAAAATCCTCTTTAGAAAACAAATGAAAACCGTATCAAAAGGCCCCCCCCCCCCCCCCCCCCCCCCGGGGGGAAAATTGGTAAGATAGCAATTGTAATCATTTTTAAATGAGATCCATATTTATTATCTACTAATTATTATATATTATCATAAAATGTGCGAGTAAAGTTGTGAATTTTTATTTGAATAAATTACAATTTACCTTTCTTATGATTTGTTCATAAAATAATTCTCAAAATTTCAATTGCTCTATTAGAATCTTTAAATTTTGGATTAAAATGAAGGAAACAGCTAATAAAGATCCTAAGGGTATAAGTTTAAGAAATGTTTTTAGAAATATTTTATGAAAAAATAAAAATGCAACTGATTTTTGGCATTAAAACTTTTTAAAAATAATTCATTATAAAATACCTTAAAAGCACACTTGTTAACAAAACCCTAAAATGAAATAATTAGATTTTGTTCAAATTAACAAATTTTGTAATTTGTGTATATACAATTTAACTCCTCATGGTTTGGATCATTCACAATTTAATTTTACAAGTTTTTTCAATTACTGCATCTTTACCTTTTTAAAGTTTTGTTTAAAATGAAATTATTAGGAATACTTTAGACAAAATCCTTATAATTTCATTTTAGTTCAAACTTGCCCGTTTGGATTGAGGAGGGAAGGAGCGAGAGTGGAGGGGAGTAGAGTTAGCTCAAATAGATTGATTTTGGGCCAAATTTACTCTACTCTATTCCATTTCCCTCTCCCTCAATCTAAACGGACCATTAGAGATTCATTCCAATTTGCAAACAAGTAAGGGTTGTATTAACGGGCACCGTAAGTTACTCGTTAACAACTTTATAAAGAGAAAAAAAATATTAAAATAAACTATGTGACTACTTTTATGTATTTTTCTCTCATTTATCTAATCATTTTATTAAGTAGAACCTATATTAAGGAAACCTTAATAAGCACCCATGCTTGTTAACATTTTCCAATAATTAATAGAAGTAATCATTAAAAAAAAAAAAATTGTGAAAAAAAAATTTTCTTTCAAATTTTAATTTACTAAATTATTTATTTATTTATAAGAATTTACTAATGTGTGTCTTTAGATCATATATTAATAATTTATTTTAAGAAAACTTTATTTATATTTAGCTAGAGGAAGAGATTAGAGATTGATGAGGATGAAATGGGTAAGAGCGTGTAGCGAACGCTCTTAGAAAAGGTTGGGGGTGGAGGTAGAGGTAGCTAAAGTATCATTAATGAGGGTAGAAAGAAATAGGTGGGAGAAATGTTGGCAGTGAGTAAGAGTAGTACAGGGAGGGAGCAGTATATCTGAAAAAAGTGCAGGTACTGACATCCCCAAAAGACTGGTCAAAGGCGACCAGTCAATGATCTCTCTGACCCTGTGACTGTGTTTGTGAGAGAGAGAGAGATGCTTTGCCCTTCTGTTTTACCAAACTGCCATCAGTTTTTATTATTATTATTATTATTTGGTAATTGCATTCTATAGTGACAAAAAATAAAGTTGGTTTTTTTTTTTTTTTTACTTTTATTTGTAATTTGTCTGGATCCTTTACTTTCCCACTAAGAATTCTGACTGTATGAAGGGGTTATTATTGGCAATTTCTTTTTTGGCTGTAGCCTCAGTTGTATTTTCTGACAAAAGAGCTTTGCTAAAGTTTGCCGTTTCCCTTTTGAGATTGAGAGAGAGAGAGCCTGGATATAACGGGCATTTCAGCTTAATTTTTTTTTTTTAAATCATATATATATTGAGAAGGAGGAAAAAAAAGAAAAAGATATCTTATGTGTGTGTTTGATTTGCGCGTCCACGTTAAATGTTTGCCTTTTCAGCTTTTTTTTTTTTTTTTTTAAGCAGCACAATTTGACTTTTCTACTAATTTTCAGCCACACAAGTGGATCTGTGTACTATTTACGAGACCCACAAACTTTATTTTCAATAATTTTTTCATTAAAATAGGCCTCACAGAACTATTTACATATTTACAAATTAATTTGTTACAGTCTTTTCAGTTTTCAACTGTATCCAAACAGACCTAAATGCCACACTTTTTCTTTTTTTTGGGAAAATTATGCATTATCCCTTTAAACAATACTCCTTTTATACTTTCCCACAAAATTACCAGAATACACATTTAATTCTTAAAATTATGAGAATGTACTTTTATATTTTAAATTATATCCATTTTATACTTACCCTTTAATATTTTAGGAAAGTAAGTGAGTATTTTCATAGTTTAGAGGAGTAAGTATAAATATGATCTTTTATATTTTACTCTTTTAAACTATAAAAATGCACATTTATTTCTCTAAACTATTAGTCATAAAATAAAGTGTAAAGTGTTACAACTTATATAGATAATAATTTATGGAGTAAATGTGCATTTTTATAATTTAAGGCGATAAGCATAAAAGAGTGATAGTTTAAGAGAATAAAGTATAATTTCACTCCATTTTTTCTCATACGTTTCTTCGTGTAGATTATTTATTTATTTTTGGGTGAAAAAAAAAAAACAAAAAGCATAAGAATGGGAAGGTGGCAACCCTACATGCCTAGAACAACACAAAGAAAGATGGGCACCAATGAACCTAGCGTTGGCCCTTTGCCTTGTTGGACTACTGTCTAGCCATTAGACCACCTACTGCATTGACCTTTGTATGGATAATTGGATGATGAAATTAGTACCCATTTGCCTCTATCACATCTCTTTTGCCTGTGGGGTGTGGGGATAAGAGCCGAGATTCAAGTCTTTAGGAGGGAGTTTCACATACACACATATATAGATTAAGTTAGAGCTGAATTTCTATCTTGTAAAAAAAAAAAAAAAAAAAAAAAAAAAAAACTAGAATTGACCATTAGAGTTCCCTATTCGTCCTCTTAACTATTGCAAAAAATTCTTAGCTTTCAAATGACTTTAGACCAAAATTAATGTTGGGTATAAACGTTAGTAAAGCCCACATTGAATAACGTTGAGAAGAATAAGTAGTTAATATAATATAATTGAGCACATACCTATTGTTTTTATGCCTTTTGGGTTAAAATTTGTCTCTATATATTATATTAACTAATTAAAGATACTCCCAAGGTGTTTATCTCCTCAACAATTGAGTGGGTAAATAAGAAATTGCCTACCACAACTAATAACAGCTATAGCTATTACAAATAAGTGATAAGAGCATGATAGGAAAGGTCATCCCTTACTCCATCTTTTAAATTTTGAGAAATAGAAGAAATCTTGAAAACAAAGGTCGGTCCTCCCAAGGTTGTTAAAATTGGGATCCTACCTAGGATTGTGAGAGGTAGGTGAGATCGTGGATCGTAAGATCCTACATTTTTTTAGAAAAAAAATGCAAAAAACATGCACATTGTAGTGACTTTTTTTTTTTTTTTTTTAGAGTTTCAACCTATGATGTGCACTCCTGATGATAGCTCTTTATCATCAAACTAAGATACCAATTGGTTTTTGGTGTAAGTGGGGATTGAATTCTAGATTTCTTATTCAATCATTAGAGATTTTACCAGTTGAGTTAATTGGAACTCACTCACATTGTAGTGACTTTGTATGTTAAATAATCACATAAATCATGCATTCATAAAAAAAGAAAAAAAGAAAAGAAAAAAGATTTGCATTAATATGAGATAATTTGTATATCATATATTATTATGCTTATACTAACGAAATAAATATATTTAAATTTAAGCACAATTTATCCTAAAAATTCAATAAATATTTATTAGGAACCAAGTACAACAAGTTATTATCAAACCGGACCATCAATTTCAATTTGCTTAAAAATTAAAAAACCAGAAAACTTCAGTTATAAAAATACCAACCGGACCATCAATGGCATTAGAAGGAAAAAAAAAAGGTTAAGTTTTATTTGAAATTCAAAATACTAGGAAAGGTTACATAGTCAAATTTACTAATACCCTAGCATCATCATTTCAAGGGGGAAAAAAACTAACTATTAAAATTTAAAACCCAAAATGTGGCACTCCAAGCTAGGGATGGAAATGGGGTGGGGCGGGTATGAAGGATGGAGTCTTTGCCCTCGCTCTGCATGATTTTGTCTTTGCCCCATCTCTGCCCCACCCCGCATGACGGGAAAAATTTTCTTGCCTCATCCCTGCCCCTTGAGGCCCTACAAAGCCTCGTCCTATCCTGTAAAACTCTACTTCTTGTTAATTTGCCCACAACTATTACAATTGTTTCTAATAAAACTTGTTTCGTTAGTAAAAATATACTTGAAATTACAAATAAATTTATCCCATCAAATCAAACTAATTTTTAGCAAAAATTGAATAATATTATTAAAGTGGTTAACAAGACAATATCACAACAAAAACAAAAATCTCATAATATAATAATCAATGATTCAATAGTATATAAATTTGTTTATAATAAAGACAAAAGAAAATGTTAAAATTGGTACCTTATTTCCAACTTTTCTAGAGAAAAAAAAAAAAAAAAAAAAAAGAGGTTGAAAGCCTTACTAAGTAGAATAAAATAAGTTGATGATATGTTTGTTTAAATAATAGGGTTTTAAGGTATGAAAAATTTACAATTTAACATTTATCAATGCGGGGTGGGGGGTGGGGGGGGCAGGGTGGGGCGGGTTGGGTCTAAAAAGTCTAAACCCATCGCCACCCTGCCCCGTGGTGCAGGGCTAAAATCTTGCCCTATTCCCGTCCCACCACCTTTGTGGAGTGAGGCAAAATTGCCATTCCTACTCCAAGCTCCATCTTAAACCCCAATTCCCCATATTTCCTGAGTAATTCCTAGGTACTCCCGGGACACAGAGAATGATACTTCCTTATCTCACATTTATAATGGGGTATATTTATTAAATTCATGGTAGTGTTTACCACGAATGTGAGAGGAAGGAACACAATTTCTTCGTACTCTGGGATTACCTAAGAATTTTTCCCTTCCTCCACTTTCTAATTTCTTCTTTTATCTTTCTCCTCATTTACTTGAACTCTCTCTCTCTCTCTTTTGTAATTCCTTTTCTCCTCTATTTCAACTCAAAGTCTTCATTGCAAATCTATGAACTATGAAGCATTAATGGCTATGTAGAATAAAGATCTATGCTACCTCTTTCACTTTTTGATCTTCAGCCCTCTATCTCACAAATGTGTGAGTTTGTTTTGGGTAGATTTTGTAAAAACTCTCTCTCTTTCTTCTCATAAACCTTAGAACAACAAAATGGGGCCTATTGGGACGTTGTTTTTCATTTGAGCTTCTATTAGGCTTAAGAAAAATGCCAGAAACTAGGATCGTGTGGGATCGTTAGGATCGTACAATACTAATGATCTTGAACGATCCTCCCACCAATCCTTGAATGTGAACAATCCTTGAATGATCTAGATCGTTTTGGGCATGTGAGATTGTAGGATCATGTGATCTAAATTGTGATTTTGACAACCATGGTCCCCCACCCAAAAAAAAAGAAAAAAAGTAAGACAATGAAACTTGGAGAATAGAACCATCCAATGACAATTTGAAAACTTTGAAATTGTGAGAATATAGCTGTTAAGAATATTGTGCTAGGTTGAATCCAAAAATGAGTATGCCCACCTCAAAACTCAATAACCTACTATCTTAAAACTTTAAATTCAATGGGAAAATTATGAGAAAGAAGAAATATTGAAAACAAAAGTTTTTAATTTTTTTTTAAAAAAATTTTCCTTATACTTAGGCTATAAGAATGAAAGACAGTGAATCTTGGAGAATAGAACCATCCAATGACAGCTTGAAAACTTTGAAATTGTGAGAATATAGCTGTTAAAAATATTGTGCTAGGTTGAATCCAAAATGAGTATGCCCAAAGTGAGCTCAATCCAATTCATAATGAGGAGTTGTGACTCTTCATGCATTGGTTTAATTCTCGGCGAATTGGCGTGACTCTTGGTAAAGGATTATAACCTTTGGCAAAAGTTGCAACTGCTTGACGACCCCAAAATTTCATGATGAGGTGCTATGTGTCTACAAATAGGAATATAGGATACTACACTTTGTTGTTAGACAATCATTTTGAGTGGCGTTCAGAACAACACACAAGGAAATCTCTCTCTCTCTGAGTGCATTAAGTTGTGGATATTGTGTGTTTTGTTTTTGAATAAAATACCACCGTGTGATTCTCACATTAATATTTTGTTCATGAGAGGTAGTAAAATACAACGTTGAACACTTACAAATATCCTATTTATTTGTGAGCTTGATTAACGAAGGCATGTGAATAAAGAATCTCTATGTGTGTATCTGGGTGGTCGGCTTATTAGTTTGGAGCATGACATAAATTCAGAGGTTTTAGGTTTAATTCACCACACTATTAGTGTCTGTTTAGCTAGTTTATTTTTTGTCAGCTTATTTTACTATTCAGCTTATTTTTATTACTATTCATGGGTCCTATTACACTTTTTGGTACTATTCATGGGTCCCACTATATTATTTCAACTAACATTTACCTTTATCTATAGTACTTTCGCAAAATTTTTTCAATTTCAGCAAAATAAGCGAATCCCAAACAGACTCTTAGTTTATGTGGTTTCTTGAATGTCTCATAAGAGTAGGAAGTAAAATAGTCTGAACAACTGAGAATATATACATAAAATAAAGAATTATTGCTTTCTACGTTCTTCATTTCCCTTTTCTTGTATGTATATCTCTTAATGGTTTTTCTTTTTTGTTTTTGTTTTTGTTTTTGTTTTTTTTTAAGTTAAAAAAATGACAAGGAATCATGCTTGAATTAGCACCGTTTTTGTGGCATATACCCATTTGATGAAATTATCCTCGGAAACATGCCTTTAAAATTTGATGGCCATTGGTGGTGTGGGTTGAGAGATAAGTCGAACTCTAGTTTTTCAACTTAAAACTTTGTGCCGCATTTTCATGAAATAAATTGGTTAATTGTAGAAACAGAAAATTGCATAGCTGCCATTTACATCCCATAAGCTTTCCAACAACAAATGATTTTCTTATTTTGGGTAAAAATTGAAAGAAATATGAGATGTCAAATAGACATAACCATACCATATATACAAATAACCAAACTGATCATGGTTAGACATGGCATGCAAATCACATATATAGTCCCATGAGTGTGGATATTTTCAAAATATATATTAAATGCCTGATTGCAAGCCAGATGATATATGTATAGGTAATTAATAGATGGACAAAGTTTAACTACAAAATTGGTTGTAGTTTTAGGCTACAAACTCACTCAATAAAATAAATATTAGTGCATATTTTGAAAATCTAACCGTTGAATTACATATTCTTTACGCTCTTAATACACGTCAATTTTTGTGTCAATTGGATATTTTTTTACGACCAAACCTTTTGAAGTCAAATTGATTCTCTCATTAAACAAAAATAATAGAAAATTAAATATTATAAACTAATCAAATATTCAAATATTAAAGCATTCAATTCAAAAGTTCCAAAATTTTAAGTTAATGAAATGCGGGGTTTACACGGTTGCACTGAGTATATGATAAAAATAGAGGCAATAAAGGAAGCAACTGACTTAGAGGCCTGGTTGATGAGTTTGTTTGAAGCAAGACAACATGGTGTTGCATTGTGATAGTTAGTGTGCAATTCATATCATGCAAGAACAAAGAATTTTAATACGTGAAATCACAAATTTACAGAATGGTTTTCTTTGGGAAATGATTTTTTTTTTACACAATAATGACTATTTCTTTTGTAGATCTACAAAATGAGAATGCCTTTAACAGAGGCAATGGAGAAATTTTGTATGTGAGGTTTGACCAAATTCAAAGCTAATATGAAGATTTGAAGTTACTTGTGGCTTGAATTTTAAGAATAAAGCTGAACGGATATCTATTAAGGTTTGGAATTTTGGATATTTCTAACTAAAAAGTTTAATCTTATTCATATGATTTACTTTTTCATATTATTTAGAAATTGTCTTAAAAACACAATTTCAATTCTACTTATCAGTTTGGATATAAGACATTCAAGCCTTTAAGGTTTAGATATTTTTAAGACAAAAATTCATTAGAATTCATGCTATATAGAAAACATATCTTATAAACACTTTTTCAGTTCTATATATCAGCTTGGATATCAAACATCCAAATCCTAAATCTTTAAGGTAAAAATTCAGTAAAATTCTTGTTATACAAAAATTGTGTCTTAAAAACACTATTTTTGTTCTGCATATTAGTTTGGATATTAGATATCTAAAATTTGAAGGTTTGGATATTTCTAACGCAAAAATTTAATATAATTCATGTTATACAGTAATTGTGTTTTAAATGTTTAAATGTCTGATATCCAAATTGACAAGTATAACTGAAATTGTGTTTGGAAGACACGATTTTTAAATAACATGAATAAGATTGAATTTTTGCTTGTGAATGTTTGATATCCAAATTCATATGTGAACTGAAATTGTGTTTCTTTAAGACAAAATTTCAGTATAAAATAAATACTATTTGAATTTTTGCCTTAGAGACATCCAAACCTTAATTATTTTATTAAAATATTTCTTTAATTTAGCTCTTGTTTTTTTAGTTCTTTCTTTTTTTAAATTTATTTATTTATTTTAAAACTAATCCTTGCTTCACACTGGTTTAAAATCAAACTTCACCATAACAAACCGTAGGCCACCTGGTTTGCAATGGTAAAGAAAAAGGGGGAGAAGAAAATAAAATGGGGGCAAGGAGAGGGATGAGAAGACTGATTTTAAATTAGTATGTAACTCTCAAATGACTTTCGCTAAATTTATGAGCCCTCAAACAGAAAGCAAGAATTTGTAAAAATGAAGAATCATAGAGCTATGCGAACTAACACCTGAAGGATGAGATTATGGGTTCAAGATACTAGTATGCATGTAGATGTTACCCCATAAAAGCTATTGTTCACTAATACATGAACATTATTATACATTTTAAGGTAGGTCAAACTCATCAATTATATTTACTAGTGAAACTATACCAAATATTTAAATTGAACAACAATGCTTGCTTCTCAAGGTAACAGGCACTCTTTCATTGGCTGCTTAACATTGTTACAAACCTCAAGGTTATTTTTCCCAGTAACAGCATTTATTACTTTTACATGTAGATCTGTCACATGTATTGTAAGCTTATAATCATGTTTGCTTCTCAATGGAAATGTTTTACTGAATCATTTTTTTAAAAAACAAAAAAACAAAAAAAAGTATTACTGGCAACTGAACCCTGTTAATTTGCAACTGAAACTAAAGCATAACACACCATTAGTTACATAACACAATATCCACAATCATTTACGGCCAGTAAATACAGCATCAACAAACATGCATGTACAGTTCAGAATGAGTTGTACACCCACAGCCAAACTTGATAACTAGAACATTGATTTCAACTGTGCATCACAAAGGCTGCGCAGGCAACGTGCAAAAGTTCCCTGGGTCTTTTAAGAGCAACAAGATGTACTTGCAACCCTTTCTGCAGGTCTATCCATAAGAACCATTCCTGATGAGTTCTGTGCCGGCTGCACTCGAGGTAGCCTTTTAGCTGTACAGAAAAATGAAATAATCAACTATAGTTTCACAGAGAAATTACACGTACAAACACTCAGCACTAGCAATTTTGTTTCGGTAGGTGTGAAAGATGTAGTTGGCTTTGGAAAACACCCTAAATGATTATGTTGGTCATTCATAAGTTTTCAGCATTATTCTCACATTAACAGGTCAACAATTTGAAGAAACTTTCTTCAGAATAACTTTAGCAAATGCATCCAGTAAAGTCTAAATACAGAAACAGGTCTCACAAAATTAGAGACAAAATACAAGATTTATTGTTGCCTGAGTACAATTTAAACTAGTTTTTGATTCAAGACCTTTAAATATTCTTCTGATTTCCCAATCTAAATGACCAACTTAATACTTTTATATTAAATTTCAGTTTCAAACTTGTGTTTCAACTGGCAAGGCACCTTTAAGTAATATTCCCTAGAAGTATACCTATCTCATAGAAGACGTCATTGACATTGGCTGCAGTTTTTGCAGAGGTTTCCATGAAGAAAAGGCCATGCTCCTGAGCATATGCTTGTGCTTCCTGTAACAAAAGTGACAATCACATAAGCAACACACAAACCCTTGAACATACAACATGCAGACAGAAGTTAGGACAAACTAAAATAATTTGTAAACAAGAGCCAGGTTCCAGCCTGAGATCTAGAGTAGAATTACTAAATGTAACTCACTTCAATAATGTATGATATAGAACTCCAAGGAGGTGACTACATTACAAATCAGCCCTCAGAAGATGTATGGTTTAGATATAACACATCCATTTTCATTATATGTTTACCTTTAATTTTTTTTTCTTTTTTCTTTCCCACATGGAGCATGTTTAGCCACTTAACAGGTATGATCAGAACATGGGAATATCAGCTATGTGTAACATCCAAACAAATTGACATTCTCGATTGCATTAAATGCAATCTTAATTGAGTTTAAAGGTGTATCCGATATTTTTCATAAATAATTTGGGGGTTTCGGTGATGAGATGGTAGAGATAGAATAAAACAAAAGGAAGACAGTCTTAATTGAGTTTAAAGGCATATCCAATATTTTTCATTAATAATTTGGGGGTTTGGGGGATGGGACGAAGAAAAAAGATTAAAACAAAGTTTTGGCATATGCACTGTTTTGAGAGGGCTGGTTCAACATTAAATTTTGGATGCCAAACAAAAGGAAGCAGCAGACACCCACAAAAAGAAAGGAAGCTGAAACCCAGATCTCTATTTTTCTGAGAGGACTGAGAATTGCAAAAAGTAAAGTAAATTAATACAAATTAAAATTTTTTCCAACACACACGTGAGATAAGCAAACAAGACAGTTCTGGAAAGCAACCTAAATGATCCAACCCCCCATCCCTTGCCCCAAAAAAAAGATGGCAAAATACAGTCACACAAAGATAGAAAGACAAAAGGAGAAAACTGAAGCTGCTAGAGGAACGCATGGCTGTGGGATGTGGAAGAACATTAGGAAGGGGGCTGAGAGTTTCTTTGGTCATGTGTTGTATGCGATAGGAGAGGGTTTTGGTATTCGGTTCTGGCATGACCCTTGGAGTATTCCTACTTCTTTGAAAGAATTATATCCGGAAATGTTTGCTTGTGCTGTGGATAAAGAAGCTAGGATTTCTGATATGGTTGTTATTGCACCTGATGGGGGTGATATAAGCTGGAACTTACTCTTTCGCTGTGAGTTTCAGGATTGGGAGATGGCAAGGTTTTATGCTTTCTTTGTGCATATCTCATCCAAAATACCTAAGGGGGGTTGATGCCACCATGGTTTGGCAATTGAATTGTAGTGGTGTCTTTGATGTGCGTTCTTTTTATAATTCATTATTGGAAGCTCCGTTGGTTTTTTTTTTTTTTTTACCTTGGTAGTGCATTTGGAGTGTTAAGAATAGAAGGGTGTCTTTTTTCTTATGGACAACGGCTAGGGGTGGGATTCTCACAATAGATAACCTTGTTAAGAAGAACTTCCCTCTTGTTAATTGGTGTTGCTTATGTCGGTGTGATGAGGAAACCGTGGATCATTTATTGCTCCATTGCAAGTTTGTCCATACCTTGTGGAGTGAAGTCCTCTCCTTCTTTGGGGTTCAGTTGGTAATGCTGAAGACAGTAGTCTCTCTCCTTTCTACATGGTGGAATTGGTTGGGGAATCATTCTTCAAATGTTTGGAATATGGTACTGGCGTGTCTTATGTGGTTAACCTAGAAGGAACGTAATGCCCGAACATTTGAGGACATTAATAGAACTGTGGACCTGTTGAAGTCTTTGCTAACTAGGAATTTATTTGAGTGGTCTCGTATTTGGAGTTTTACACATTGTACTTCTTTGTCTGATTTCCTTAATTCTATTAGCTTTCCCATTGATTTGTTTGTATCCATTTTTTTGCTGTGAGTTTACTATTGTGAACTCATTGTACTTTTCTTTTCAATAAAGATTTTATTACCTATAAAAAAAAAAACATATATATATATATATATTAGAAGAGAGTGGAAGGTCATGACTTTAGTTCACAAGTAATGTTCTTTGGTTTCTCACTCCATCTTTTTCCACTATGCTAGAAATCAAATCTCTCATAGTCTGACAGTAATCTTAATACCGTCAGTCTGATCCACCATTTTCCTCTTATTTCTGTTAACTTTTCGTTCAGAGCAGAGGATTGGAGTGAGACTTGCAAAAAGTGGCAAAAAAAGTTACTTTAAGCAAAAATTCCCAACATGCATGTCAACTGTCATCTTGTGGAATAGTGAAGCAAATCATTTGTCATATTCTCTACAAAGACAACTCTCAAAATCACAAAATACTCAGACATCTAAGCATATATTTTAAACTCTGCAAAATCTAAAAGACTCTTTAAATTTTTTTGGAATTTCGTGATCTCGTGAATCTGTTATAGTCATCTCAAATTCAATGATTTACAACAGGGGAAATTGAGGCTAATTAAAGACTAAGAAGCACATTACTAAAAGCAAAACTAATGTACTTGCCTCTGCTTCCACCTTTTTCGCATCTAGCAAATCTGCTTTGTTGCCAGCCAGTGCCATGACCATATTTGGATTTCCTTGTGTCCACAAAAAGTAAAATAAAATTATTTAATAATTCTGGAAGAAATAGAGTCACAAAAACCATTTAGTAATATGAGTTATATCTTCCATTGCAGTCAATACAAGTTTGTGTTCAATCAATGAATGGCATAACAAAATCATAAGAAATAGAGTCACATAAAATCATGTTTGTCTACAGACAACATAGGATGTAAAACACTACCCTGTGCTTGAAGTTCTTGGACCCATTTTTTCGCTCGCTCAAATGAGGCCTACAAAAGAAGAAACCAATGTTGGAACTTGGCTTAAATTGAATTACAATAAACAAGGCTACAGTCAACATCTTTTTTTTGGTGATATAAGAGGCTACAGTCTGCATCATTAACATAATTATGCACACATAATTTTCCAACTTCTATAACCATCCAAGAAGCTAACAAATTTCAGGTGTAAATATAAGCAATAGATAATGTCATACAAGGAGAAAAATAATATAAAAAATATGAAAGCACACAATAATAAACAGAGAAATATATAAATTTTTGACATGCTGCATACAGATCTCCAGCTAAGCAAGCCTAAACAATTTCATTTAGACAAGTCAACTGGGAGGGGGGTTTTGTGACAGTGACACAGCGTACACACTGGGCTAGGGAAAATGTCAAGAAAATCCTGATGCAACTAGCAAAGAGTATGAGGAGAAACAAGGTTGAATACCAAGATATTCAAAAATTGTGATCTAGTTTTGAAGTGAGGCCTTCTCAGTTCTCATCACCTTTCATAGGCTACTTTAGTTCATATTGAATGTTAGAAATTTGGAGAGAAGCTTTAGAATCTACAGGTTTTCAACCATGTAGGACTACAACTAAGAATATAGAAGGTATATTAACAAAACTAGATGAGTGAGTGCTTTCACTGATTAATAATTCATAAGGATGAATAGAATGAAAATGAAGTGAATTGTAGTACCAGAGCAGGGTGGATGAGGTGGAGAAGCACATGAGGAGTATTGTGTGATTGTAGAAACCTATTAAGTTAAATGAAAACTTTTATAAAACTGTTATAAAAACAGCTATGCTTTAATGATCCTGAATATTGGGCCATTAAGAAGTAACATTTTAAAAAATGAGTGATTATGAAGTGAGAATTTTAAGATGGATGACTGGAAATATAAGGAAAGATAGGGTTTGAAATGAAGAAATCTGCCTAAAGATAAAGAGTGGCCCTTATTGATGAAAAAATGAGAGAGTCACTTGAGATGATTTGGTCATGTGCAGAGAAAAGCAATTAAATAAGTAGATTCAAATCAATGGAACAAAAAAAGAGGTAGAAGAAGAGTGAAAGAGTATGATTTAGGATAGGATTGAATGGCAGAAAGAGTACATGTGACAGACCTTGATTAGTTTGTTTGAGAATCTATAGCCAAACCCAAAGTTTTGGAACAAAGACTTGTTGTTTCTGTTTAAGGGTTCAAACATAGCAATTGAAAATTTATGGAAAATATTGTGAAATGACCAAACCACAAGAGGTTCACTTATAAATCCTTACCATATATAACAATGCGTGGTCAACAATCTATTGAATTTCTTGTCTTCTATACATACCCTACTTCCCATATGTACATATAGTTGAGAGTTATTTCGCATTTTTACATAACCTTGAACACATAACACATCTGTCTTCTCATTGTAATTCATTACAATTACATAACTCTTTTTTTATTGGTACGGTACACATGCACTAGTGGGTCTTGAACTCACAACATCAACCTCTGCCTTACACTTACAAGGGATTGAGCTAGAAAGCATTGGCCAGTACAATTACAGAATAATTATCACAACAAAAGACAATTGCAGCAGCATTACAAATTTTTTACAACCAAAAGGAAAGGTGCCATCCACATTGTCATAATTAACTTACTTGGTTTGTAATATCATACACAATTATTGCAGCAGCAGCTCCTCGGTAGTACATAGGAGCTAAGCTATGATATCTCTCTTGACCTGCTGTATCCCAAATCTCAAATTTTACAGTTGCATCATTTACAGCCAATGTTTGTGAGAAAAAGGCAGCACCTATGGTTGATTCCTAAAAACAGTAAATGAAAAAGTGTCAACCACCAGGATAAAAAAAAAAAAAAAAATTCAATAGAAAATGTTATAAACCCCAAAATTTTGATAGCATCCAACCTGAAATTCAATAAATTGCCCTTTAACAAAGCGCAACACTAAACTAGACTTTCCAGCTCCAACATCACCAAGAAGCACCTGAAGCAAACACCAAAATTACCCTTATGCAACTCAGTATCATCTCAAAGAAATTGCAAAAGAAAGAAATGAAAAATCTTAACAATTTTATTCATAACTATAACCCCATCTTCATATGAGAACATACCTATACAACAAAGAAAAAAAAAAAGCTTTGCATTTCAACAAACTTCTTGACTTAAAGATTCTAAATTTCATATATTCTAGTGCACTAACAAACCGACAAGCCAATGAGCACTACTTTAAATGTCACTTCCACATCTCACAATAATAGGATGGAGGATAAGATCATGGCTCAAGATCCACAAGGTGTGTATAGCTTACCAATCAAAGAAAAAGGTGTCCTAATATACATTACACCCTATGTTAATTGCCCTAATCAAAAAATTCCATACATATTGAAAAATGACCTTGCTGTTCATCGAAACAAAGTGGACCAATCGTGCAACTCATGTCATACAACTCATGCTTGACAATATCACACCAAAACAAGAGTTATTAACAATTCAAACAAAAAGAAGAAAACTTTTCGGTACAAATTTTGAAGTTATAATTGATAACAAAATCAAACCAAACATCAGCATTTGCATGTAAAAAGAGACAAGCATCATAAGATTCTACAGAACTAATCACAATTTGTTCAAAGAATATACCAAATAAAGAAAAAAAGCTTCATACCCCTCAACTGGGGGTTTGAATGAAAAGCATTAGCAAATCCAAGAACTGAAAAAAATAACAAGATTGCACCAAAAATTAAGCTCAACACAGACAAAATCCTTCAGAGCTAAGACTCACATCAGAATTTGCAATTGCACAGCACAACCCAATCAAAATCCTCGAGAATCAAAGCAAACCAACATCAAAAAAATTGCATCAAAATTGCGAACAGCCCAAAATAAAATCATTGACCTATATTAGAAATTGCATCAAGATTATCAAACAACCAAGCAAAAAATGAAAATTCTTGAAAAATAAGCAAAACCCACATCAGAATTTGCATAAAAAAAATCATCCAGAAGCGAAAATTCTTCAAAATCAAATCAAACCCACATCAGAATTTGCACAGTCAAACTGATCTTAAATTAAAGAAGAAAAAAAATCTCACCAACTTAGCGTTGATATTCTTGTTGCCGGTGGTAGCCATCACAGTGATCGATTGATGGATCAAGATCAACAATTTATAAGAGAAGAAAAATCGTAATTCGACAAAAGAAAAAGAAGAAAATGAAGGAGGGGTTTGACAGAATTATCAAGAAAATGGAGTAGCCCGTCTCTTTCTCTGTCTCTCTGTTTCTACGAAAGACTCAACGCAACGCAAAAGTTAAGTACACGAAAGCGATTGAATTTTTTGTGTGTATTAAATTAAATTACTTAATTCCGACGTGTTTAGCAAAAAAAAATTCCGACATCTTGCACGTGGCAATCATGTCTAAGACTCAAAATGTCAAAAAAAAAAAAAAAATGAAAACTTTATTATAAGATTGTACCTTAAAATTTTACCTGAAATGTAATTCAGGCTGTGTTTGTTTTGGCTTCAAATTACTTCCGAAAATACTTTTCTGTAAATGCGGGTGTTTGGGTGTGCAAGGAAAATTGGGTCAAACGGAAAATTATTTCTGTTGACCGTAAAATATGCCTTCTGACCCTGTAAAACCATTTCTGTTTGTATTTTACCTTCAAATCAATTCTGCCCCAGGAAAACAAAAGAGAGAGAGAAACAACAAGGAAGAGAGATCGCACATCAGCACCGGCGAGCTTGCGCCACCTGAAGCACCACGGAGATCGCACACCAGCACTAGCTCGTCGCACCCTAGCACCGGCGAGATCGCACACCAGCACTGGCTCGTCGCACCCTAGCACCGGCGAGATCGCACACCACCATGAGCTCCGATCCACATCCAAGCTACCCAGAGAAACATAACCTAATCCCCATTTCGGCAAACCCATACCTACCTTGCCCGATCCACACCCACTCGATCTCGCGTCGCCTGAAGCACCACCGAGATCGTACCCCAGCACCGGCGAGATCGCACCCATGACCCACCCATGCCCGATCTCTCTCTTTCTCGATCTACCTCTCCCTTTCCCTCACTTGTCGATCACTCTCTCTTCCTCCTTTTCTCCGTTTGATCGAGTTTTTGAATTGTGGAAATGTTTTGTTCTGATTTTTGTTTGGTTTTGTTTTGATTTTTGTTTGTTTTAAGTTTATATATTGAAATTTTCTATTATAAAAATTGTTTGGTAACTGAGTAAATGGGTGAGAAAATGTGAGAAACAGCAGGAAAATAGTTGTGCGCGTCGAAAATGAGACTGTTGGGCTTAACCTCACTTGAGCTCACAACTTATTTATAAGGTGGGCTTTAGGATTTCCTACTTTGGGTAATTCTTGGCACAGAGACTCAGAGTAATATCCTCTCTCCCTTCCTAAATGACTGTTTTTTCTCCCTTTTTTCTGAACCCCCATTTCTTCCCAGCTTCTCCTATTTATAGCTCTGAGTTAGTGGGGAGATCATGATTACTGCCATTGTTAGTGTAATTGAAGGTCCAATATTATCTGTTGTAAGTGGATGTTTAGGTGAGAGTGGAATGCAGTGATTATGGCTTTGGAACTTGGTTCCAACTCAGGTTAATATGCTCGGTAGTGATGTTTCCTGAACTGCTGAGCATCCTATGGTACGTCTGGACAAAGTTTCATTGATTGTTCGGGAAATTTACACTGAGCATCGGTTAGGAGTCGAGGCTCAAAACTCGTAGTTCGTGAAGGTAGTTTCAAGCAGAATTTAAAGTGATGGGGTCGTGCCATTGGGCTTGAGCCCAGGGCCCATTTGGTTCTCGGGACCTCAGTACCGTTCATTAGCCCCCCCTTGATTCATATCCGGCTGCCAGGAAGAATCAAGGAACCGACCAAGCCTTTTGGTTTTGAAAGCCCTACGACTAGGGACTCATGCGATTATGGCTTCTCATTAATGTTCTTCTCAAAAGACGCGCTATTCTGGGGCGCCAGGTTCAGTTGTCATTATTGCCTGACGGTTCGTGAACCGAAGCGGCGTGCATGTCAGTTATCTTTGGCATTCGCAGGGTCTTTCGTGAATCGTGCCTATTTATTGCTGATTAAACGTTCTCATGCCCTCTTCTGCTCCTATAAATAGCTCTCTTTAGAACATTCTTTCACTTTTTCACCTCTGATTTCTTGAGCATACTCTCTGCCGATCACTTCTTTGTGCGCTTACTCACCAGCCCAGAGTTCCTTTCTCCCTTAGAACCTAAAGTAAGTTCTCTTCCCTTTCCTATTCCTTCAACTTCTTTCTACGAGTTCCATTTCACAATATTAAGTTTCAAAAATGGGTTACTCTTACCTCCTGGAGGCCCCGGCGGCTTTGGCCACCTTTAGGCAGAAGTTTAATGTTCCCGATGACGTGGAAGTGGCTTATTGCCACGAGAGCGAAATCGCTCTCCACCGAGGGCGTGGTACAACTTTTTTTCCTTTAATGGCAATTCTAGATTGTGGGGTTAGGTTCCCCGTGGATCCTCTTTTGATTAACACACTTAGGTACTACAGGCTGTGTCCCGACCAGCTTCCCCGAACTTTTATCGGGTAGTTAGCTGCGTTAGTAGGTTGAACCACACCTTTGATTTACAGTTAGATTACCATGACATTAACCACATGTAGTCTTTGTGGGAACAAAGCTTCCAACTATTACCTAAAAACTAGAGATAATCGGGTACGGCTGATATCATGCCTACCTGATTCGAATAGGAACTCGGCCGGGAAGTTTGTCCAGGTGCGCGGCAACTGGTTTGCCGGGGAGGTCCCCTGCCATCTTTCACAGCATGAAGTAGGTTTGTACCAATCTCTGACTTAACTGTTTCCCCCCCCCCTCTTTTATTTTCGCTTTACCGAAGTAGCTTTTCATTACTGGCTGTTGATATAGCATTTTGTTCTTTTGCAGACGACAAGGTGTTCGTTCCGGACATCAGAACAGTCCACGTCAAAGACTTAAACTTTATTCTCCGTTCCGAGGTATTCGTGCACTAGGACGGACAGCTCCGAGCCTCGCACCTGATCCTCGGAGTAGAGCCCGTTTATTCCACCTGACAGTCCTTTAAATAGGCGCTGTTAGTTAACAGTCCACTTTTGTCATACATCGACGTTCGGTACTCGAATTTTTTGCCGTCGAAGCTTACGACCGGAGAGGCAAAGGAGTTCGGAAAGTGCTACACTTGCTCGAACGAGCTAGCGCCTTTGCTGGACAAGTCTACGGAGCGCGTGTCTTGGCATTTTCGAGAGTTAGCTCACGAGGCTATTCAAGAAGAAGCCTTTGTTTAAGAGCCCGCTCAGCCCAAGAACCCCGTTGAACTCGAGAACCCAGTTGTGGAGGCCGAGCATCTTGCGCTTCAAGCAACCGACTTGTCGGCTACCGATACTTATCTCGGTGAAGACATGGTGACTAGGAGGGTCATGACCATCGATCGTTTCGTGCCCGGCGCATGGCAGCCCACCCAACCCCCACCTTCTCAGAGTCGAAGCCAGGTGCCTCCCCCTCCACCCTTTTCTCAAGCTGGACGAGCCCGGGAAAGGCAGAGGGTTACCGATCAACCGCCTACGGGTCCGGGAGACGTAGCCATCTAGACTCCTCCCTGGCCAATAGGAGGTATCGTTATTCACGAGCTGCAAACCTAGGTCGGGCCGGGCGTTGCGTCCTCCTCCCAAGCCACACCAGCGTGGAAGCCTAAGTTTTTGCTGGACGGCAAGCCTCTGCCTTCAACCGCCTGTGTGCGAATGTGGGAGAAAGGTAAGGGGGGTCGTATTGCTCAGACCCTGGCCGAGGGTCTTCTTCTTCCCGACGACGTGCATGCTTTTGAGGACGGGTCGGAGGAGTCCGTGGGGCGCCGGTTAGAGTGGCATACTATTGCGGTAACTCTTTGTTTGTCTATTACTTACCATTCCTTTCTTTTAATTTCCGTACTAATTTTTGTGTTTGTCAGGTTGCTTAATTGGCTCACATCCTGACTAGCCGCGCAAAGGATCTTGCCGAGGAGGTCAATCGTGAGAGGGGGGCACAAGAGTCAGTTGCCAAAACGACGAAGGAAAAACTGAAGGCAGCTGATTCTGCCGAGAAGAAGGCTGCTGCCGCGGAGAAGAATAGAGCGTTGGCGGAGAAGAGGTGCTCGAAGCTCTTGGCTAAGCAGAACGAAACAGACGTAAAGCTAGCTGAAGCGATTAGCCTAAACACCTCCCAAGCCGAGGAACTCACCGACCTGAGGACAGCTTTGGAGGCCTGTGAGCAAAAATGGTATAACGAAGGGTTTGCCGATGCCGAGAAATCTGGAGAACCGGTGGTGGCCCAAGCTCGAAGGTTGGGTTTTGAGGTTGGGTGGTTTGTCGCCCTGCAAGCTCTGGGCGTTCCTGAGGATTCCCCCCTAAGAGACCTTGGCCAGATTCCCTTTCCGAGCCCCGTTACTGCCGTGTAGGCGCCGACAGTGCACGCTGAGGAGGAAGAAACAGCAAGCATGAGGGAGCTGGTGGAACAGATTAATGCTCATGCAGAGCCAGATAAGATGGAAGCCACCAGCATCCCAACTGTACAAGACCTGCTCGGTGAGGACCTACATTTTCCCGTGACCGACCAGCGGCAGCCTGAAGCGACAGATCCAACTAGGCCCTCCACCTGATTAAGTTACTTGCCGTCCAGCTCTTTTCATGCTTTTACTTCTTTTTACAACATTTTATTTATTTATTTTATTATTGGTATATTTGCCTATGTCACCAAGTTGTGGTGACTAAACAATTTCCTTATTTCGTGGGGATGACCCGTAAACGGTTGCCGAGTTTTGGCGATGAGACATTAATTCTGCCTTTAACTTTTTGAATGACGTTCTGTTCATTGTGTGTTTACTTGGATTATGTCTGCGAACGCTTCACTTTGACCCTCTGTGCCGCCTTTCTTTATCTATTTTTGTGGTTATTTATTCTGTAGCAAGCTGGGCCGTGAGCTGCCTACACGGTGGGTTAAATCATGCCCTAATATATCGTGTTCATACAACGGGTGTTAGTTTCCGTGACTGTAAATGGCGTGATGCCTCAAAACCTGGTGCACAGTTCTCCTTTGCTCAACGATTTTGGATGATCCGAGAATGAAATTGCAATCCTTAGTGTTTGTAAAGGTGTTAAGGTTTCTGCTTGCTCGGCGATTTGGATCGAACCGAGGATGAGGCTTCTGTCCTTAGAGTTTTTTTTTTTTTTTTGCTAATGATAAGATTTCCACCTGCTCGGCGATTTTGATCAAACTGAGAATGAGGCTTCTGTCCTTAGAATTTTTTTTTTTTTTTTGGTAGTGATAAGGTTTTCACCTGCTCGGAGATTTTGATCGAATCGAGGATGAGGTTTCTGTCCTTAGGTTTTTTTTTTTTTTTTTTTTTTTTTTTTTTTTTTTTTTTTTTTTTTTTTTTTTTTTTTTTGTTCTTAGAGTTTTTTTTTTTTTTTTTTTTTTTACAAAACATGCAATTTTCTTAAAGTGCAATGACGGAATCGAAAACAGCTTAGACAAGTAACTTCATCATTAACTTGATTTTAGCAAAGTACAAGGTTTCGACTTACATTTTAGTGTATGGATGGTCACGGATGAAACTTCTTTAGGTTGTGGACATTCCATGGCCGGGGGAGCGGCCTCTCGTCAAGGTCTTCCAGGTAGTAAGCCCCCGCGCCTGCAATGGCGGTAACTCTGTATGGTCCCTCCCACGTTTGAGCAAGTTTCCCTGCAGCTACGTTCCGCATGTTTCCCACGACCTTTCTCAGCACCAATTCCCCGGCGCTGAATTCCCTACCCTTTATATCTTGGTTGTATCTTTGGACAAGTCTCTGCTGATACTCCGCGAGTCGTATGGTTGCTGCCTCCCGGCATTCTTCTAACCAGGCCAAGGCCTCGGCTTCCGCCCACTTCGTGAAATAATCAACTGCCACCAATACAAACCGGTGGTTACCTATTGCTCGGGGAAAAGGGCCGAGGATGTCCAGCCCCCATTGTGCAAACGGCCATGGGCTGCTGACGGGGTTTAGACGACCTGCTGGCTGGTGGATCAGAGGGGCGTGTTTTTGGCATTATTCACACCTCCGAACATATTCCGCGGCATCTTTCTGCATCTGTGGCCACCAAAACCCCTGGGTCATCGCCCTGTGTGCTAAAGACCGCCCCCCAACATGGCCACCACACACTCCGTCATGCAGGTCAGAAGTTCGTTCACTTTCTCAGGATGTAGGCATAAAAGGTAAGGGCCTGCGAAAGACCTCCGGTACAATTTGCGATCTGCCGACAGCCAATACCAGGAAGCCACTCGACGAACCTTTTTAGCCTTCTTTTCATCGTCCGGAACTTTATCCTCGGCTAAGAAATCTATGATAGGGTTCATCCAGCACGGATTGGCCACTGACACCACGGCCACCTCAACCTTGGCCGGGTCATAATCATTTTTCACATCGATACTTGGCTTCCTTATAAGTTCTATTTTGACGGGCCGAGGAATATCCTTGGTTGTAGACGAGGCAAACGTGGCCAGCGAGTCGGCGTGTCTGTTTTGTGCCCGACCTACTTGGGCCACCTTCACTGTCCCAAACTTGCTAATGATTTGCTTAGCTGTGCTTAGATAGGCTTTCATCCGAGAGTCCCGAACTTCAAAACTTCCTAAGATTTGATAAACAACCAGCTGAGAGTCTGAATAAATCTCCAAATCTTTCGCGCCCAGATGCAATACGACCTTTCATTTGGCTAGAAAGGCCTCGTATTCGGCTTCGTTGTTTGAGGCTTTGAATCCTAATCTGAAGGAGTGTTCTAGTCATATGCCCTCCGGGGTGATTATGACAATACCGGCTCCAGCCCCCATAGCATTCGAAGCGCCGTCTACAAACACCTTCCATGGACGACTTTCTGCATTACAGATTATCTTTCCGTCGTTCTTAAGGGTAAATTCTGCAATGAAATCAGCAAGAACCTGTCCCTTCACCGAGCTTCGCGGCCGGTACCTTATGTCGAACGAACCCAACCGAGTTCCCCACTTGGCTATTCGGCCCGTGAAGTCTGATCTTTTTAACAATGACTACAGGGGATACTCGGTGAGGATGAACACAGTATGAGGCTGAAAGTAATGCGGCAACTTCCTCGTGGCGTGCACCAGTGCCAACACTAACTTCTCCAGGGGCAGGTATCTCGTCTCGGCATCTACTAAGATTTTGCTTATGTAATATACTGGCTGCTGCACTCCTTGGTCTCTTAGTAACACAGCACTCACGGCGTGGTTGGACATCGAGAGGTGCATAAACAAATCCTCTCCGGACTCCGGGGCCGTTAACATGGGCGCTTTTGCCAAGTATTCCTTCAGATCTTGAAAAGCCTTGTCACATTCCTCGTCCCACTGAAACCCTTCCACTTCTTTAGAAGTTGATAAAACGGTCTGTAGTGATCAGCAAATTTGGAGATGAATTGGTTTAAGGTGGCTAACATCCCGGTTAGCACTTGTACTTTCTTGGGATTGCTCGGCGGTCTGAGACGATTCACGACCTTTATCTGGTTGGGGTTGGCCTCTATCCCCCGAGTAGAAATCAGATAACCTAAGAACTTGCCAGCCCCCACACTGAAAGTACACTTCTCGGCATTCAGGCGCAACTTATGCTGCTGAAGTATCTCGAATACTCCCCGGAGGTCTTCCGTATGTTGCGACTCCTTTCTGCTCTTTACCACCATGTCGTCAATTTATACGTCCACTGTGCACCTAATTTTCTCTCGGAACATCCTCGTCATCATCTACTGGTACGTGGCTCTGGCGTTCTTCAACCCAAACGGCATGACTTCATAGTGATAGTTTGCACTCGGGGAGATAAATGCTGTCCTTTCTCTGTCCTCGGGCGCCAAGGCGATCTGGTGATACCCCTAGAAAGCATCTAAGAAGCTCATCCTCGGGTGCCTATACGTGGCGTCTACTAATTGATCAATCTTGGGCATTGGGAACGGATCTTTAGGACATGCCTGATTTAAGTCTATGAAATCCACACAAACTCTCCATTTATCGTTCTTTTTCTTTACTACCATCGTATTTGCTAACCATTTCGGGAAGAATACTTCTCTTATCACTCCTGCCTCCTTCAGCCTATGGACTTCCAAGTTTACCACGTCAACATGCTCCTTCGATGCTCTTCTTAGTTTTTGTTTTTTCGGGGGAATGATGGGTCCATGTTAAGCTTGTGGACAATGAACTCGGGATCTACGTCGGGCACTTCATACGGATTCCAGGCAAAAACATCCACATTCTGCAAAAGGAATAACAACATCTCTACCTTTTCTCGGTCATTCATGCTCGTGCCTATCTGGAAATACCTGTCAGTGTCTGGAAAGATTCTAACCTTCAAAACCTCCTCGGTAACGTCCGCCCCCGTTTCCCCTCGGGGCTTCTGTAATTGCTATAAAGTTTCTTTTTCGGTGGCCTCTGCTTGTCCAATCTATTCGCCTTTCCATCTGACCGCGGCGACAAGACACTGCCTAGCCACTCGTTGGTACCCTCGTACCACGGCGACTCCATACTCGGTGGGAAATTTAACTTTCACATGCAGGGTGGACGGAACAGCCTTCATTGCGTGAATCCACGGCCTTCCTAGGATTGCAGTGTACGGTAAGAATGATCGGACTACTATGAAGGTCACCATTACTTCCTTGCCTTCCATGTCCACCGAGAGAGAAATCTGACCTTCGGGGATCACGACTCTTCCGTCAAACGAGACCAGCGGCGTATCATATTTCACCAAGTGCTGGCTCTTCAATCCGAGCCTTTCGAACAAATCTGGGTACATTACGTCAGCTCCGCTTCCCTGGTCTATCATCACTCTTTTCACCAAGAACCCGCTTATCTGAGCTGTTACTACCAACGCATCATCATGAGGTTGGATCGTCCCCTTCAAGTCTTTCTCGCCAAAAGAGATTGTCAACCAACCAACTTTCATCCTTTTCTCGGGTGATTCTCCCTCCGCCCAGGCCACTGTCAGTACTCCCTTAGCTGCGGCCGCATCTCTCGGGGCAGTGTGGATGACTTCGATCACTCCCAGCGGGGGTGGGAGGGGATTCCTTTTTTGCTGAACACCCTAGCAGGCCTCTCAATCTACGGAGTCCACTACGAACTCTTTCAGATACCCTGCTTTTACTAGCTGCCCGAGATGATCTTTTAGTACCTAACACTGCTTGGTGGTGTGCCCTTTATCCCTGTGGTATGTGCAGTACAAGTTTTGATTCTTCCGAGATGGGTCACCCCCCATCTTGTTCGACCACCTGAAGAACAATTCGTTCTTAATTCGATCTAGAATTTTGTGCACAGGCTCTTTGAACGCCACATTAACTCCTTCAATTTGCGCCTCTGGTTCCTGCATCCTGAAATTTTTTTTCGATCTTGCCGGAATAATGCCCTGCCGAGATCTGCCGAGTAACCGAGCTTTCCCCTTATTTTGCAGCCGATCATCTTCCAGGCGCTTATACTCCTCAATGCGCCTCATAAGTTGCCTCATATCCTCGGGAGGTCTTTTCGTCAGCGACGCCCATAGTTCAGAATCCTCGGGGAGCCCCATCCTGAAGGTGCTTGCCGCTATCTTTTTATTTCCTTCACCGATCTCGTTGTATAGTTCCCAATATCGACTGGCGTAACTCCGAAGGGTTTCACCGACCCTCATCTTTATGGAAAGTAGCGCATCCATCGGCTGCGGCACTCAGCTGCATGTCACGAATCTACTGCCAAACTCTTGGATCAGCTCGGTGAAGCTGCGAATGGAACCTTTTCGTAACCCATTGAACCATCTCAGGGCCATGGAGCCGAGACTAGAGGGGAATACCTTACACATCAGCACATCATTGTGTGCATGCAAGGACATCATGTGGATATAATGACTGACATGCTCCACAGGATCCGTCTTCCCATCGTAGGAATTGAATGGTGGTCGTGTAAATCGACTCGGCATAGGGGCCCGTTCAATTTCATCAGAGAATGGTGAGCGGGCAGCCCTTCGTAAGGCTCGGCTCATGGCGTCCATGGCAGCATTGTGGGGTCGCCGTTCCTCTGGTGAATCCGATCCTCGGTCGTCGTATCCGTGTGAACGTGAACTGTTCCGGTGATGACGTGTCTCTCGGGAGTGTGAGTGATTCCTGTGCCGACGTGATTCTCGAAAGGGTGATCGGTTTTGGAATCGTTGGGTACCGGATTGGCTAGAGCCCTCTTCGCCTCGATTTCCCGTGCTATCATCTCTCCTTTGCTAGTGGTTTCGGTCCCTTTCCTGGCGTCGACCCCTTGCTTCCAGCTCTAGATCCATTACCAATCTGCGCAACTGCTCCATCTCTTGGTCCCTATCATCACGCTGCCCGTGTCCCGAGGCACCCGACATCGTTCGGTGGGTTTGGTCCGATCCTTCTCCCAGGTAGATTCTTCTTCTCCTCGCAGACGCTCCTTATCCTCACACCCTTTCTATCTTCTTTCCCGCCATGTGGATCCTCGAGAAAATCCTATCGAACCGCTCTGGGCGCGCCCTCCCAAACGCCCCTCAGACATTTCCCTTACTTGAGTCTCAATTGAACCACAGCTTCGTAGGAGAGCCCCACGGTGGGCGCCAATTATGCGCGCCGAAAATGAGACTGTTGGGCTTAACCTCACTTGGGCTCACAACTTATTTATAAGGTGGATTTTAGGATTTCCTATTTTGGGTCGTTCTCGGCATAGAGACTCAGAGTAATATCCTCTCTCCCTTCCTAAATGACTGTTTTTCTCCCTTTTTTCTGAACCCCCATTTCTTCCCAAACTTCTCCTATTTATAGCTCTGAGTTAGTGGGGAGATTATGATTATTGCCATTGTTAGTGCAATTGAAGGTCCAATATTATCTGTTGTAAGTGGATGTTTAAGTGAGAGTGGAATGCAACAATTATGGTTTTGGAACTTGGTTCCAACTCAGGTTAATATGCTCAGTAGTGATGTTTCCTGAACTGCCGAGCATCCTATGGTATGTCCGGACAAGGTTTCATTGATTGTTCGGGAAATTTACACCGAGCATCGGTTAGGGGTCGATGCTCAAAACTCGTAGTTCGTGAAGGTAGTTTCAAGCAGAATTTAAAGTGATGGGGCCGTGCCATTGGGCCTAAGCCCAGGGCCCATTTGGGTCTCAAGACCTCGGTGCCGTACAATAGCATTTTCAGAATGCAACCAAACACATGAAAACATTTTCTAGAACAATTTTCATAATGCAGCCAAACACTTGAAAATATTTTCCTTTCCCGAAAATAGCATTTTCGGAAAATATTTTACCTGAACCAAACCCAGCCTGAGTTTTGTAATTTTAATTTCTTTTGACCCGTCTTCTCAAAAAAAAAAAAAAAAAAAAAAATCTTTTGACCCTATTCTCTAAATTTTTTATTATTTTTTTGAGAAATTTTTTTAAACTTTATTTAATTCAACCATTTTTGACTAGTCCTATAGTGATTGAGAGGTTGTAATTATTTATAAATTAAATATATACACATTAGTAAACATTTGATATGAAACTTAACACACATCCGCACAACACATACTCAAACAATTTGATCCAACATATTTAGACACACACATGTAACAGACCCATCCAAGATAACATGTTCCAAATCCTAAACATTGTCATCATGCATACAAAGCTATTGTAAGAGTAGTAGCTTAATTTTACATATTTATATTATTATTATACTCTTTCTTGATAATGAGTATCATTATACATATTTTATGTTAACTCATACATTTTATATATGGGTTGGAATAATGTTCAATAAATAATTTTTTTACTTAAAATGATTTTTTTTGGGGGGGGGGGGGGAAGGACACTTAAAATGAGTTTTAAGGTATGGATATGTCTTTTGAAGGAGTTTGAATGTGTAAAAATGTGCTCCCCCCTAGATCGAGGGTTTTACATGGAGTCGCCACTTATTTAATTTAAAAAGGAAAAACAAGAAAACCTTTAATGAAAAATACTTCTGTTGTATTAATGTATATGACAATTTACATCGAATTTTGTAACAAAAATTTACAATGCTTTTTGTCCTAGGTACAATCTAAGAAAAATAAATTACATTGCTTTATTTCCTAGTTACATTCTAAAAAAGGTAAAATTGTATATACAAAAAATTGTCTAGAACCCTTGATCTTGGTTCGGAGGCTAATTTACGAGATGGGAAGGGATTAAGCACCCATCTCGCCCGGTAAAACCGGTCTCCTAGGTTAAGGTGGCCAATGTCATGTCATGTCAAACAAATACAAAGAATATGTCATATAAACATGTGATTTGCAAGAAGTGTAAATAAATATATGTTAGAGGAATTTGACATGAAGAAAAAATAAAATAAAATAAAATAAAACTTGTTAGATAACAAAAAAAATGAAGGTAATGGCATGTTCATCCAAGAGATCAATATAAATAAAGAATTCCTAGCCTAAACATGTTCATCTAAGCATGTGAGGAAAAACAAAATTGTCATGTGATTTGACATCAACATAATTGCAAAGAGAAGCAAATAAAAATAAAACCTTTAGGCATATTTGATCATCCAAGCAATTATGAAGAGAAGTAAAAGAAAAACCCTAGACATGTTTATCTAGGCAAAATCAAAATACTTTGACATGTTTGTTCAAGCATTTAAAAATGTAAAAGAATTACCTAGACATGTTCATCTAAGTATTGAAGAGAAAGTTGTGTTTTAGCCTAGAAGTGCTCATCTAAGCATTCAAAAGAAAATTGTGTATTGGTCTAGAAATGTTCATCTAAGCATGTAAGAGAAAACCAAATAAAACATGGGCATGTTCATCCAAGCATAGCATAAAAGAAGTGAATAATGATTTGTAAACATTTATTCTAGCATGTATAAAGAATAAAAAAGTTAACTACTTACCAGCATAAATCAAAAGGGGAAATGATCACCTAAAGGGCTAAGGAGAAAGCAAGGAAGTACTCAACTACAACCAAAGTAAAAACAATGGTTGCTCAATAGCTTTTTTTTTCTGCTTTCTCACTAGCTCTTTAGAGGGAATTTGGGGTCCAGAGAATGGAAGAGATCTTCTCTATTTATAGGGGAAGGGATGGCTTAGCTTTAAAGCTAAGTTCTTAGCTTTCTTCTGAAGCTAAGGGAAGAGATAACCTGTTTAAATGAGCTGGGGACGGATTTGGGGCTGATCCTCATTCAAATTTTGAAATGATGCTGCACCTACTTCGTATTTTGGCTCCAATTTTCCGCTCAAAATTCCAATTGATTCAAGATGGTTTTTTTTTTGAAAGAAAATTCAATTATCTACAACTTTTTCAGAAATAGAGAAAGCCAAATTTCAACGTTATCCATGCCAAAAATGTGTTTCAAATTGCTGCTGAAAATAGTAACGTATTTTGAGCGTTTTTGAATTTTTTCATAGGCTGTATCTGTTTCTTTACCCAATTTATTTTTTCAAAAATATTTCTTCTGAAGTAAAGGGAAAGGATAAGTCTATCAGATAGGCTTGAACAGATTTGACGTTGAACTCATTTGGAATTTTGAGAGAAAATTGAAGATAATGCTGAATTTTTGTTGTCTTCTGCACCTGTTTCGTATTTTGGCCATAACTTGCTGATCAAAATTCCAATTGATTCGGGATTGATGTTTTTTGAAAGGAAATTTAATTATCTACAACTTTTATAGAAATAGAGAAATCCAAATTTCAACGTTTTTCTGACCAAAAATGTGATTCAAGTTACAGCTGAAGATAATGACGTTTTTTTTTTGAGAATTTTTTCTTTTCTTTTTTTTTTGAATTTTTCATGGATCATATCTTTGGAATTTTTTTCAAAAGAGCAGATAAGATGCCATAAAGAAAAACATTTTTTCTTTTTAAAAAAAATAAATAAATAAAACCCAATCAAAAATCACACTTGATTAATTTTAAATTAATTCTTGTGAGAACCAATCAAAATTAAGTGTTTAGAATAGGACGCGATCAGGCCCATCGTGTAGGTAGGCCATGATCATTGAAAATTGCTTGTATGATAACTTTTGATCAGGTGGTCCGATCAAAACCCATGACATACCACTATGATCGTTAGAACATCAAGATTTGTTTTGTATCACAAATCTAAAGATCTACCGGTTGGTTAAATGCAAGTTATAAAATTGGGTGTCTACAGAATGTAATTCTAACAAGCTTTATCAAATTCACATGAGTTAGCGCGTAAATTGCACAAGAATAGCATAAGCAGATTAATTTAAGAGGGGAGTATAATAGGAGAAATTATTAGAGCTACCAAGAGGAATGCTGAAGTGGTTCTCTCAATCAATGAAATAATGCCATTTATGCAAATGTGTGAGTTAGATTTCTAATCAACACAAGAATTAAAAATTAAAACCCATTAAGTGATGTCACATTTGCATAAATAGTAGTGTTTTATTGGTTAGAAAGACCATGAGGACCACTTCAGCAGCTCGCTTAGTAGACCTAATAATTTCTCGTATAATGGATTGAATTTTGACATGGTCTTTTATCAGATTAAAGAAGGTCAACTCAATTCAATTTAAGCCCACAAAGGAAGCAAGCAATCAAAGGATTGTCGCATCAAATCCACATCCATTTTGGATTAAGCTTGTGCAAATCTTCTTGTTTTATACACATTATGTTTGGCTTAAATGATGGATTGGAGAAAACAAAGTTAGAAAGGTGATTCATAGGGCTACAAATTTGTATTTACAAATAATGTTGAGGTTTAAGGGGTCAAAAGAGGTGGTCAATTATAGCCATTAAATTAGTCTGTTAAAAAAAAACAAAAACAAAAAATTTTTCATATGAGAATTCTATTTGCATTGGGATTTCTAGATTTATTTAATGGTCATTAAACCAACTTCAAGGGGTAACAGCCTTAGGAATGAAATTAAGGTGGTTTAAGAGTTATTTTTCATTTTTTAGGGCTTTCCTTTGGTTTAATGGCTTGTTAGAAGTCTTAACCTTCTACTCGTATGCTCTTATCAATTCTGTCATGTTTTTAATACATTACTAGTCGCTAACCCGTGCGATGCACGGGAAAAATATTGATAACTTCCCCAATATAAAAATAAAAAATAAAAAATAAAAAATAAGATCATGGTATAAAAACTTATCTAATGAAAACCCAATGGTATACTATCAAGCCTATCATGCAATATGCAATGATATCATTGAAATAAAATATTATTTGATAATATCATATATATTATCAAGCCCACTTCTCAAAAAAAAAAAAAAAAAAAATCAAGGCCCCACTCCAAGTTAGCCGGTTTTTTCTGCACCTCAGGCCCACAATTATGACCCAAAATGTTTGCTCTTTCATGAACGATGACCAGAAGGAGAAGATTGACTCTTTAGAAGGTTTTTATTATTATTATTATTATTTTGAGGAGTTATCTAAAATAAAATAAATCATTTTTAGATTATTATTATTATTAATTTAATGTACAGTAAAAGAAAATCTAAAAAGTGATGTAAATTGGAAGTTTTAAAGGAAAAAAAAAAAAAAAGCAAATTGGTATTTTTGTAATTTAGTAAATATAGAAGGGTGTCTATATATCACACACCTTCTACGAAGCATCCTTTTTCACTTTTGCTAAAATCTACCCCACCCTACATTATTATCTCAGAGCTGTAACTCTCTTTCATCTCTTTCTACTTCTTTTTTCTCCTCTTTCTTTTATTCACTGGAACTTCTCTTATGGTTTTCTGTTTTTTTTTTTTTTTTTTTTTTCTTCACTGTAACTTTTGTTTTTCTTTCTTCATTATCGTCATTCCCTTCCCTTCTTTGACATTCTCCATCAATTTTTTTTTCTCTAACAGTGCCCTCCGCATCTCCCTGTCATCTCTTTATTTTTATTTTCTTTTGCCGACAATAAGATCCACTGCCTTTCTTCTCTTCTTCTTCTATCAAATGCTTTGAAAGTTGAAAAATGGGAATCGGGTTTGGTGGAGTTCGGACCGGAAAAGTTGAAAATAGAAAACTTCGGGATTTTGTTTTTTGTTTTGAAGGAAGGAGAAGGAAAACAGTGGAGGAAAGAAAAAGGCTCTGCATTTTGTTTGTCAAAGGTGGAGATCGGGGATTTGGAGAGCCGGTTTGAGCTTTGGCATAGGATTGTGAAAGCAAAAGGGAGAGTCGGGTTTTAAAAAAAATTTATTACGTTTTTTTTTTTTTTTAAATATTATGCTGACGTGGAAAATTGTGGGAGCTTAAAAAGCTTCGGTTTTATATATATATATAGATTATGTAATAGAGTTGTGCCCTATTGGTCTCAGATATGAGCCCACTACAAAAAATGCGGGCTATAACCGTGTTTTTTTTAGCCTCGTTTACAAAAAACGTGGCTATAACTGATCTATAGCCGCGTTCTTAGGACTAGTCGATTTTTTTTGTTTTTTTTTTTAAGGGGGACCTATAGTTGCATTTTAAAAAACGCGGCTATACCTAACCTATAACTATGTTTTAAAACGCAGCTATATGTAACACCAAAAAAAAAAAAAAAAAAAAACTTTTTCTTTCCTTTCCCACGTACCCCCCACTTTCCAACCTACCCCCAGTTTCATCTTTTCTTTCTTTTTTCTTTCTTCCTTCTTCACTCACTCCAGCACAACTCTTCAGTGGTTCTTCTTCTTCTTCTTCTTCTTCTTCTTCTTCATTTTATTTATTTATTTTTTTTCACTCTAGCGTAACTCCTTTTTTTTTTCTTTGTTTCTTTGGAGTTGCTGCTTCTTTTTTTGCTCCTTTCTTTTGCAAGTCACACCAGGTTCTTCCTTTTCTTCCTTTTTTTGTTTTTTGTTTTTTGGTTTTTTTTCCTTCTTCACTCCAGTGTAACTCTTTGTTTTTTCTTTGTTTCTTTGGAGTTGTTGCTTCTTTTTTTCTTCTTTTTTTGCTCTTTCTTTTGCAAGTCACACCAAGTTCTTCCTTTTTTCTTTTTTTTTTTCATTCCAGCAGTACTTTTTTTTTCTTTGTTTCTTTGCAACTACTTCTTGACTTTTTTTTCTTTCTTTCTTTTTTTCTTCATCTCTAGCACACTGATTTGTCTATAGATCTAGTTTTTTTTTTTTTTTTTTTTTTGGTTATTTTATGTTTAGTTAGTAAGAAAATGGAGGAAATGCTGAAAATTTTGAATGAAGTGGATATTCTAGCAATATTTGTGTCTATATCTTGATTTGGATTTGAGTTTTGATTTTAAATTTTTTGGATCTGTGCTTGAATTTGTGCTATTGTGTTGCTGATATTGTGTTTATGTTTAAATGAGTTTGTGTTCTTGAGCTTGTTCTTTTGTGTTTCTGAGCTTGTGCTTTTGTGTTCCTTGAATGGAATTAGTGTTAGATTTGGGTTGGTTTTGTTGAATGAGAGGAGATTCATGGGTTTGTGTTCTTATATTTTGGAGCACAATGTGTTTGTATTGTCAGTATGTTGTGTTTGATTTTGAATTTTTTGGGCGTGTTTGTATTGTCAGTATGTTGTATTTGATTTTGAATTTTTTGGGTTTGTGTTTGATTTTGAATTTTTTGGGAAAAAAAAAAAAAACCCCAGAATATATATATATATATATATATGTATGTATATATAATTTAAAAAAAAAAAAAAAAACCTGTAGCCGCATTTCAGAAATGCAGTTGTAGGAGGCTTTAGCCGCATTTTTAAAAATGTAGCCTAAACTGTACCTATAGCTGCGATTTAAACGCAGCCCAAAGCGGGCCTATAGCTGCATTTTTTACAAAACACAGATACAGTTATAAGCCTCAGCTTATAGGGGGTGGAAAAATGCAAATATAGGGGGACTTGTAGCTGTGTTTAAAAAAACATGGCTATAGACCCCATAGGGGGCTATTGTCACGCAGTAAAAGCCGTGTTTGGAAACGCAGCTATAGCCTATAGCTGCGTTTTTAGGGCCTATAGTTGCATTTTTGAAACGCGGCTAAAGCTTGCGTTTTTTGTAGTTACTTAGACCACTAGCATTTGCTCTTCTACAAAATTAGTGTTTGACATATTAAAAAGTTATCTATTATAACACATTATTTTACAACTTACTATATAAACATCACATCTCTTATTTTTCACTTCTATTTATTTATTTTTATTAATAAATGTTGTAACTCTTTACTTAGACCACTAGCATTTGCTCTTCTACAAAATTTAGCATTTGACATATTAAAAAGTTACTTTATCTGTTATAACACACCATTTTACAACTTACTATATGTACATCACATATTGTTTCATTTGATTTGTGTAACCAGTGCAAGCTAGTCTTAGCCCAAAGATATTCTACATGTGGTGTGGGGGTTGTATGGAGGTTGAAAGTGTGTGAAGAAATCTCAGCTGGGCTTACTATTTTGTTCACCCCTCACCTGGGGACCTCACTAATCTTATTTCAAGTTTTTTGCAGGTTTTTGATAACTATAGAGCTGAGTTCTTCATTATCATGGCTTGGTTGTTATGGAATTGGCGAAACGCGGCTTAGCTTGACTAAACCACCCTACTTAACCCGTGGCTAACATGGTCCTTGCAGCAGGTGGAATTCTCCAGGATTTCCTAAATATGTAGGAGTCCATGCCTGTGGTAGTCTAGACTTCCATCAAGCCTCATTGGTGCTCGCCAACTCAATCCAAGTACAAGGCCAACTTCGATGGAGCTGTTGTCATGCCCCAAACCCAAAAGGGTCCAAAGTAAGAGAAAAACATCTCATAGATACTTGCTGATTTTTCCTTTTTGACAATTTAATCTAAAATTCATTATCAAAGTATCAACATCAAGAATTATCATAAAAATTTCATTAATGATATTTCTAAAGTAAGTTAGAGTTCTATGCAATAATTACGAGGACCATTGGTCACAAAAGAATAGAGGTCTGAATAAATACAATTACAAATCATTAACTTGTCTCATTAGTGGAAATAAAGTCATAACCACTATAATATACAAAAGAATGAGTCAAGATATACATCATCTAAATATCTCCATCACAAAAGTACAGCCTCCATTAGGAGTTAGTCTAACTACTGTTAGCCACAAAATTATGTCTCAAAACAATCATTGCCTACTCTGAAAAATTTGGTAAAAGAATAGGCTGAGACAGAGCTTAGTAAGTAGCATAATTAATAGAGGTAGGGGAAATGCAAGTTTCATGATGATGAACAATTTACAAAGCATGTTCTAGTTTGGGAAATTTCTAACTGAATACGACAAGATCATTTTCAATAATAATATGACAAATAATGAAACATAAAGTTTCTCAAAGTAATAACCTTGAAACTACATACTATAATCTGTGAGCACTAACAATCTAATTTCCAAAGCCATAAAATATCTAACATAAGGTAAATTATCACAAAGAAACCACAATATCACATAGACCGGTCAAGGGATCCACCCATTCACAACTGGCATGATATTGTCCTCTGGTATATAGTCTCTTGGCCCCATGGGTAGTAGTCTCACCCATACCCTCAAGGTTTTTTCTCTCCCCCCTATGGGTAGCAGGAAGAATGCGTCAAATATGACATTTTTTGTACGTGGTCTTTTGGCCCCATGGGCAGTAGCCTCACCCACACACAATCGAGGAACCTCTTCCCCCCATAGGCAGTAAGGAAGACCGCGTCATCCAAAGTGAAAGGGCACTGATCTAAATTTGACATTGTTGTTACAAAGATTACAAAATCAAATCAAGTGATCACCAAGAAATCACACATGGCATAAGGTTAAAACAACATAAAATTCACAGGTTACATGTACTTTTAAATACATAGTTTATATCCAGGTAATTTTAGAAACACTTTAAATAATCTAACTTCCACAAAATTTGTTAGGTTTTCAACTTCATTCTAGTAAAAAAGATTTTCTATCAATTTCCCAAATAACAAGATAAGATAAGCATCTTTAAATTTTCCAATATACCATAAAATCAATGAATTCCTTATCAAAGATTAAATCAAAGATGCTCATATTTTCCATGTCAACAATTCATGCATTTCTCCAAATGCAATATTAAACATGATGTGCTTTTCATAAATAACCATATATAATAGGGTCACAACACAACACAACACTTTTTAAGAAAACTTAGTTCCACAAATAATTTTCCAAAATGTGTTTGACCCAAAAATAATGTTTATGCAACTTGGTTATTTTCTAAAAATCCCATTAAAAAAGCTACTTACCTTGCAACGCAAAAAGCCTAACTCTCCAAGCTCCAAATGAGATTAGCTAGAACCTAAAAAATATCAAGCAAACTTATCACAATAAGCATAAAGTTTGAAATTGTATCTAGATACAAATTAGGAATTGCCAAATAAGCACTTAATTAGGCAAGCCTAGTATTTAGCCTCACAAATAATATTTTCCACTTCCAAAGTTTCTCAACCAATTAATTACAAGGCGTAGACTCCAATTATACTCATGAATCATCCAAGGTGTTATCTCTAATATCAAAACCTCAACAATTTGTAAGTAGTTCCCACAAGATTTACCCCACATCAACAAGAGATGCATGACACCAAAAATCATAATATCCCCCAAGACAAACAATTTGAATATTTAACTAGCTCCAAATAATCAATAAAAATTATATTCACCATCTATTTCACATTAAAAAACCAAAACCCCCAAATCTTCACCACTTAAATAGCCACCATTGTAAAAACTATAAACCCACTCGTCAAATAAATCTATCAAGATAAAATCCATACATATAAACACATAAATATCACTTCCAAAGCTCATAAATCACATAAATATCATTATCAAAACTTAGATTAAAATAACCTCAAGCCAAAGTACAAAACCCATCAAAAGATTAGAAATCTTTACCTTAAATAAAAGGGATGAAGATGCTAAGGTTCCTAAGAAGTTTTTCCCATGTTCTAGTCGAAAAATGATTGTGGAGATGGTGGTGTGGAGTGGCATCGGTGGGAGAGGATGGGGGAGTGAGAGGAGAAGTTTTTGAGAGAAAAAATGAAAAAGAAGAAAAAGAAAGGGATGTGAGAGTCTTTGGCTGGCCAAGACAATGTGAGGGAATGTGAAAATGAGTGGTGGGGATGGGTGGGGTAGGTGGGAGTATGTGGGACTTAAAAAAAAATCTGACCATGTATATATATATTTTTTTTTTTAAAGCTGAGACATTACAATTGCGTTCTAGAGAAGCAATTCGGCAGGAATTGGGGTGTCATTCAAGACCACAGAGGAGAAATTATAGGTGCCCTATCCATGCATATTCCCCTTCCTTCAACGGTGGTAGAGGTTGAAGCTCTCGCATGCCAATTGTGAGACTGGGAAATTTGCCTCTCAAAAAAGAGAGATTTTTGGAGTGCTTTTTAGGGCACCTCTCTTTTTGGGTAAGTGGTGTGGAGTCGCTACTTATTTTTTATATAAAAAATAAGAAAAAATAAATATATACAAATACATGATTGAATAGTATCCTTCGTATTGATTGAATAAAAAATTACATATTTGGAAAATTGAAAATTACGGCTTTAGGTCCTAGTTACAAACTACCAAATAATTACATGGCTTTTTGTCCTAATTACATTCTACCTAAAATAAAATAAAGACAAGGCTTAGATCTACTTATCCAAAGACCTAAATCCGAAGGTTAGGTTACGAAATGGGAAGGTGTTAGGCACCCATTACGCCTAGACAAAGATTGGTCTTCTAGATTCTTGTGACCAATGTATCTTTTTATGCATGTCATGAATGATATGTTGAACATGTGACACCAAAATTAAATCATACAAATTTATTTATGAGTGAAGTCTCTTCTTTTGAAAAGAATCAGATCTGTTTTGATTGGTGAAAAAAAATTGATTTTGATTTGTCAAAATACCAGATCTGTTTTGTGGTATGTGGAGAAAAGTGGTTTTTCGAGATAAAAAATTCAGATCTATGTTTATCACATAAAACAAAGTCTTTTGATTTGAAAAAAGGATTTCAGATTTGTTTTTTAAGAACTAATTTTTTTTTTTTGGTTTGTAAAAGATCATATCTGTTTTATGATAATTAAAAAAAAGGGGTTTTTTGACAATAGAAAAATCAGATCTATTTTTTTATATGTTTTAAAAGAATGAAAAAAAGATTTTTAAGAAGAGAGTTTCACTCATAATTTAAATTCATGCAACATGAATTAAATAAAACAAACATAAGCACAATCATGTTTTATCTTTTTCTTGATTTCAAAACTCTGCATGCATTAAAAAAATCAGATATGTATCTAAGGAAGATACAAATCAGTTTTTTTTTTGCTTTTTTATTTTATTTTTTTATATATATACAAAATGTTCAGATTTGCATCTAATAAAGACACAAACCAGTTTTGATTAAGGAAAATCTAGATCTACATCTAAGGAAGATGCAAATCCGTTTTATTTTGAAGAAAAATTCAGATCTACATCTAAGGAAGATGCAAATCTGTTTTATTTTGAAGACAAAGAGTTAATTACATGCAGATCTTTAAAACTAAGAAATAGATTATAGCAACAATAAAGGAATCAAGAACATCTTATCATAAACGAAATTAACAAGGTAGAATATGAATATTTGAAACAATTAAACATGCATCATCATCATAAGAGAAGCATAAAAACAAAAGGGTTAGAAAGCAACCTCTTGCATGGAGCACTTTTTGTTCTTGAGAGGATGTTTTAGGATTCAAAGAAATTTATGCAATTATCTTTGAAACCTAAAAACTCTAGCTTTAACAGAAAATCAAAGAGGGGATCAAAAAATATGAGCAATTTGTAAGCCTAAAACGTATGCCTCTTAGAGTGTAAAAAAAAAAGATGCTGAGTTATGAGACCCAATCTCTATTTATAGAGGCCAGAAGACTCTAAAAAATAGGCACAGACGATTAGGATGTGAATCCGAACGCATCCTTTTGAGAAAAGATCGAAAATGGTGTGCCTTATCATCACCCAAAGGCCGTTAGGCCAAAGCCCAAAAGGGGGAAATTCGGCCCTTTTAGAGTGCCGTTTGGCACTCCAAAAGTGCCGAATTGGCTCTTGGACACCGAACGCTCTTTCGTGTTCGGGTGCCATTTGAACTCCTCTTCTAGGGTTTTTTGACCGGTCCTTGCACCTAGACATGTTTTCATCCTCCATCTATGATTTTTTTTTTTTAATCTCTTTTCTGGATAATTCAGGCTTTTTAAGAACAATTATCTTGTAGATAAATATCCTAAAATAAATCTTGATAAAGTTCAGAGTATCCACAATTTTATTGTTATCCAACCTTCCCTTTTATTCCTATGCATGCATCCTTATTTTAAACACTAATTATCAACCAATCACAGAATTATTTAATTAATTTTAATTCCTTAACCAATCATAATTAACTTCAATTAATCATGTGTGGTCGACCCTACCTAGACATAATGCATGTTGATCGTGCAAACTTGATCATGCAATATCTTTTGATTCGATGGCCCGATTTGGAAATCAGAAACACCGTTGCGACTGTTTGAATCTCAAGATCATTTTTATGGTATGCAATAAATGAATTTATGCATGTAATGCAATGACAAATTGATGTAGGTAATGCAAGAACAAATTGATGCATGTAATGCAATCATGATTTTTAGGGTATGTGGATGGTCATTCAAGTCATTCTCCTTGATTAAATCATGGGTGCAAAATTGAGTATCTACACCAATACGTAGTTCAGTTAGTCAATGAATTAAGCCTCCACGAGGTGATCTTCAAAGCTGACTTGTAGGTAGTAATCCAAGGTATCTCAGCTAGTATGGCAAACCAAACCATGTGTGTTCATGTCGTTGATGATATTCTTCATGAAGTAGTTTAGATGAGGTTTTTTGAGTTTTGTTATGTTAATCATATTTATAACAAAGTTGCTGATGGATTGGCGAAAAAAGCTAGTGTTGGGTTAGACTTTCAAGTTTGGTTAGAAGACATTCTGGGGGACATTATGGTGGTGGATAGGTTTTAATGGCGGCCAATGATTGGAGGGTATGGCTGGTGATTGGGATTGGTGGTTGAAGGTGGTGCTTGGCTATGCGGGCTTAAAGGTGGGTTTAACTGGTGATGCCTTTGGCTTTGGTGGTGCATGGTGGGTTTCGCCGGTGATTTTGTTTATGTGATCGGTGGTGATTGGTAGAGGTGTTGTTGAAGGTGGGTCTTTGATGTTGTTATTGTGGCAGTGGGTTTGTGATATTGTTGCTATAGCAGTGGGTTGCAAGAGAGAAAAGACAAAGAAGACAAGTGAGAGAGATGAAGATAGAGAAGAGAGAGAGAAGACAGATATGAGAGAGAGAAAAGAAGACGGAGAAGAGAGAGAGAGTCAATAGAGGAGAGAGATGAATATTTTTTTTTAATAACATTTGACCGTATCATCTCAAAGATTGAACATCATTGTAGCATGTTCTAAAAAACATAGAGATTTGTCACATCTCATGAAGTAAGGATTTTGGTGTTTGGTGTGCCAAATACTAAAAATTTAGTATTTGGCACACTTAATGACAATGCTTTTACAACTCTTTGAATAGATGTACATTTTGCAAGAGTTGTAACACTTCACTAAACAACTTAACTGTATCATTGAAAGCAATAGCAGTAAACCAGAGATTTCAAATGAAGAAGATGATGACATTGTTCCAATGGTAAAATCCAAAACGGTGTCGTCTGTCCAGATTGTAAAACGCAAGTCTCGCCTAAAGAAAAATGTTGTCGTTCCTTATTAAGACTAATAGTGTCGTTTCTGCTGCACTAGACTTTGGGCTATTGAGTTCAGTTATCACATGTGCTGAGTTTAGTTATCACACATGTAGAATTCTGTTGTAACTGTTTTTGTATTTTACTCTCTCTCTCTCTCTCTCTCTCTCTCTCTCTCTCCCCTTCATATATATTGTAACAGAGACTCATAACTGTAATTAATCTTTGATAATTGCAATTACATAAAGTTCTTCTCTTTGTATCCTTTTCTTTTCTCTGTGTGAGTGTGAGTTCTTTACATGGTATCAGTGCTTTGATCCATATCAATGGCTTCTGCAAATTCAGCTTCGTCTTCTTCCTCATCTACTTCAAATTCCTTGCCTGCTATGTCTACTTCATCTTTACCAATGAATACTTCTTTGCTTTTGCTCTCAAACATGTCATCCATGATGACTGTGAAGCTTGATTATGGCAATTATATTTTATGGAAGCATTAAATTGAAGTGATTTTGGATACTTACTCAATGATTGATGTTCTTGATGACTCAATCATGGCTCTAGATCGATATCAAAAAGATTCGTTTGGTAATCCTACTGTTGAGATCAATCCAACATTCACAACATAGAAAAATCGTGAACAGGCTATGTTTACATTTCTGAATTCAACATTTTCTCCTACAATTCTTGCTCTTACAGTTGGGTAGAAATCTACGAATGGAGTTTGGAAAGTGTTAGAGAAGCGATTTGCATTAGTTTCTCGATCTCATGTTATGAGTTTGTGTAATGAATTGATTGCGATCAAGAAGGGTATTGATTCCATTGATGGCTATTTCCAAAAGATTAAACAAGTTCATGATAAGTTAGCTATTGTTCATGATGATGAAGAGCTTCTTCATATTGCTCTTGATGGTCTTCCTCCTAAATATGATTCCTTTAGCTTTGCTATAAGGACTCGAAGTGATGTTTTGTTAGTGGAAGACTTGAATACTTTGCTTAATGCTGAAGAGAGAGTCATTAAGAAAAGATCTAACACTATTGATCCCAATTTAGTTGCTATGGCTACCAATTTTTAGTTTCAGGCTTTTTCTTGAGGAAGAGGAGGTAGGAATCAAAATCAATGAGGTAGAGGTGGTCAAGGAAATAACAATAATAATGGTGGATTTAATTCCAATTACAATGGTGGTGGTTATTCCAATTTTGGAGGCTATAACCCTAATTCTATTTCTCAGTTTCAGAATTTCAATAAGTCTAAGCCATCAGGCAATCAGGGAAAATCACAATCCAATAGGCCAACCTATCGAATTTGTGGTAAAAATGGTCACTTGACAATTAACTGTTATCATCGTATGGATTTTGCATACCAAGGGAGGCATGCACTTGCTAAGCTTGCATCCATGGTGGCTATTGCTGCTCAAGTTCAGGCCTCCAATTCTTGGCTCACAGATACAGATTGCTCAGATCATGTCACCCCAAATCTATCTCAGTTGTCTCTTCATTAGCAACTAGTGCAAGGAAATGAAACTGTCACAGTGGGGAATGGTTAAGAATTGCTAGTGACTCACATTGGCCATGGTGAGCTTCAAACTTTAACTCATAATTTAGGCTTAATAATATTCTAAAAGTGTTTAACCTTGCATCTAATCTGTTGTCTGTTCATAAACTTTGTCTCCAAAGTAATGCATTTTGTTTTTTTTTATGCCAGTAAGTTCTCAATTTAGGATTTGCCCTCGGGGAAGATCCTCAACGAAGGGTTGAGTAAAGATGGGGTATATCCCATTCCAACACGTTTTGACCTATCTGCATCACTAAATCATTCCAACTATTCTGCCTTTATGTCTGTCAAACCACAACAACTCTTGCTTTGGCATCATAGACTTGGGCATCCAAGCTTTAAACTCTTGTATTCAACTCTTAAACATGTATTTTCATCTCTTACTTTATCTTTGATTGATGGGTGTTGGGTTAAGATAGCTTAATCCCGGTTAATTAATTCAATTACCCAAGTTGATTAATTATGTTAAATTACATGCAAATCGTGAAGGAACCAACAAATCACCAATTAAACTAAATGCAGTAGAAATTAAATTGACACAGTGATTTGTTAACAAATGGGGAAAACCTCTCGCAAGGCAAAAACCCCACCGGGTGATTTTAAGGTCACCACTCCCAAGAATCTACTAATCAACAATCATGTAGTTACAAGTATAAGGAATCTTACCACTACCCTGGCCTATCCCAAAATACCGACCTACAGTTGAACCTTTTCTTTAATACCCAATTGAACTTGATCTTGTAGTAGCCTTCTTTCCTTTGATGCACAAATCTCCAATTTGTGACTAACCCTTTTATATGAATCCCAGTACGTGACTAACTCCAACAACTTGAATGGATGTTATTGGCTGCAAAGTTCTTCATTTCATCAACAATGAAGATCAGGAAGCATTTGGTTACAAAACCCTATGGTGTACAAACACAGTAGCTTCTTACTAAAAAAAAAAAAAACTCTTGGTCTCTGTATCCGTGTGTGACAACTCTTAAAATAAGTCTTATATATGTCTAGGGTTGTGAGAAAAGAAACCCTAAACAAGTACATAAGCTTGGGCCAAATTTTAGATTTGGAAAACTGAAAATCATAATTCTCGATAGATCGAGCTTCTATCGAGCCATCTATCAAGCTTCTCATTTAGCCTTGGCAATAGTATCTGTCGAGATTTAATGAAATAACTTTTCTTCGCTTGTTTCTTAGATCAATCTTCATGTCTTTAATACGAACACTTGATATGCTTGAACAATATATTTCTTGATGTATTAAACCTAACTTAGATTTACCCAATTACAAGTAAAGTATATTTTGTCAAAGAATTAGCCACTTATATAAAATTATTACCCTAACAATGAGGTTTCGTTCCTCTTGTGAGTTTTGTATAAGTGCTAAGATGTACAAACATCATTTGAATAAAACTCCTATTGTATGCACTTCTGTCTTGATATTATTCATAGTGATGTTTGGGGTCCTTCTCCTATTACATCTTTTCTTAGTTTTAATTACTATGTGATATTTGTTGATGACTACACTCGTTTCACTTGGTTCATTTTACTTAAGCATAAGAGTGAGGTCTTATCTATCTTCAAACACTTTAAGTCTCTTGTTGAAACTCAACACTCCACTAAGCTCAAAGTTTTAAGAATTGATAATGGGTCTGAATATAATAATTTTGATTTTGCCTATTGTTCTGAGAATGGTATTCTTCACCAAACCTCTTGTCCTCACACCCCTGAGTAGAATGGTGTTTCTAAAAGGAAACACAGGCATATAGTTGAAACAGGTTTAGCACTTCTCTATCAATCCCATCTCCCATACAATTACTGGACATATGCCTTTTCTGTTGTTGCCTATCTTATTAATAGGCTTCCATCTTCTGTTTTGAACTTTCAATCCCCATGGGAAAGACTTTATTCTAAGCCTCCACCTTTCCAAGCCCTTAAAGCTTTTGGTTGTGCTTGTTATCCCTATCTCAGACCTTATAACCAGAATAAATTGCAACTTAGACCCAAACCTTGCATTTTCCTTGGCTATCCACCTTTGTCTAAAGGGTATATCTGTTTAGATCCATCCACTAACAGAATCTATATTGCTTGCTATACTATATTCAATGAATCTCTATTTCCTTTTACTCTTGACTCTGCCTATACAAATCCACATCTTCCTTTCTCTTCTAGTTTCTCTCAATGGTTTTGTCACTCTCAATCTTCACCTGATACTCTTGATACACCTGCTCCTACATTTGCACTTTGCCTGATCTTACCTCTACATCTGCTTTACTTGATCTTACCTCCTCTATTTTACCATCCTTTCTTTCTTCTTCTTGGCCTATTCCATCTGTTCCCTCTCCCACTGACACTCCTTTGATTGTCATTGCTTCCACTTCCACTCCCTTGTCTGTTCCTACTGATCCTGAGTCTTCTTCTCCATCTTCTGATATTGTTTCCTCCACTAATATTGTTCCTGTCACTCAGAATGCTCACCCTATGATTACAAGGTCTAAGTATGGTATATATAAGCTTAAAGCTCTGCAGGTTAAATGTGATTACATTGTGATAGAACCCCCTTCCTTTGCGGTTGCTTCTATAAACTCTCAACGGGTGGCTGCAATGGATGTTGAATTTCAGTCTTTACAAAAGCAGAAGACTTAGTTATTAGTTCCTTTTTCCTCCTCATAAGAATATTGTCACTTGTAAATGGGTTTATAAGTTGAAGAGAAATAGTGATGGCTTTATTGCTAGGCACAAAGCTAGATTAGTAGCTAAAGGGTATCTTAATTTAGCAATTTGGTTTGGACTATGAGGAAACTTTTAGTCCAGTTGTTAAGCCTACTACTGTGAGGCTTCTTCTTGCTTTGGTTGTCAACAATGGCTAGAAGTTAAGGCAACTGGATGTTAGTAATGCCTTTTTGCATGGTATTCTCAAGGAAGAGGTCTATATGGCTCAACCACAAGGATATGTTGATCCAGCGTTTCCTACGCATGTCTGTCTTCTCCACAAAGCTCTTTATGGCCTTAAACAGGCTCCTAGAGCCTAGTTTGAGAGATTTACCACATAATTACTTCATATTGGTTTCTCTGCTTCTGGTGCTGATGGTAATCTTTTCATTTTGAAGCATGGTTCATATCTGGTGTTTCTATTGCTATATATGTTGATGACATTATAATCACAGGCAACAATCAGTCCCTTATCTCTTCACTTATTTAGCTTCTTAGATCTAATTTTTATCTCAAGGACCTTGGTCTTCAGATTGATTATACCTCTTCTAGTCTTTTTGTGCATCAGACAAAATATGCCTCTGATTTGCTTCAAAAGTTTGCAATGACTAATTGCAAGCCTTGTAAAACACCATGTTCTCCTAATCATGAGCATCTTCTTCCAAATGATAGTCCACTTTTGCCTAATCCTAAATCCTATAGAAGCTTGGTTGGAGTTTTGCAATGCCTTACATTTACTAGGCCGGATCTTTCCTTTGCTGTTCAACAAGCTTGCCAATACATGAGCAACCCCACTTAGAATCACCTTTAGGCTGCTAAGAGAATTCTTAGGTACATTCAAGGGACTCCTCATTATGGCCTTGCTTTCACTCTTGGTCCTTCTACTTTGTCTGCATATAGTGATGTAGACTGGGCTGGGATCTAGTTAATCGTAAATCCATCACTGGTATTGTGGTTTTCTTTGGCAATTGTCCAATTACCTGGTCTGCTAAGAAACATGCTACTGTTTCTTGGTCTTCCACAGAAACTGAATATCGTGCCTTGGCCTCTACAGTAGCTGAGTTATGTTGGATTCGCATGCTTCTTTATGATCTTGGTATTTTTCTTCCTCAACCTCCTTTACTTTGGTGTGACAATGTGAGTGCTTTGGCTATTGCCTTGAATCCTGTATTTCACGCTCGAACCAAACACATGGAGGTTGATTACCATTTTGTTTGTGAGAGGGTGCTCAAATGAAGAAGATGATGACACTGTTCCAATGGTAAAATCCAAAACGGTATCGTCTGTCCAGATTGTAAAATGCAAGTCTCGCCTAAAGCAAAATGCTATCGTTCCTCATTAAGACTAACGGTGTCATTTTCGCTGCATTAGACTTCAGGCTGTTGAGTTCAGTTATCACACGTGTGGAATTCTGATGTAACTGTTCCCGTATTTCACTCTCTCTCTCTCTCATATATATATTTTTTGATAAACCTCTCTTCTTCATATATATTGTAACAACAGAGACTCATAACTGTAATTAATCTTTGATAATTGTAATTCAAGAAAGTTCTTCTCTTTGTATTCTTTTCTTTTCTGTGTGTGTGAGTGTGAGTGTGAGTTCTTTACAATCATGAAGCAAACAATTCCTTTCAACATGGAAATGTAGAATAAAATACATGAGGATGTATTATATTATGATGTGATCACCACATGCATTTCCATGACTGCAACATGATAATAAGGCATATCCATCGGTGATTCGGTGCAACGTGCGTCAGTGCATGCCCATATGGGAATCCCATTTCACCGATTAATGACAGAAAATAAAAATATAGCTTTTAATTAATGTTGGACCAGTTCAATTTTGTTCTTTGTTGCCAACCAACAAGAATATATCAAACTCATTTCTTGATCAATAAAAGCCGTACAACGAATCAAAAGTACTTAAATCATCATCAAACAAGGAAAGAAAAGTAGTGAAAAGACAATCAAATCAATAATGCCTAGGAAAACTGCCATGCCTCATTGTTCCCGTTGAAAAGCACGAATACATAAGAAGAACCACCATTAACTTCAGCAAAAAGAGAACCACCATTAACTACATGTTGTGCAGTCCTTGAGCAGCCGCTGCTACAGCACAGTCCCTGGGTTGAAAGCCAACTCTCTCATGCTCCAAGTCATACACAACCTCTACATTTTGCTGTTGGAAGCTCCCAAATACTCCAGCTGGGCCGTAAATATTATCATCCTCGTTATCCATGCTTTGGAACAATAGGCACTTCACCACCGTGGACTCACTAGGGGCTCCCATGGCATAGAAGTGATTTCCTTGAGGCAAAGTAAGGCTCACATTGTTTAGGAAATGGAAAGTTATTAGAGGAAGATCATCGATAAAGGTATTATTATTTTTGCATGGGACTTTATAACAAAGATCAAATCCTGATCTCATCTCTACATCCTTGGCTCTAGGATAGGTTATGGCTGACTGGAGAGATGAAAGAATTTGTGAATACAATGGCTCAGGAAGGTGAGTATAAGTGGTTCCCGAATCCATCATCATAGCCCCATTACCTCGTGAATCAAACTCCCTTAAGTTTAAGGGCACTTTGATTGCACTGACAACATTGCCAATGGTTATGGCCTCTAGACCAATACAGTAGAGATTGGGATAAATGGGACTCCTCAACATTGGTGTGAATTGCAAATTGTCTTTAGAAGATATAGCAACATCTCCTACAACCAATGGGCTGGATATATTTGGGTTATTTGCAAACTTGAAGGACAAAAAGCAATGAGAGAAGCCTATTTTTAGGAACCCTAGTTGTGAAGGCAAAGAAAGTGTACCTCTACCAAACCCTGCAATACCAATGGGTTCTTTATATGTGGACCCAACACACCCAAAACAAAACTTTGGAATTTCCCTAGTGGCACTAGGGCTATTTCCATGAACCATAAGTGTATCCCTAGTTAGTGCCCCAGTGACAACCCGACCAGCCCCATAGGTATAAGCAAATAAAGGGCATGGTCTAGGACATGTGGATTTGAGAAGGGTAGCCAATGAGCATCCAGCCATAGTACATGTGTCATAGTCACTATCAGAGCTATGGATGTCATTGCAAAAGGAGCTACCACAAAGGTCCCTAGAAGATGAAGAAGAAAAAGATGGAGAGAAAGCTGCAATAGTCAACTTATTGTTCCTATATTCATCACACTCAATACAATCAAAAGATACATTCCCACAAGGAACCCAAGTGAGGTCACTCCCAGTATCCATGTATACTTGAATGACTTGTGGAGGTGACCCCAAATTAAGAGAGATTAAATACCCATTTGTAATCTCCCTCAATGGTTCCATCATGTCTAAAATTTCAGAAGGTTTCTTTGATGAATTCCTAATCCTAGAGGCTCGTGGTATTGGAGGAAGGGAATTCCTAGAATACTGAGCCATACCAAGGACCATTGGGTTATGGTTTCTCTCTTTTGCTAGAGTTTGGTTGAAATTAAACATGGAAGCTGTGAGTAGAATGAAGAGGAGAAAGGTGGCAATTGTGATAAAATGTGCTGCCATTATGGCCTTTGCTTTGCGTTTAGGTATGTTGAGATGAATAGCGTTTGTTAGTACTAAGTATTTATAGAAAGAATTTGCGCTGATCTGGTTAATTTACAATCTGAAGAATTAGGGTTTGTGATACGATAAAATTGAGTAACAGATGTCTCATGCATGGATGAGAAAGAAGAGGATTAATGGTCTGAGTATGCCTTTCCCAAAAAAAAAAAAAAAAATTCTTAGTATGACATGAGTGTATATAAAATGTGTGCCTATGTTAACTCGAGGAAAAAAAAAAACATGGAACTTTCAAAAAAGAGAAGGATAAATTAAGAGTCCATTTACTAGTGTTATTCTAGTAATGTTATTTGTATTTTTTGAAAATAATATAGATGAAAAAATGTATATAAATACATAAAATATTATTTAAAAACTGAAAATTTTTGTTTAAATACATGTCTTAACCCTAAACAGCAATACTGGCATGAGGTGTTCGCTAACTGTATGAAAAAACATAAGTGCCTAAAAAAAGATCGGAGATCACTTGAAAGCCTATAAAATAAAGAGCACGTGAAATCCGATCTTTTTTATGGATGAATACATTCAGAGTGAAGAGGATCGCATATGTTTTTGTTGTATGGATGTAATTAATGGAATATTGACTCAAAAATACACCCAAGTACAACTGTGTCAGAGATGGTGGAGGCCACCTACTAATTACGTGTAATTAAGGTTTGGATATATATATATATATATATATATATTCCTTTTTAAGTTTTAAATTTAATTACTTGAACAAAGTATATTCCATGTGATACCCAAAAAAAAAAAAAAAAAAAAAAAAAAAAAAAAAAAACTTCCATGTGCTAGCGGTCCAGAGCCCATCTCGTAGGAGAAAATTTATGGACACAATTCTTTAGCCATAATTTTTACTACAATCCTTATGAAGTTGAGTATGAATGATAAGAAAAAATAATGGATTCATATAAAAGTGATAAATAATTATTTATAGTCTACCACATTAAAATTATGACCCAAAAATTATAGTCCTAAAAGAACTTATATTGTAGCGTTTTTAAAGAGTTGATAGGTTAAAGCTAGATTATGCTAAGAGTTTGTAACTTATATGTTACTTTTTGGTATTCCTAAAGAAGAAATTTAGGGTTTAAATCTATTGTAATTATCGAATTATTGAGTAGAAATGCTAAAACTAGATTATAATTCTAATCTTACATTAAGAAGCGCATATAAAACTGAGTTCTAAAGTTTAAATGATTAAGAAAAGGATAGTTTAAGCTTTATTCCACTCTTGAGTGAATGTCCATAAAGGGATGTGTGTTTAACTGTTGGTCTCAGCTAACTTTTAATTAAATTCATTAAAATAATAAGTACTAATATTCTATATCTAAAAAATAATAATTTGTAGAAGAACGATGAAATATGAAGAATGAAATAATAACTCTCAACTTGACTGTTCTCATGACCGGTTCACAGTTAACCCAAAACATGGTTAGATTATTTGGTCTGATCTGAGTTTGAAAACCTTGTTTTAAGGCTGGAAATCAATTAGAGACGTTTGCAAAGATACTCAAAATAAGCAAAAAAAATAAAATAAAATAAAATAAAAAGAAGAAAATTCATGGTCTCGAATTCACAAATGAAAGGAAAATCTACAAAGAATCTCTTTAAAAACCAGTTGTTGAATCAATTCGTAACTCTCAACTACAAGTTTTATGACATTTTGGTATTTTGTAACTTTTATTATGACTAGAGCCAATAACAAATTTACAATTTTAAGTGGGATTTTTTTTATCCATTTAATTTTTTTTATTTAAAATAAATACTTCTTATTTATTTTATTACATTTAGTTTTTATTAACATCTAGTTTTTAAATGATAATATGAGTAATCCATTTAATGTTCTTGTGACATAATTGATTTTAGGTAATATTTTATCAATTTTAACTTTGAAAAACTTCTTTTTACAAAAATAATTACGATAAGTTTGTCAAAAAAGAAAAGAAAAGAAAAGAAATAATACGTACACCCTCACCATTTTAAAGACAATATGAAGCAACCTCCATGAAGCAATCTTACCTATCAATAGACTAAAAAAATCAATAACACTGATTAATCAATAAGAATTTGTAAAATTTTGGATGAAAATGATGCAAGACAAACTATAACCATGTAGTGCAAAATAATAATAATAGTAGTAGTAATAATAATAATAACCAAAAATAGGAAAACCACAATACAAAACTTAGAATTCAGCACCTAGGTTTAGTTAAGGGTCACCACCGAGTAAAAGAGAATCTATAGAAGATAATAATAGGAGTATGCATGGATTAGGTTGGGTTGGATTAATAAGTTTTTTTAACCTAATCTATCATGGTGGGTTAAAAAAAAGTCCAACCCAACCCATCACAGGAGTCAACCCAACCCACGTGGATCAGGTTAGGTTGGGTTGGACAATTTTTTTTTAAATTACTATTATTATTATTAAATTGAACATTAGAACAATACCACTACAAATAAGAACAAATCTTTAACTAAATAATCATGAGCATAAAACCAAACAAACACAAACTATACGAGGAGAATTTAGGGTTTCATTTATGACGAGGGGCAAAAAAGTAAATAAAAAAATTGTATAATATATATAAGTATATAAAATTTTAAATAGATATATTAAATATAGATGAGTCCGATCAAGTTATGCGGATTTGTGAATCTTATAACTCAAGCCTAACACGACCATTGTTAAAAAAATTTGCATAACCCAACCTAACCCACTAACCTTTAAAAACTGACCTAATCTGTTAGGTTAGGTTGGATTAAGTCAGTTTTAGCGGATTCCTTGCACACCTTTGGTTAATATTTAGAATTGGCTGGAGTTAACACCATACCATTAAGATAATTGCAAGAGAAGTTTTATATATCATCAAAATAATATGTCTCCAAAAGATTTAGAGTAGACAGCGGCATTCCTACCCCTTCCGATAAGCCAAACTTCCCTTCAAATCTTTAATTCCAAAAAAAGAAAAGAAAAGAAAAAGAAAGTGTATTGCTGGTGTTAACTTGGTAATTGAGGTCCCCCATTTGAAGTTTCGAACAGATCATCTGCAACATATACTGGAACCTGTCGAGGTGATGGAGATGACGCAAAATCCACAAAATGGGGGCATCACCTATTATTTTTTGAACCACTTACAAAGTACTATATAATCTCAAAAAAGTAAAAAGAAGTATATAATTACAGGTTTACAACCCATGACATGTACTTTACACCTTTTTCTTTTATATAAAATCAAAAGGGTGTTTCATTGTTAAAATAAGATACTGGAAACAGGGGCGGCGGAGCCAGTGCAGGATGAGAGGGGTCAATTGACCCCCCGACCCTGCCCCAAATTTCCTTTTTTTTTATTATTATTTAATGTGTGTAGCGGTAGAAGGTGGAGATTTAATTAAAACTGTGATAAATAGCACGTGTCTAATTGAGCTGCATTAAAAACTCCTTCAACTACATGTTTCAAAACAAAATTGTAAAAGTGGTGGAGCCACAGTAAGCAACCGCCTTTTTTGGTGTGTATATATCTTCATATCTTTTTTAAAAGTCAAACTCAATTGATATATCACATATCTTCATATCTTTTTCCACTTTATCAATATTTTTAGTGTTCAAAATTTATAAAAAGAAAAACAATGATAAAAAATAAACTTAAATAAAGAAGAAAAACACCTCCCAAAAACTAGAATATGACTAAAACACCCCCCAAAACCTAAAAAATTGCCAAAATACCCCCTAAACATGAAAATGTCCAAAATACCCCTAAAGCCTTAAAATGACCGAAATATCCCCCGAAACCTAAAAAATGACTAAAATACTCTCCAAACCTGGGTTGATTGGTGGGAATTCGCATGTCCTTGCCACTAGGATACCCAGAACTTTCTTGATATAATTTGTACAAATTAATATTTAATATCTAATGTAGATATAGTAATAAAAAAGCTCTTACTATGGTTTGAACTTGGGCCAAATATTATCACATGCGTGTCTTACCACTAAACTAGTGTAATTGTACATAAATCCTAGTATTATGCTTGTGCGATACACGGCTTAATTAAGAATCAATGTGTAAATTAATAAAAAAAATTATTTTAAATAAAATAAAATTGATAATAAAAATAAAGTAATCTTTTACTCTATTTAAAAAAAAAAACAAAGTAACATTTTACTTTAAACAAAATTTCAACCAAGGTAAACTTCAACAAAAAAAAAAAAAAAAAAGTTGATAAGAAGTTGTTTCTATTTAAAACAATAATTTTAAGTTATGAAAAAGATGATATAAGCAAAAAAAGCAAAAATCAAAATTAAAATCCAATACCTTAAAAATCAAGTTGTTAACGTTAATTACAAAATTTTATTTTTTGTTATACCATAAAAATCATGTTGTTAATTAAGGTTATTAGCTTCTTTTTTTTTTTTAATCCAAAAAATTGATATTTATCCAAAACAATTAAATTAAAAAATATATATTTGGGAAAAAGTAGATAACAAATTTATTAGCAATTCCTCCTTGTGTGTATATCCTCCCAATGAAAGTCATTTTTTATGTTTATTTTATATAAATGTTTTCTTTTCACGTAGTAACTAAAAATTAGAAAGTTGCTACTTTTTTTTATAATACACTATACGTATATAAAAAAAAGGATTAGATGGATTTGATAAATAATTATACGGATTAGATGAAGAATTTGGATTATAACACACCACACTAAAAAATAAGGATTAGATGGATTAGATGAAGAATTTGGATTGTAATCAAATTAAGATTTTTATCAACATAGAAATTATAGGAGAAGAAAAATTATATATATATATATATAGTATTATTGATAAATTATAGGGTAAATTACAAAGTTGGTCCCTATGCTTTATATCATATTTCAATTTGGTCCCTAAGCTTTCAATTGTATCAATTTAGTCTCTAGCCTTTCAGTGTTGCGTCAATTTAGTCCATGTCGTTATGTTTTGGATGAAAATTGCTAACGTGGCAAACAACTCAAATAAAAAATAATTTTTTGCCATGTCAACGGACACCTATACCGCAATGTCAATTTTTTTTTATTAAAAAAAAAAAAAAAAAAACACTAAACTAAACTAACTTAAACAGTTTGAAACATTTTTTGACTGAATTGAACCTCCATAGCTAAACCTTCAATACTCCGTTCTTCTCACTTGTCTCCTTGAACTCGTCATCTCCTTTTTCACTCCCTTTATTTTCACCCTTTCTCCCTCTTTCGCTCGAACTCAGGAAGGACTCCACTGGACCTTCGCTGTTGCTATTACTCTATCACTCTGTTTCCTTTCTGATTCAAGTTCAATATAGGAATTGAATTTTACAGTAAATCCAACGGTAATTTTCAAGGAAGTACCAAACTATTGGAGGAATATCAAAGGTTAGCAAAAGTCAACAACACTCCTAGTTTTGTAACCTTTTATTTGTTTTTATCCTCTATTTTGTTATTATCCTAGACACACAAAACCTAGGTTAGTTTTGTGTCTCCAAGACTTTTGTATACTCATGATCATGATTCAATTTTAATAAAATTTCTATCATTTACTCAAAAAAAAAATTTGTTAGGACATATGTAGAACTTTTTAGAACATATGTCATTTAAAATTGGCTAATCTTTTGATAAAACACACTTTACTTGTAATTTGGTAGATCTAGGATGTGTTTAATACTTCAAGGAACAAGAGTTCAAGTCTAAGTATTCAAGCCATGCAAATCTGTCCAAGAATCAAGTGAAGAAGTGTTGTTCATTAAAGTTCGACAAATAGCTTAATAGATAGCTCGACAGATGTATCTATCGAAATTTAATATTTGAAGCTCAACAGATAGCTCGACAGTTGTATCTATCGAGAATTATGAAATTCAGATTTCTAGATTTGTTTTTCACGCATATCCAAGTTATTTATGTAGGGTTTCTTTTCTCACAATCCTAGACATATATAAGGATTATTTTAAGGGCCGTCTTAGTGGATGCAAAGGTTGTCACACTTGTTGTTACATGCATATTGTGACCGGAGACAATCTGCCCTAATTTATCTTTCTCTTGAAGAAACTGCTGTGTTTGTATGCTGTAGGATTTTGTAACCAATGAGCTTCTTGATCTTCATCGTGTGAATGAATTGATGAACTTTGCAGCCAACATCCTTCTCAAGTTGGTGTTGTTAGTCATATACTGGGAACTGTGCATCGATTGGTTAGTCACATACCTGGAGCCGTGCATTGAAAGGAAAGATTGTTACTACATTGCAAGTCCAATTGTGTATTGGAGGAAGGGTTCAATTGTAGGTTGGTATAAGATATTGGGATTCCTTTACTTATAACCGCTTGTTTTAATAATAGTGAATTTTCGGGAGTAGTGACCTTAAATTCACCCGGTGGGATTTTGCCTCGATGGTTTTCTCCATTCGTAAACAAATCACTCTTGTCAAATTTAATTTCCGCTGCATTTAGTTATTTGGTGATTTGTTTGTGCTACCACGCGTATTGTATGTTAATTGACTTAATCAATTCACTTGGTTAATTAATTGGTTAATTTACCTAAAGGGTTAATACATTCTTGGACTATCAAGTGTTATCAGAGCGAGCACACTCTGATTAGGGTTAATCTTTGCTGTGTGATCCATTCACCCTTATAGTCATGGTTGCAACTGGCATGAAAAGATTTTTTGTTTCAAATACATCTTGTTTTTCTAATCTCTATTTGATTGAGTGTTTCAGAAAATGAAAGTCTAAAAGTTATTTGAAATATATCATGATGATTATTGGAAAAGATCTTAGTATGACAAAGAAGAAACTAGACTGTCTTAGAATGAAAATGTGCAGAGAAGTTCATCTGAGAAGAGTGAAAGTTAAAAGTTTTGTTTCTTAAATGGCAGATGAGAGAAAACACCATTCCTACTGTTTTGTCATATAAACATAAGGTGTGCTTCATGATGAAGTCCGCATTTAAGGTAATGGACACATGTTTGTGGTACCTTGACAGTGATTGTTTAAGACACATGACTGGAAACCGCTCTCTCTTTAAGGTTTTCGAGTCTAAGAAAGGTGGTAATGTCACTTTCAGTGATGGGAGCAAATCACAAATTAAAGGGAAGGAAACCATCTCTTTACTTGGACTGCCAGACATTACAAATGTGCTATATGTAGAAGGTCTGAGAGTAAACTTGTTGAGCATAAGTCAGATATATGATCAAGACTTTATGGTGCTGTTCTCAAAAGGGAAATGCCTTATATTGAATGAGTCTGGGAAGAAACTCATAAGCGGTGTACGCACTCTAGATAACTGTTATGGACTGGTGCCCAATGCTGATATTGTGTGCAATAGCATTTGTTGGCCAAATGAAGATCTATAGCACCAAAGGATGGGACATGCAAGCTACAAACATCTTTCAATTGTATCTAAGCATGAATCAATTTTGGGGATACCAAAGCTCAGTAGAGTGAACAATGTTGTGTGTGGACCATGTCAGCTTGGAAAACAGACAAAAGCTAAACATCCAGGCACCCAAACATCAACTACATCTAGACCATTGAAGCTACTACATCTAGATCTCATGGGTCCAACTAGAACCAAATCTTTTGGAGGAAAGAGATATATCATGGTTGTGGTAGATGATTTCACTAGGTACACTTAGGTCATTCTTCTAAGATCCAAGTCAGATGCTCCTGAACACATTGAAGCCTTGTGTACAAGATTACAAAATGAGAAGAGCTTGAAGATTGATTGAATTTGAAGTGATCATGGTAAAGTATTCGAGAACTCATACATGGAATCCTTTTGTACTAGATCAAGTATATTTCAAGAATTCTCTAGTCCTATTACTCCTCAGCAAAATGGTGTAGTAGAAAGAAAGAACAGAGTCATTCAGGAGATGGCTAGAGCCATGTTGTATAACAAGGATATGGCTAGAAATTTGTGGGGAGAAGCTGTCAACACTGCATGTCATACGGTTAACATGGTGTATTTCAGACTTGGTACCAAGAAGACTCTCTATAAGTTATGGAATGGAAGAAAGCTAAATGTGAAGTATTTCAGAATCTTTAGAAGTACTTGTTTCATCCTTAAGGATAGAGAGAATGTGAAAAAATTTGATTCTCGAAGCGATGAATGAATATTTTTGGGATACTCCTTTACTAGCAAGGCTTATCAGGTATACAACAAGAGAACCAAGAAGGTGATGGAAACAGTCAATGTTGTTATTGATGAAGTTTCAGAGCCTGGTTCTAAGAAAATTAGTGAGGAGATCCCTAAGGAAATTCTTCCTCCTGAGCCTAAGGGTGTTCAAGAAATAGTTGATCAAGAGCCCGCATCTCTAAGTACTCCAAGTGGTGTAGAAGTTTCAGCAGACATTCCTACCTCACCTGATTTCAAATCTCATGAAGAGAAAGGACCTTCCTTAAGGATTAAGTTGAATCATCCTCCTCAAGTTATTATGGGAAATATGAATGAACTTACACTAAGAAAGCGTACAGTTGATAAATGTGTTATTAACTTTGTGTCTTATTCTTGCTATTTGTCGCAGGTTGAACCCACCAAGGTTGAGGAAGCTCTTCAGGATGAAAGCTAGGTTGAGGCTATGCATGATGAACTGCTTCAATTTCAAAAGAATGATGTCTTGACCCTAGTACCTCAACCAGAAGGAGAGCACATCATTGGCACAAAGTGGATATTCCGCAATAAGACTGATGAAGAGGGAAATGTGATCCACAACAAGGCTTTTATTGTGGCTCAAGGATACTCTAAAATGGAAGGAGTAGACTATGATGAGACATTCACTCCTGTAGCTCACATGGAATCCATTAGGATTCTCCTAGCCCTGGTGTGCCACTTGAAGTTCAAGCTTTACCAAATGGATGTAAAGACTGCTTTCTTGAACGGATTTCTTGAAGAAGATGTCTATGTGGCTCAGCCTAAAGGATTCATTGATCCATACTTTCTGGATCATGTGTTGTACCTCAAGAATGCACTCTATGGATTAAAGCAAGCACCCTGAGCTTGGTATGATCGGTTTACACGATACTTGGTCTCACATGGTTTCACAAGAGGAAAAACTGATCAAACACTTTTCATCAAGAGGGAAGATGGTGAGTTGATAGTTGCACAAGTATATGTTGATGATATCACCTTTGGGTCTGTAAAGGATGAACTTGCTCATAATTTCTCCAAACTCATGCAAGCTGAGTTCGAGACGAGAATGATTGGAGAGTTGAATCACTTCCTTGGGTTGCAGATCCATCAGCAAGAGTTAAGTATATTCCTATTTCAATCTAAATATGCTAAAAATCTTGTGAAAAAGTTTGGTTTGGAATCTACTAATTCTGTTAGAACCCCCATGAGCCTAAATGTTAAACTTACTGTTGATTTGTTGAAAAAAAGTGTTGATTCTTCTTTTTATAGAAGCATGATAGGTAGTCTTCTTTACGTAACTACTAGTAGATTTGACATTAGTTACAGTGTGGGAGTGTGTGCTAGATATTAGGCTAATCCCAAAGAGTCTCATATGATTGCTTTGAAAAGAATCATAAAGTATGTCAAAACCATTGTCGATTTCGATGTGTGGTATAGCAAGGACACTAATGATGTCTTAGCTAGGTATTTTAACGCAGACTAGGTTGTGAATGCAGATGATAGAAAGAGTACTTCGAGGGGTTGTTTTTATGTGGGTAATAATCTTGTCTCCTAGATGAGCAAAAAGCAGAATTCCATCTCATCGCCGCCGGTAGCTGCTGCACCCAACTTCTATAGATGCAAAAACTTCTCCTTGATTATGGTATTCTTCAAGAACATCTTGCCATCTATTGTGACAATACCAATGCCATTAACATCTCTAAGAATCCTGTTCAACATTCTTGAACAAAGCATATAGAGATTCGACACCACTTCATTCGGGAGCTTGTCGAAGATGGTACTTTTACTCTTAAGTTCATTCATACTGATGATCAGAAAGCTGACTTGTTCACCAAACCTCTTGATAGCAAACAGTTTGAATTCCTACGCCAAAACATTGGTATAATCTCCATGGAGTGATCTCTCCTCTTTCTCCTCCTCTCTTATACATTTGCATCTAGTTTTATGCTATGTTTTGTTTAACATGTTTTTGTTTTTTTGTTGTTAGTTTTTTGCCTTATTTTTTTTTTTCATAAAAAAAAAAGTTAGAAAAATACAAAAACAGTGTGTGTTTTGTGTACATTGGTATTTGTGTATCTTGGATGACCATTGAAACAAAGTTTTCTAAACTTTATATCTTTTGTAACTTAGATGAGCATCTCAATGCATAACTAAGCAAGTGAGATTTGTGGTTCGTGTTTGTGATGAGTACGATTAAGTAATATCTTGTACTTAACACTCACATCATTCTTTTTGACGGGAAGGACTAAAAAATCCTAAGAGAAAGACATAAATAACCATCTCACCACTAATGCCTGTCAATTATGAATAATATCTGTATGCTTTCGCATAACAAAATTGATGTTTAAACTTAACATAATTGGGTATTTCTTTTCTCTCTCCTATATGCTCATGCATGATATGTAAAAAGAAAAAGAATATGCAAGGAATATCAAAAGAAAAAAGAATTAAAATACTTTTAAATATGGTTGCAAGCGTGTTTTTAAGAGATGTGTGAGTTATAGGATGTATCTTGAAGATGATAGTCTCAATCAAGTAGTTATGATTGTATGTGAGTTAAATTGATTTTCTCATATCTAAAATTGTCATAACATGAGACACTTATGCAATCTTGCGATATTTTTTCACACACAACACGCAAAATTCTTTACTATTTGTGATACATGTGCAGGTACAATGTGATTTGGCTATCACAAATAATACATGTGTTAATATATACTCACTAAACTGTCTTGACTTGTTTTTGAAATATAAAATTAGTTAGATTTGTTTTGTGTGTGTGTGTGTGTGTGTTTGGATCTTAAATGCTTTGCATTTTTCTTGTTGAGAGATGTTTTTTAGAGCTTAAAATGTTGTTTGGATCCTTGGTTTTCATTCATTTTTGTGTTTTTCTCCTCTTTGAAAAACAGTTTTTATCAAGCTTGAGTACTAGGGATGGCAATTTTACCCCATCCCGCTTGACCTGTCCCTCCCCACTTCGCCCCATGCGGGTTTTCCCCACCCCACAAAGGTGGTGGGGTGGGGATGGGGCGAGATTTTAGACCCGCACCACAGGACGGGGTGGGGATGGGTTTACACATTTTAGACCCACCTCGCCCCGCCCCGCCCCGCATTAATAAGGTTTAAAAGGTAATTTTTTCATACCCTAAAACTCTACTATTTAAAAAAAATATCATCATCTTATTTTATTTAAGTGGAGATTCTTTTTGAAGAACCAGAAAATTTTTATTTTGTTATGTATTAGGAGTTTGAATTATTTTATTGTGTCATACTATGAGATTTTTGTTGTGATATTATATTGTTAAATATTTAGATAATATTATTTAGCATTTGCTAAAACTTAGTTTGATTCGATAGAATAAATTTATTTATAATTTCAAGTATATTTTTATTATTGAAACATGTCATTTTATTTGAAAAAATGGTAATAGTTGTAGGGAAAATTAACAAGAAATAAAGTTTTACTATGTAGGGCGGGGCTTCGTGGGTCTTCGCGGGGCCTTAAGGGGTGGGGAGGGGGCAAGAAATTTTCCCCATCATACGAGGTGGGGTAAGAAAAATCCATGTGAGGTGGGGGCAAAGATCCCATCCTTCGGCCCCGCCCCATTGCCATCCCTAAGCTCGACAGCTTTTTGACAGATCTTGACAAATAGCTATCTATCGAGACCCTTAGACTTCTTTTCTTAATAGATCTTATCGCATCTTCGATCCATTGAAGCTTTCTAGAATATGTCTCAATAGCATCTCGAAAGATTCTCGATCCATCGAGAACGTTTTTGTCTGGCTGATAGATTCTCGATAGCTTCTCGATCCATCGAGGCTTTTTGCCATCGATAGATTCTCGATAGAACCTCGACAGATTCATCTGTCGAGAATTAGTGCTCGACAGAATCTTGATAGATCCTCGATCCATTGAGACGCGTTTTTTTTAAATAGATCCAACGTGAAATTTGTTTCACTTCTTTTCAATTTCTCTCAACAGAAAACTTTCTTTTTCTCTCTTAAACCTTCTCTTTTCTCTCTAAACCTCAAACCCACTTGGATTTCATCCTAGTGTGATATTTTCTTCACTGGTATGATCTCTTTTTCTCTCATTTTTCATGCATTTCATACATTTAGACCTAGGTTTTTGGGTTTTTGAAAATTGATGAGTATTTTGTGAATTTTTGGGTTGGGTTTTGCTTAAATGATGTTATATGATAATACATTACATTTCATTTGCATTTTTAACTATGTTTCATGCATTATAGATGTGTGTTTCTATGTTGGAACCTTGTGTGCTGGTAGGTTTGGATTAGGTTGAGCACATGATGAATTTTTTGTTGCACGTCATATGATCATGCATTATTCATGCATACGTACCTTTTCATTTCCTCTTTGGTACATTCTGTTGATTGGTGCTTTTCTGTTTCTCTCTCTCTCTCTCTCTCTCTCTCTCTCTCTCTCTCTCTCTCATAGTCTATGCATGGCACCCAAGCGTAAAATTACTCCGTCCCGAAACCCTCCTTGTTCCAGGGCATCTTCTTCTGATTCCACACCTTTCCATGTCAGGTTCCGTGATGAGAAGGCCCATCAGGACTTCTCACAGAACTTTTTCAAATGTGGCATTCATTCAAAACGCCACGTTATCTTATCGGACTTCTCCAATACTACTCTTCCAACTATCATACACAAGTGGGGTCGGGAATCTCTTTGTGAGATACTTGTGAGTTGTCCCTCCATGATCATATAGGAGTTTTACTCCAATATGCATAGTTTTGATTATTCTATACCTCATTTCATCACTTTTGTTCGAGGTACTCATATTGTAGTTACTCCAGAGCTTATCTTCGATGTGCTATATGTTCCGAGGGAATCACATCCTGATTATCCCGGATGTCCTCGTCTACGGACTGTGTCCAAAGACAAATTCTTGTCTCTCTTTTGTGAGACACCTTCATCATGGGGTGACCGTCAAAACACCTCATGCTCGGGTTTTGCAAAAGGTCCGAGGTTCCTGAATATGGTGATGACATTTGTTCTACATCCCTTGTCTCACTATAATTCTATTACTAAGCCTCATGCTAGCTTTTCGTTGTCCCTCATCAAGGACCTTACTATTGACTTTCCCTTTCACTTCATACTCTCTCTTATAGATGTCTATAAGGACACGACAACCTGTGATAAGCTTATCTTTCCTTTTGCTATCACAAGGATCATTCGCCACTCCTTTGTCTCTTATCCCGAGTCTGCTCACTTTATCGTTATAGGTGCCATTAACCCGGTGTTGGTTAGACGGAGCGAGGCCCAGCTTCAACCGAAGCGGCCATGGACCGAGATGGCGACTCTTCCAACTTATTCCACTCCATCCACCTCTGCTCTTTCTTCTTCCGCGGGTGGTGTGACGCTTGAGGTAATCATGGTGTAGCTTCAGCGTATGGATGCTCGCCTTGACACTCTCATTGATGAGATGAGTCAGGTGACCACCCGTGTGGGTCGTATTGCACGACGTCATGCTCGCCTTGGTGGCTTTGTTGCTTCTCCCTCTCCATCTCCATAAGCTTCAAAGGATAAGGACGATGATGATGGCTCCGGTGATGATGATGATGATGATGAGGATGAGGAAGCTAGTTCTTTCGGTGATGAGGAGATGACTGCTTCTTAGTGACTTGCCCTTTGTCATTCGTGACAAAAGGGGGAATAGTTTTGGGTATGGGAGTAGTCATGACTTAGGAAGAGAGTTAGCATATGACTTTTTGATAGAGGGAGTGTTTTTATTTTTTTTAGGGATGTAGTGAGGATTATTTGTACTTTTCTTTTCTTTTATCTTTAGATACATTATCCTTTTGTACATCGGTCTTGTGACCACTTAGTGATAGCAAACATTGTTTTTATCCTTGATATATATATTTGATGATGTTGTTATCAAATTTCACCTATCTCTCCATGTCTTGTTTCTTTTCTCTCTTTATACACATATTTCTTATTTATTGTATGCAATCTTTTATTTTTGTTTTACACTAAGATGCCTTGATGAGTTTTGTTTAAAGTGTTTCAGAAATACAGTTCGTCAAAATCTTTCATGCCATGAACTCTCTTCTTGCAAAGTTTTTCAAGAGTTTGTGTTAGGATTAGATTTTATTGTATTCAACAAGTGAGTATGAGTTGAGTGATTTATGACTTCTCTCATATTTCATTTTTTTGTTGTGGTTTTGTCACGGATTGTCAAAGGGGGAGATTGTTAGGACATATGTAGAACTTGTTAGAACATATGTCATTTAGAATTGGTTAATCCTTTGACAAAACGTACTTTACTTGTAATTGGGTAGATCTAGGATGTGTTTAATACTTCAAGGAACAAAAGTTCAAGTCCAAGTATTGAATCCATGAAAATTTGTCCAAGAATCAAGTGAAGAAGTGTTGTTCATTAAAACTCGATAGATAGCTCGACAAATGTATCTATCGAGATTTGATATTTGAAGCTCGACAGATGTATCTATCGACAATTACGAAATTTAGATTTCCAGATCTATTTTCCACACATATCCATGTTATTTGTATAGGGTTTCTTTTTCACAGCCTTAAACATATATAAGGATTATTTTAAGGGCCATCTCAGTGGATGCAAAGGTTGCCACACTTGTTGTTACATGCATATTGTGACCGGAGACAATCTGGCCTAGTTCATCTTTCTCTTAAAGAAGCTGTTGCGTTTGTACGCCGTAGGGTTTTGTAACCAAGGAGTTTCTTGATCTTTATCGTATGGATAAACTGAAGAACTTTGCAACCAACATCCTTCTCAAGTTAGTGTTGTTAGTCACGTACTAGGATCCGTGCATCGATTGGTTAGTCACGTATTTGGAGCCGTGCATTGAAAGGAGAGATTGTCACTACATTACAAGCCCAATTATGTATTGGGGTAAGGGTTTAACTATAGGTTGATATAAGATACTAGGATTCCTTTACTTGTAATTGCTTGTTTTGATAATAGTGGATTCTTGAAAATTGTGACCTTAAATTCACCCGGTGGGGTTTTGTTTCGGTAATTTTCTTCATTTGTAAACAAATCACTCGTGTCAAATTTAATTTCCACTGTATTTAGTTATTTGGTGATTTGTTTGTGTTACCACGCGTATTGCATGTTAATTGACTTAATCAATTTACTTGGCTAATTAATTGGTTAATTTACCTAAGGGGTCAATACATTCTTGGTCTATCATAATTGAAAACAACTAATAAATTCCCATATTACTTATTTTAAAAAAAAAAAAATACTAAATTGATCTTACAACGAATATAATATACTCCCCCTCAAGTTGGGACATATTTATCATATAGTCCTGACTTGTCACATGATAAATCTAAACAGGTCTTTCATAATGGTTTAGTGAACATATCGGCAGTTTTGCCTCTATAGAGACATGCCAAGTGACAATCACACCACTCTCCAATCTTTCTTAGGCAAAATGACAATTTTTATCTCTAATTTCTCTTTATGTTTGGTTCACTCATGGAACATTAAGTTGCAATATGAATTGTTGCCTCATTTTCACAATACATAGTCATGGACAACTGCACATCAAACGTAAAGCTCTTATAAGAGGTGTTAAATCCATATACGCTCACAAGATGTAGAAGCCATGACATATATTCGTCTTTTGCACTAGAACAGGACACAACACTGCTTACTTCTCCAAGTGATCAAGTTTTCTCATAGGATAGAGCATTATCCTATGGTAGATATCCTATCTATGGGTGACCCTGCTGAGTCTGAATCTGTAAAAGCTTTTAAATACAAATGACTATTGGCTGTATATAACAGTCTATTTCCTGGATGAGCTTTAAAGTACCTCACAATCCAAAGTACCACCTCCCTATACTGACTCACAACATTGAAGGAAAACATAGGTATTTGGTTGAGTAATGGTAGGATCATCTTACCAACCAAACAGCGATACCACTTAAGATTAGAGAATAACTTTGGATTCGTAAGCTGCTCTCCTTTGTATACTCTGTGTTCTGGGGTTTGCCCCCTTTTCGTTTTTTCAATGAATTATACACACACACACTCAATTTTTTGACAAACTAATTCCTTCCATTGAGGAGCAACATCAATACCTAAAAAATTACCTAACTTTATCAGATCTTTAGTTTGAAACAAAGTTTTAAGAAATGCCTTTAACTTGACAGCTCCTTTCTTGTCATCACTAGTAATAATGATGCCATCTTTATAGACTATCAATAAAATATTCTGATGCAGGACAACCAAAACTGATGCAATGCAACACAAATTTAACAAGAACAAAAAATAATATAAATCTAGGAATATACACTATGCCATTGAAAAATTTTCAACTGAAATTTTATTCATCATAAACTTGTTGTCATAGGAGTATGATTGCATTCTTATATAGACTCTTAGGACTAAACACTAATCCTAAATGACTTGAGTCAGAGCCTAATTATTGAATTGTGAAAATAACTTTAACTCTATGAAATTGAACAAAATACCAGTAACTTAATTTGATTGAGACCATCAAAAATAATTCTGGGAGATCTGTCATCAAGTACCTGAAATTTCTTTTTACCCAGACAAAATACTTCTACTAATTTTGCCCCTTTGGCCGTATTTATTACTTAACTTGATTGATATCTTTGAAAATAATTCAGGAGAAAACTAGTAGGCCCCTGGTTCAGTTCTGTCATTGATTTCATGACAGTAGATGATTAAGAAATCATTTGCATGTAATCAAACTACAAGAACCAATTGATCAACAACTCACAACTTCATAGCTAGAGCAACCAACTTGTCAATTCAAGTATTCATAATGACCTTTTTTTTTTTTTTTTTTTGAGAAACAAGTATTCATAATGACCTGATTATGTTTTTTTAAGGGATTCTGAGGTTTCTTCATTGTAGCGGTGGATTTATGTGCCTCTTGGTTGATTCAAGAGTTTTGGATTGAATAAATATTAAAATATAATACTATCATGCATGCTAAGTAATTATTAGGTATTTCTGAAGTATAGTGATGTGGTGCTTTCTCTTTTCACATTCATGGTAAATGTCACTAACTAAATTTATGGTGAGATCCAACATAAATATTAAAACTTAAAAGAGGGAGCACCGCATCAATATGCTCTTGGGGCGCCTAATAATTTTTTAATGCATCCCTGTGTTTCAGAGTGACAAAAGCACAGAGTTAAAGGAAAAACAAGTTGAGGCCTTGCAGGAAAGCCTTTTTATTTTTATTTTTTTTGTAAGTAATGCAATTCTTATTAATATCAAAAAGAGTCACCCAAGTACACAGTTGGGTACCATACAATCAATCAAGCAATTTACAAGAATCTATCAAATCAATAATAAAACATAAAGACTAACTATGCAAAACAGAGATCCAATCCAGTCGAGGCATTCTTGGTTGAGGAAAAAAAAAAAATGATTCCCTCTAGACAGAAAGATACTCCTTCCTACACGAGTAGTGAAGAACTATAGAGAGCTGTGGTTGGTTTTTGATCAATGGAAAGCATGGGAGAAAGAAAGATGCACAAATAAAAAAAGACAGCAAAGAGGGATCTTTTTTATTAAAATGCAATTTAAAATTCTTTACAGTTCTAGTTCAACATATATAAAACTTAACTAAAGCAACTATAGGGTCTAAATAACCATCATAAAGATTTGTCATCAGAAGTCTCAATTGCCCTGAGACAAGGGTGAAGGGACTGAGTTCTAGTGTTAGAGAACGATGCCTTCCCAAACTAGACCGTTACAGCCAATACACTTACAATGTAATTACAATGCGGTTAAAGTAGACAAAAGAAATAATAAAAAATCCTCATTACTGTTAAAGTCAATGCAATTACAATGTAGCAGGAAAAGAGTTTCCATATATGCTAACCTTCTAAGGAGAGGACCATACACCTATGAATGTCCTTAATTCGAAGTAACCTCTCGGTCAAAGCCTACTGCAGAGCTTTCTTTTGAATGTTGGTTGTGGATCATTTCCTTAGGTGATTTGGAAGACCAAGTTCTGATTGCTTGGGGATGACTCATCCCGGATGAGTTGGTTTTACAAAGATCATGGAGTTAATATTTCCATGAATAGTCTCAAATTTCATTCTATAGGCTAGAAGGTGCAAAGTGTATGTATAAGTAGAAAGTTGCAATAATACCAAAACAAATTTGACTGGGCAATGCTGTACCCTTGAATCTGCGTGGCTTGATCATTCCGAAGTTTGATCTTCAATTCATTTCAAAGTTTGACGTTTTATAAATTTATAATTGAGTTAACTCTGTGAGGTCATTTAATTGAAATATAATTTATTGTTGCTCGAACACCTGGTCAATTTATGGATGTTTGAATTTGATTCTCAATGATTACTTAAGCTTATTAATTTTCTGACCAGTAACTTCTCTAAGCACTTATACAGGGTTCATTTTGATGGAATATATCAAAGGAAAGGTCAAGGATTCATCTCTTGTTCCTGGAGAGCATGCTAAATTTATGGATTGTTGCAATTTATTGAAATTTACTGTTGAGGAAATTATGAGATTAATTGGCTCTTCCAAAAAAAGTCCGGCAAGAAGGTGAGTCCAAGCTGCATGTCTTGATTATGAATGTATTTTTGGTCGTGATATGAATTTTTTTTTTTCATACATATTTTTGGTCGTCATATGATTTTTGGTAGGTGTACTGGTTTAAAAATCTTGTCAATTGTTTCCGAAATCAAACGAATTGGGCAGCTTTCATTAGGATGCTTTAGCATTTTAGCTTATAGGAACTGAGTTGATGTTATTCCTCGGTGATGGAAATGGCCTAAAATATTGTTTTCCTACGTTTAGGGCAAATTCACTTGTCAAATTTTTTTTGCAAGCTTACGGACAGATTAAAGAGTATTGGTGGCAAAATCATTAGTTGACTGAGGCAGGTCATAGCACTGGAAAATTCTATGCATCACAGTTGATGGAATATGTTCTTAGCTATTACGGTATTGGGCGCCAAAATTTTCCAATCCATATTTTGGGTAACACTAGATTCCAGGAAGTCTTAGGATTTCCCACAATCATGCCATGTCATTTCTCTGTCCATTAGCTGCCCTTATTTCCATGTCTGGCATGGCCTTGGAAATCTTGGCCTTTATGACATTTCGTCTCGACAGTATCTGTTAACGTATATAGTGTTGTGGGCTTTAGACCCAATTAAATTATTTGTATAGCACATATTCTTGTACTATACTATTACTTGTAATATACACATATGCCTCTTATATAAAGGCACTTATGTATATTCTATTAATTTGAGAAATACAATACACTTATTCAGTATTTCAAACATGGTATCAGAGCCACCGCTCTAATTTTCTTGTGTCTTGCAATCTTGTCTTTGTTGGTATTTTCCGCTGCCTCAACTTCTGCAGTCAGTAAGCCCTTTTAGTGCCCTTTCTCGACTGCTCCGCTGCTGTCAGAGGTCCTTAGGGTTGAATCTCCGCCGCCAGAAGCTCTTTCTCCACCGCCAAGACCATTGCCATTGTTGGATCTGTCACATCTGACCTCCGATTACAACACAAGATATAGCATCGTGTAGACTGTTAACCGATCTACTAAACTTCGCTAAAAACTTCCACATTTGAGCCTCCATGCGCTCTCACGTGCCGCTCAAAGTTTCAACGAGACGAGCCACGCGCCACACATGCCTCCACACGCTGTCACTCTTCTTCATGTGCTGCCACGCACCTGATCTGGACTTGCTGACATCATCAATCGCCACGTCAGCCCTAGGTGACATCATCACTGCCATGTCATCAACTAACGTCATCGCTTACATCATCCTAAAGTCAGCCGCTTACGTCATCCACAAGTTAGCTACTTACATCATCTTTGACCTACCACTGTTGACCTTGACCAACATTGACTTTACCTGTTGACTTTGACTTGCATTGACCATTGACTTTTTGTCAGAGTTGACTTTTTGTAGTCCAGGTACTTCTTACCCAGTTTTTCGTGTAGATTTCATTTTTGCAGTCCATTTTTGCATATTTTGCTTCTAAATTAAGAATAAAGACAGCTCTTCTTCTTACTGCAATAATCGTCGCAGATAATCCAGCAAACGTTTTTGTAATTTTTGCAAATGTTTTAGCCACAATATTGAGACTTGCTATTATCGCAACAAATTAGCTGTTATAATTTCTGCTGCTAGTGTTGCTAACATTGAGAGTGTTCAACCAATGGCTCCTGTCTCTGCACAGTCTAAGTTTTCAGGACGCACTTTCACCATGTCCACAGATGATCTTAAAAACATCATCACTAATGTCATTCGTATGGTTGGTAATGCATCTTATTCCTCTTCTCTCTTAGCTCTATCTGGTGTGTCTCCTTCCTCTTGGCTTATGGATTTTGCTTGTTGCAAACACATGACACCTCACTCATCCTTATTTTTTGAACTTAAACCTGCACCACACCCTCTCAATATTCACATAGAAAATGGTTCCACAATGTCTGGTCATAATATAGGTTATGTTTCGACCTCCAATCTCTCGGTTCCTGGGGTCTTTAATGTTCCTGACCTTTCTTACAATTTATTTTCTGTGGGACAAGTAGCTGAGTTGGGTTATCACATTATCTTTGATTATTCTGAGTATATTGTGCAAGATCCAAGGACAGGACAGGAGCCTGGGACCGATCCCAGAGTTAGGCGTATGTTTCCCATGGACAACCTTCGTCTTCCACTTGTTGCTCCTATTTCTATTGCTACAGCTGCTACAGTTTATTCAATTCCTTCCTTTGCACTTTGGCATGCTCGACTTAGTCATGCATCTTCCTCTCAGGTACAACAATTGGCTTCTAGGGGTTTGTTAGGTTCAGTATCTACAGAAAATTTTAATTGTATTTCATGTCAATTAGGAAAACAACCAGTTTTGCTTTTCAATACTAGTAAATCAATATCCACTGATATCTTTAACCTTATTCATTCTGATATTTGGGGGCCTTCCTCTATCTCTAGTATTGGTGAGCCTCGATATTTTGTTATCTTTGTTGATGATTACTCTCGCTATAGCTGGATTTTTAATATGAAACATCGTTCTGAATTATTGCAAGTATATTCTAATTTTGCAAAAATGGTTGAAACTTAGTTTTCCAGATGCATCAAAATTTTTTGATCTGATAATGCTCTTGAATACACTCAATATGCTTTCCAACCTGTTTTGTCTTCCTATGGCACTGTTCATCAACTAACTTGTCCAAGTACCTCTCAGCAAAATGATAAAGCCAAACGAAAATTTCGTCATATTCTTGACAATGTTCGTGCTCTCCTTCTCTCTACCAAAGTTCCTACTCCTTTTTGGGGCGAAGTTGCTCTTCATGCTGTTCATGCTATTAATCGCATTCCAATTCCTGTTATCTAAAATCAAACTCCATATGAACGCCTTTTTGGGACACCTCCAGACTATCACCACCTTCGCTTCTTCGATTCTGCTTGTTTCGTTCTTCTTCAGCCATATGAGCATAACAAACTTGAGCCTTGGTCAAGACTTTGTTGTTTTCTTGGCTATGGCGAAACTTAAAAGAGGTATCGGTGTTATGATCCTGTCTCTTATCATCTTCGTATCTCCTACAATGTTGTCTTTTGGGAACATCGCTCCTTTGTTGAGCTCTTTCACTTCCGTGCCTCCCTATCTTCCTCCTCTGTCTTAGATCTTTTTCTAGATGAGGCATATATTCCTTCTGTAGCTACTTTTGATCCTCCTGTAACTGCTTATGATTCTCCTGTAGACTTTTCTGTCCAACCTCCAGATATCCTTGATCCCTTTCTTAGTTCACCCTTTAATGAACAAATGGAAGATGAAAAGGTCGAAGATGAGCTACCCAAACCTGAGCTTAGGTCCCTTGCTCCTGCTCCGCCTGAAGATCTTGCACAAGACATTCCACCTCGTCACTCAACTTGGGTAAAATCCATTCTTACACATTTACTTTACTATCATTGTTACACTGCCCTTACTATACTGCACAAGCTTCACACCTATCATGAGGCTTCCACTGACCCTTTATGGCAAATTGCAATGAAAGAGGAACTTAATGCATTATCTAAAAATTATACTTGGGATTTGGTGACTCTCCCCCTTGGAAAATCTGTGATTGGTTATAAGTGGATCTACAAGATTAAGACTCACTCTGATGGGTCCATTGAGTGCTACAAAACTCATCTTGTTACAAAAGGTTTTACACAAAAGTATGTGATTGATTATGAAGAGACCTTTGCTCCGGTTGCTCGTATCTCATCTGTTCGTTCCCTCTTAGTTGTTGCTGTTGCCAGTAAATGAGACATTTTTTAGATGGATATCAAAAATGCATTCCTGAATAGGGATTTAAGTGAAGAAGTTTATATGCAACCTTCTTCTAGTCTCTTTGTTGAATCAAACAAGGTTTGTCACATTTGTCATGCACTTTATGGCCTTAAACAAGCTCAACGAGCTTGGTTTGCCAAATTCAGCTCTACCATCTCTCGCTTAGGTTATATGGCCAGTTATTATGATTCTGCATTATTTCTTTGTCGCACTGACAAATGCACTATTTTACTTTTCCTGTATGTGGATGATATGATCATAACTGGTAATGACCTCAATGGCATTCAAGAACTCAAGGATTTTCTTAGTCAGTAGTTTGAGATGAAAGATCTTGGACATCTCAGCTACTTCTTAGATCTTGAAATCACTCATTCTACATATGAACTTTATATTACTCAAGCCAAGTGTGCCTTTGAACTCTTATCTCAAGCTGGACTTACTGATTGTAAGACTGTTGACACTTTAGTTGAGCTTAATGCACATCTGACTCCTTAGGAGAGAAACCATTGTCTAATCCCTTTCTTTACAGACGCTTGGTTGGCAGCCTAGTTTATCTTACTGTCATTCGTTCAGACATTTCCTATGTTATTCACCAGGTGAGTCAATATCTGTTTGTTCCAAGATCGACTCACTATGCTGTTGTTCTGCGCATTCTTCGATATCTAAAGGGCACTCTCTTCCATGGTCTTTTCTACTCTGCTCAGTCTCCTCTTGTTCTTCGTGCATTTTCTGATGTTGATTGGGCAGGAGATTCCACTGATCGCAGGTCCACCACTAGTTATTGCTTTCTTCTTGGTTCTTCTCTAATTTCTTAGCAAAGCAAGAAACAAACTCATGTGGGCCGCTCCAGTACTGAAACAGAATATCGTGCCCTTGTTGATACCACATCTAAGCTCCTTTGACTACAATGGCTTCTCAAAGATTTAGGTGTATTCACATCTTCTGCTATTCCTCTTTATTGTGACAACCAGAGTGCTATTCATATTGCTCACAATGATGTCTTCCATGAATGGGCTAAACATATTGAGTTTGATTTTCATTTTATTCGTTATCATCTTGTCCATAGTGCTTTCAAGCTAATCTCAATCTCCTCTATAGATTAACTTGCAGATATCTTCACTAAGTCACATCCTAAGGGACGCCTTCGTGATTTGGTTGACAACCTCAAGCTAGTCTCACATCCACCTTGAGTTTGAGGGGGGCTGTTAACATATATAGTGTTATGAGCTTTAGGCCTAACTAGATTACTTGTATATCACACATTATTGTACTACACTCTTGCTTGTACTGCACACATATGCCTCCTATATAAAGGTACTCATGTATATTCTATTAATTTGAGAAATATAATACACTTATTCAGTATTTCTAAAAGTATCAACAGTGGAAAGCAAGGCCGACCCCTACTTTTGGAGCCTTGGTGGCGCGTGTGCATGAATTATGTATGACACTTGGGTTGATTTGTGTGCATGTGTGTCTTTTTATCTTTTATTCATTATAAGAGAATTGCCACCAATCATTGATTTTTGAATGTGTCTAGTTGATGTTATTCCCTAATTTAGCTTAAACAGTTTTAAGAGTTACTAAACTTAAATGGAAAATACAAAGATGCCTTGAACCAAAAGACATGGATTTGGAATCTCTTATGTGGGTAAGATTTTAGGCACCCCACAATGCTCATCACATGATGGTATCTCAATTGAATTACTCCTATATCTAGCTATGTCTATTTCAGAGTAACTTGAAAAGGTTGGGTGGTTGGATTTTTAGGGAAAAAAAGAGGATTTGCAATATAAGATGATATACTTGCTTTATTCAAAACAAATTTGGAAAGTGACAACTTGAATTAAATTCTTCTAATCTTGCGTTTTTAGCATAGGGACAAAGTTTAGATACAAAATTGGTTATACCCTTAGGTTACAACCTTATTCAACAAAATAACTATTAATACATATTTTCAAAATCTAATAGTTGAATTGCATATTCTTTATGCTCTTAATACATATGTTAAATTTTGTGTCAATCGGATATTATTTACTATATGATCTATAAGCTTAAATTTATACATAATTTTAAAATACAAAGCCTTGCAATTTAAACAAATTATTAATGACATAGTTATTGATCTTTAATTTTCTAGAACTTTTGCAAGCATAGAGGATATAAGAAGAGGATGTAATCCAATGATAGATTTGTCAAAATTCACCTCCAATAAAAAGATATTGAGTAAGGTTGTAGTCTAAATTTACAACTAATTTTGTAGTTAAACTTTATTTTTCAGCATAGCAAACTTTTTTTTTTTGGGAGAAAAAGCATAGCAAGCTTAATAAAGGCAGCAAAGGACACAAGGTTAAATAGCTTTTTTTTTCTTTTTTTTTTCTTAGATCAAAAAATAAATTTGGGTGGGTTGGGCCTTGTTTGGCTTGATTTGGACTTCATTAGGTTAATTGATTTAGACCATGGACAAAGTGACTTTTTTTTTTTTCCTTAAAAGGAATTTCAAGTTTGAAAACTTGTTTTTGGAATTTTTTTCAAATGGCAAGACTTAGGTACGGTACTTAGGTGCTGTTCTTTGTGTTTCCATTTTAAGATTCTGCCATGTGGATTTTTTCTCATGGAATGGAAGTGTATTTTTTAATTAAATAGCCACAAGGTTGAATCTTAAGAGGAAGACCTAAGGAACAGCACCTTAAGTTTTGTCCTTTTTCAAAACAAGGATTAATTCAAACAATTTATTCATTGAAGTAATTTCATATTTTTTATTTTTTAAATAAACCTTGATTCTGGATTTTCTTTTTTGGAAAGAAATGAAATTTTTATGGATATTTTGGAAAAATGAATATACTGTCAAAGAGATGGAAAATTCAATGAATTCTTGATCCTTGCTTTCGTTAGGGGGTATTATAAGGTTCAATCCATAGTGGCAGAGAGTTAAAATAGAAAATTGTAGGGATATTTCATTTCCTAATAATAGACTAACTGAAAAGAACAACCTGAATACCATTTCAATTATTTTTATTAATTTTAATATTTAAAAAAATTCTTAACCTGAATTATATTTGTGCTCAGTGACCCTTATATATTTTTTTCATATCTAAATTTGTTGCTGTTATATTTTAAGAAGATTCTTAATCTACTCCAACATATCACGCTTACTTTCATTTACCACTTAAGAAATTCTAAAGAAATCCTAAGGAACATAAACATAAATATAAAAAATGCCAACAAAAAATATAAAACCCTCAATATATGGGGTATGAATATGATATTAGCAATTGGGTTATCCATTTGAGAAATAATATTCTTGGCCTCTCATTTCTCACAATGACAAAGGAATTGAAACACAAAAAATGTATTATAGTCAATGGGAAAATTCTTAAATTTCATTTACGAAAGCTCTTCAATTTCTTTATATAAAAATAAAATAAATTAACTTGCAATTTTTTACATCCCCAGAGAGAGAGAGAGAGAGAGAGAGAGGAACAAAATCCTGGCATTAGAGTAATTCAAATTTGTAATGTACTAATATCATAGCATAACCACCAAAAACTAAATTGTCCAAATCTACAATGAATTAAAATATTGAGTGTTTATAAATTATATATTGTTTGTAAAAAAATAACACCCAATGAATCAATAATTACACTTTTCCAATAATATTGAAAAACAAAAAGTATAATGGCCCCATTAGTATCCTTAAAGGATGTCTTGATTGCCCTTTAGCTCCAAAAGTAGATGATTGTCCAGATTGCCCATTCTTTTTCTTTGTACACGTCTCCTTGTTGTTTCCCCTCAAGTTGCTTGCCCCCAATCTCTCTATTGATTCCATCATCCTCCATACCAAAATCTTCATTTATGTCATCATCTGATTTAGAAAAATCACTTAAATTGTAATCTTCATCATCTTTGTCATCCTCCACACATATTGGAACATTAACAAATTCAAATTGGCCTTCAGCCTAAGTAGAATCATATTGGGATTGAGGGGTGTACATTTGGCAAAGAAGGAGCATTTGCAGGGAGTGAAAGTGGACATTCATCCATGGCTACAACACAAAATTAACAAGAAGATTAAAAGAAAGAGCTGGGAAAAAAAAGACAATATAGAAAATAGGGGAAAAATACACTAAATTCCCCATCCATAAGCTAAACTATTTCCTTAAAGCTAGTGATTTTTATCAGTCTACTTAATTAAATAAAACAATATGAAATAGCTGTTGTAACAAGAATTTCTCTCTTCTTGAATGAGGTCTCCAAAAAGACTACAACATATATTTTGGCAAGGGGACCATTCAACTTACCTTCCCAAATTCAAAGCCATGCATTCTAAGTTTCTAACAGGAATTCCATTATTCCCAACTGCAATAGATGCTATATGATTTGTAGTTGAAACCATAGAGAGAGGGGGAAAAGTCACATGAGAGTATCGACAAGTCTTGTCCAATATCAAGAACTTTTTCATATTTGTTCAAATTAAGAAAAAAAAACAAGGACAAAGAAAAAGAATAATTGATCTCTTGTTTAGGAATAGCAAGATTATCAACTTCAAATATTTGGAAGAAGTATAACTTTTATGGGCATTGTTTCCTTCCCATCACAAACCCTAGCAAGATTTTTTTTTTTTTTTTTTTTTTGAACAGAATGAATGAGCTCTTGTTAATTTGAAATTCTCGTGTCAAAATCTAATTATTTAAAGTGGCCAAAGGATTAGAAGTGCCATCTCACTACAGTGATTAATAAAAATAAGTTTTATATCCAATTCAAGACTCACCAATATCTGAGGAAAAATAATGAAGATACTGATACATACAAGCTTGAAATGCTCCCTTCAAAAAATCATGTGGGGAGTTTTAGGAGGAAAGATATGCTCTTTGGCATAATATATTTATAATCCATAAGAATTAGGAAAAAAAAAAGCATTTGTGCTTGATTGAGGGGTTTCTGCAATTTTTATAAGTGATGGAGGAATACTGCATAGTAAGTGACAGATGCCACTGTTAATTACTGCCATATTCCTCTCAGGCAATTCATCAAATAGTTGTATAGCACAATCAAAAGTATTGCATTTTCAATAAATGTTCAATAGAGCAATAGCCATGTAAACATCAATTGCAAAACTAGTTTTGAAATGGGCATTTCACAACAAGCTTCAAAAATCATACAAAAACAGAAGAAGTAATTGATAAGGCCTTTGCAAACAAGCTCACATAAATCCCAACCCCCAAAAATTAAACCAAAACAAGAAATTTCGCATAAACCCCAACCCCAAAAATTAAACCAAACCAAGAAATTTCGACAAAAACTCACACATATTACCTTTGGAAAATAGAGTGTACTTGCATTAGAAAGAAAAAAAAAATACGAATAAAAAAAAAATATACCAAGGGCTGACATTATCGAACGATGAGGTAGGACCATTAGGGCACTGTTGGGGCATGGACGGTGAGACGATGGTTAGATAAGAAACATTAAGATGTTCTGTGGTGGCTCTGCCTCTCTCTCCTCTTTGTCGGGGATGGTCAGGCCTGTCTCTCTTCTTTGTTCTTTCTATCGGGTTTGGATGACTGAGTAAGTTTTTAAAAGTCACGTGACTCTCACGTGATTATTCCATTAGTTATTTAACGTAAAACTAACCAGAGTATTAATTTGGCAGCTGTAAATAATTTAAGGAGTAAATTGATCAATAAAAAAGTTGAGGGGGTGTTTTGACCACTAGTCCAAAGTTTAGCGGGTGTATGAGCATTTTTCCTTAAGAAAATTCTTAATCTACTCCAACATATCACGCTTACTTTCATTTACCACTTATTAAGAAATCCTAAAGAGTTATGAATGTAAGGAACATAAAAATAAATACAAATATATTAATAAAAATTCCAAACAAAAATATAAAACCCTCAATATAGGGGGTATTATAAGGTTCTATCCATAGTGGCAGAGAGTTAAAATAGAAAATTGTAGGGATATTTCATTTCCTAATAATAGACTAAATGAAAAGAACAACCTGAATACCATTTCAATTATTTTTATTAATTTTCATATTTAAAAAATATTCTTAACCTGAATTATATTTGTGCTCAAAGTCCTTTTATTTATTTATTTTTTTTTTCATATCTAAATTTGTTATTGTTATATTTTAAGAAGATTCTTAATGTACTCCAACATATCACACTTAATTTCATTTACCACTTAAAAAATCCTAAGGAACATAAACATAAACAGAAACATATACATATGTATATACATAAATATAAAAATGCCAACAAAAAATATAAATCTCTCAATATACGGGGTATGAATATGATATTAGCAATTGGGTTATCCCTTTGAGAAATAATATTCTTGACCTTTCATTTCTCACAATGACAAAGGAATTGAAACACAAAAAATGTAATACAATCAATGGGAAAATTTATTACAAAGGTATCTAACAACTATAATAACTTAACAAACTCATAATAGAACGAGATACAGGTCCATGGTTTTAATCCAAGGCCCTAATGCCTCACAATTAAAAACATAAGAGACATTATACTTTAGCTGAACATTGATATTAATAAAGTGGGTTGAGTTTCCAACACCCATAGGAAAAAAGAAATTTTAAATTCTTAGTTGATTTGTAGAATTTTATGGTTAGTGAATCTGTAAAACTATAAAGAAGAATAAACCACAATTTACACCATTGGGATGTAATTTCAGTTTGTATAGTTTGAGAAATTAACAAATAAGAATTTTTTTTCATAAACATTAAAAATTGTTTGCACAAAACATGAGAAGATTGAATTTCCAAATCATAATGCCCCATAAACCATTAAGATAGACAAAGGAAAAGAAATCATCAAATTATTCAAAAACCCTAACTACATGAAAATAAGTTATACAACTACAAAAAAAATTTAAACAAAACCTCAAGTAATTTAACAAATATATGAATAACATGGTTATAATTTAAATAAAAAAAATTGGAAAGAAAAATGAATAAAGTACAACTTATGAGCTACAGGGTGACATCGTCAACAAGTGAGAGAGGGTCTTAAGGAGGCAGTGTGAAAGAGTAAGGGTTTGAGAGATTTAGGGACTGATTGAAAGGCTAAGACATTGAGTGCTTCTGTGTTGGAGAGAGAGAGAGAGAGAGAGAGAGAGAGAGAGAGAGAGAGAGAGAGAGAGAGAGAGAGAGAGAGAGAGAGAGAGAGAGAGAGAGAGAGAGAGAGAGTTGACTAGGTAAGGTTGAGAAAAATGAAAGACAAAAAAAGTATGCAAAAATACAATTTACAACCGCTAATTTTACCCTAAAGTCATTTTATCCTCTGAGTTTGAAGTGCGTCATTTTAGTTTAGTAAATTTGCCAAAAATAATTTTAGTTTTTTTTTTTAATAAACAAAATTCTATTATTTGTGCCATGTAACTCACTTTATATATACTATCCTCACCACAAGCGCTTCGCGTAGGTGATGAGCATTTTTTTTTTTGGTTACGGTATCAAAAGTTTTTAGAAAAATAAAAGAGAAAGAAGGAACTAAAAATCATATGAACAATAAAATGATTATAAAAAAATCACTAAAAGAACTACCTTGTAGGAAAGGACTACTCCTCCCTCTAAGGGAAAAAATATTGGGATTTTTTTTTTTTTTTAAAGAGTAAACAAAGGAAGAGTGGCATTTATTTATATTTGATTTTAGTAATTGACTTGATGTTTAGAAGGAATAAGGAGAGATGGAAGTGCCTAATTTTAAGAGATATGGATAACTATCTAAAATTTAGGAGTGTTTAAATGAGTAATACTAGAGATACAAACTTTTTTACAAAATTTTTTACAAATTATTGATGTGATAAATGGTTATTGGTAAATGAAAAAGTGATGTTAATGATGGGCTTTGTTGGTATTGGTGTGTGTTCCAAACACTTTTATTCTTATTTATTTTCTAACCGTTGAGAATTTATGAGTAAAATAGCCGTTAGGTAATTATGAGAAAAATAGCTGTTAGGTAATAATTGATAATATAGCTGTTTGGCTTTTATGAATTATTAGTAACCAATAACTATAGACTATTATTTTCATAAGTAGCCTATATAGTACTCATCGTAACACCTTTTCTAAAGCATCTTTCCACTACTCTATATTTAGATATACACAATTCTATTATCTTGCTCCCCCACATATTTTTCTACAATTTATATTTGTTCTAAGAAAAGACAATAGAGAGTTGTTCTTGAACCTTCATAAATGGAAGTGTGTCCATCACGAAGGTTGATGCTATAGTTTAATCCTGGGGTGTTGTTTGGCCAAGAGAACCAGTCACACCGAATTTTACTCTAGGTGGTACAAATTAACCTTTAATAACAATGCTTTTGCAACGTGATTCTATAGTATTGTGAGATTGTTCTAAACTATCTTAATTTTATATTCTTGCTAACTATTTAGGATATTATTTGTTGTATTAAAACTTGTTTATTCACTAAAATATGTCCAATTGGCTTAAATTAAAACCAATAAAAAGTTTGATACATCAACAGTTTGTAAAAATGTTATAAAATAGTTTGTAACTATAGCATTACTTGTGTTTAAATTAGTACTTTTATATATCTAACTTTATTATTTAAACTTTTTAAACATATGAATTTGAGTATTTAAGTTTTCTAAACATATGAATTTAAGGGTATACAAACGAGGGATCCTGTTATTAGTAGTAATAGTAGTAGTAGTGTGTGTTTGGGATTCTCAATTTAGATGCCCAAAATACCCTTAAATTCATCTATTTGTATAGCTTAAATAATAGGGTTATAGACATGTAAAATTAGTAATTTAAAAACTCCTAATATTTTGTTCTAAATTAACAAACAGAAAAAGAAAAACAGTTTTTTCTCTTAGCTTCACATTTCGCTCTCACGTTTGTTGTCAAGCACTAATACAACTTCTTCTTTTTGTTTCTCAAAAAAAAAAAAAAAAAAAAAAAAAAAAAAAAAAAAAAAAAAAACTTCTTTTTGATAAAACTGATTTTTTATACAACTTTTAAAAAAAAATTTAAAAATAAAACTGCTTTTTTCCCCTCACAAACGTACTTTCTTTTTTTTCCCTATTGTCAAAATGAAATTGTCCACATCCTTTTATCACTAAACAGTTTAATAAATTTTAAAAGCTGAAAACATATTCTTTTTTATTAATTTTTTTTTTTTTCTAAAAATTCGCATACATTATCTCTATTTAGATATATCCCACACACTTTTTACATATCTTTTCAATTTCTTTGCACATACTTTTGGATTGCCTCAACTTTTTGTTCACCTCATCACCATCTCAAATTTAAGAAAGGTTTGTGTGGGGGGTATAAAACCGGGAAGTCCATGTCAATGTCTGCGCTGGACCCAGGGCCCGATCCAAGGAAGGCCCACCCCTTGGCCATGGGAAGGATCCTCCTCGGCCATAGGAAGGACCCTCCTTGGCCATAAATGTAGCCGAGGGCAAAGGAAGCAACTTGGTCCTAGTGATGACATTCCGGGTCATTTCGCCGAACAGGAAAAGTATTAAAACGACAAAGAACAAAGGAAAGGCTGCCATTACTACAATTAAGTACTCTGCACCTGACAGAGCCATGCTTTTCAGTTTTTACAACCACCCCTAACCACTTTGGGTATGGGCTGATAGGACAAGTATCAGCCCTATAAAGCTGAACCTACACGTGAACGTTCGAGAAAGGGGAAAAAGTTAGTATAAAAGGAGGAAGAAGCAGTCTAGAAAGGGGACTGGGACCAAGTCCAAGAACTAGAGCCACCCAGGCCATGCCGAGAAGAAAGTCTTCTTGGATAAGCTCAGTTCACCTCTGTGCGATTATCATGAACACCATGACTAATGACTGTCCGTTCACCAAGGCCTAGCCTTTTAGCCCACTTTCTACAAATTCATTGTATTAGGGCCGCTGGTCCAAGATCCCACCCACTGTGTGGTATTGGGCTAAAAAACGAGACCTTACAGTTTGTTTTCTTTGACATTGTTGAAATGATTAATTTGTTAGTTTGTGTATTTTTGTTTCCATAATTTTTTACAGATCACACTTTGTTTTAATTTTTTTTTTTCTTCTTTATCTCTTTCTTAAGTTTATTTTCTGTTTTAAAATTTTTTTGTCTTCTTTATCTCTTTCTTAAGTTTATTTTCACAGTTCCTTTGATCTCCACAATTTTTTTCCTCACTTCATCAATATCTTTCTTTTCAAACAGGTATCTTCTTCTTCTTCTTCTTCTTCTTCTTCTTCTTCTTATTATTATTATTATTATAATATTTCATTTTATTAGTTCATTTGGTTCTTAAAATCAAATGTTGTAGAGAAATTATTACCACTAATGTGATTGTGTTTATATTTAAATACATGTTGATTTGGTTTGGTGTATTCATTTCTTTCGTTTCAAGAGCTCGGTCTATGCACCTTTAAATAGCATGAAGAGATTTACATAAAAAAAAAAAATGTCATGAGTAAAAAAATGGAAACCCAAAAAAAAACCTTATCGCACTCGTGAAGCACATGAAATGAAATTGATAGGCAAAAAACAAATTGACCCCTTGTGATAAATTAATTAATTAATTAGCCAAATTTATTAATTAATCAAAATAACATACAAAGCGCATGGTAGCACAAACAAATCACCAATAAACTAATTATGCAGCGGAAAATAAATAACAAGATGATTTGTTTACGAATGGAGAAAACCTAACGGCAAAAACTCCACCGGGTGATTTTCAAGTCACCACTCCCGAAATTCCATTATTATCAAAACAATCGGTTAAAAGTAAAGGAATCTCAGTACCTTATACTAATCTACAGTTGAACTCTTATCCCAATACCCAATTGGACTTGTTCTGTAGTGACAATTTCCCTTTTTGATACACAGCTCCCAAGTACGTGACTAACCAATGCGCAGATCCTAGTATGCGATTTCAATCATTAACTAAAGAAGGTTGTTGGTTGCAAATCCCAATACCTAATTGGACTTGTTCTGTAGTGACAATTTCCCTTTTTGATACACAGCTCCCAAGTACGTGACTAACCAATACGCAGATCCCAGTATGCGATTTCAATCATTAACTAAAGAAGGTTGTTGATTGCAAAATTCTTCAGTTCATCCCAACAATGAGGATCAAGAAGATGCTTGGTCACAAAACCCTACGGTGCATATACACAGCAACTTCTTCACAAGAATGATGATCTAGGGCAAAACTTTGTCTCCGGTTACAAATTGCTTGAACAAACTTTGCTCAACACTTGTGCAACTTGTGCACACTTTGACAGCTCTTAAAATAATTCTTTTATATGTCTAGGGTTAGAAGAAAAGAAAACCCAAACACATAATCACGGATTAGAGTCAAAATAGAACTGGAATTCTGTTTTTCATAAAGCTCGATAGATAGCTGTCTGTTAAGGTGTTGTTGAGCAGCTTTTGAGTCTCGGGGCTAGAACAGCTCCTTAAGCTCGATGAATAGCTAGCTGTCGAGTTTTAATGAACAACATTTCTTTAACTTGAATCTTGGACAGATTTGCATGTCTTCAACACTTGATCTTGAAACACAATTTCTTGAAGTATTAAACACAACCTAGATCTACCCAAATACAAGTAAAGTGCGTTTTGTTAAAGGATAAGACAATTATATAAAATAGTGACATATATTTCTAACAAGTGAATCACATATGTTCTAACAAGTGAATCACATATGTTCTAACAAAAACATTAAAATAATTTTATTTAATTTATATCTAAATCATATAATATCGTGTACAATTATCATTACATTATATCTAACATATTGTGAAAATTTCCAGAGTTTCATATTTTCAAATACACGATGTGATATATGTCCTAACTTAAGATAAGTTATTTCATTATATTAATATGTGTTAATTATTATTTTATTGAAAAATTTTGGTTTAGTTTAAATATACTTCTCTTCTATAAATATATATATATATATTTATAATTCTTCCGCAACTTATGATTAGAATTTAGAAATTGAAAGCAACATGTTTACAATATTTATATTTTCACAATAAATCTCTCAGCAAAAAAAAAAATCACAATTTATATTTTCACAATAGACGCCGCCATAGTCAACAAAACCGGACCACGACCACGCCCCCTCGTCACGCAATCTGCTCCGTTCACCACAGCCACTGCCGATTCTCTTCTACAGCTCCGTCGCCGAAACCGCTTTGGCTTCTCCGCCGCTATCTTCAACTCCAGAAAAAAAAAAGAAAAAGAAATAAACGATTAGGGTAACCCCACATTCAGATTACCTTTCAATTATTTTTCAATTCTGAATATACATATACATAGGCATGTGGGATTGAAGGAGAACAATGCTAAGTGTTTTGAAGGTCTTGAAAGCTCAATTTCAGGATTGAAACTTCTGGGCAGTTCTTCGTTTTTCTGATTTATTGGAGTTGTTGTTTTACAACACAATAGGTTGTTGTTTGGTTGGTGCATCTATTGTGTGTACTTGGGGTTGCGCCCCTTTTTGCTTTATTAATGAATGCTTTTACTTATCGCAAACTAATGTATCTATATAGCCTTTTGGTTTGATTTTTGCAGGTGTGAAAATTTGGTACAAGTTTGATAATATAGAAGAGTTTGGTTACTTGAATGGATGAGTTAGAAGAATTACTGCGGAGAAATAGGCCTGAAGATGTGAGTTGGCTTTGTTCCCTTTCTGCTTCAGAGCTTGTAAGTATTTGCGTCTAGAGTTTCCAAACCCCATTTATCATTTATATGGCCTCCCTTTTTAAAAAATATTTAATTAGTTATTTAGTTTTTATAGTTTGTGTATTTGTTTGTTCATACAATTATTTTCTTTCATGTGCATTGGAAATGTTGTCACTAATCCGAACTCACATTCTTTGAAATGAAAATTGCTTAGAAATCGTATTAGGTTGTGGGTTTGGTTAAGATATTAGGCAGCATTAATGGATGCATTCTGGTTCAACATCCTAAGGTCTTAATTTTGGTAAGTAAGAAAATCCAATAAAAAAAAGGGAAAAAAGGGCATAGGCTAGTACTCACAGAGGGTATAAAGGAAATGCAAGTCAAATATGACTGATGAAAGTACAAGGATTCTACGAAATCTAGAAAGTCCATAGTAGACAAGGTGGCGGAGGTTGAAGTTCAGTCATAAAGGGTTCAAAAATAAGAACTTGTATTTAATCAAGTTTTGTTCTTTCCATTCAAAGCAATGAGCAGTTCTTTTCCTTGAAAGAAACCTTATTAAGCTTAAAGGAGCCACTTTCCAAATCGCCCCATTAGCTCTCTTACCAAAGTGTCCTTACCAACATGATAGAAGCTCCATCACCGCAGAAGGCATAACACAAGAAACACCAGACAAGCAAAAGACAATGATCACAGTTCTTTGGCCACCGCATGGTGAAGGAAAGAGATGAGCCACACTCTTCATGTCCTTTACACATAAAGCACCAGTCCATAATAATTATCCCTTGTTTCCTTAAATTATCTGTGACCAACTGACCAAGGTCTTCCCTGATGTTAAACACCACGAGAAGAAAGACTTCTATGGCAGTACACAAGCATTCCAAATGCTCTGCCTAGGGAAAATAACTTTTTAACTTCCTCTGCCTCTCAAATATTTGTGATAGATTTTCACTTGAAAACCTTGAGTTTTAGAAGGGACCCATATTAATTTTTCTGCCTCCCCATGATCAATCTTTGTAATTGTAGCATATATGTCACGTGGAGTTTCACCAAAATTTCATTTCCTATTTTAAAATTTTAGAAAATTTTTGATTAGTTTACGATGAAGATGATAAAGTTGATTAGATTTTGGTCTCATACTGTTAGACTCAATAGCATATGTGGTAATGTACCATTCAAGAAACAAAAAGGTGGTAAATGTAAATCAATTGCTTTTTAATTGTCAATGTGAATGGGGTTCAAGAGATACCCATTAGTTCCATCACCTCTTGTGGTGCCTGGGCACTGGGATTCGAACCCCATTAATTGTCAAAGTGAATCCTGATGCATGATTGCTCTGTATGGATCTAAAACCTGGAAATTGGGTTTATTTAAAATTTTGGGTAAACTACATATTTAGTCCCAATCTTTTATAGCATATTTCAATTTGGTCCCTAACCTTTCAATTGTATCAATTTGGTCCTTAACTTTTCAGTGTCGTGTCACTTTAGTCTCTGTTGTTATATTTTGGATGAAAATTGATGACATGTCAAACGGTCAAAATAAAATTATAGTGTATTGTCATATCAACGAAAGCTAATTTTTTATTTTAACCATTAGACGCGTTATCAATTTTCATCCAAAAAATAAAATAAGGACTAAATTGATACGGTATTGAAAGGTTAGGGACCAAATTGACACAATTGAAAAGTTAGGGACTAAATTGAAATATGATGTATAGAATAGGGACCAAATACACAGTTTACCCTAAAATTTTTCTTGATTGTACTCTGGACATCAAATTTGCTTGAGTTTGATTTGCAATGCTACCTGCTTGCCCTCTTCAAACAACTTTCAACATCAAATGTGTGTTATTACAAATTTACATTGGTATGTTTCATTTTCATAGGAGTCTACTTCCATATGCCATAGATGTATAAGTAAAATCCTTTAGCCATTACCATTGCTTTTATGATTCTCAATGTTGATTTTTAACAATGACCATGAAAGTATTTGATATTTTGATTGGACAGGATATGCTGATAAGCTTAAAGATGCTGGTCCTCCAACGTGCAAAAGTAATTGGCCATGAAAGTCTAGCTAAAAAATTTGATCTAAAGATGCTTCGAGCCATGGGTATGTCTTCCACTTTTGTTTCTATGCATTTATTTAATCCTTAATTTTCATGTTTTACCATAGTTACTTATCAAAAAATGAATAAATGTTTTGCCATCATTAGGAACTGATGATATTATGAGCAATTAATAATTTATTAATTTTACTTTGTCAGGTGTGTAGTTTGAGTTTACTTCTGCAATATTCTGTGAAATATTGTTATACCCTATTTCTGCATCTATCTGATGTCTAATTTGATTTTTTGTGCTGCCTTTTTTTTTTTGTTCTGTCAAAGGACACTATTGAATCTCTTCCTGATTTTCTGCTTATCTTCATTAATTCTAATTAGCATTTATCTTCTTCTTATCTGATGTCTAATTTGATTTATTTTTCGCTGCCTTTTTTTATTTGGTCTCTCAAAGGATTCTGTTGTATCTGTTCCATATATTCTGTTTATCTTTTATTAATTCTAATTAGCATCTTCCGTTCAATTCACATTCTATATATGGGCTGATTTTGTGTATTTGTTTTTTTAATTGCGCTAATGTGACAACAGCAGTTGTTTATGCTGGTTTCAGAATTTTATCTATACACTCTGCACCTAAGACTGAAAACTTTTACCTTAACGTCATATATTTCTTCAACATGTTGATTTAGTTTCTGTTTTTTATCATGTCATATTTTGTCTTTGTCTTGCCCTCTACATGTCAATATGAGATTGTACCTTTCAACCCTTTTAATTCAAATATTATGCTTATAATTAATTCATTCCATAACCCTAACACACATGTATTATTTATAGCATTAGTTATAAAATATAATTATATAAAGAAAGGTATTAGTCATAAAATAAAAATGACTAAATTGATCTTACAACTAATGCTATATTACTTATAATACTCCCCCTCAAGTTGGGACATGTTTATCATATAGTCCTGACTTGTCCCATAACAAATCTAAAACAGGCATTTCATAATGGTTTCGTGACCATATCAGCAGTTTTTGGCCCCAATAGAGACATGCTGAGTGGCAATCACACCACTTTCCAGTCTTTCTCAGGCAAGATGACAATTTATCTCTATATTTTTGGTTCACTCATGAACACTAAGTTGCAATATGAATTGTTGCCTGATTTTCACAATACACAGTCATAGACAACTCTACATCAAATGTAAGACTCTTATAAAAGGTGTTAAATCCATATAAGCTCACAAGATGTATAAGACATGACATATTTAACTTTTGCACTAGAACAGGACACAACACTGCTCCTTACTTCTCCAAGTGATCATGGTTTCTCATAGGAATGGGCATTATTTATAGTAGATATCCTATCTAAGGGTGACCTTGCTGAGTCTGAATCTGTAAAAGCTTTTACACACAAATGAATATTGGTTTTTTATAACAGTCTATGTCCTGTATTAGCTTTAAGGTACCTCACAATCCAAAGTACCACCACCCTCTGTCGAATACAGGGTGTTGCCATATACTGACTCACAACATTGATGGTGAACATTGATAATTGGTTGAGTAATGGCGGGATCATCTTACCAACCAAACAACGATACCGCTCAAGATGAGAGAATAACTCCTAATCTACAGAGATAGTTTAGGATTCATAGGGTGCTCTCCTTTGTATACTCCTTGTGTACTGGGGTTTGCCCATTTTTCGTATTTTCAATGGATTATATATATATATATATATATATATAACTTATTACACCTAACAACCTGTTTCTTCCAAAATAACACATTTTCTTTTTGACAAACTAATTCCTTCCTTTGATGAGCTACATCAATACCTAAAAAATAATGTAACTTTATCAGATCTTTAGTTTGAAACAAAGTTTTAAGAAATGCCTTTAACTCGACAACTCCTTTCTTGTCATCACCAATAATAATGAATTAATGATGCCATCTTTATAGGATATCTATAAAATATTATGATGTAGGACAATCAAAACTGATGCAATCCAACACAAATTTACCAAGAACAAAAAAATATATAAATCTTGGAATATAGACCATGCCATTGAAAAAATTTAACTGAAATTTTATTCATCATAAACTTGTCGCCATAGGAGTACGATAGCTTTATTATATAGACTATTAGGACTAAACACTAATCCTAGTTGACTTGAGTCAAAGCTGAATTATTGAATTGAGAAAATAATCATTGAAAATAATTCAGAAGAAAAACAGTAGGCCATGATTTCAGTTCTTTCATCGATTTCATGACAACATATGATTAAGAAATCATTTACATGTAACCAAACTTCATGAACCAATTAATCAACATCTCACAACTTCATAACCAGAGCAACCAACTCGTCTTGTCGATTCAAGTGATCATAACAACCTGATTATGATTTTCCTTAGGGATTCAGGGGTTTCTTCATTGTAGTGGTGGGTTTATGTGCCTCTTGGTTGATTCAATGGTTTTGGATTGAATAAATATTATAATATAATACTATCATGCATCCTGAGTAATTATTAAGTGCTCCTAGAGCATAGTGATATGGTGCTCTCTCTTTTCACATTCATGATAGATTCCACTAATTAAATTCATGGTGGAATCCACCATGAATGTTAGAGTTGGGAGCACCACATAAGCATGCTCTGGGAGCATCTAATAATTTTCCCATGCATCCCAGTGTCTCAAAGTGACAAAAGAACAGTGTTGAAGGAAAAAGTAGTTGAGGTCTTACAGGAAAGCTTTTTTTTGATAAGTAATGGAATTCCTGTTAATATAAAACAATAGAGTCACCCAAGTGTACAGCTGGGGACCATTTAATCAATCATGCAAGTTACAAGAATCTATCAAATTAATAACAGAAGTTACAATCATAAAGACAAACTATGCAAAACAGACATCCAATCCAACAAAGGTATTATAAGAAAGCTTTCCTAGTTTAAAATGCAATTTGAAATGCTTTACAGCTCTAGTTCAACATATAGAAGACTTAACTATCATAAAAAATATTTATCATCAGAAGTCTCAATTGCCCTGAGACAATGGACTGAGTTCTAGTGTTAGAGAAAGATGCCTTCCCAATCTGGACTATGGCTAAGATGAATGGTCAAATTTATAATGATTGAAAGTTGTGATGTTAGTTGTGTAAGCAATAGTCCATTTGTCCATCATTCTGAAGATTATGCACAGAAGATCCATGATTTAAGTTCCAAATTTTTGTAAGCATTTATGTTATGTAATGTTTTACATTTTCCTTTCCCATTTTTGGTGATTTTCAGTGTTTGTAATGGCTACTCAAAAGCCTTAATGTCTTATTAATGCTAACTAAGTAGGATTGGATAGCCAAAAGATGGGTAGCAGGTTGGTGCTGGTAGCATCTAATGGTTAAAGGGTAAGGATGGGTGCTCTCAGTTTTTACATAAGCACTAGGAGAGAAGGGGAAGAAGGGGGTGGATGGGGGTTGGAGTGCTTGTTAAGTTGAACCCTAGCTAAAAAAGAGAAAGAAAAAAAAAAAAAAAAAAAAAAAAAAAAAAATCCTCATATGACCATTACAGTCGATGCAATTACAATGTAGCTGGAAAAAAGTTTCCAGAGATGCTAACCACCTGAGAGGACTATACACCTATGAATGTCCTTAATTCGAAGTAACCTCTAGGTCAAAGCCTATTGCAGAGCTTTCTTTTGAATGTTGGTTGTGGATCATTTTCCTTAGGTAATTTGGAAGACCAAGTTCTGATTAAGTTTAGCTGAGAACACTGTCCATTCTTTGTTTTGGGGAGAGGTGCTTGGGGTTGTAGCATAACACCACAGAGTAGGTTTTACAAAGATCATGGAGTTCATATTTCCTTGAACTTACTTGAATAGTCTCAAATTTCATTCTATAGGCAAGAAGGTACTAAGTATATGTTTCTGTAGAAAGTTGCAACAGTACCAAAACAAATTTGACTGGGAAATGCTGTGCCCTTGAATCTGAGTGGCTTGATCATTTTGAAGTTTGATCTTTAATTCATTTCAAAGTTTGGTGTTTTATAAATTTAAAATTGAATTAGCTCTGTCAGGTCATTTATCTGAAAAAGAATTTTTTGTTGCTCATACACTTGGTCAATTTATGAAGGTTTGAATTTGATTCTCAATGATTATTTTAGCTTATAAATTTTCTGACCAGACCGGTAACTTTTCTGAGCACTTGTGCAGGGTTCATATTGATGGAATATCTCAAAGGAAAGGTCAAGGATTTATCTCTTGTTTCTGGAGAGAATGCGGAATTTATGGATTGTTGCAATTTATTGAAATTTAGTGTTGAGGAAATTATGAGTAATGAAGAGATTAAGGCATGTATTGGCCGTTCCAAAAAGAGTCCAGCAAAAAGTTGAGTCCAAGCTGCACGGCTTGATTATGAATGTATTTTTGGTCATCTTGTGATTTTTCTTTTCTTACGTAATTTTGGTCGTCATATGAATTTTTTTTTTTCTATGTATTTTTGGCCATCATATGATGATTCTTAGGTTTACTGGTTTTAAAATCCTGTCAATTGTTTCTGAAATCAAATGAATTGGGCAGCTTTCATGAGGAACTGAGTTGATGTTATTCCTCAGTGGTTGAAATGACCTTAAATACTGTTTTCCAGAATATCCATATATTGTAGTGCAAGGGCAAATTAAGAAGCCAATTTTGTTTTTGCTAGCTTACAGACACATTTAAGAGTGATGGCGGTAAAATCACTGGAAAATTCTACGCAACACAGTTGATGTAAATATTTTTGGCTTCCTCTTTTCTGTGGTTTGAAAATAAAGAAAGAACGGTTAGTGGTTTGTAGCTATGTAGAGGGCATGTCTGATTAATGCATTACTTGGGTCCCTTTTGATTCGACGTAAAACATTTTTCAAAAAATATATTTCTCATTTTGTGTGTTTGGACGGTTGGAAAACTTGGTTAAATTAAAGCCATTTTCTGTTAGATCAGAAAAAGCGATCTCTGATGTTGAAATGTTTTATGCTTGAACAATTTTCAACTTGAAGGGAACATAAATCTAAAAAATGATTGAAAAATATCAAAATAGCCTCAAAACCTTTAAAACACTATTGAAATTTTCTAAATAATTGAAATACTCTCAATTTTTTTAAAATGACAAAAAGACACTTCTAAAATGATTAAATACCTTGGAAACCTATAAAATAATATAAATATCCGTAAAATATTTAAAGTGATCAAATGCCCCAATAAAATCTTTAAAGTTTGTTTGGATGGAGGAGAAGGGATTAGAGGGAAGGGGATAAGAAGGATTTAATGAACTTTGTTTGAATGGTTTTTAAAGGGCGGAGTGGATTTGAGAGAATTTAGAGGGGTATCTTACTCCCTCCAAACAACTTAGTTTTAATTCCTCCAAATCAGGGGAATTTAGAGGGTAAGGGGAGAGAGTGGTTAACTTATATTATTTTTTATTTATTTATTTTTTTTGGAAATACTCTCAATCCTACAAAATCACCAAAATAATCTTGAAACTTAAAAAATTAGTAGAATGCCCCAAAAGCATTGAAATGAAGAAAAATCCCTCTTAAAACCTCTAAAATGATCACGATCTGCCTAAAAATTTTGGGAATTGCCTCCAAATTTTTAAAAAGTCGCAAAAAAAAAAAAAAAAGTGTCAACTAGGAGGTTTCAATTGTGTAATTATGCTTATGAATGTATAAGTTTGTTGATAACTTTGTGGTTTCATATATATATATATATATATGCTATTGCATTATTGTGTTTATCTTTTCAGGTTTATTTTACTTGTTTCGTATTTATATTTTAAAGTGGCAAATTAAATATTTTATTTCACATCTATATAAAAATATATTGGAATATTTGTGATTTGTTGAATGTCAACAAAAAAAAAAATTTGATTTTGATAGAATTTTTAGGAATATAATCAAAAATTGAAGAAAAATACTATGTCCACAATATTTTCACAACAAATCCTATGTGGCAAGTTATTACTTATTGTTACTAGTGGACAATAAAGTAATTTCAATGGTTGATTCAAATTAAAAACTTGTAATAACCTGCCAACTAGGATTTGTTGTGAAAATGTTGTGGATGTAGCACTTCTCAAAAATAAAAAACAAGTAGTTTTTGTTTATTACTAAAAATGGTTTTAACTTGGAAATATTTTTCAATTTAAAATATTTTATACGGAAGCAAATGGAGCCTTAAACAAGTTTATCTTAAAAGTTATCAAATTTGTTATATGGTTCACAATTTTGTTAAAACAAATATGGTTTAAGAGTTTTAGTGAGTTCCAATTAACTCAATTGATGAAGCATTTTGTTGTCGTCGAATAAAAGATCTAATGTTCAAACTTTGTCTATTCTAACTAATTGGTGTTTTGGCAAATAATAAAGTGCAATTATTATAAAACAGATGTTATAGATTAAAATTTCATCACATCTATAAAATAAATTTTATTAAAGAGTTTTAAGTGTCCTCTTATAACTAAAATAACAAATTTAAACTAAAGTTGGAATTTCAAGATTTAATGTTAAATCTTTGAATCTTATTTTCCATGACACTCATGATCCATCCATTGGGAGTTGGGACATCTTTTTTATAATCTTTTTTTTCACAACTTGTAAAGGTGACATATTGTGATTGAAAAATCACTTTTACATGAATTTACCATTGACACGGAAAAAATTGGCCTTTGCCCTTTTAAAAAAAACAATCCAGCATTTTGTTATCTTTCCCAAACTAATTAGGGAAATGTTCTTCTTTTGAAACTCGACTTTCTCAAAATCGAGTTAAGCCCTATAGTGGCGTTTTTAAAAAGCCTATAATGACGTTTTAAGGACCTATAGTGGCGTTTTGTAACTCGATCTCCATGAAGTCGAGTTATAGGTGAAAAAAAGAAAAAAAAATTGCATGTAACTCGACTTCATGGTAATCAAGTTACAAAACGCCACTATAGGTTCTTAAAACGTCACTATAGGCTCCTTAAAATATCACTATAGGGGTTTAGAATTTTTTTTTTTTAAATTTTTTTATAACTCAATTTTGAGAAAATCGAGTTTCAAAAGAGAGGCATTTTTCTAATTAGTTTGGAAAATGAGGAAAAATGCTAGATTTTTTTTTTTTTTTGAAAAGGGCATTTGCCCATTTTCTCCCCATTGACACTACCTTTATCAAGCACCAATCATGACCTTTATCAAGCACCCATCATAACTGATAATATCAATAGTTGTGAAAATTTTGAAGTTCCTAGATTTCTTCTTCTAATAATAATAATAATAATAAACAAAATATTAATTAAATTAACTGGGTTCAACTATAAAATACAAACCACATTTACTATGTACTCTCTTTTGTCATTTCTCACAGCTAAAAACTCTTCTTAAAAAAAATAAAACCTTAATAATTTAGTTATCAAATAGGATAACAACTTTGCAACACTCTGAACACTAAAATTATTTTTAGTTAAAACTCTTTAGTGCAAAATCTTTACAAGTAAATTTTTAAAACTAAAGCTTTACTTCCTACAACAAACTAAACAATCCCAGAACGAGCCACAACTTTTCAATCCCAGAAGACCAAAATTCTCTAATTAATCAATCAGAAGAAAAAGTTCAGCAATGTTTCAACTAAAATTAATTGTAGTGAGAGAATAGTCGAGGTCATTTAGCCCTTAAAAAAGAGAGAGAGAGAGAGAGGTGCATGGTGGCATGGGATTCAAAGACCTAAACCTCTGTTCAAGGTAGGCTCTTAATGGGCTAAGGCTAGATACATAAGTTCAGCATGTTGGGTCATCAAATTGTACTCCATTTTTTGTGCTGCATGGCTTGATTAATTGAGACCCCATCATGGTGCTCGTGAGATTCCTGGGGGGGACAAAAGAGGGAGGCAAATGGATGAAGGCCAAGAGCTTATAGAAATCCCGAGGATGTGTTAAGTCATTTCCGCAATATTATTTCTTTTCCCCTCTTGTTGACACATATGATCACGATTTTTTGTTGGCCATGCTTTGTTTGTTTGTTCCAAAGAGCGCGTGGCAATAAAGGATTTTGGGGGCCCTCATGTTCAACAAAGATCCAATAAGAGATGTCATTTCTTTCCTTTGTAGTACCACGCCCGTATGTCTTTATAATATGTGGATAGATAATAACACGCTTTCCCACATACTTTGACACGACTTTCATATGGCTAATGCGCGGTTGGATTATATCATTTATACGTAAATTCATCACTAAAATTCAATGAAAAATAATTTTATCACTGCTTCTCATGTGACTCTCATGTGTCTTAGTTGGATTATTTTCCACATACTTTGACACGACTTTCATATGACTAATGCGCGGTTGGATTATATCACTTATACGTAGATTCATCACTAAAATTCAATGGAAAATAATTTAATCACTACTTTTTATGTGTTTTAGTTGTGTCAAAGTGCGTGGTACGAGACTTTTTTTTTATACCCCATTTGCTTCTCACTGCAATAGGCTATTAATCACACGTTTAAATGGAACTTCCTATTAGGGAAAATGTTTCCCAGAATAATCAAATACTTTGCTTCAACGAGAGATAAAGAGAGGGCCACTTAAAAGAAAGAGTCCACTAAGCAATAGAAGGTTTTTTTCCAAAGTCAAATTCATCATGCCATTACCAACATAGCTACCATCCCTTTGTAACATCCAAAGAGAGAGCACAATATTAAAGTGTAGTTTAAAAAAAAAAAAAAGCATGATTAAGGAAGAACAATGATTACAGATATTCCAACTTGTCCCCCTCACCACGCAGATTATTCCTTTTTTTCTTTTCTTGCCTCACATGCTTTGCCACGTGCGCGACGACGCAATCGTCGCCGGTTGAATACAGACACTTTGGCAAGCTAGCTTCTGAGAAGTCAAGACAACCCCATGCAGATAAACAGTACGACAAACTTGACTTATCGTAAGGCTATTAGAAAATTTTCATTGGCTTAGCTGAATATTAGTTCAATTCAATTTTGTATTCTATGATGAAACAAGAAACTAAAAAAGTAAATAAATACAATGAAGTGTTGGTCGACAATGTTTAAAAAGTTGGTGTACAAGACAGGCAGAATCTTATCGTATCATAACCTTGCTAAAGAATGTAAAATGGTGTCGGTTATAGATAATACATATATAATCCCTAAGCACTTTTAATTAGTGGATAATGGGACATTGGAGACCTCATAGATTTTGCTTAAACATCAAGGCACTCACCCAATGATGTTATCTTTTCAATAAAAATTATGCTCTCCATGAGATCACAAAACATGCGATGTCTCAGCCAGCAATGCCACTTAACCAATGAGAATGTATGCTTTTTGTAAAATTTTCTTATATATAGTTGCAATATCATAGATGGTTAATTACTACACCAAGATTTGGGACTTTAAGGTCAGTGTCATAATGAGCCAAAGAATAGGAAAATACAAAAACAAAATTTCAGTGTCCTTATTACAACAATCTTTGATATTGTTCATGTCAAGGTCCAGGCAAGATCCTACAACTGTAATCACGAGAAAATCTTGGTGACATAATTAACTTCACTTAGTATAAACTACGGAGAAAAATTAAACACATCATTCTCTTCCACGGAAAAATTTGTGGTTTCTTTATATTATACATCCTTTTTTTTTAAAGTATTGTGTCAGAATCGTATTTCCTTTCTTACGTAATTTTCCTGATATATTAAAGTATATTACAAATCGTTGGGTCTTTTTCCAAATGAGAAATTGTAATATTCCAACAACAACAGCTATATGTTTGTCTCATTTGATTATTATTGCCTCATTGCGGGTGTGATGAATTGACCTTTGTGCCATCACAGAGCACTGAATCATTAATTGGGTGTGGAGTCGCTTTCTTTTTTCTTGGTTGAATTTCAAAAATAACAAAGTTTAACTATAAATTTGGTTGTAGCTCAAAACTATAACTTTACGCAATATTTTTTTATTGGATGTAAATTTTAACAAATCCACTACTGGATACATTTTTTTCTTATATCATTCATACTTGTAAAATTTTCAAAAGATCAAAGATCAATAGTTATGTCATCAATAACATTTTAAATTTCTACTTTTATATCGAATAGTAAATTACATCCGATTGGTATGAAATTTAACATGTATGTTAAGAACATAATTAAAAAATATGCAATTTAAAAGTTAGATTTTAAAAATATGTAATCATGATAATTATTTTTAAAGAGAGTTATTGCCTTAGGCTACAATCAAGTTTGTAGTTAAACTTTGTCTTTTTAAAAATTGCAACTCCAAAAAATTGCTATGTGGGTAAGCTTCAATCAAACTCGGTCATCTGACCCAATTGTATATATATTTGCATTGTACACCTTAAATATAATTTTCTAACTATTGTGTCACACCTATAAAGGTATCTTAGGACTTGGAAGTTTGGATGAGTTTATTGGATTAAGATCGGGTGCTAGTCTTCATGCTGAGATTGAGAGTTAGATTAAAAAAAATTTAAAAAAAAATAAAAAAAAAGAGAAAAAAATAAACAGTGAAAGTGGTAAAAAGTTTTTATAAGTAGAGTGGGGATAATTGCACCAATGTGAATTAATCTAATCCTTTATTTTCTTTAGCTTATTTTTGTTTAAAGAGATAAGGTCTCTGAGTGTTTTTTATTTTATTTTACTTTTTTATAGCTTTTTTCTTTTAAGAAATAAGTTGTGTGAAAGTATAATTTATTTCCTCCCATTTTTGTTCTTAACCAAACAAAAAGAAATTGACATCAATTATCCTTTTTTTTTTTTTCATTCCTCATACCAAACACATAATATAAAAGTGGTATCTCTTATTCTCTTCTATTTCTTTCTTTTATATCATTCCTATATTGTACTGAACGGAGAAGTGACAAACCCTTTATTAACTTAAGATTGGCTTGTTTTAGTTTAAAATATCAACTTATTTATCGCCTTTTAAATATTTAATTATTCTTAGTATAATTACTTGTATCAATTTATTATTTGTGGGGCCCAAATGATTTATGGGCCAGGCCCATCTCCCTAGGGAGAATCCGAAGGCCCAAGCCGAGGAGGGCTATGGCCCAAGCTCGACAAGATAGCCTTTGGATACTGCCGAGGACAGCTTAGTCCTCGGCCGACCCAAAGTCCCCCCTGAAAGAAGGGTAAAAACGGTAAAAACGGTATAGGACTGAAACTAGGAAGAAAGATCTAAAATATCCAGGGAAAGCTGCCCTTACTGCCATTCAATACTCTGAACCTGACAGAGCCGCATTCTTTGGCTTTTACAACCACCCCCGACGACTTTGAATATGGGCTGATGGGACAAGTATCAATCTTGGAAAGGTTGACCCTATACGTGGACGAAGGACAATGAACGCAGGCGAATATAAAAGGAAAAACAAGTAACCTAAAGAGGGGGTTGGGAAAACTGGGCAAAAACCAGAGCCTCCCAGCCCACCTCCAGGAGAAAGACTCCAGGGGTGAAGGAAAACTTAAACTTGGACGAACACCGCGAAAAACCCACCGCCTGTTAACCAAGGCCTAGCCTTCCAAACCCACGCTCTACAAATGATATTATTAGGGGCCTTTTTACGTGTGAACCCGACACTGTTACGGTCCGCCACGAATCGCGTCCTTACATTATTAATTAAAAAAAATGTGTTCAGTGTTTTTTTTTTTTTTTTAATAATACATTAATTTTTATTATAATGGTCTTCTCACAAAAAATAAAAGTTTTATTATAATGGTGTGGCTCATATAATAACCAGTTTCATAAAATATAATTTTTTATCAGCATAATTCAATTCCTTTTGGGCTTACTGTAGTTTAACGAATAATGTGTTTTGTTGTTTTATTATTATGTTTTAAATCACGCATAACACACTTATTAACATCGTAGAAAATTGTTTTTTTTTTCAAATTGGAGATAAGAATAGTGATATTGAAAATTGGAGAAGTATGGTTGTATGGGTTAAAAATTGTCGGAAGTTTGAATAACAAGAGGCAAAAATTGTAAACCCTATCTCACCAAACTATTTTCCTCCTATTTTATTTTTTGGATTATATTAATTGGTATCTTTTAATAAACTATTTTAAGAAAAATTTAACACCACTTTCGTCGGAAATATAAAAAGCCGTCAAAAAAATTAACTTATTATTTTTCTTTTCACATAAAAAGTTTTTAAATATATTTTTTAAATCAATGCCTCAGAGCATCTATTAACTTTTACTCTTTTTTTTTCCCCTTACTTACACGAAGGTATTGGAAAGTGAGCCAAAGTGTAAGAAAGTATTGAGTGAACCTCTGTAACTTTCCCAAACCCTTTTTCTATCCCCTCACATTTCTTTTCTAACAAACTGCTTGTAGAAAAAATTCTATGCTTTTTCCTTCATTTTTTCCAACTTGTCCAAGATTTTCTCTATCAAAAAGAAAGTGTTGAGTGTCTTATTTGATATTAATCATTTTTTATACCTTGTAATCACTTGACCTCTTATAGTGGATTGCTCTTTAATTATCATCGTCCTTAAGATAGGCTTATAGATGCAACCACAACCACAATAATCTTTGTATAAAACTTCACGTATTTGTTTCTCAATTTCAATTTCAATTAAAATCCAAAACCTTTAATGGTGTATTGGTTGAGTTGCTCTAGCAAAGTAACATCTGCTCTGCTCCAACCTCCGATTCGTCTACCCGGATAGTCGATGACATCTAGCTCGATGACAAGGACATCGAGCTAACAAATGCAACCTACTGAAACTTAAGTCTTGATTTACAAACATACCAAAGGTAACAATCTTCCAAAAACATGTACGTAGCAAAGATGAAAAAAACTATGCCTTAGTCCTCACCTCCATTTTGAGATTAATGATAATTCTTCAAAATTAATCTGTACATTCTAGGACACCTGAATTTTTATTTTTATTTTTTATATTTAATTATCAAATCAACGCCCGAGATCTTTTGAACTGAAAGTAACAAAATCTATTTGTCATGATCAGACGGAGGATCAATACTAGTATCAAATTATGATTAAACCCTAAGAACCATATTTACCAACATTGAACGAGTTCAACCGAGGTCCAAATGTGTCTAATTCTCTTGGCAATATGTCAAAAGGATTATATTTATATATAGTCTTTTTTATGGAAAATCTTAAGAGCACACATTAGTAAACTAATTTAAAAAACTTTTTATGAAAAAATGAAAAAAAGTGACTAATTTTTTTTTATAACCTTTTCAATTTCCTATAGAATGTTTCATATAATGAATGATTAATATATGTCTTAAAAACATATATTTACTGGTTTTAAAAGAATAAAGGTTCAAGAGTACCGATTTTGAAAGCTAAACTTCCCTTTTTCCATTCCAATAGGGCTAGTACAAAAGACAGGAAAATACAAGAATTTTGAACTTCTATCCAAAGTGGATAGACGCATGTGTACATGTACCCCTCACATGCGAGATTAGATACCACAAGTTGGTATCTAACTCATGGTATCTATGAGTTAGATACCAACTCGTGGTATCTACGAGTTAGATACCACGAGTTGCCCATCGAAAAAAACAAAAGATACAACGAGTTAACTCAGTTATAAGTGAGAGTGTGGAAACACATGTAGGCAGAGGAAAAAATATCTTCCCTCCTAGATTTGATTATTCTAAAGAGAATATCTAACATCATAGCTTTGAAATATGTAATAGGTAACCACTCATAGTTTACCATGTTAGAATGGTGAAAAAATCAAAATGTTGGCAAAAAAAAGGGTTATGGTCGTTGAAAACCAAATATTTGATAAGCATGTCGCTATACCACGTGACCATTGGCCATGAGAACAGGTTTAGCCACCACTTATGAAACAAAAATCATTACCTATTTCTTTATACGAAGACTTTTGGCACCCTAAAATTGTCTTTTTCTCCACTCTCCACCCCTTAAAAAGAAAATGCAAAATGCGACTTCACTATTTTTTTATTATAAAAAAATTATTAGTGTAAGGTGGGCTCAAGGCATACCCAAATCTATGATAATGGAGGAGTAATATATTTTCTCTCCTTTTTGGAAAACTAATGGGTAATGAATCATTTTCCACGGAAAAACTAATTAATGAAGTATTTAATCTAGTGGAAGGTGTTCTAGGAACAAAAAAGTAGATAAAATTTCTTCTAAATTGGGACCCCCTTTGCTTTGAATTTCATGCCATTTTATGTTTTCCAAAAACTTGAAATTCTTGTATTCCATTTCCTCTACCAACCGAAAGAGTTCCCCTTTTCGTCCCAACGGTCGAAATTGTGTCCTTTGCTGGTTGACTATCCAATGGCTATCTATGCTTTCACAGTACAATTTCGAGAAAAATAAAAAACATGGCCTCTGCTATATTTCCAATATTTTGACTGGAAGCACCTAATTAGTTGTCTTTAGACGGCGGGTAGTTTATTAAATCGACATGGATAAGAATGATTTTCTTCACCTAACTATCACCTGCCAAATGAAATTCCATTAGGTTCTTCTAATTAAAGGCCACAATAATGGAATTTAGAATTAAAACTATTCACCATGCTCTCTTGCACTAAGACATGCAAATCACTTTATGGATGATTTATTTTTATAAATTCAAATTTTTTTAATATCATGCGCTCTTATTCATCTACTTATTCATTTATTTGCTTATAGAATTTGAATCCATAGTATTCACGTGATTAATTATAACTTATGACTAGATTATAACTTTTAACATTCTAGTTATGCTACATCTATACTTGGAGTAACTTTTTTAGCGCCCACTTTTCAAATATTTCAAAATATCCTCACATTATATTTATAATCAACTTAAAATCATTTTCCTTTTTCTAAAAAAAAAAAAGAAATTAAATTAAATTAAAAAAAAAATCCTTAAAACAAGTAGTCAGCACTGAGGTCTAAAATTAAAATATTAAATTTTACTGTTTTGTAATTGAGTATCAATCAAAGTGTAACAAATAGTTATACATGTTTTGGTATATTCTTCAAATAGGTTCCTTTATCCATCACTACATAGCTTGACAATTAATATTTGAAATCTAAAGTCTTTGTAACCATTAGTATCCTAAGTTCCTAACAACTATCTTAAATAATCTTGACTTTGATTATGATTGAGATATAGGATGAGGTGTACACATACATGTCATGTGCTCACTATTAGTTTTAAGAACCCACCACTCTTGCTAAAACTAAGTATTTCCTTTTCATTTTTCAGCATGTTTTTCAAAAGTGGAACTGTGGAGTGTGGAAATACTTTCTCCATTTGATCCTATTACACTTATCTAATTTTTTTTTTTTAAAGAAAAATTAAAAAGAGAAGAAAATTTATTTTAGGACTTGGGTCCACCACCAATAAATACTAAGATACTTTAGGAACACAATTAGCCTTTTCAATTAGTGAGCTTGTAAAACTTAAAATATACATATAAAGTTTTATTGTAATATTTATGAAATTGTCCTCCCCCTAAGAACTGCTTTTATTGACTTCCCAAAAAAAAAAGAAAAAAATCCCTCCTTATTTATAAGGGAATTCACTTGTAAAAAAAATGTTATGAATTTTATATTTAAAATAAAATACCAAAATCATATTTACACAAGTGATTTTTCAAATTATATAATTAGTAAATTTTTATCTTTTTAATATTTTACTTCATTTTTGTCTCCTAAACTAAAATTTTGACTTAATTCGCCTCGGTGCATATATATAGTATTGGGTTCATTATGCTCAAACATAACTTTTTAAAACATTACACCACTTGATAATTTTTCATTGAACGAATATTAAAAAATAAAAATCAACTATTTGGTTACAACATCTTTTCTTATCCTACATACTTGTACTATACTAAAATAATCAAAGATTAATATATAATTATATCATCTATAAAATATTTACAATTCAGATATATTTGTAAATTTATGTATAAAAATGTACGAGTATCATGATTGAGTAGTAGGAGATTCAAAGCCATGGCTCCCTTTATGAAGAAAGTAATCCGCGTATGGTGTCCCATAATGCACGATAGGCCAAATTCCTAGTGGCAGAAATTGTAGATTCTATAAGTTTGTTGAGAGCTTTTTGGCTTGGATTGGTATTGTATAAGAGAAATATAAAGAGGACAATTTTCATAAAACCTTAGAGGTAAAAAATCGCACAAGTCCATGATGGGTAGGCTGATCAAGAACAAGTCTAGGGAGCTCAGTCTGAGCAAGACTATACATAAACCCCCAAACCAGAGAGAGAGGAATGCACTCATTTTCTCCCAACCATGTCATTTAATTGAGTTTTTTTTTTTTTTTTTTCGCTAACTTGCTCATCGGAGTATCTCACTAGTTGGTCTGACCTAAAAAAAAGGGGTTGTTCTTGTTTTACAAACCACCAACTGACAAACACTAGCCCGACCAACCTCTATGCTTTTGGGAATTCTAGCTATGTTTTCTTTTTCTCTTTACACCTACCTACAATACTATTATTACTTCTAAAACAACAGTCGAACCAAAAACAAGCAAAGAGAAAGGGAATCCTAAACAACCCATCTTTTGGTGTTTAATGAAACAATGGAACAAGTCAAAATTTCTAGCTTAGGCTCAAAAAGGGATCAAAGCAACAAATTTTGCTTTTAAAGTGCTAGAAAAATAATGTAATACATAAAAATATTTGTTTTTCTAATTAATTAGTAAGCAACTCACGTAATTCTTGGGACTTGAGTATAACACCTTAATTATCTACAATCCCATATATAAAAGGGTGGAAGAATAATTTGACTGTTAAAAAAGTTTTGAGAGAATGAAATTTTTGAAAAGAAAAATCCCAAAATCAAGTAGCTAGCAATAATATTATAATATTAATAGGTTGAATTAACTATATGTAACGTAGATACTATTATATATTTATTTTACTACTAAAGTTACAATCCAAGATCCAAGGTAATTTGAAGAAGAAAATGAATATAACTATATGTAACGTAGATATACTATTATATTTATTTGCAAATTATGAAGTTCTTGCACATTTCAGCCGCACAAAAAAAAAAAAAAAAAGAGTTGTTGCACAATGAACTACTATCATGATGAGGTCGTGTTTCTTTAACATGTATAGTGGAATTCTAATCAGTGTTCATGGAACATAATCATTGACCAACTGCCAGTAGACCCCAGAGTTGACCAAAAATATAATTATTGGATCCATAAACTCAAAGATCTTGCCATTGAGAACCTCATAATTATGAGTTAGTTTGTCTCTGGGACCATCCAAATTTTCAATTTTCTTCGTTCTCTTTTTGTGGTCTACATGCATGACATTTGTCTTGCAAATTCAAGGAAAAGAAGGATGTTCTTGCTTTAATTAATTTACCAATTGTTGCTTAATATTCTCAAATTTGTTTAGTCCAAAAATACAAAAACCCCAAAAGAAAAAAAAGATCCGGATTGCATCCAAATCTAATTGATTAAAAGATGTAATCAGTTTTATTGAAAGGTACTTGAAAATGATCTTTACCTTCCATTCCATCTCTTAAAGACTTGCAAGGGTTTGAATCTTATTCTTACCAATATTATCTGATTAATTTATATAGGTTCGAATAGACTTTACCAAAACTGCCAACAGATTTAGGTTAACTAAAAGCCTGTTCCAATTGCTATGAGTCCAACTACGCCAGGCAACTACTCAAGTTAAGAGTTGACTGTGTTGTGCAATAGATAGCCTCAGAATTTCGATACTTTTTCTGATCATGGCGGGTGACAACGAAAATAAGAACAGGAATATGACTATATATCATTATATGCTTTACAAATTGGCCTTAGAATCTTGTATGTAAGATTTAGAAATAGAATGTTGGTTGGGCATTTTTTGCCTTGTCAAATCTGATGGTGGTTAGGTTGACCTGAGATCTACCTGTTTCCACCGTTATCATAAAACTAATTATTATTATTATTATTATTATTATTATTACTGCCATCACCATCACCATCTTCTTCTTCTTTTTCCTTTTTTATCTTAATAGTTTATTAGTTGGGAGAAAATGATTTAAACCATAAACTCCTCTTTCCAAAATACTAGGAAGTGTTTGTTGAATTATAAGACTCTAGATTGTATAAAACTGGAGAACGATGCATAATCAATTTGATTCGACTTGATGACCTGTATTCATAACGGACTCCCTATATATATATATATATATATATTTATATTTATATATAAGTAAACCTAAGTGCTAAGTTAATCATAAACTAAAAATAAGTGGTGAGGAGGATTTGAACATCGTTTCTTCTTATAAAAAAAGACCAAGTAATGTCATTAAGCTACAAAACTTTTGATACAAATAAGATTATGATTATTTTAGTACATAAACCAACAACAAATTTGTATCTCCTAACTCATAATATCTCTTAAGAATATTGTTTTCCGCCAGGAGTTTTGTAAATCATCTATTGGCACTTTCAATAGAGACGTTCAAGGTTTAAATACCCTCCTTTCCCCTCCACAAACTATTGGTGCTTCTAACATAGACGTTTAGACTAAGTGTCCATTTGGAAAATATTATTCTTGTTAACTTATTTTACTATTTAGCTTATTTTTGCTACTATTCATGGGTCCCACTATAATTTTGGTATTATTCATGGGTTCTATTGTACTATTTCAGCTAACTTTTACCTTTATTTATAGTACTTTCAGTAAAAAGTTTTCAGTTTTAACAAAATAAATAGATCTCAAATAGACCCTAAGTATCTATTAATAATTTTCTAGTACAATACGCAAGTGAGTGACTACCCCCCCCCCCCCCCCCCCACAACAACCACCCACCTGCCTCAAGTGGTAACAATAATACATACGGTCATATTATCTCGCCGACATATCTAATACCATCCCTCCCTGCGCGCAGTTCCCATTAATTTTTTTGTTATGTAAAGGTCGTAATATCTCACTGACATCCAAAACCCTATAGTTCCAAGAAGGAAGAACTTTAGGCTTATATGACCCATTTGTTGTGGAAAAGAGATTTGGTGCGATGAGTGAGTTAACATGGTTGTCATGAAACTACTTACCTTACCTATTGGCTTGATTTCAGAACTATTTTTGGAAAAAAATTAATAAAAAAAAGGATCGTATTTCCTGGAAAAGGTAGTGTAAGAACCAAGTATAAGACCTATGGGCCTTAGATCACTTTGGGCTCACAATCTATTTATAGTGGGTTTGAAGATTTCCTACTATGGGTCGTTCTCGGCAGAGAGACTCAAAGCAACGCCCTGTGGATATTCACTCCTTCACTGTTTTCCTTCAAATTTTCTGAATCCCCTTCTTCTCCCAACTTTCTTCTATTTATAGCCAAGGTTAGTGGGGAGATTATGATTACAGCCACCGTTAGTGCTACTGAAGGTCCAATACTTTCTGATTAAAGTGGATGTTCAGGTGGGAGGGCGGTGCGGCATTTATGATCTTGGAACTTGGTTCCATCTTGCCCGATTATGTTCGGTAATTCAGTTTCCTGTGCAAATCACACCTTCCCGGGAACGGGTTATATACATGACCAGGAACTTTTGACCGACCACCACTTGGACCCCAATACCTTACACTTGTTTGTTCATCAAGGAAGTTTCAAGAAGGGCTCAGGAGATTTGGACCTTTCTGATGGGCCTGTGCCTAAGGCCGGCATAGGACCGGGCCTAGGGCCTATATGGGCCTGTGCCCAAGGACGGCATGAGGCTGGGCCCAGGGCCCGTATGGGACAGGGATCTCGGTGTCGTACAATAGCCCCCCCTTGATTCATACTCGGGCGCCGAGAAGAATCAAGGAGCTGTCTGGGCCTTTTGACCTCGGGAATCTTCTAGCCTGGGACTTCTGACTGTCGCTTCTCATTAATATTCATCTCAAAAGACGCGCCGTTTCGCGGCGCCAGGCGCAGTCGTCATCATTGCCTGACGGTTCGTGAACCGAAGCGGCGTGTGAATCGGTTACGCTTGGCATTCGCTGGGTCGCTCGTACACTGTGCCCATTTATTGCTTGATTAGGAGTTTCTTCTTCCCCCATCTCTTTCTGGTTCTATAAATAGTCCCCCTCTGAACGCTATTCTATTTTTCCTTTGCCTCTGATCTTTAGTGCTTACTCTCTGCCGACCACATTTCTGTGCGCTTGCTTGCTCAGTGTTCTTTTCCTCCTTAGAACCCAAAGTAAGTTTTTCTTCCCTTTCCTGTTCCTTCAGCTTTATTTCTTTGAGTTCACTTTCGTAGTTTTTAGGCATTAGATATGGGTTACTCTTACCTCCTAGAATCCCCTGCTGCTTTGGCCACCTTTAGGAGTAAATTTAACATTCCCAATGACGTGGATGTGGCTTACTGCCATGAGAGTGATATTGAACTCCACCGAGGGCAGGGTACAGCCTTCTTTCCTTTGATGTCCATTTTAGAAGGTGGGGTCAGGTTCCCCGTAGATCCCCTCCTGATAAACGCACTCACTTACTATGGGCTGTGCCCCGACCAGCTTCCCCCCAATTTTTACCGGGTAGTTAGTTGTGTCAGTAAGCTGAACCACACCTTTAACTTACAGTTAGACCACCACGATATTAACCAAATGTATAGGCTCTGTGGGAGCAAGGCCACCAATTATTACCTAAAGACAAGAGATGCTCGGGTACGGCTGATATCATGCCTACCTGATTCGAACAGGAACTCCGTCCGGGGAGTTTGTTAGGGTGCGCGGCAATTGGTTTGCCGGGGATATCCCTTGCCCCCTTACACGGCGTGAAGTGGGTTCGTACCATCCCCTCCGTACAATTGCTTTCTTCCCCCCGTACAATCTTTATTATAAGAGACTAATATGCCACCTGTTCTTTTGCAGACGGCAAAGTGTTTGTGCAGGACCTCAGATCCGTCCACGCCAAGGATTTAAATTTCGTCCTCCGTTCCGAGATATATGTGCATTAGGACGGGCAACTACGGGCCTCTCACTTGATCCTTGGAGTGGAGCCGGTTTATTCTACCTGGCAGCCTTTCAAGCAAGCACTGATAGTTGACAGCCCCCTGCTATCGTACATAGACGTCCGGTACGTGAACTTTTTGCCGCTGAAGCTTATAACCGGGGAAGCGAGGGAATTTGGTCCGCGGTTTACTTGCGCGGACGAGCTAGCCCCTTTGCGAGACGAATCCGCAGAGCAAGCATCCCGGCTCCTCAGGGAGATAGCCCACGAAGCCATACAGCAAGAAGAACAAGCGCAACAGCAGCCCATTCCCGAGAACCCAGCCGTTGTGCCTCAACAACAAGCGATAGAAGCGGCTGCCCTGCTAGCTGAAGCTGTCCGATCTAGCGGAGAGATGGTGTCGAGGAAGGTGATGTCAATAGAACGGTTCGTGCCCGGTGCTCGGCAACCCAATCAGCCCCCGCCTTCTTAGGGCCGGGGCCAATTGCCTCAGCCCTTATCCCCTTCGCAGGCCGATCGTGCCAAAAAGAAGCAGAAGGTTACCGACCAGCCTTCCACGGTCCCGGGGGATGCCGCTGTCCATACTCCTCCCCGGCCAGCAGGTTCAATCGTTATTCGCGAGCTGCAAACCAAAACTGGCACGGGGGGCGCGTCCTCCTCCCAAGTGGCTCCAGCGTGGAAGCCAAAGTTTATCTTGGACGGCAAGCCTTTGCCCTCAACCGCCTGTATTCGGATGTGGGACAAGGGCGAGGGCGGCCGTATTGCCCAAACTTTGGCTGAAACTCTCCTACTCCCCGAGGACGTGCATGCTTTCGAGGATGGATCCGAGGAGTTTGTGGGGCGTCGGTTAGAGTGGCACGCCATCGCGGTAAATTTTTTATCTGTCTACTCCAATCGAATTTCCTTTTGCTTCCTTTCTAACCTTTTTGCTTTCAAGGCCGCTCAAATGGCTCACATTGTGGCTGCCCGGGCGCGGGAGCTTGCCGAGGAGAACGAGCACGAGAAGGAGGTGCGGGAGTCTGCGGTGAAAACAGCTAAGGAAAAGCTAAAGGCTGCTGAGTCTGCTGAGAAAAAGGCCGCTGCTGCTGAGGAAAACCGATCATTGGCCGAGAAGAGGTGCGCAGAGCTCCTGACTCAGCAGAATGACATGGAGGTCAAGCTAGCAAAAGCCATCAGCCTTAACACCTCCAACGCCGAGGAGATTGCCGACCTCAGGGCAGGCTTGGCAGCCGCGGAGCAAAAATGGTATGATGTCAGTTTTGCTGATGCCGAAAATTCCGCAGAGCCGGTGGTGGCTCGTGCTCAGAATATGGGTTTTGAGGCCGGGTGGTTTGCCGCTCTCCAAGCACTCGGAGTTCCCGAGGATTCCCATCTGAGAGACCCAGGCCAGATTCCATTCCCGAGCCCTGCACCTGCCGCCAAGGAAGCCCCGGTCGCTATTGACGAGGAGGAGACGGCCAGCATGAGGGAGCTGGTTGAACAAATCGATGCTCACGCCGAGCCCGAGGAAATGGAAGCCACCAGTATCCCTACTGTGCAAGAGCTTCTCGGTGAGGCCCCGCCTTTTCCCCTGACCGTCCAGCAGGAGGTGATACCGCCGACCCAACCTCCGAGCTGATTTTACTTCTATTTACTTGCTTATTTTTATTTTGTTGATTTTATTTGCCTACGTCGCCGGGATGTGGTGACCGAACAATTGCCTTAATTCGTTGGTTTTACTTGCCTATGTCACCGGGATGTGGTGACCGAACAATTCCCTTAATTCGTCGGTTTTATTTGCCCATGTCACCGGGATGTGGTGACCGAACAATTGCCCCAATTTGTTTTAATTAGTAGTTCGTTTTCTTTTGCCGTTTCAATTTGTTGAATGAATTTACATCTATTTATATGTTTTGCTTGAATCACGCCAGTGTTATTGCTGCTTAATAGAATGGTACTCCCGAAAACCTGTTGTGCGGTGCTTTTGGCTAATTTAGAGAGCGCTAATGGATTCTGTATTTGCAAAAAGGGTTAGGCTTTCATCGGGCTTTGGCTTAACCGAGAATCGTGTTTTCGGCTTTAGGCTATTTGCTTGTAAGGTTTCCACATGCGCGGCGATATTGATCGAACCGAGGGTCAAGTTTCTGTCCTCAGATATTGATTTGTAAGGCTTCCACCTGCTCGGCGATATTGATCGAACCGAGAGTCAGGTTACTGTCCTTAGAGATTATTCGTAAGGTTTCCACTTGCTCGGCGATATTGATCGAACCGAGAGTCAGGTTTCTGTCCTTAGAGATTGTTCGTAAGGTTTCCACCTACTCGGCGATGTTGATCGAACCGAGGGTCAGGTTTCTGTCCTTAGAGATTATTCGTAAGGTTTCCACCTGCTCGGCGATATTGATCGAACCGAGAGTCAGGTTTCTGTCCTCAGAGATTGTTTGTAAGGTTTCCACCTGCTCGGTGATGTTGATCGAACCGAGGGTCAGGTTTCTGTCCTTAGAGATTGATGGTGATTCTCTCGGCATACGGTTAAGGAGTGAAAAACAGCATATACAAAAGGATTCATCATGCTCTTAATTTCAATGGAATACAAGTTCTGGCTTACACCGATGATTATGCGTAGAATTTCTTCAAGTTGTTGGCGTTCCATGGTCGGGGGAGCGGCCTCTCGTCAAGGTCTTCCAAGTAGTAGGCCCCTGCACCCACAATGGCTATGACTCTGTATGGTCCTTCCCAACTCTGAGCGAGCTTCCCTGCAGTCATGTCCCGCATGTTCCCCACTACCCTTCTTAACACTAGTTCCCTGGCACTGAATTCCCTGCTCTTTACATTTCGGTTGTACCTTTGGGCCAGCTTCTGCTGATACTCGGCAAGACGTACGGTCGCGGCCTCCCTGCATTCTTCTAGCCAATCCAAATGTTCCATCATCAGGTCGGCGTTCTGTATGGGGTCAAACCCGGCGACCCGTGCACTGCATAAGCTCACCTCGGTTGGTATAACTGCTTCTGAGCCGTATGTCAGGGAAAACGGGGTTTCACCCGTGGATCTCCTAGGGGTCGTGCGGTAGGCCCACAATACACTGGGTAGCTCTTCCGCCCATCTTCCCTTCGCTCCGTCCAACCTTCTCTTGAGCCCGTTCAAAATAGTCTTGTTTACCGCTTCAGCTTGGCTGTTGCTTTGTGGGTATGCCGGGGTTGAATACTTGTTCTTGATGCCAAGCTTACTACAAAAGGTCCGGAAAGCATTGCTGTCAAACTGCAGCCCATTGTCCGTCACTAGCGAATTCGGCACCCCAAACCGTGTAACTATATTTTTCCATACAAACTTTTTCACGTCAGAATCCCGGATATTAGCCAAGGCTTCAGCTTCAGCCCACTTTGTGAAGTAATCTACAGCCACCAGTACAAAACGGCGGTTCCCCGTTGCCCGGGGGAAAGGCCCGAGGATGTCAAGCCCCCATTGTGCAAATGGCCACGGGCTGCTGACAGGGTTTAGCTGTCCTGCAGGCTGATGGATCATTGGGGCGTGCTTTTGACACTGCTCGCAACTTCGAACGTATTCGGCGGCATCCTTCTGCATCTGTGGTCACCAAAACCCCTGTGTCATTGCTCTGTGTGCTAAAGATCGTCCCCCGGCATGCCCGCCGCACACTCCCTCATGCAGCTCGGTCAGAAGCTCTTTGACTCTTTCGGGATGTAGGCACAAGAGGTAAGGGCCTGCGAAGGATCTTCGGTACAATTTTCGGTCCTGAGACAGCCAGTACCGAGGAGCCATTCGTCGAATCTTGTTGGCCTCGGCCTCATCCTTCGGAACTTTATCTTCGGAAAGGAAGTCTATGATCGGGTCCATCCAACTTGGACCAGCCACTGCCACCTGCGCAACCTCTACTCCGGCTTGGTCGGGAACATTCTTTACACGGATGCTTGGCTCCCTTACAAGTTCCACCGTGATGAGCCTCGACGTATCCTCGGTAGCCGATGAGGCTAACGTGGCAAGAGAGTCAGCGTGCTTGTTTTGTGATCGGGCTACCTGGGATATCTTTACCGTTCCAAACTGACCGATAATCTGCTTTGCCGTACTGAGATAAGCTTTCATTCTGGGGTCCCGAGCTTCGAAGTCCCCAGTGATCTGATAAACAACCAGTCGAGAGTCTGAGTAGATCTCTACGTCCTTTGCGCCCAGATGTAATACTGCCCTTAACCCGGCCAGCAGTGCTTCGTATTCGGCTTCGTTGTTCGAGGCTTTGAACCCCAATCTGAGGGAGTGTTCCAGTCGTATACCCTCAGGGGTGATTATGACTATACCAGCCCCGGCCTCCATAGCATTCGATGCGCCGTCCACAAATAACCTCCACGGGCGAATCTCCGCACTACAGATTACCTTGCCTTCATTCTTGGGTGTAAACTCTGCGATGAAATCAGCGAGAACCTGTCCCTTCACTGAGCTTCTAGGTCGGTATCTTATGTCAAACGATCCCAACCGAGTCCTCCATTTGGCAATCCGCCCTGTGAAGTCCGATCTCTTCAATAGTGACTGCAATGGATACTCGGTGAGGACGAACACTGTGTGTGCCTGGAAGTAATGCGGCAACTTTCTCGTGGCGTGCACCAGGGCCAAAACTAACTTCTCAAGAGGCAGGTACCTTGTCTCGGCATCGACCAAGGTTTTGCTCACGTAATACACCGGCATCTGCACTCCCCGGTCTCTTAGCAACACAGCACTTACTGCATGGTCGGTGACTGCGAGGTACATAAACAGATCCTCCCCGGGCTCCGGGGCCGTCAACCTCGGCGCCTTTGCCAAATATTCCTTTAGCTCTCGAAAGGCTTCATCGCAGCTCTCGTCCCATCGGAACCCCTTCCACTTTTTCAGAAGCTGATAAAACGGCCGGCAACGGTCGGCAGACTTGGAGATAAATCTGTTCAGGGTCGCTAACATTCCAGTGAGCACTTGCACCTCTTTGGGATTGCTTGGTGGTTTGAGGCGGTTCACGGCTTCTATTTGGTCGGGGTTAGCTTCTATTCCCCGAGTAGAGATCAGATATCCCAGGAACTTACCAGCCCACACTCCGAAAGTGCACTTCTCGGCATTCAAGCGCAATTTGTGCCGACGTAGTATCTCAAACACTCCCCGGAGATCTTCGGTATGCTGCGACTCAACTCTGCTTTTTACCACAATATCATCGATATAAACTTCAACCATGCATCCAATTTTTTCTCGGAACATTCTCGTCATCATTCGCTGATACGTAGCCCCGGCGTTCTTTAATCCGAACGGCATGACCTCGTAGTGATAATTTGCATTCGGGGAGATAAATGCTGTCTTTTCTCGGTCTTCGGGCGCCAAGGCAATCTGGTGGTAGCCCTGGAAGGCATCTAGGAAGCTCATCCTCGGGTGCCCGTACGTCGCATCCACTAGCTGGTCAATCTTGGGCATCGGGAATGGGTCCTTGGGACATGCCTTGTTCAAGTCTGTGAAATCCACACAAACTCTCCATTTCCCGTTCTTCTTCTTCACCACGACAGTGTTTGCCAACCACTTTGGAAAGAATATCTCCTTTATGGCTCCGGCATCCTTCAGCCGCTGTACCTCCAGGTTTACTGCGTCGACGTGTTCCCTCGACACTCTTCTCGGTTTCTGCTTTTTTGGGGGGAATAACGGATCCATGTTGAGTCTGTGGACAATGAACTCGGGATCTACGCCGGGCACTTCATACGGGCTCCATGCGAAAACATCCACGTTCTGCAATAGGAACAACAACATATCTACCATTTCTCGGTCGTTCATGCTTGTACCTATCTGGAAATATTTGTCAGCATCTGGGAGGATTCTTACCTTCAGCACCTCCTCGGCAACGTCCGCCCCAGCTTCCCCTTGGGGTTTCTGTAATTGCTATGAATTTTCTTTCTCGTTCTCCTCAGTTCGACCGAGCTGTTCCTTCTCCCACCGGACCGCGACGACAAGGCACTGTCTTGCCACTTGTTGATTCCCCCTTACCACGACAACTCCATTCTTAGTAGGAAATTTTACTTTCACGTGAAGGGTGGACGGGACAGCCCCCATGGCGTGAATCCACGGCCTTCCCAGGATTGCGGTGTACGGTGCGAATGATCGGACTACTATAAATGTAACTATAACTCCCTTGCCTTCCATGTCCACTGGGAGAGAGATTTGCCCCTCGGGAATTACAACCCTCCCATCAAACGAGACCAACGGCGTGTCATACTTTGCCAAATCCTGGGTCTTTAACCCTAGCCCTTCAAAGAGATCCGGGTACATGACGTCGGCTCCACTTCCTTGATCAATCATTACCCTCTTCACCAGGAATCCGCCTATTCGGGCTGTCACCACCAAAGCATCGTCGTGGGGTTGGACCGTCCCCTCGAAATCGTCTTCTCCGAACGAGATGGTCAGCCGTCCAACTTTCTTTTTCTTCTTGGATGATTCTCCTTCCGCGTAGGCCACTGTCAATATCCTTTTTGCAGCTGCTGCCCTTCTTGGTGCGGCATGGATGACTTCGATTACCCCCAGGGGTGGTGGAAGGGGATTCCTTTTCTGTTGGGCGCCCTGCCCGGTTTCTCGATCAACGGAATCTGCTACAAACTCTTTTAGGTACCCGGCCCTTGCTAGCTGTCCGAGATGATCTTTTAATACCCGGCACTGCTCGGTTGTGTGCCCCTTGTCTCTGTGATAGGTGCAGTATAGGTTTTGGTTCCTCCGAGATGGGTCGCCCCCCATTTTGTTCGGCCACCTGAAGAATGGCTCGTTTTTGATCCGTTCCAAGATCTTGTGCACTGGCTCTTTAAACACCACATTGACCCCGTCGATCTGCACCTCTGGTCCCTGCATTCTGAAGTCTCGTTTCGGTTTTGTTGGCAAAACGCTTTGCCGAGATCTCCCCACTAAAGGAGCTTTCCCCCTGCTTTGCAGCCGGTCATCTTCCAGGCGTTTGTACTCCTCTATGCGTCTCATCAGTTGCCTCATATCCTCGGGGGGTCTTCTCGTCAGTGACTCCCATAATTCAGAATCCTCAGGGAGCCCCATCCTGAAGGTGCTTGCCGCAATTTTCTCATTTCCTCCTCCAATCTCGTTGTAGAGTTCCCAGTATCGGCTGGCATAACTCCGAAGGGTTTCCCCGACCCTCATCTTCATGGAAAGTAGTGCGTCAACCGGCTGTTGCACCCGGCTACATGTCACGAACCTGCTGTCGAATTCTTGAATCAGCTCAGCAAAGCTGTGTATAGAACCCTTCCGCAACCCATTGAACCATCTCAGTGCAGTGGAGCCGAGACTAGAGGGGAAAACTTTACACATCAACGCATCGTTGTGCGCATGCAAAGACATCATGTGGATGTAATGGCTAACATGCTCCACGGGGTCTGTCCTTCCCTCATACGAATTGAATGGTGGTCGTGTGAATCTGCTCGGCATTGGGGCCCGTTCAATTTCATCGGAGAATGGTGACCGGGCCACCATCCGTAAGGCCCGGCTCATTGCGTCCATGGAGGTATTGTGGTGCAGTCGTTCCTCCGGCGATTCTGATCCTTGGTGATCATAACCATGCGACCGTGAACGGTTCCGCCGATGGCGTGGTTCCCGTGATTGCCGGTGCGACTCTTGGGAACGCGACCGGTCTCGGGATCGATGCGTATTAGACCGGCTGGAGCCCTCGCCCTGGTTTCTCCTTTGCTGGGGGTTGCGATTCCTTTCATCTCGCCGACCCCTTGCTTCCAGCTCTAAGTCCATTACCAGTCTGCGTAACCGTTCCAGCTCTCGGTCCCTTTTGTCATGCTGCCGATGCGCCGAGACGTCCGAAACCGTCCAGTGTGTCTGAGCCGACCCCTCTCCCTGTCCGGACCCTTCCTCCCTTCTTGAGAGCTCCCTATCTTCCCGCCGTTTTTGCCTTCTCTCCCTCCATGTTGACCCCCGAGAAGATCCCACGGAGCCGCTTGGTGCACGCTCTCCTGAACGCTCCTCAGACATTCTTGTCGTTTGAGTCTCAGTCGAACCACAGCTTTGTAGGAGGGCCCCACGGTGGGCGCCAATTGTAAGAACCAAGTATAAGACCTATGGGCCTTAGATCACTTTGGGCTCACAATCTATTTGTAGTGGGTTTGAAGATTTCCTACTATGGGTCGTTCTCGGCAGAGAGACTCAAAGCAACGCCCTGTGGATATTCACTCCTTCACTGTTTTCCTTCAAATTTTCTGAATCCCCTTCTTCTCCCAACTTTCTTCTATTTATAGCCAAGGTTAGTGGGGAGATTATGATTACAGCCACCGTTAGTGCTACTGAAGGTCCAATACTTTCTGATTAAAGTGGATGTTCAGGTGGGAGGGCGGTGCGGCATTTATGATCTTGGAACTTGGTTCCATCTTGCCCGATTATGTTCGGCAATTCAGTTTCCTGTGCAAATCACACCTTCCCGGGAACGGGTTATATACATGACCTGGAACTTTTGACCGACCACCACTTGGACCCCAATACCTTACACTTGTTTGTTCATCAAGGAAGTTTCAAGAAGGGCTCAGGAGATTTGGACCTTTCTGATGGGCCTGTGCCTAAGGCCGGCATAGGACCGGGCCTAGGGCCTGTATGGGCCTGTGCCCAAGGACGGCATGAGGCTGGGCCCAGGGCCCGTATGGGACAGGGATCTCGGTGCCGTACAGGTAGAGATATGTATTTTTTAGCTTATTATAAGTGGGGGCGAGGAGATTCAAATTAATTTCTTACGTGAATGATACAATACTTTTTGCAAGTAAAAATAAGAGCCCAATAAATACTTAATAAATAATAAATATAATGACATAATAACTTTTTTATAATTGTTCAGATGACATGTTAATTCAAATACATTAAAATTAATATCAATTATGGAATCATATAAAAGCAAGTTACGTTAATTACAACTTAACAATTTAGTAAATTTTTTAAAAAAGTGTACACCTATAAACATTATTTATATACAAATATCATTATACCTTTATAAATGCAAGCAATAAAATTATTGTGAAAACGATTTTCCTAGTATTACAATTCGAAATTTAGAATGATTTTGTTTTCACAAGAATTTTACTACAATCTTTGAAATATTATTAACTGGCATAATTTTCAATTTTTTTCAAAAATAAAATAAAGTGAGGATATGCAAACAATTACTTCAAGCTCGGCTCTAGCCTCTGGGCCAAGTGGCCTAGGCCTAAGGCCCCTTGTTACAAAAAGACCCCAAAATTTTAGGACAATAATTAGTTTCAAGGGGGATGAGTGGGTTGTGATATCTTATCCCTACCTCCAAGAACGCTCCCAAAATATTGGACCTATAGAAACTCAACCCAAAATCCTAAATTGTTTCAATATATATATATATATATATATATATATATATGTGTGTGTGTGTGTGTGTGTGTAACTTAAGTATGCCAAATCATCATTATCGATTATGGTGCCTCATGTTTTTTTATTCAAAATACACCATCCACTCCTCCACCATCTACCTATACAAAATTTATCATTAACATTTAATTTCTCTTAACAAATTGGACATAATTTTTGCGAAAACATACCCATTTAATCTCCCACATTGTCACACACCAACCAATCTCTCTTTCTCTCCCCTCCAAAATCAATATTTAAAAAATTAGATTTCAACTTTCCTTAACAATGTATCGCCTTGTTCAAGGTAAAGCAAACTTCTTTTTTTTTTTTTTTTTTTAATAAATATTAAAATTTTCATATTTTTGTTAAATTTTATATTTGAACCATGATATTTACTCTCCACATGAAATCAATCTTGATTTAGTTAGTATTAATTCATCGACTGATGTGTTTAATCCATCTTTGCATAGTAGGTTGAGGCTATTAGGTGATTCCATTATTAATTGAAGTTGAAATAATATTTTTGATAAATTAGATTCTATTGTTGTATACTCAAAAATTATTTTCAGAACAGTACAAGTTTGCCACATAAAACGACAGAGAAGCAAAGCAACACATATCTTGGCTCAACATGCCTAGGGTATTGATAACTATGTAACTTGAATTGAGGAAAATCCTCGTATGCTTGAAGCTACTTTAGCTCAAGATGTCGTATATTTCTCTTCTTCTTAATGAAAGTTACAATATTCATATAAAAATAAATTATTTTATTCTTGTCATGTTTTATATTGTAGATAGTGTTTCTTTTATATTTAAATATATTTTTAATGGTAAATGTCTACTAAAAAATATCAAACTTGATATGAAAATTTAAGAGAGAGAAAGAGAAGAAATTAAAATGATTATTGAGCTTTTATTGTATGTATATCCAACAACATTTGGTTGCCACATGTTATACTCGATCTGTTCAGTCTATTGTGAACATTTCCCTTAATCTATGATAAAATGTTTATAAACATTTATTTTATGGAAGATTATTCCCAGTTCTCAATTGAATAGTCCAAATTTGTATGAACCACATGCATAGGTTCATTGAATCCATCCGACCTTTTTTTTTCTCACCAAAAAAAAACAAGCGGTTGCGGCAGTGCCGACTGTTTCAATCAAATTCCAACTAGTTATTATCACATATATCAATCAAGATTTGCAGACACACGTGCTTTCTGAATATTTTATACACAAAAACCAAATATAAAAAGAAAATGGAAAAATTAAATTTAAGACCCTCCACTTTTAAGAAGTGTAACACATTAACATCTATGGTGAGTTATTGTTATTGAATAAAAAATATGGAGTTGAAATCCTACTTATACTGAAAATTGATTAGTGTCTTAATGTGATAATAAATAATAAAAAGATTATGAGTGAATGATATAGGTTAAATCATATCATAACTCTCTTTTTTAAATTATAATCTAAAAAAAAAAAAAAAAACTAAATCCTAATTTTTTTTTTAAGAAATAACATTATTTTTTGAAAAATTATAATAATTGTAAATTATTGTAATTACAAGTCTTTGTGCATCATGGTTGTTTACCTCTAGCAAAAGTGGCTAATTTATTTTTGAAAAGAAACATTCCAAGAGTTGTTGTCGAATCTAGTGGTGACAACCTCAAATCTAGCAATAAGCCTCCATTTTCCCTCCCTTTCCATTAGGTGAGACATCTATTTGTGTGTGTGTGTGTGTGTGTGCGCCCTTTCCATTAGGTGAGACATCTATTTGTGTGTGTGTGTGTGTGTGAGAGAGAGAGAGAGAGAGAGAGAGAGAGAGTTGTGATGATGGACATTTGACATACTTCAGCACTTGATCTGACCACATTAGGTCTTGGGGGGGGGGTGGTTAGGGCAAAGCCCATTTATGATTAAGCAAAAGAGGCAGCTCAACCATTAAGATATCAAAGGGTGGCGGGTGGATTTGGTCAAAAACAGCTAAAGATGACGATAATTGTGGATCAAACAACACTGACACAGTTTGGGGCTAGTGGTAATAAGAAGAGACAAAAATTTAATCTAGGTGAAAATTTCAAGATCTTTGTTAGATTTAGGTGGTAATGTCACTAGAAAATAAGGTAAGGGTGGTTGGGTCAAACAGGTCAAATTGAGTCTGATTCCTAAGTTGGAAAGTTGACACTTGACCCGTAAAAGGGTGAGTTTCGAAACAACCAACCCATTGTTGACCACCAAACATTGTCGAAACTAATTGAATCTTGATGGGCTAATACTAGTTGGCACTTGACCCGGCCACATTAGTTCTTTTGGGGGGGGGGGGGGGGCAAAGCCCATTTACAATTAAGCAAAAGAGGCAGCTTAACCGTTTAAATATCAAAGGGTGGCGGGTGGATTCGGTCAAAATAAGCTAAAGATGACGGTAATTGGGGATCAAACAACACTGACATAGTTTGGGGCCGATGGCAATAAGAAGAGACAAAAATTTAATCTAGGCAAAAATTTCAAGATCTTTGTTAGATTTAGGTGGTAATGTCACTAGAAAATAAGGCAAGGGTGATTGGGTCAAATAGGTCAAATCGAGTCAGATTCCTAAGTTGGAAAGTTGACACTTGACCCGTAAAAGGGCGAGTTTCAAAACAACCAACCCATTGTTGACCACCAAACATTGTCGAAATTGATTGAATCTTGATGGGTTGATATTGGTCGGGCGGGTGGGTGGACATGGTAGAGGCAAATTTGGAGAAGTGGATCTTGCTTGCTCATGCCCTATTATTCAGGTTATAGATGTGTAAACCTAATATTTGATTGATAGTCGGATATTTTTAAAATTATCATAAATAAATAAATAATTGTAAATGAAAAATTTATTGATTGATAGTCGGATATTTTTAAAACTATCATTAAAAAAAAAAAAAAAAATTGTGAACGAAAAAGTTATAATAATGGTGTTACTTTTATTTTATGTAGGATGGTGGTCAATTGCTACCTAGTAAGCTACATTTTTTTATTTGTTTCATATTTGTACAAAATATAGAGTTAAATCAAATTGTAATTTTTCTTGCCTTTTATCTTGAGAGAAATTGTTATTCATATCTATATATATGAATAGAATTTTCTCATATATCACAGTGAACTACATTGTTTATTAGTTTCATATTTGTACAAAATATAGAGTTAAATCAACTTTTAGTTTTTATTACCTTGATCGTAGACCATGAGTTATCGAGATAAATTATTATTTTTTAGAGAAGATTTAATCTATAAATTTTCATATCTTTATGACTTTGATTTCTTTTGAAAATTTTCTCTAATTTAGTGCCTACATGGAGGCAGAGCAAAGAGTTTTGATCGGAAAAAGTGTTTGATATCATTAGGTATATCACATCTCTCTCATATGAGAGTGTGAACCCACTCCCATGTAAAAGATACGTAACACATCTTAGTGATGTAAAATAAAAATTGCTTGGAGATGCAGCGAAAATCCCTTAGCTAGCTTCAAGTGATGTGGGGGTATTCAATTATTCAATGTACTAGTAACACTTGCTGCCTTTATCTATGTTTATATGTACCACCTATTTGGCGGTTGAGGAATGAATAACTTGGTCTGACATTTTTAGTCACTTCAGGGTAAACTGCTCTTCAATAATTGCGTGGAGGTGACCAAATTGCACAATATATAAAAAATGCTCATTTTATTCTACAATAGTTACACTATAAATGGTAAGAAGTCTTGTTCAATAGTTACACTATATTTGGCTATTTGCTTCCTCATGAATTCCTAAAAAGGAACGAAAACAGATTGCTATAAAAGGAATGACCCACATTGCCTGTCTTGTCCAAGTAATTCGGATGTACAAATCAAATTATTAATATTATGTGGGAAAAAAAAAAAAAAAAAAAAGGTTTCTAAATTAATTGAAGCACTGTATAAGTTGATTGCCGATAGCTTGTCATCATTCAATCCTTATTATATTTTTTGTATTATTAATATGATAAATTTCAAATACCCAGAATACATAATACTTCAATGCATATCATTTATATTAATTATGAATTGTTTCATCTTCAAATGGGCAATGATCAATCAAATTCATTAAAAAGTTGATAAACTAACATAAAAGTATCATACATTTGTATATTCAGGAAAAAAAAAAATTGCAATTTGAATTTTCTACCCTAAATTTAAAATTTGAATATATGATAAACTAATTATAGCTTCCTCTTAAATCGAAATTTTGACTCCACGACTCATGTAAAAGTTCTTCAGACAAAAGTATCACACCAATACAACGTTTTAAAAATAAAATTAGAGTGACTAGTTCAATCGTTGTAATCGTAAACTTGCCTATTTATCAATTTGATTAACGTAAAAACCAAAAAATATATCAAAACAACAGCCACAAATTGAAAATCAATGATTCAATCGACAAAACCAAGAGCTGGATCGGGTTAACTAGGTCAAAATGAGTCCTAATTAGCACATGTAACCGCACCAAAAGAATCAACAAGATAACAATCACGGAGGAACTTACATTGAATCCGTAACAACAAATCCAAGATCAAGTCTCCATGGACAAGTCCATCATTGTATTAGTTGCTTTAATGACTTTAATGTTGGGCTATGGAGCCTAGTTTTGTTTGATCATCCAACTTAATATAAAAGTGTTACAATTTTTAATGGAATTTTTTCTGAGGCTTAGTCCATTGTTTTTAATGGGATTATGATCCTAAGTGCTCATGGACAAGCCTTTGGGAAAAAAATTTGGCCAATTTTTAGCCCATTGTAAATCCTGTGTGTAAGATAAAAAACCTATTGTTTGGAGATTAGGGTTTGGTATTTTGTTTTGAGAGAGAAAATTGTACTACCACTTCTTGTATTTTTTTTTTTCCTGTGAATAGTGAAATCACTGCAACTCCATGGACGTAAATAAATTGCTAAATCACATAAATATTGTCTTGTATGATTGTTTTTCTTTGAAGATTTTTTTTTTTTTTTTTTTAAATTTTTGCTTCTCACAAATCTAGGAATTTCATATATATTCCCTACATTCAATGTCACACACCCAAACAAACCCAACTACAATGACAACACTTATCTTTGCATCAAAAAAGGTCACCCAATTGCTTGGTTGTGTTTAAGATCAATGCAAATCACAAGGCTGCAAGGGAGATTGTCGATAGAGTAGCATGTTAACTAGTGAGTGATGAATAATAATTATTGTTTACCCTAAGGACTTTCTCTCTAAACAACAACTAGAAGAAAGCATAGAAGGAGATGGAGTTGAAGTTGAAATGAGAGTATTGGGAAGATCAAATGGTTCATTTGCGTTGATTTTATGTTTGACCAATATTACTATTATAGGTTATGCTCCTTTTGGCCCAATTTTTCCAGGGTTTTTGCTAGGATTCATTTAATTTGGGAGTCTAATGGTGGGTAAATAGGGATCTCTCTCTCTCTCTCTCTCTCTCTCTCTCTCTCTCCTACACTCTAACGGAATATCTATATCACTATGTCATTCATCGTGATCTAGCATAATCTTGGTTTTAAAAATCGGATTGGACCAACCGCTTCGATCGAGAACCATATCTTTAGCCGATTTGATAAAAATTGTAAGAACCGATGGTTCAATTGTAAAAACTGTTGGTTCAATTAGAAATCGAATCATTTTTTTTTTATTCTTTGACTATTCCAGTTTTCAAAATCATAAGCATAAATTAATTATAACGACATTAATCCGATCACTACTTCTATCTAGGTTAGACCAAAACACTGAAAACTAGTTTTGTTTCCAATTCACCAATCGGTCCTATATATTTTTAAAACCATGCACCCATATATATATATACATATATATGTTACATTTTACACAAAATCACACTTTAACTTTTTAGTACAAGCAGTTACGGAATTTACTATTACTTTATAGATTTTTACCATTGAGTATTGACCCATTAGAGTCTTTGCAATTTCAATTTTAGTTCCCTACTTATATGTGATAATTCCTTTTTGGTCAAACTATAGAAATATTTTAGTATTATTATTTCTACCAAAAAAAAATGTAGTATTTTTTTTTTCACAAAATAATAAAATATGCACCACAAAAGAAAGTTATATAAAATTGGCGCCAAAGGTGTCATGTCAATTTACAGGGTGTTTTTGGTCGGATCAAAATCTAAAGGGGTTTCCTTGCTGGGACCCATCTCAGATGTATTACCCTCTGCCTCATCTTTGGCTTATATATTGCCCACCACCTCGTCCCTTCACGCCCCCCTCTCTTTTCCTCTGTCACTCGTCTCTCTCTCTATCTCTCTCTTACTTTTTCTTCTTCTTCTTCTTCTTCTTCTATCAATTCCTCTTAGATTCTTTTTATCCTTGTAATACTAGATAGCCTTAATTTTTGTCTTTTTCTTTCAGCCAAAGTACCTTACAATTGTAAGTTGTGTCCTTAACAGTTGAGACTTGGGGGTGTTTTTGGTTTGCCTTGGAATTAAGAAACAAGTGATACTCTACTACAATACAGCATGAAAGAGAGTGGCAGGAAACAAGGTGCACCTTCACCCTGTGCAGCATGCAAGCTTCTTAGGAGAAGGTGTGCTCAAGACTGTGTTTTTGCTCCTTATTTTCCTGCAGATGATCCCCAGAAATTTGCTAATGTACACAAGGTCTTTGGTGCCAGCAATGTCAACAAAATGTTACAGGTTTCTAGTTAGCTTTTCATACTATAAACTCTCTCTTGGAAAAAGACTATAAGGTTTTTTATTTTATTTTATTTTATTTTTGAAGCAACTTCTTAATCAAAGACTGAAAATTTTCTACAAAGACTAAAACTTAAAAAAAGAAAAAAAAAATGGTTGAAGTCCTAATAAATTATTCCATGAAAATCTTATTATTTTCATAATGAAAATTTAATAATTTGCACCTCACTTGTGGACCCACTAAGTCTGCAACTTTTTCATTTTAATAAGATAGTATTTCTTGGTAAATAGATTGAAATTGTTGTAAATTTTGTTTGTATACGGTAATTTTATTATATTGATGGCTAAATATCCCCAACTAGTTCACATTTGAAGTCATTCCTACATACTCCTAAATAGTGCATAACCCAAGAAAAAGTCTTCCCTACCAGAAAAGTAGACATCTTACCAACCCTACTATTTTTTACTAATTCTTCAAGTGTACATAACTCCATATCTTTTGTAGGGGTTTATGAATTAGGTATGGCAAATTTTATTACAATTTTATGGCAAATTAATGCAGTTATATATGATAATATTGAGTAAAAGATATGTAATGTCTACCAATTATGTGTTTAGTACTCCAAGTGATCAACTGTGACAGTGATACTAGTTTTTTAAATATGAAGTCTGTCGTACTAGTTTGCAACCAAATTGCGTGAAAGAAAGAATCCAGTTTGTGTGCTGTTTTTAGAAAATCTCACTAACTCATCATAGTTTGTTCTGAGAAAAAAAAAAAAAAAAACTTGATATTGTACCAAATCTCGATAAAAACTCTCTCTCTCTCTCTCTCTCTCACACACACATACAAATTGGGGTTTACTAATTCAGTGAGTCTTTTAGTTTTAGTTAGTAATTTTTGTGTTTTTTTTTTGGTGTATGGGTTGATTTTATTATTGTATTTTAATTTTAGTTAGTGAGTAAAACTATTTAAGAGTTGCCAAATCTTGATAAAAACTCTCACTCTCTCTCTCTCTCTCACAAATTGGGGTTTACTAATTCAGTGAGTCTTTTAGTTTTGGTTAGTAATTTTTGTGTTTTTTTTTGGTGTATGGGTTGATTTTATGATTGTATTTTAATTTTAGTTAGTGAGTAAAACTATTTAAGAGTTGCCAAATCTTGATAAAAACTCTCTCTCTCTCTCTCTCTCTCAAATTGGGATTTACTAATTCAGTGAGTTTTTTAGTTTTAGTTAGTAATTTTTGTGTTTTTTTTTTTTTTTTTTTTTTGGCTGTATGGGTTGATTTTACGATTGTATTTTAATTTTAGTTTGTGAGTAAAACTATTTAAGAGTTGTCAATTATATTTTATTTTTTCTACAAAATTTCCCTCAAGACAAGAAATTAGAAAAGAGTGATGCCCTCTCCGTCTATCACTTTTCTGTCCACGTGGACCATGCTTGACGGTTTGCTGGACGAGGCATCAAGGGCAAGGGTAGTTCAGCGACTTTGAGGAAATATGTCTTTGGAATTGGGATCACTAATTGCCGAAACATATTTTTTATGAACAAAATAAATTGTTATCTTTAGTCTTTTACATTATCTTTATACAAATAGTATACATATAATATAATTGATGTTTCCAAATCACGTGAAGTTGTTTCTTATATAGTCTTGTTATTTTATTGAAAAACACCAGAACTAAATGTCAATCGGGCACGCCTTTTTTAGATCTGGGCCCCCTGTGATTTCCATATAATATCTACCTCTTACATAATCAAAAAAAAAAAAAAAAAAAAAAACCCTACCGAAAAGAATATTGTTTAAAAAGAAAATTAAAAGAAAGTCTTAAATATATATTCCACATGGTGAATGAAAAAGAATTAAACCAAATTCTAGAAGTTGGGTATCATGTAACTGGTCTTCAAAAAGAAGGAAGCAAAGAAACTTTAGACTAGTTAGAATTAAGCTTTATACATGAATGATACATGGGCATATATAAAAGACTAAAACAAGCTTTTTAAGAAACCAAGATGATATGATCATGACATATATATATATATATATATATATATATCTAGCTCTGAAAATCTTTTGGGCTTGGGCTTGGGTTACACATTGATTCTATTGGATCCATGGCTAAGAGGAAATTTTAATTGTGAATCTTAATTAACAGGAATTGCCAGTGGACCAGCGAGGTGATGCAGTTAGTAGCATGGTTTATGAAGCAAATGCAAGGGTTCGTGACCCTGTGTATGGGTGTGTTGGTGCCATTTCATCTCTACAGCAACAAATTGATGTGCTCCAGACCCAACTGGCTCTGGCTCAGGCTGAAGTGGTGCACTTGCGGGTGAGACAGACTGCATCAATGCCCAACCATGGGGTCGGGCCAGGTAGCCCAAGTAGTAGCGGCTCGCCATCATCAAGGCTCATGGGCTCACAAGTCAAGCCCATTTTTGACATGGATACGGTAGTGGATCAGGCCAATTTGGGAGAGTCAATGTGGTTATGCTAGTTTAATTTCTACTGGTCATGCCTCCTATCTCTAGATTAATTTTTGTCTCCCTGAGTTGGATTTAAATTTGATATAATTATTATACATCAGCAATAGTAAAGAAAAAAAGTATCTATGAGATGATCTTATGGAACGTCCCTCTCATGACATGTGAATCCTACAGGCACGTGAGACCCACCAAATGTATTAGAGACACCCATAAAACCGTCTCAAGAAATATATAATGTATTGGTAGGGATAATTGTGGTGGTGGCAGTGGCGGCATCTGTGGCTGTGGCTGTGGCTGTGGCAGTGACAGGAGCAGTGGCGGAGGCCATTCGCCCGCTTTGGTTTGAAATGGGTGTTTATGATTAACTTATATATGTATATTGTAAATATAATTCAAGCTTATATATGTTTAGTAATTATATAGTGCGGACTTGTGATCAGATTATTACAAGAAAATTTTCCATGTATTCTAAGTGATGCCTTGGGTATTAATAGCAAGGGAGTATAAATGGGTGGTATCTACTTTTAATTATTTCAGGGTTTTCCATTTTACCATGACATATTTATTAGTTGTGGACTTGTAGTTCATCTCTCTCTCTCTCTCTCTCTTAAAGATTACTTTTTTTATTAATCTCAATCAAAAGCTCCTGATTAACCTGCCACACTAATTAAATACATTTGAATTATCCTTCAATTTCCTCTGTAGAAAATGGCTTGATTGAGAGATATTTTTAATCAAAGAGATTGGTTGGTCTTTTCTCTCTCTCTCTCTCTCTCTCTCTCCCCTTTTTTTCATTTATTTAATAATAACAATAATTATTTTAATTTTAATTTATAATTTAATAGTTAGGAGTGGGGACATTTGAATCTGAGAAATTTCTATTAGAAATACCAAAAAGTGTCAGTTGAGCTATAAAGGTCTCTATCTCTCTCTTATTTTATTTCGTTTCTTAATTTTCTTGAGAAAAAAGGCTTTTTTTTTTTTAATTTAAAAAAATCTAAAAAAAGGTAAAATCTCTGAGAAAAGCTTAGGGCTTGTTTGGTACATGTGTTTAGACAAATGTTTTCAGTTTTTAAACAACATTATACACATTTTCACACAACTCAAACGTATTTCCAAATAATACAAACAACATTATTAAAACAACGTTACTAAACGTCCCTTAAGCATGGAAATTTAGACCTGCACCCTTTTAAAAGTTTACAAGGATCGGAAACTTTGAAGTGTTATTTAGAACAAATGCAGCAAGGCATAGACCAAAGAAAACAAAGGAAAAATTGTACTAACTTTCCTTGAAGTTTATTAAAATTACACTCACCTCTACATTGTTTCGAATTGTACACAAGCCTCTTATTTTTCAAAAATAAATTATATTCACCTCACTACAGCTTATCACTGTTAAAATCACTAACAAAAGTTGAAAACAGATTATTATAATTTTTTTATAAAAAAATCTTATAATACTAGCCTCCCATTTTAGCCTCCCACTCAAAAATTTCTAGAAGAGCATACTAAGTTAGAGAAAGGTGTGCACTCTATTATCTCACTACTACTTTGTCATATTTCTTAAGGATAATTATAGGTTTACATTATACTAGTAATACAAATATTATATTATAGACTAAACAAATTTGTACAACAGTAAACATTTGTTTAGTTTACAATGTAAATCTTACATTATTAATACAATATAAACTAAAATTTTTTCTTTTTCTTAAACTTATTTTATTAAACTCATCACTAACTTTCTCTTTGGAAAGCCTCCAACTAGCCCCATTGGTTCGTCTCCAACCTAATAAGTAGGTTTTCACTATTTTGCATTTTGTTCATGTGTGAATCCTAGTACTTCGGACATATGTGCTAGACAAAATCATTACTTATTTTTTTAGTTTTACCCACTTATAATTGGTGTCATTTGTAGGGAACCGCAAACCAGAAGTTTCTATGAGTACTGAATTCACCAATTGAGGGACGACTTCATTAGCACTTGCGTAGGAGCATCGCAACAAGAATTATGGAGGCTCTCGCCCCATTACAAAGACATTATGGATGAGGTGTGAACAAAACTTTGACAATCACTAGCTGAGTGGCTCTTGATGAGACAAGCCGCATGATCTTAGATTCCCCGACCCAATTAAAAATTGTGACTTCGAGTCATGATTTTAGTGATTTTCAGAAGTGTAAGTAAAATTGTGTAATAGGGTGTGTATAATAACAAAAATATTTCATTTTTTTCTATTTTTCTATCCATCATAATTTTTTTTTTTAATTTTCGTATTTTTCCATCGTCTCAACCAATCAACACATACAAAACAGAAGGCGTGTGAAGAAATTAAACAATGAACACTTAGGCCGTTCGGGCTGGTTCAGTGGGATATTTGGCATTGGTGTTGATTACACTGGCTAAAAATGTAAAGAAGATTAGTTTAAAATGTCCAGCACAAGCAATATCTCATAAAATGAAGTAACATTTTACAAGTTAAATACAAGAAATATTCCACCACTCCTCTCCTTCAAACAAATTCCCAAGACGAGCACTCCACCTCCCTCTACTGCGTCTCTTCACCCCATGCTACTGTTGGAGAAAAATAACCAAATAGAAAGTCTTTATTCTGCAGCAGCAATAGTAACAAATTTGATATTTTTATTGTTTGGTATATTATTTTATATTATCTTGCTAAGTGGATTGAAGACCTATTCAGTGTTTGGTTGCTAAAAATTTCAAATTCTGACAATTATAATTTACTTTAAATTCACAAAAAGTAGAAATTATAAATTAGGATTCCCAAAATTTGATAATTTTTATTGTTTGGTATACATAAAATTTGAATATATACCGTATTTTTAAATATCTATATTCATAAATATAAATGTTAATTGATAAGCAATTTATTTTCTAAAATTAACAATAGAAATTTTCTACTTAAAATTCTTGCAATTCGTGAGAATTGAGATGTCCATGAGAATTATAATCCAGGATAATTTTGTTAAATGAACAAGCAAATTTTCATGAATTCTATATATATAAATTTTCTTTTGAATCCCCATCTTAAATTTCCACTTCATTAGTAGGATTAACTAGCAAAATTATCAATTATCTAGCATTATCCACCAAATTTAGTCCAAGAGTAGAATATAAAGAGATGCATGATTTTGAAACAGTGGCATTACTGCATTAGTAGACCTATTGAGATTAATTTTTGCATCACCACAACTACTAGAAACATATGATTTTTTTAACCCGAAAAAGAAAGAAAGAAAAACTATAAGAATGTTTTTAGATTTGAATGGTGGTTGAAATTTTGGGCATAACTATCCTATTAGGTTGTATGTTGCAACCTGTGTTTACCAATGGAAATATTCAATAATAGTGATGATGAGGTTGTCTTTCTTAGATGAATAAGGTGATCATCCTATATAAAATGGGCACATGAACATTTTGACGTAAAATTATATTACAATTAAAAACTAATTATACTTTCACTTATTATATTATATATGATTACAGTCATGATTAGTTATTGTTGTTTTAGAATCTAGCTATTGAATTTCAGCACTCATGTGAAACATTGGCAAGTAAAAACTAAAAACTAAATTGGCTGAGGCTTCAATAAAAAGCAAACCTGAAACGATGAATTTAGACATCCTTGACAACAAGATCACCATTCACCAACTCTCTGTAAGCAGCCACAGGCCAAATGAAACCCCTGAAAAGCAAACTCGAAGCCAAAGGCACATCAATGATGATCTCCTTCTGGGTTGGCTTCTTCTCATCCCTTATAGCAATCAGGTAGCTCCGACCCACCCACCCGATCCACCCAGCAATGTACAGGAACAGAATCCCAGGAGTGATGAACTCACCCCAGTGCCTCTGGTCACCGCTCACAATCAAATGAGGAAGCCCATCAGACCCACAAAGCAAGCCCTGTTTTCCATAATTGTCGAACCTACGCTTTGTCTTTTCTACTGAGGCTTTGATAGCCAGAGCTGGTGCACTGTCGGGTGCGTAAAGCTTCAATGAGGACTCAAGCTTTTTGATTTGTTGCTTTTCACGTTTGGCGAATTGCTTGGACTCTTTGCATGGGGTTAGACCCGCGATGTCAGCATTGGCTGGGAGTACTGGGGCTGAGACAAGAATGGAAGAGAGAGCTAGTGCAGCTGAGAAGGCCTTCAATGGTGAAGTTGTGTTTTGCTCATCTTGGTTGCTGTTTTGGGAGCTGCATACAATCGTAGGCCTTGATTTCGGGATGGGTGAAGAGCTCAACTTTGGCTTCAAAATGGGTTTTGAGAGATTCGTGGGGATGGTTAGAGACATGTTTGTTTTGGTTATGTCTCTATGGAAGTGTTTGTTGAGTGGGAAATGGGAAGGAGTTGATGATGAAGGTGAAGCAAAGGGTGTGGAGAGAAGGTTTTTAGATTCTTTGAAGGATTAGGAGAGATTGGTGGTGGAGGGAAGAAGAAGAGGGTGGATAAGGCGGATGGAGGTAGAAGTCTGAGTTGGATGTTTGTAATTGGTTAGGGGTTATTTGGTTGTGGGCTCATTTAGATTTTCTCTCTATCTATCTCGGAAATTAAAGTTTTGAGTGGATAAGAGAAGTGCTAGCTTGCCTTTGGTGCACAACTCTTTCCACCAAGTTTTTGAGTCAGTGTTAAACAATTATTAATGAACTTGTTGATAATGCAATGAACTTCAAGTCAAGTATTAATGTTAAATTATTAATTATTTCAAAAGTTTAAGTTATTGATAAATGATAAATTTAATTAAATTCAAATTCATTTTTAATATATAGGTAAGACTTAACACGTAATATTTTAAATTAAAGGTAGACTGAAGGAGACAATGATTGAATTCAAAACCTCCTACTCTAATACTATATTAAATTAACGATTCTCCCCAAAACTTAAGCTATTAGAAAATAGTAATTTTAATCATTTAACTATATATTTCTTACAGATAATGTATTACTAGTTACAGACTCACGCGACACGTGGGAATAAATAATTGTTTTTTAATTTTACAATAAAGTATAATTTGTTCTCTAAATTTTTTTTAAGATAATTGTTCTTCCTAAAAATTAAACAATTTTTATTTAGTCCAGTTAGATCTACTTCGGTCCAATTCAATCTACACGATCAATGTCAGTCCCCTTCGGTCCATTTTGGACTAATTGAGCCTTAAACTGATTCTTTTTTGTGGGTTGACTTTTCAAGTTTAGCTGAAAATTTCATTTTTTTTTTTTTTCATTAATTATTGAGTTGAAAAGTATGAAATTTTATTATATTTGGGATAAACTCTTTAGTTTTGAGTTAAAAAATACAAAAGAAAAAAGACATTAGAAATTAGAAATATGAGCAATAAAAATGAAATAAAATTGATAAATATTCAAAAGTCCTGTTCAGTCCACGTTGGTTTTATTCTGTCCTATTTGGTCCATTCTGTCCTCTTCAGTCCACTTTGGTTCTCTTCGGTCCATTTTGGTCCTATTTAGTTCATTTGGTCTATATTGGTCTTTTTCGGTCCATTCTGTCCACTTTTGTCCACTTCAGTCCTATTCAAACCATTCGGTCCGATTTAGTCCTATTCGGTCCATTCTATTCAATTTTGTTATATTTGGCCCACTTGATGGTCCTATTCAGTCCATTCTATCCACTTTGATCCTATTTAGCTAACATTGGTTCTATTAAATCCACTTTTATCCTATTCAATCCAATTTGGTCCTATTCAGTCCATTATGTCCACCTTGGTCCTAATCTATCCATTCATTGTTATTCAGTCCACTTTCGTCCTATATGGTCCACATTAGTCCACTATCTTTTTCAGTCCTATATGGTCCATTTTGTCCTATTTGGTCCACCTTGTTCCGATTCGGTCCTACTCGGTCCACTTCATTCCATTTGGTCCAATTCGATCCATTTGTGTCCACTTTAATTCAATTCAGTTCATTTTTGTATACTTACATATAGAGAAAAGACATTTTTGGTTTGTAGGCACCTATTCTAAATCCAAATGTGATGTAGGACACGATTTACTGTTTAATTATTGTAATTTATTATTTTTTGTACTTTTTATGTAAAAAACGTTATTTTAGGTTTAGGTGATTTATTTCCTTGCTTTTAGGTGCATTTAGTACTTTTTAGATCAAATTTGATTCCCTTTATGGTTAGGTATTAATTAGAAGTTATTTTAGAATATATTTTTTTGTCTGTCAAGTTTTACAGATCCCTTTAAAGGGCCCTTAAGTCCGTACACCTTTTTTGGAAACAATTATTCAATCAATAAAATTCAGACTTTTGTCTTCTCATTGTATGGTAGATTCCAAACCCTTTCTCCTTGAAGATTCAAGGAACCCTCATGAATTCAAGATTATTTTCAGAAAGAAATGTGTTTTATTTCTTATTTTCTAGAAGTAGACATGTTCTACTTCTTGACGCTTCTGCATCTTGCATCAAAACGTATTAAAGAAATATATAGATCTCTAAATCATAATATCTTAAATTTTAAGTATAGCATTTATTGTTACTTCACTTTTCTTGAACTAGATTAACGTAACATTTCAGTCCACTTTGGTCTAGCTAAATTTAAGTGAATGTCTTTCTAACATGAAGGCTATTGATATACAAATCTAATCTTTAAGGTTGTTACTCATTTGTTTTAATGTCATTACTTTTAAATAAATTGCATGAGGTTGATTATATTTTCAAGTAAAGTTGATTATATCTTCAAGCAAAATAAATAAATAAATGTGTGTGTGTGTGAGCGTGCGTGTGCATAATTTTTATTTAAATAAATTAATCAAATTCTTCATTCTCTTAAAAGAGATTATTATATATGATAATTAAAACTCATAAAAACTTATACTAAATATGTATAATTTATTCTCTAAAAATTATATTGAAATGCTCCATATTCTTCAAATTATTTTTATTATGCATTATATTTTCCTAGTTTTCTTTTTTGGTACAATTAAAAATTTTAAGTTTCAAAGTTACTATTCAAATTCACATTCTCTTAAAAGAAATAATTATGATAATCAAAGCTTATGATACAATTACAATTGATATTACTCAAATAATTGATAGTACTATCAATCCAAACTTGTATTTTCCCATTCTTAAGTAGGTACACTAAATTGGACTAAAGTGATCTGAAATAGATCGAATTGACCAAATTGGATCAAAGTAGGACCCAATGGACTGAAGTAGACCAAATGGACCTTATTTGACGGAATGGACTAAAACGGTCCAAACATGACTAAATTGAACAAAGCAGATCGAAAAAACCCTAAGTGAACCAAATGGACCAAAATGGACTGAATAGACCAAATTGGATTGAATAGACCGAATGAATCTAATTAGACTGAAGTGGACCGAAATAGAATGAATTGGACTGAAGTAGACCGAATTGGACCACATAGATGAAGTGGACTGAAATAGACCTAATGTCGATCTTTAATTAGCATAACCAAGATTGTGTTTTGATATAAATTCAAATTCTTACTTAAAAAATAATCAAGTATTAACTCAAATAAATATCAAGCCAAAAATTGAGAGAGATAAGAGAGAGAGAGAGAGAGAGAGAGAGTAAATATATAAATTAGACTGAAATGTTTCATAATTAGACCAAATAGACCAAAATGTTTGATAATATATAAATTTGACATTCACTATAGAATAGACTATCCCCAATTCAAAGTAAATAAAGAACCCTATTATGTGAATATAGGATGTACCAAACATAAATTGAAATGTAAAAAAAAGAAAAAAGAAAAAAAAAGGGTTTTGAATAATGGAATTAAAGACTATCTCCATTATTTTTTGGAGGGGCTAAATAAAGAGAAATTAAATTTAAAATAAGCCTATAGGGACTAGACCTTGGGCAGAACTAGAGCATGAGTGGCCCAGATTAGAATTAGTTAAATTGTAACCCGAGCCCTTATTCTTCCATCTGAGCTTACCCCTACTCTCTCTCTCTCTCTCTCTCTCTCTCTCTAACCATTCTGCTTCATTTACCAGGTGCCACTTTTCTCTTGAGCCTATTTTTGGGGTTTGTTTTTAAGATTAATAGTCTCACCAAAAAAGGGGGGGGGGGGGGGGGGGTGTGGAGAGATAACTTGCAGATTTAAAAGAAAATCTCTTTTGACCAAAATCAAATGGAGGTCCGACAGGAGTGAATAGAGCCCAAACTTTTTTTTTAATTATTTTATTTTCTATTTAATCTTTCTCTGAATATAAATAGCCTAATAAACTTCAACTTACTGGTTGTTTTTATTCATAATTCAGAAATATAGAAGGATTTTGAATATATAATAAGAATTATTATTTTCCAAATATAATGAGAATAAAACTATATAAACATAAATATAAATATAAAAATAAACATGAATATGTGGTTTTTTTTTTTTTGTACCAACAAATAGATTTGTCATTATTTAAAATAAGAATAAAAATACATGAAAATACAAATGTCAACATATAAACTTATTTTATGGATTATACTTCCTCTATTTTAACATACAAATCAATTTTTAACTATATTTTTGTCTATGCCTCAACTCTCTCCAAATTACCTCTTCTTGCCTTATGACTACAATGGCATGAAGACACCAAAGTATTAAATCAATTTTTAACTATATTTTTGTCTATGTTTCAACTCTCTCCAAATTACCACTTCTTGCCTTATGACTACAACGGCATGAAGACACCAAAGTATTAACGAAGTAATTTATTAATATTGTAAGTTTTACTTGATAAAGAGACAAATTGTTGTGTAATGTTGTTACATGCAAGGATTATTGTATCGTAGATAAATTTATTGACAACGTTAAAGTGGTCATATTAATAAAGTTTTCTTTGATACACTATGTTACTAATAAAGAAATTATGACTTAGCTATTTTCAAAAAAAAATTATGACTTAGCTCTTTGTCGATGACCTTAAAGGTCATGGTATCTTTTTATTATATTTTTATTGGTCCACTGTTAGTATCTACTATTGCAAACAAAATGATAGTATTGCTATTTGTTTTATTTTTTTAGTGTCATTCTCAATAACATATTTGACTAATTTCTTTAGAATCCAATGTTTTCATTTCATTTGACACTTTTATTTAATTTTTATGGAAAGAGCTATAATAACACATAATATGGTTGCCAACTTTCATCTATCATCATATCTAACATTATAAGTGGCTTTATGCCAACTACATACTCTTCTCAATATTATTATTCTTTAAATATAAACATATGAATTAACCATCTCTCACATGTATATTATTAAATCAATTTATATATTCAAACAAAGAAGGAAAAGGTGTTTCTCTCAACAACAAAAAAGCAGAAAAAGTTTTTTGCGAACTAATAAATTGAGTAGTTGACATAAGACATTTTTTTTTGTTTAATTTTTTATTCATATTTGAATAAAAATAACATATTATGTTAATACACATGTTTATGTTTATGCTTATGTCTATGAAGTTTTTAGTAGAATATTATATTCTAAAAATCGATTATTATTTTTGTGACGTCCCTGGTTGATTTGATATTGTTTGGACATGTCTTGAGTCCCACATTGGTATATCCTTTGTTAATATGGACTTTACCAACCACTATAGCTTGGTCTTTAACTTGGTCTTCAATTTCAACTTTAAGACACATCAAAACTCAATAAAAGACACATAATTTGGTATGGTTGACAATACCAAAATATATGACCCTAGCAATCTCCCCCTTTGTCAATCCATGACAAAACCTCAAGTACAAAAGTAAGCCCAATACAATAATAACCCAAATACAATGAATGAACCCATATTCAAATACACTAGCCTATTTAAAAATAACCAATCCTAAGAAACATAGCACGAACTAGGATTGATTGTTTTGATTGACTTCATACCTGTCTTTCTTGAAAGCAACAAACATGTTATGCAAACCATATGGAAAACAATTACAAATAATAAACAAGTAAATTGCATTTTGTCATAAGATATGCCAATTACATAAAAATATGAATCTAACAATCTCCCCTTCTGGTAATTCGTGACAAAACCATAAGAGTACAATGGATGTCCTAGAATACATTCTACTCAAGACTAAAAAATAAGCCCAGTCTAAAAGATCTAAACCTTGGAAGTTGCTGCAAGAAGACTCGGAATCTTGACTTAGCTTTAACTTGTCTTTCCTGAAAGGCACTAAAAAAGACGCATCAAGGTACCATGTCGAAAACAATGACAAGTCAAATAAACAAGAAACATGTGTATAAAGTGAGAAAAGAAACAACACATGTGAGATAAAGAGTGAAATACATACATCATCATCATATATAGAAACAACACATGATGTAAGTAAATGATTACAAAACCAAAAGATATACAACACAAAATATATCAATATCAAATTGTATCAAACTAACACTCCCCCTAAGTTAGTTACATCAAAGATTTTCTTTCCTTTATCATGAAGTTCTTCCCTTAAATCTATTACTGCCCCTGAGAAATGACATTCAAATCTCAAAAATCTCCCCCTTTTTGACACGATTGTCAAAAGGAATAGAAAGCCAAAAAAAATTGACTGGAGACAAACATAAAACTGACATAAAGGGAACAATGAGAGCAAAGAAACATAGACCTACAAGAAAAAAACATGAAAACTAGATGCTATGGACACAAAGGGAATAAAAATGAAAAACTTAAAACTCCAACAAACTTTTCAAAGCAAAAAACACAAATTTTTGCTTTAAAAAAATTCACACTAGTACAAGAGTAACTTTAAATGGCCAAATCACATTGTACTTGTACAATAGTATCAAGAGTAGCAAAGAGTATGCATGTGTGTGAAACTTTTGCAAGAGAGCGTAAGTGAATCATTATATGAAGAGTAATGGTATAAGACAATCAATTATAGCCACACACAATCATAAGTATTTGATGGGGACCATCACCTTCGAGTTACTTCATATAACTCCCACATCTCCTAGAAACACGCTTGCAACCATATTTGAAAGCATTTTGATTCTTTTTTCTTTTTATATTCTTTGCATATTTTTCTTTTAAGCATATCATGCATGAGCATATAAGAGAGAAAAGAAAATACCCAATTATGTCAGCTTGAACATCCTGATTTTGCTGTACAAATACTACACCTTACCAAGCATGAAGATACTCATCTAAGCTATAAGTGAGACAAAGTTAAGAACTTAGTTTCAAATGCCATCTAAGGTACACAAGTACCAATATGCACAAAACACACACTGATTTTGTATTTTTCAATTTTTTTTTTCTTTTCTTGAAAGCAATAAAAGAAATATATATAATAAAAAAAAAGGCAAAAAAAAAAAATGCAAAACAATGCAATGCATGAAAGCATGATTCCAAAAACAAATAAAAAATCAAGTATGAAAGTCCTACTTTAGATAAAAAGAATTAAAGTAGAGGACAAACAAAAAAACGATTAAGTCTTAAGATTCTTCATCACCCACATAGCACGAGTTTTTGGTTGTGAAGATGGAAAAGCATGTGTCCTAGTATGACTACCATAGGACATAGAGGAGTTAGAATTCCCCTGAAATTGAGTTAAAAATCTCAAAGCTTTTAATAACTCACCAAGAAAAGGTATAGAACTTTGAGAAGAGTCCTTTGACACTTGCTTATAAGGATACAACTTGAAACAATTAGGGTTAGTGTGTCCAGGAACACCACAATGATGACAAACATGAGTAGTTTTAGAACTACTAGGCTTCCTAGAAGGAGGTCTAATTGTGGAGGTTGACAAAGACCTTAACTTAGGACAATTTGGCCTAATATGACCGACAATATGACAATGATGACAAGTGGGGACAAATTCAAAATTTTCTTTTAACCTAGGAGGAGTTCTAGACATAAGTTTAGAAATTTCAGTGTTAAAATCAAATTTTATACCTTTGTCTATCCTAGCAATATTAGCCATCAACTCTTTATTATTCCTTTTAAATGGAGGAATATAAAAATCTTTTTCTTTTCAGTTAGGCTCAACAATAAGTTTGGCACTAGTTAATTTTTCAACTTTAGTTTTAGATTCAACTAGTTGTCCTTCCAAACTCTTAGTTTTGTCCACTTGAGATAAAAATTGATTTTTTAAATCCTCATTCAAATTATTGGCGTCATCCAAATTTGCAATCAATTCATCTTTTTCAAGTTTGACCTTTTTTAATTTATCTTTTAATTTTGTAGAACTTTTAAGGGATTTCATACAAAATTTATAAAGCTTACAATAGGCATCTTGAATATCATCATCATCATTCAACACAAGATCATGCAAATCAAAACAATCAAGAGTTTCCATGACAACAAGGGTCAATGGATCACACAGCAAAGATTAAAATCTATTCAAAGTGTACCCACTCTGACACTCTGATACCACTTGTTGGGTTAAGATAGCTTGACCTAAGTTAGTTGATTCAATTACCCGAGTTGATTAATTAGGTTCAATTGCATGCAAAACCTGGAAAAATCACCAAAAATACTAAATGAAACATAAAATAAATTTGACATGATAATTTGTTGACAAATGGGAAAAACCTCGCAAGGCAAAAACCCCATCAGGTGATTTTAAGGTCACCACTTCCAAAAATCTACTAATCAACAAACAAGAGGTTACAAGTATAAGGAATCTTACCAACTACCCTGGCCTATCTCAAAATACCAACTTACAGTTGAACTTTCGCTCCAATACCTAATTGGACTTGATCTTGTAGTAGCCTTCTTTCTCTTGATGCACAAATCTCCAATTTGAGACTAACCCTTTGCACGGATCTTAGTATGTGACTAACTCCATAGCAACCCTTTGATTGTTGTAGTTGATTTGCAACAGCTTCACATAGAAACACCAATAAGATCTTCAATGTTGGTGCTAGAGAATTTACTTGGTTACAAAACCCAAAGGCGTACAAGAAACGCAACAAGAACTCTTTAGTTTGGTGAAATAGAGAAAACTTGATTACAAACCCTAGCCACATAAACGAAGTGTTTCTCTCTCTAAAAAACCTACTAATAGATGGCTTATGATATCGTTTAAATACTGGTTCAAACGGATCTCAATTTGGGCTTCAAACGAATAAATTTTGGGTTTTTCGAGTTGCTGATTTTTGTTGATTCACGAAGCTTGATCTATCGAGCTTCTATTGAGAATAAAATCTCGACCTATCGAGTTGCTATCAAGGAGACAATAAGTTTCAGCTCCTATCAAGAGGTATTGAGTTGCTATCAAGGTACATGTTGAAAATGTGGTATTCTTGAGTATGTGTCTTCAGCTTGGTCTTCAATTATAACTTTAAGATACATCAAAACTCAATAAAAGACACATAATTTGGCATGGTTGACCATACTAAAACACACGACCTTAACAATCTCTCTCTTTGTCAATCCATGACAAAACCTTAAGTACAAAAGTAAGCACAACACAATGATAACCCGAATACAATAAATGAACCCATATTCAAATACACTAGCCTATCTAAAAACAACTAGTCTTGAGAAACCATAGCACGAACTAGTCTCTGACTGAAGATTTAGTCAAAAACCTCTCTAACCTTTGAGATTATAATAAGACTTGCATCAATCCAACCCTTTGTTTTATGGGTTAGCCTTGCTGAGATAGTGGCAGGAACACACTACTTATCTACTTTCTAAAATATGCAAATTAATGATTATGGTCGTATTTGATATACTTATAATGTAAGATTGTTGAAGTATTGTTAAGTGATTTTAAAGCAAACATCATATTCAAATGGATTCATTGTCCAATAGATAATTGCACTATTGCATTTTTTTTTTCAATGAATCTCGTGCATCACATAAGTTAGCGACTAGTCTATATATCTCTATATATATTAATAGGCAAAGTTCAGAGAAAGTCAAATTAGAATTTTAATTGGAGTCCAATTGTGCACCATGTGTCCTTTCTATTTTTTATTTTTTTTGTGCCAAGTGAATTATTGAATGCAAAAATCATAAAGTCCAAGTCCAAATAGATTCTAAATTGAATTTCAATTGGAAGTCTAATTTTGTACCACGTGTCCATCTATTTTTTTAATTTTTATGGCAAATGAATTATTGAGTGCAAAAACTGGAGAGTCTAAATTCAATTAAATTATATATTTGTGTGTGTGTGTGTGTGTGTGTATGTGTAAGTATATATAATGAGAAACCATTACCTATTTTAAAAATCTATGGTTTAAAAATGGTGTAAGCTAATACCATGTATGATTTCAACATTTTCTATAAAAATGTATGATTTAAACTGTGTTATTGTGATTGTTTTTAATTGTACCTATGCATATGCATGGGGTTACATACTAGTCCATATATCTATATATATAATAATAGGTGAAACTGAGAAAAACTCAAATTAAAATTTCAAATTAGAGTTCTAATTTTGTGTCATAAATTATTTATTATTAATGAGTTTTATTTATTAATTTTAGAATCAAATGTGAGACCACCGTGCACCCTTAGTGCGGTGGTCACTCCATAAGTATATATGCTTGTGGGGTGTGGGGGGTGGGGGGCAAGGGTCAGGGTTCAAGTTTCTAGGAGGGAGTTTCATACAAATATAAACTTAGATTATGCTAGAGTAGAAATTCTATCTTGTATAAAAAATAAATAAATAAATAAATAAAAGAATCAAATGTGGGACCAAATCATAAATATTCATCCAAATGAGTTAATAACTTAGGACACATGACATAAAATTGGAACTCTAATTTAGAATTCTAATTTGAGTTTCTCTCAATTTAACCTATTATTATTATTATTATTATTATTATATATATATATATATATAGATATACATAAATAAATTATAACTACAAAATTAAATTGCATGCCTTTTAGTATACTAGAAGTTACCGTCGATTACAATTTACACAAGCCCAGCACTATATAAGTTTGTGGAATGTTTTGGTTAACACCCCATGAGCCATGAGAGATATGCAATAAAAAATTGAAGTCTATAATTCATGCACTATATTACTGTCCAAACGTGACGAAGGTGTGGATGGCAAGCAGATAGCATAAGTGTACTGAAGGAGTTTGGCATGAAAATGTCTGATGTGGTAGTCTGGGTAGCAGCTATTAGCCTATTACTTTTACGGTTTTTAATATAAGATATGTTCTTAGTAGAGATGAAGCTTTATTTTCATAGTATTTTTGCATTCTTTATTTCTTTTTAAATTCATTTTAGTAATTTTTACTATTGTATACAATGATGTATGTTGTATATGTTTATTATGTTAACTCTAACATGGGTGGTGAACCACATAATTTTTGTGATGTTACCCACTAATTAGATTCCATCAGAGTTGGAAATTAACTCAAAAAGAATAAAAAGATAAATAACCGTTAGTAAAGAGGAGAGGCAGTGTAGATTAACAGAGATATCCTTTCCGTTAAGGCTCTGTTCCTGGCATTTTTATTTGTTTTAGGTTGAATATTTGAGAATTACATTTTTGAGCTAATGTCAAGGTTGGCTTATTAATATTAATTAAAATAAGTTAATGGAAGATTTTTTTTTTTGCTTAGTGTATATAATATATATGATCTTTGACTATTTTCTTTGTTTAGCCTACGATTGTTATGTTTAGTTGGGATGAAAACAGAGAGGATGGAAAATGGCATTTTTTACTGTTTGGTTGAGAGGGGGAGAGGGAGAGAAAAGTGGTGGGGCCCACAAGTTTTCTCTCCTCCCCTCTTTAAAATACAATATCTCCCAAATAAAGAGAAAATTGGAGTGAAAAGTGGGAAAATTTTTTGGACAAAACTGCCCCCACCTCTTTTTTACGTTTCTGGCTTCTTTTTTTTTTTGCTTTTCCTTTGTAAAGTTGGCTTTTTGTTTTTGTTTTTTTTTTGTTTCTTAAATTTTTTTTTTTTTTTTTAAGAAAACACTGTTGGATGATTTCTTATACTATTTTTTGAAATGTCCACTTTCAACTATGCACAATTTTTTTTAAAAGTATAATGTATTACTTTTTGTTTTATTTAAGAGAGATATGATGGTAAATTTATACAAAATTTATTTTCAACCAAATCAAAAAGTTTTTCATCCCTCTACTTTTCCACCCTCTCAACCAAACACAAATGAGAAAAATTAAAAACTTTTCTATTCTCCCACTTTTCCATCCTCCCTTTATTTTCTATCCTCTCACTTTTTCATCCTCCCAATCAAACAGTGTTTTAATGACAGAAAAAAGATTATTAAATTGATGAAATAATAAAAATAATGTCACAGGAGGTGCATATTGATATGTAAGGCCCGGCCGTACAAACTAGTTTTATATATTTGTAATATTTTTTCAAAATTTTAAAAATTATATAAAAAATAAACAACAAATTAAAATTCATTCGGTTGTTCATAAAAGAAAATAAAATTTAATTAAAAAATAATTTTTTCAGGGGAAAAAAAAAAAAAAAAAAACTTAAGTCTGCACACAATGTGTTATGTTGATATTTTTAGACTTAAGTTTTAGAGTAGGCTCTAAACTAATTTATAAAAAAAAAAAAAGTGTGAGATTATTTTTTATATATTTAAATAGAGTTATAATCAGATTATCATAGATTCATAATTTGTTTTTGAGAAATTTTTCATATTTGCATGTTTGCTCTTAATGATATCTTTTTATTATCAGACCAAGATATCAATTGGTTTTGATATTAAACCCTAGATCCTTTATTTAACCATTAGAGATTTTATCAATTAAGCTAATAAAAAGCCACCATAGATTCATAATTAGTTGCATATACATGTAATGCTAGTGTCCAAAAAAAAAAAAAAAACCCATTTTCTTAAATTGGGTAATTTAGTAATGTAAATTTTATTGTGGCGCCAAAAATTCATTTTATATTTTCTATGAAGTTTTATTGGTTTTGATATTAAACCCTAGATCTTTTATTTAACCATTGGAAATTTTATCAATTAAGCTAACAAAAACCCACCATAGATTCATAATTGCATATACATGTAATGCTAGTGTCCAAAAAGAAAAAAGAAAAAAAGAAAAACCCCTTTTTCTTAAATTGGGTAATTTAGTAATGTAAATTTTATTGTGGCGCCAAAAATTTATTTTATATTTTCTATGAAGTTTTTAAGTACACGCGCCGTAGATACTATTCTTTAAATACTATTTCTAAGACTTCTCAGTTCACACCAGATGGCTATTATTGTGAGAAAAATGTATGTGTATGTGTGTTTATGTATATGTATGTGTATGAGTGTGTATGTGTATAGGTATGTTTATGTGTGTGTATGTGTATGTTTATGTTTATGTGTATGTGTATGTGTATTTATGTTTATGCATGTGTATATGTATGAGTGTGTATGTGTGTATTTATGTGTGTGTATGTGTATGTTTATGTTTATGTGTATGTGCATGTGTGTTTATGTTCATGTTTATGCATGTTTATGTATGCATGTATGTTTATATTTATAAATATAAATATAAACATAAACATAAATACACATAAACATACATAAACACAAACAAACATACACAAAAACAAATAAACATAAACACGCATAAACAAAAACAAACAAATATAAACACACATACACATAAAACACACACACACACACATAAACATAAATATACATAGACATGAACACATATACAGATTGAGAAAAATTAAACTCTCATATAGACTGGAAAAAATTACAAACTAACACCAATCCTCAAACAATTTTTTTAGTTACTTTGGTGTGCTAAATCGAGCCTTTATGCGTGTTTATGTTTATATTTAAGTTTTTGTGTGTGTATGTTTACGTTTATATGAGTTTATACGTGTTTATATGTATGTGTATTTATGTTTATGTATATGTATATTTATATGTATGTATATGTATGTTTATGTGTATTTGTATGTGTATGTGTATGTGTATGTGTATGTGTGTGTGTATGTGTGCTTATGTATGTTTATGTGTATATGTTTATGCGTGCTTATATTTATGTATGTTTATGTGTATGTGTATGTGTTTATGCGTGCTTATGTATGTGTATGTGTATGTGTATGTGTATGTGTAGGTTTCTTTGTCTTTTTCATATTCAGGTGCAATATCCTAATGCAATTGTAATTAATGGCTGAGATTAAAAGTTGAAAAAACAACTTTCAATCTCAACCATTAAATAAAATATATTAAAGGAGAGTTAAAAAGTTAAAAATAAAAGAGTAAAAAATGTAAAAAAAATACCTACGACAGTGCACCTGATTTCAGTCCGTCTTTCTTTTCTCACCATTTTTCTTTTCTTCTTTTTTACGTGGTGCTTTGTTCTTCTTCTTTTTATTTCTCTTTATACATCACCTAGGCTGACAGGAGAGGAGCGAGCGAAAGTCACATCAAGAAAGGAAATCAAAGATTGTGTTGCTGAGCCAAAGACTATGAAAATCTCTTCCTCTCAACTCAGACGATTCTCTTAGGTGAAATTGTGGCTCATGAGGCGTCACTGAATTATGGTATGTGATTTTTGGTTATTTATTTATTTGAGATTATGAAGCAAATAGATTTTATATTTTGCTTACTATTTCTATTTTTTGAAAACACTTTTCTGGGAAATACCATTTTTTTTACTTTGCTTTCAGTCTATCATTCTTGCTTGTCGTATGTGTTTGATTAATTTGGATCTAAAATTAGTTCAACAAAATGATTTTTCTTCTAAAATATAATAACAAAACCAATATATGTTTTTTTAACGATGGGTTCACTTTCAGTGTTTTCATTTTGTGATTTTGGTTGTTTTGTGGGTTTTGTGCTTTAGTTTCGGTGGGTGTGATTTGATTTGTGATTTGGTGGGCTTTTGGGTTTTTGTTGCAATTTGATTTTGGTTGGGTTTTGGCCATGGTGGTGGTCGTGATTTGATTTTGGCTGGGTTTCGGCAGTGGTGCATGGTTGGAGGTGATGAGCTTGAAAAGCTCCAACCATGGAGGTTTAGAAGGAGAGCTTGGTGGTTAGCCATGGAGCACAGTGTGACGTGGGTTGAGGTAGAGAGTGGATGAGAGGGAAACAGGGACGGCCCTAGACATTTTAGGGTCTAAGATGAGAACTAAAAATGAGATCTTTTTTATACTTATATATTAATTAAATTAATGTTTATTTAATATTTTTATATTATATTTTTCATCATTATTTTCATTTTCTTCTAAATTATTTTGAAGTTCATTATCAAGATTTATTGTATTGCAAAATTGAACATCATTTTCTTCTAAATTATTTTAGTGAATTTCTTGCTCATTTGTGATATTTTCATCTAAATTTTGTGTTATATTTTGTTTATTAATAATAACAAATTTATCCATTGATCCTTTTTGAGACTCAATTAAATTTTTTTTTCTTTTTTTAAGTTTTTCATATCCAGATGCATATTTTCTAGTAGACATTTCTAATCAAACAATATATTTATAAAGACTAAAATAAAAAATAACTTTCAAGTATAGAGCAAATGAGAAATATAACCTGATTTATATAAAAAATATTATTGTAGTTTCACTGAACAATAATAAATTTTTAGCAATCTCAACCTGCATAAATTTAAAAAAAATTAAGCACAAACATAACAAAAATTTAAGCACATCCATAACACTGACATAAGACTTATTAATAAGACCCACCACATAAAAAAAAAAACACAAAACAAATCCTATCTATAACCCAAAAAAAAAAAAAAAAAAAAAAACTTGAAGGCCCAAAGTTAATGCCCAGTCCGGGAGGGTCCAGGCAGCCATAAGTGATAAACAAAGTTACAAAAGCAGCCAGGGACAGGGAGGGCCCAAATAAACAAAGTTATCTTATATAACTTGTTAACAAATAAAAGCCCAAATATTTAAAATTTTATACCTGATTCCTGAACCTCAGAACCTGATACGGTGAGGTGAGCTTGCTGCCTTGCTTGAGCCTTGAGCTGTTGTCTGTTGAGCGAACAGTGGAGACTGGAGACTAGAGAGAGGCGGAGAGCAGAGACTAGAGAGAAAGGTAAAATTTTTAGGGTTTTGATTTGTGGTTAATCTCTTAGACCGGATTTGTAGTTTATCTGGTTGTCTTTTGGTCAATGATTTTGTTTAGAACCAATGTTTAATAGGATTTACCAAAATTTTTGTTTTTTTGGTTAAAAGGATGTGCCAGATTATTTTTGTAATTCACTTGGGGGCCTTAGGCAATTGCCTAACTCGCCTAAGGGAAGGGCCGGCCCTGCTTGCTATATGGGGTTATTTTCTTTTCTTTTAATTTAGTAATTTGGCTGAATTTCTTGAATTTCATGAACAAATTTATGGCTTTTTTTTTTTAATTGGTAAGTTGTACATGCACCCAATGAGTCTTAAACGCATGACCAAATTTATAGCTCATATGTATGAATATGATAGTCTTCAACTCTTCATATAATACCCGAATTTCCGACAATAGATTGTTAATGTTGTATGATACACTTGCACTTGAAGAATAAAACTTATTTGATGTTGAAATTTTTTTCAGGAGGAGAGGACAGTGGTGAGGATAATAGGGAAAAATGTCTAAGTCTTGCAAAGGCCTAGCAGGGGAGCTTGTGAAATGCCTCAGTGAATCTGATTGCGTGAAGGTTTTCAATTTCATATATCTGTCATGCTTGAGGCCTTTAAATAATGATTCGGGAATGTATTTATGAAATGCATAAAAAAAAGGAAAAAGAAAAAGAAAAAGAAATGCATAGAAATACGTGTATAAATGATTTGATTTGATTTGATCATTATAAGATTGGTGCTAAATGTATTGACTACAGGTTCAGAATCGATCATTTAGGGAATGTGCTGGAGAGAAGAGCCCGGCAATTTCAACGGAGTGTGTGGGACTTAGGGAAACATATTTATTTTGCAAGAGAGGCCAGGCATGTTATCTTCTCTTCATTCTTAATACTTTATTTTCTTTTTCTTGTATCTCTTTTCACATGCCTGCATTCTCTTTCCTGTATCTTGGTTATTGAAAATCTACTAGCTTGAGAAATTAATTTTTCTAGTCCTGAATGCAAGAACTTAGGATGGCATATCAAAATTTGAATGATGGCTTAAAGAATCTTAAATGAATTAGGCCAATCAAATGGATCATAAGTTTATGAGTTGTTCATGTTTCTTTCTACGTGCAGGGGCAGATCTGAAATTTTATGAAAAGTTATTTTTAAAATTGTATCTGGTATTAGACTATTCTAGAATTTCCAATGGTATTAAGAGTTTATTTTATTTTATTGGGTTTTACTTTGTTAGTTTAAGACTCCTCTAAATGTACCTAACATATGTAATTCTTGTAGAAATCTCACCACATCCACCTTAATCACATCCTGACATCGTTGCTAGTGTTCTATAGTGAAACTATCTGGGCTCAGAGCCTTATGTACTTCTCCCTCCTTAAATCTTCTTTCCAACAATGCTCCATGCCCCTCCTAAAGAATTGCAGATTCAATTCCATCCAATTTTGGTTTCCAATTGATGGAGTACTAATAGAGGTTCCTATAAAAACTGATAATTCCCATTTTTGAGTCTTTAACATCATCCTCCTCTCTCAACAAATTTGAACTCCTATGGGAGTTTGCCATCCTATGAAAAAATTGTGTTTCTGTCCCCCTCTGTTAACCATAAAACCCCTGATTTTTGTCTCCAGCTCGTTTCCTCCATTAGAGTGAGTTTTTCTATCTCCTTCAAGTCATCTGTACTCATCCCCTCCTCCTCTGATGGGCCCCACTCCTTTGCATCCAGACAGCTCAGTCAATGCCCTTCCTTTATCAAAACCTAATGTCCCTAAAGCTCTTCTTGTTCCATTTCTTGAAGTTTTCCTTCAAATGCAATAACTTTTTTGATGGAATTCAACTAGCTGTTCCCATTACTCCCTCACTTGATTAGTAAAACCTGGGGCTTGGATCCACATAATCTCAATTCAAAATAGGGTTCTGCCTTTCCTGAAACCCCAACAATCCTGGAGGATTAAATGATGATTTAAGATCGGCCTAGGCAGTAGTCTTTAAGCTACATTAGGATAGTGCTCTATCCATTCCATTGATGCCAAGAAATGATCTATGTCTCTTGATTGGTGGTGCTATTTGAACTAGCATTATCAACAGTAAAGGTGAAAATGAAATCAATATTCCACTCTAACAAACTTAACTCAATATTTCTACCAATGACATCTTCCATGTGGTCATCCCAAGACAAAAGTTCACAATTCTTCTATGTAACTTCTAATCATCATCTATGAAAATACCATTGAAGTTTCTTCTACCTATTAGCCATGTTATTGGGCATAATGAAGAGGGATGTAAAACATATAGGTAAGTTAGACAATATACTTTTGATAAGTGTGGGTTGATCCCCTTTTTCTTGATAGGTAATCAGTGAACTATTATTAATGAAAAAAAAAAAAAAGGAAGAGTACAAGTTGTTCATGATGAAGAACAAGAAGAAAAGGATAAAACAAACAGCAAAAAAGAGGGAAATCGGGAAACTAATCAAAGAGAAAACATAAACTTAGAGAGAGAAGAATAATCATTAAAACCCCAACAATGAGACTACTCAAAAAGACTGCGCTGGCATAAAAACTTTAGCTCATCCAACATCTTCTCAATGTCCTCAAAGGAATGACGATTTTTTCCAACCAAACAATCCACATTAAGCAACCTAGAATCAAATTCCAAATGTTCGAATTATGCTTCCCAAGCCATTGATGCCAACAAAATAACAATCCCGCCATTGATCCTGGCATAACCCAATGTATACCAAAAGGCTGACGCATAAAAGTCCACAAGGTATATGCAACAGGACAATGAAGAAGAAGGTGGTCCACCGACTTCCCATCGTAACAACACATGCAACACCGATTTTCTAGAGAGCGACCCCTAAGCATGAGATTATCCAAAGTGAGAATCCGATCATGAGCAGTTGTCCACAAGTAGAAAGCCACTCACATAGGAACCTTTGGTTTCCAAACACCCTTCCAACAAAACAAAGAATTCGGATTACCTGATATAATCCTTTCCACCAAGCCATCCCCCACTCCATTTTCTAACGATACCATTCCATTCCATATTAAACTTGGTGTAAAATGAGGTCCCCAAGGTAGTCCCAAGTAAGTCATGGGTAATGAACCAACCCTACATCCTAATGTCATCCCTAATCTCTAATCATCAATCATGGATCCTACTTGCACAAGCTCACTCGTGCTTAGGTTTTCTTTTAATCTCATCACCAGCTTAAAGAACATCAAAATTGCTCTCAATGTTATTATTTGCTCTGTCTCTGCCACCCAAAAGATTATTTGTCATCTGCAAAGAGAGAATGAGATATAGACAAGGCATCAGCATTACTCCCCTTGACTTTTAACCCCATCATATGGACTTCCTCCACTGCCCTCCCAACCATATCGCTAAGTGCCTTCATAATTAGAATGAAGAGGAGAGTATAAAGGATTCCCTTGACACATTCCTCTTGAAAACTCAAAAAAAAACCTTGAGGGCTGCCATTATTGAGAATAGAAATTCTGAAAATTGAAAATTATTTCCATTTCAACACAAAGCATGCTGTAAAATTACCTTTTACATCTGTCAAAGCATAGCAATTTCAAGGTGAAAACAAGCCTAAAGGCTTTGATACCAATATTAAAATTTCTATAAAAGCCTCATTGACATCAAGAGAATTGAGTTCTCACATAGGATCTTTGGCAGCTTGTTTTACAAGCCTCTAACACCATGACCTAGCGAATCCTTTGCACCACGAACTAAACCTTTTCCGTTTATGATAGGCTACTGGAGTCTCTCAATTAATTCCACCCTTCAAGATCTTAGGTACTAATGATGGCCACCCTTAAGATTATTTGGAAATGGAGAGAAGACATGTTTTTCTAAACAGTATTCAAGTGGTGATATTTATGTTCTTGGCTCAAGTGGAGAGAGTAGAAATCAGTGGTCAGAGTTTACTTCCAAATTGGCTTGGAGGGAAATTCCTCCTACCCCCAACTTGATGACCCAAACAATCATTCATGTGTACTTTAGTCACACGATCTGTTTAATGAGTCATTTGATTTAATAAACATTGATAGCTTACTGAATTGCCCATGGGTTGGAGGAGATTTCTTCAAATTGGTTTGGAATAAAACTGTCCTAAATCCGTTGTTGTTGTTGGCTTGAAAAAAATCTGATCTTTAAACTGTAAAAAGAAATACAATTATCAGTGCCTAAAGGAGGACACCAAAAAGAGTATTTAAGAGCCCATTTACCAAGGTCATGGGTTGCTCTGTAAGCATCTCTAAGAAACCCACCAGACCCAATAACTAACAAACCAGGGGAAGTGTCTGAGGCAACTACTGAGATTTTCCAGTTTGCACAATTATCTTTGGAGTTGAGTATAAATCCATAGTATATACTATGATTGTGGAGAAGTTGAGTAATTATATGGCTCTCTTTATAACATAATAAATTCTTTCTTTAATAATTATGAAATCAGTTGTGACTTATGAGATTTTATTGCTATATTTTCTCCCCTTTTTTCCAGGTTGACATGAGATCTAGGATTCGCGGAAATAAGGGCTACTAAATTGTGGGCATGGTCTTTTGATTCATGAAAATAAGGGCTGCTGAATGGTGTGCATACTCTTTTCCAAATTGTGAAGAGACAAATAAGTAAACACCTGATGCTCTTGCACGTTTGAACAAAGAGCCTGTGGCACCTAGGCATGCAACTTTTTTTTTGCTGAATAAATTATGTTTGCAATTGGTTGAGAACTATTTGAACTGTCATAAGATGGATGTGGAAAGTATCAGATGCCATGTGGTGTGATTTTGGTTGCAATTCCAGTAAATAGACTAGAATTTGTAAGACATGAAATGGCTCAAGAACTATTTTATTTGTTTTGTATAGTATGATCTCCATGCGTGCTCAGAAGGGGAGCTAAACTGTAATAATCCAAATAATGAAGTGTATATCTTGTTTCTTTCTATATCAAGGGGGGGTGGGTGGGTGGAAGAAAAAAGAGTTAAATACATGTTGTCAAGAGTTTTGTAACTCAATTGGCACTTCTTGAAAATGTCGAGGGTTCAAATCCCACCTCCTCCAGCAACTGAAATAATATATATACATATATTTTAAAGAGAGGAAAAAGTTACATCTTCACACTTCTATAGTTGTATATATGTTCTTGACTAAGCAGTAAGGAGAACATAAATTTACAACTTGCTAGATTATTAAATCCCTATGGTAAAATCCTTAGTAGTCCACTACTTGCTCTACTATGCTTCATAACTGAAGCCTCTCTCAAGCATTCCTCAATTATGTTGGATTTTGTAGATTTTCCAGATTTTATGTACCCACGTTTCTTTTCAAGTGCCTCAGTATCTTTATGCAGCTTTGCAAGATCTCTATCAATGTTATCAAGAGCGTTGTCCACTTGCTTTTTAACATAGAGACCAAAGTAAGCATGAGCGACTCTCTTCAAATGATCGAAGGCAAATTGAATTTCAAATGTTGCAAATTGCAACATTTTGAAGATTGTCCACCACTTGAGAAGCAAATCTTTTGTGATATCCACAACCCTAGTGTTTGTCATGCTATATATACACTCACATAAAATGTTAATGAGATATAGTTTTGCTATTGGGCTTAACGTGGACTTGGCACTAATATCTTTGTGTTTGGAAAGCAAGTGCTTAAGGATAGGAGCCAACCTCATAGGAACCATGTAATCTCCAACATTGACAACCTGAGAAACCATGTAAGCTCCAACATTGACAACTTCTTCTAGAGTCTCCAATGGTTCATGAATCCCTCTGCCACGATCAAGAAACTTCATGAATTGTGTGTAAGCCATGTCAGGAAGCAATAAATCTTCCAAGTATCGACTTTCTTCATAATGGTCATCCTCTTCAGTGGTGAGTGTTTTCATAGCCATGAAAACACAGCTTAATTCCTTTATCACATCTTGACTTGAAGATTCAAAAAAACGAGACAAGGTTGATTTTAGCTTGAGTTGTTCAAATATATTTTGCAGCATCTCTTTTTCTGTATTTCTGCCAATCAACTTACCAGACAATCCAAGAACATTACATAACTCCACATCTTCGTACTCTCCCTTTAGTAATGATATTACCTAGAAACCACCCAAAGATTGAATTAAGAGTATGAACCAGTTGTAAAATGTTCAATGGAGGAAGTCATGGTGCAAAATTATCAGACGAACCACGACCACCAACCAAGCCCAAAATTGAACTTGAATGGCACTAATCAATAGATTCGATACCATTCTTTCACATACATGCATACATACATAGTCCAACCTTCCCCCACCCAACTAAAAATGAAAAAGAAATTAATTACCACAAGAAAATTCACATTAATCAAATAACTGATTTTGTGGCCTACCATCTATAACAAATTGTATGATGCTGTAATAGAGTAATACTAAAAAAACAAGAACAACAGAGACATCATTGATTACGTTTTGTATTTACCTTAGAGGTTCTAGTATTTCTTTTAAGCTTGGGATTAAAAACTTATAAGACTTGCCTTATGAAAACGTCTGTAATTTCTTCCTTTTTTTTCCTTAATAGTATAAAGAACTTATAAATTAAGGATTGGCTCAAACCTTTTAAAATAAAACTAAAACGCTCTAGCTTAGAAAGCTAAAAACTTAATATTTTATCAGTTTATATAGGTACAATTCCATTAAAAAAAAAAAGTATTTAGGTACCTTAGAGAAGACGCATTTGATTTCAGCAACAAAACGAGATTTTGCAGAATAATAAACGGGTAATTGTGGATCTCTTTCTTCATCACAAGCATTACAACAAAATTTGTTTCTCTCTTCTTCTTCTTCTTCCTCTTGAACAGGTGAATTTGTAAGGACGAGGGGGTTGATATGACATTTATGTGTAATAGTATATGGTAAGGGACCACAGGTAAGATGGAGATTGAGATCACAATATAGACAAGTGAACCCATATGATTCACAGATATGGGATTTGCAAGAGCTGCACTTAAGTTTCTTTTTCTCTATATTGTCCCTGAAAAAGATGAGGTGAGGGTGGCCTTCAAATTTTATGGCATGAGTTATCTCATCACTGCAATCTATGTGCAAGCAAAAACTGCATTGGTCACAAGCATAAATGAGGTAACGAATACTATCCTTGCCACAGGCATTGCAAATGTCATATCTATTCCTCCACCATTTCTTTGCGACAACCTTATCCTGCAGGGTGAGAGAGTGGACTGGATGAAAGGGATAGCAGATCTCTCGTGGCAACTTTCGCGTGAAACATGATGGATGGAGAAAGAAGGAACATTCAAAGCAACAATAGGCGTGATCCGAGCAGTATGTTCTACATAAGCAACATTTAATACGGTCATTAGGAATTTTTTTATAAAGTTGTAATGGATGTCTGTGGCTAAAATACTCAACCCCCTCTTCTTCTTCTTCTTCTTCTTCTTCTTCTTCTATGGTCAGCCTTACTTTGGTTAATTCGTAACTAGCGAGCCTTATATTAGCGCATTTAAGATCAAGGTTGAAACGGCAGTCCTTGCAGCAATAGCCGTCTCGGACCACACTGTATCCCATCAAACAAGCATGGCAGCAAAATGCTTTGCCCTGTTGTAGGGTAAGAGGGTGTGGATGAAGGGAGCTAATGATCCGATTTGGTCTTTTTGTAACTGATAACATTGTTAGTGAAAAGGGTACGTGACAACTTTCTTACAGTTTCATTTGAGGTAGCATTTATGATTGAAGTTGGCTATATAAATTTCTAACAATAGAAAGGAGAATATATATAAGATTAGAGAAAGAAAGAGAGAGATGCTTGAGTGCAAGATAACACGTATAACTTTTATTTACTCTTATCTTTTGGTGCTTTATTCGTTCCTTTTCTTCTAATAAGCTAGACAGAATCATTCAGTATTCTTAGGACAAGTTTATTCCTCTAATCCTCTTATATATCCTCTATCTTCTTTTCTGTTACATGTTTATATTTTTAGATTAATATCATGAAGGGCGGTGGTTGTTACACACACTGTGTTTTTATAAATTGAAAATGTGAGTAACGCACAGTGTGTGACAAGATTTTACCCTATCATGAAATCCCAACTTTGAAAAAACGGTGAGTTTCAACAGGAGAGGAAGATTCTTACAAATGGGTTTCAATTTCTTGGTTGATATGGTAAGGAATCTGATTGTGTACATGTCGGTGGTACCCTGTCATAGATATTATCACTATAAAAGGTTACAGAATTTGAATGTCTCGACCTATGGTCAAAAATTGGATGCTTCGCAAATTGGACCCAAGATATTTCTATGGATAACTGTTGAAACAAATGGACATTTACAATTTTCAAACTTCCATACCCTGGGCCTGGACTGTCATCAATGTATGCACTTCTTGCAATCCTATAGGACTATAAATATTACTATAATTTTAGGGTGACATTGTTTGACACAAACAACATGATTTTTTAGAGTCCACCGAAGGTTTAATTAGTTAGTAGGTAATGTGGCATTTTTTCATTAAAACAAAATGAGATGTCTAGTTAAAAAACTACTGGAAGTAAGCCAAACTCCTCATATATAGTTTATATATCCATAAATAAAAATAACAACAAGATAATATGGAATCATATATCTTAAGATAAGATTCTGAAGTCAAGAGGCTTGTAGGTTATGGAATTAATAGTATATTGTAACTATCTTAAAAAAAAAAATAAATAATAATAATAATAATTCTGAAATATTTTCATTAATGTGGACCTTGGATTTTGATGGGTCAGATTGAGCCTTGGGCTTGGAATCAGTTCAGAATCTTCAGATTTAATTTTGGGCTTTGGCTAGTAACGAACTTTAGGTCTAATTTATGGCATGTCTCTGATATTGAGTAGGTGCTGTGTCAGTTCAGTCTTTCAAAGTTCAAACTATTAGCTCTGCCAAACCCTAACCTTCCTTCCCCGTAACGCAATTGAGAGTTGAAGTTGAGAATTGAGGCTCGTCGATGGCAGAATCAAATTCAAAACGCCATAAACTTTCTCCTGAACACAACGAGCTAGTCAACAGAATCAATGACGCCATAAATCCGCTTAAGGAGCATTTTAATGGGAACCAATTCACCTTGATAGTTTTAAATGAAGCATTAACTTTTATTATGAAAGACAAAAAATGAAATTTTTGTGTGTGGTGTTGTTGTGGAGATAGGTTTGGGGAAACTGAGTTGCTTATGAAGCATATTATTAAAAGTAACCATATCTCTAATCTGCCTAAGAAGTATGCGCCTAGAAGTAGCTGATGGTGAAAGTCTTAAAATGGTTGTGAAATATGCTATATTATCCCTAGCAAGTATTTAGAACCCTTAAAGACAAAGTTTTACAGCTAAATCACTTTAATACTTAACTAACAACTTAGTCCAATATACATGTTTAGCCAATAAGTTTCATATTGCAAGCAAGATAAAGAACAATCTAAAACAAGTAAAGAGCAATATGGAAATGCAGAAAATAAAACAAACCACATGAAAACACCAATGCATGTTTTCGAAGAGGAAAACCTGATCACTTGTGCAAAAAAACCTCTCTGCCAACCACCCATTGGAAAATTCCACTAGCTAGTGGAGTTTAGTATGAATAGATGCAGTACATAGATAACTATAAACCCTCCAAATCTATATCTCCCTATGTACTTGAGCCATCTAAACTAGGGGTGTCAATATTCGACCCAACCCGCGAACACGACACGAACCCAACACGGGTTTTTTCGGGTTAGGGTTGGGCCTTAATGGGTTTGGGTCATAAACGGGTCGACCCGAAAGCGACACGATAAGAAACGTGTCATAAGCGGGTCAACCCGCGTAACCCGCAATAGACACATTTGACACGCCAATTTATTTGTGTCAATCCGAAATGAGTCAAATGACACACTTAACACAGCCCGTTTAACTCGTATAACAAATAAATATTTATTTTATTTTAGATTTGTCAAATACCTTTTATATTCAACATATATTTTAAATTTAGAAAGAAAAGTGAGTAATTATAAAAATTTACAAGAAATATAATTGGAAATTGAAACTTAGCATTTGACGAGTTTCAAGGATATTATATTTTTGTTAAACTATGTTATTTTATTTTTGTTAAACTTTGTTATTTTGAATTTGGATTGAAATGTAAAGAACTTATTTCTAGATGAATGTTATATTTTTGTTGAATTATATTATTTTGAATGTGGGTTGAAGACTTGAAGTGTATGCATTGCTTTTTAGGATATAAAAAAATTATTTCTAGATAGATGTTATATTTAATATTATGCAGGTTGAAATGGGTTGTGTTACATTCGTGTCAACCCAACACGACTCGTTTATTAAGTGTGTCAAATGGGTTGGGTCAGGTCAACCCGCCTTATTAACAGGTCGGGTTAGGGTTGAAGGATCATGACATTATTATTAAATGGGTCGGGTTAGGGTTGAGTCATTTAGTCGAATACCCCTACCTCGACACGACACGAACCCGACACGCTAACCCGAATTGACACCCCTGATCTAAACTCCAGTAAGCAACCAACTCCCACGAGTCTTTTCTTCATCTAGCTTACTGGAGTCACCATAGTTGAGCGGAAAGCCACCAAAGGATTTGGATTTGGATTTGGATACGGCTTCTCAATTTTCCATTGCCATTCACTCACTCACAGGGTTTGTGTGTACAGGTGAGGATGGTGGTTATAGAATCCCAATCAATACAATGAAGGAGATGCAAAGAGAGGTAGGATTTTGGTTTTTCTCAAGGTAGAAAGCTCTATCTTTTCATACACTTGATAGCTTCACACTTCTATCACTCTTCTAATTTTTGTGGTTTTTTAAGACTTATTTGAAGCCTCTTGCCACGCCTCATAGCTGTGTGTGTGCGTTGACAGATATGCAGTGGACATGTGCATTACAGAGTATAGAGATTGTGCAACTTGCGACCTGGTTGCGCCCTAAGGTCGTGTGGTGGTTGAGAAGTGCACAATTGCACTCTCATCCAAAACACTTGCCATGTGGATCTCATGGCCATTTAGGTTGCCTCTAGGTCACTAGTTGATGCATCTTCCAATTTTGAAGGAGAGGCTCAAGTACTCTGACCTCAAATTACATATAAGCCCATGAAAAATACATCAAACAATAAAAAGTATTACAAACACTTTTTTGTCATTGAATAAAGCTAACATAATAAAATGGACTTCTCAAGTTGCAAATAGAATTTAGACACCAGTAAATGATAAAAGATTGCACAACTTTGCTGGAGGGCATCCATCATGAATTTTAGTTGTTTTTAAAAAACAAGTTTTTCTCAGTGATTGGTTTTGCAATGGAAATGATATATGATAGCATACCAATTTTTAAAATAGATGAATCACTCAACTGCCTGTATTTTAGAAGTTCCCTAAATGCACAGTATGCTTATGTTTTTTAAAAATATTTCAAATTCTTCTAATCTGAATTACATTTCAGAATTAAGTCTTTCAAATGGTAAAATTGAAGATGTCCTAGCTTTCTGCATTGCACGCGACATTGTCTTCACTAATGACTACAATAGCATACTTTTAAATAAAAGTATGTTGAAACTGTCCTAGCTTTCTGCACTGCAAACAACATTGTCTTCACTAATGACTGCGGTAGAATGCTTTTTAAATAAAACTATGTTGGAAGGAGAGGTTAATAAGTTAAGCACATATGAACATGTCTTTGTCCCGATAACAGAAATATAGTCATATTGGCATTAGAAGAGAAAAGAAAGAAACAAGGATAGAGCTTCTACTAGTTTATTGGTCTTTCTTGCTGGCATGGAAATTAGAAAAACTCCTAAGATGGTAATGGAAACTAAAGATGGTGTGGAACTAATTAAAGCTGAGTGCAAGCTGATAGTCATTTCATTGCCTTTGGCACGTGGAGGAACAAACGATTGCATAAAAATGACATTCGAGAGGGAAAAAAAGAATATCAATCAATAGATAAGTGTACCAGATACCTTTGATTTAGTGCTTTAAATATCTTTTGGATATATAATTTCTATATATTAAGAGGATTCAAAAAGTTAGTTATGATTTCAAAAAATTTCAAAAATACCCCTAATTTAATTAGATAATCTTTATTCTTAAAAAATAAATTATGGGGTTAAAATTATAATTCAACAAAATTAAAAAAAAAAAAAAAAACTACTAGAAGTTTTTTTTTTTTTTTCTAAAAATTGGCATACTCTCTATTTAAATATATCTCACGTGAAATTAAGACATTGGTTCTCGGTTGGTTACAGTTGGTTATTCCAACTCTTCTCTGACTGTAGTATAGGTTTCCTTTCTTTCCTGAGAAAGACGAGTGGTTCCTTTGTTGGTATTTCGTTTTGCCTGTTCATGTGTGTTGGTAGTTTTGTTTGTTCATGCATGTGGTAGTTTTGGCTTATCATGGATGATATTACTAATCGTTGGACTAAATTGTCTCTTTCTAATAAGGAAGGTGTTAAAGGTTTGCTTAGATTGTAATTGTGCTTGGACTGTAATTGTAATTGGATATTGTACATAAGCTACATGTAGTAGCTATTTAGAGTATTGTATATAGTTAGTCAAGTTGTTAATACTGTAGATGACACGTGTACAGGTTTGATTGGTTGCTAGGTTGGTTAGATTTCTGTTATTACTGTTCACACCTCTATAGCAGTTATATAAGGAACAGAGCATCTTATTTATCAATACAAGAAATTCATTTCACAATTCTTGCTTCTTGCTCTGCATCTCTCTTTTCTGTGTATTGAGCAACCTTCCATTGTAGAAACTTCGTGAATGAACTTCAACAATTTCAACAGAAAGGCAAGAAAGTTATTCTGTCCAAGGGGAAGCAAATTCAAGAATTTGTTTTGGCTACTAAGTTCTTACTAAGAGGGTAGTGAACATTGATGCAGTGGCCAAAAATTTTAGGCCATTATGGTGAGCAAGGCACAGTTTTCATATTGGGGATGCTGGTAATAACCATTTAATCTTTGCATTTGAACTTGAGGTAGATGTGAAGAAGGTATTAATGGGTGAACCATGGTCTTTTGATAGACACCTTGTAACATATTATTGCTCAAGAGCTGACTTAACACATTTCGGGACTAAGGTGAAGCATTTTTTTTATATATAATTTATTTAATGTGAAAAATTATTAGTTTCTTCCAATGTCTCAATTGTAGTTCTCATTAAACCTTTTTTTTTTTTTTTTTTGCAAAACCATCAATTTGATATTTGTGTATTTTTTACAACTCTAGCCTTAATTGAGTTGATTTCTTTGTACTAATACCATGACCATCATGCCAAAATTATGAAATATTAACCATATTATTGACATGTTAGATGTCATTCATGCAAAATATGGCAATTGTGAGTATTTTTTATATGCGTAAAATATTTTATAAAAAAAATTGTAAATTGTAAATTGTAAATTCAATTCAACTGTGTCATTTTTAAAATATTTTTAAAAATTGTGTCATTTTTTTTAAATACCTCAATTCAATTTAATTAAAATAAATTCATTTCAAACCTCGCTCAAATTTGTAGTCTGCAATAATAGGGCCTAATCTACTAAGGCAACAATTTTTAGTGCGAGGCTTCTCTTATTTTAAATATTGATTGAATAATATTTATGTTTTGATATTTCATTCATTAAAAAATATATATTTTTTATTGCCTTTTGAGATACAAAATTACTACTGGTTATGTTTTCGTGTTCAATTTTTGCTAAAATTTCCTTTTCCGTTGGTAATTGTTGGGTTAAGATTTCTTGACCTTGGTTAATTAATTCAATTGTCCAAGTTGATTGATTATGTCAAATTACATGCAAATCGTAGAGGCACCAACAAATCACCAAATAAACTAAATGCAGCGAAAAATAAATTAAACATGGTGATTTGTTGACAAATGGGGAAAACCTCGCAAGGCAAAAACTCCACCGGATGATTTTAAGGTCACCACTTCCAAGAATCCACTAATCAACAATCAAGCGGTTACAAGTATAAGGAATCTTACCAACTACCCTTGGCCTATCCCGAAATACCAACTTATAGTTGAACCTTTACTCCAATACCCAATTGGACTTGACCTTGTAGTAGCTTTCTTTCTCTTGATGTAGAAATTTCCAATTTGTGACTAACCATTTGCACGGATCTCAAGTATGTGACTAACTCCAACAACTTGAACAGATGTTGTTGGCTACAAAATTCTTCACTTCATCAACAATGAAGATCTAGAAGCACTTGGTTACAAAACCCTATGGCGTACAAACACAATAGCTTCACACAGAGAATATAAGTCTCTTAATCTCTGTATTCGTGTGTAACGACCTTTAAAATAAGCCTTATATATGACTAGGGTTGTGAGAAAAGAAACCCCAAACAAATATTCAAGATTGGGCTGAATTTTAGATTTGGAAATTCTGAAATCGTAATTCTCGATAAATCGAGCTACTGTCAAGCTATCTATCGAGCTTCGTATTAAGTCTTGATAGCAAGCATTTGTCGAGCTATCTGTCGAGACTTAATGAACAGTTTTTCTTCATTTGTTTCCTGGACCAATCTTCATGTTTTTAATACTTGACTTGAACAATATGTTTCTTGAAGTACTAAACTCATCTTAGATCTACCCAATTACAAGTAAAGTGACCCTAACAGTAATATCGCTAATTCACTTAATATTTCTAGTGACATATTCTATATTAAATATGATTTAATCAATTTTAATTTTAAATAAATATATGCAAATGTAATATGTATTGTTAATTGGGCTGTTTTCATCTATTTATAAAACGTATTTTAAAATTTTAATTCTAAAAATAAATCTAAATAATTAGTATAAAAATAAATTTCATGCCTGAGGTGGTCATTGTTTCTCTTGGTACTATTACTGGACTTCATGTATTGAAAAGTGGATTTCAGTAATGGCTTTGTCTAGAAAACTATTGATTCTAATTTTAATTTTGATAGAGAGAGAAAGGAAGAGTATAATATTTTTTTACAAATTTAAAATTTTACTCTCTTGAACTACTGCAAACATGGTAAAATGCACAACATTAAAAAAGAATATAATTAAAAAAAATTATTCATTACATTTTTGGGTCTTAATTAATATTTTTATATTATAAGACCATAGATAAGACATTCTATTGGCAAATATAAGATGTCATTTTTTTTTTTACAAGGTGAGAAAATTTATTTTTTATAATTATTATATTTTATTTTAGGGGGCCTACTTCTATTTGGGGGCCTTTTGCCATTGTCTAAAGGGCCTAATGGTTGAGCCACCCCCTGTCTTACTCTGTTGTACATAGTTATTTAATTTACAATGTAAATTTTATATTGCTTGCATGATATAGTTATTTAGTTTACAATGTAAATTTTATATTGCTTGCATGATATAAACTAATAATTTTCCTCTATTAATATTCTATTGGTTCAATTAAAAAAATTATCATATTAATATATACAGAATATTTGGTATTCATGGTCAATCTTGGAAGGACTGGCTCTTCTAATAAGTAGAACTATGGCATGTTATTCCCCTAGAAAGAACTTTTATGAAGCCTCTGATGTGATGGAACCTGTGTGCATGACCTCAAAATTTCAAAGTTGTGTCAGACTCTGAATGCTAGTAAGCTTGACCAATGGTGTTGTTAACCAAAAGGAAAAGTTCATGCCCGCAGTGAAACTACACATTGGAAAGCAGCATATCACATGGACAAATGGAAAATATAGTAAAACCATTGCATCTTCTTTGTAATGAATTCTAAGGAGCAGCATTGTACCAAATTCATCGGTGCTTTTGGACAGACTGGTGGTAAGTGGCCAGAGAAGTTGTTTTTATTAAGTTGGAGATTCTCTAAGGATGAGAGATTTGCTAATCCTTGAGGTACTGGACCAGATAACTGATTTTTAAACACCCGCAAATCCTGTAGATTTTAAGCATTCTGAAAGCTTAGGGTTTGTGTGGTAAGGTTTTTGTTGATATTCCTAGGTGTGCATTCCAAGTTGTAGGGGTGGCAAAGTAAACTCAAATCCATTTGCCTACCCAAACTAGAGGTGTCAAATGGGTGGGTTGAGTGGGCATAATTGGATTGGGTATATAAAACCCATTTAACTAATTACTTCTAACCTAAATCCAACCCAACCCAATTATTATGGATAAACCCCAACTCACTCAATTAGCCAATTATCAAAATTACCAAAATGCCATTAAAGTGAAAACCCCACCTCACCCAATCTATTTGATTTCCGAGAAACTTTCATTTCATTCATTTTCCCTCTCTAACTTTCCCGAGAAAATTCCAATCTCTTTGATCAATTTCTTGGCCTCCTCAGGATCACTACTTTTGCATTCAATCTCATACAGAGTCCCAAACCCGAAATCAGAGAGCATAAAAGCCATTTTTTTTTTTTTTTTAATTCCTAACGTCTCTTTTATCTCTCAAATCTCTTCTATCTTCCCTTTCCTCTCCCTTTCTCTTTGATCTTGGTCTCTCTCGCTACTCAGACACTCTCTCTCCTCTTTCTGACTCTCCTTCTCTCTTTGATCTTGGTCTCGCTTTGCCAAATGCTGAGACGGTGGTACAACAAGGCATGGATGTGTTCTATGTGGGCACCAATTGCAAGAGTTTGTGGGTTTTGGTGGTTTGTTTTCAGTGGGCTTCTAGACTTCTAGTCCAAGCCGAAGAGGTGGTCTGGTTTTAGTGGGTTTCTTCTTTCACTGCAAGTGGAAAACCTTGAGATTTTGGGTTTGGGTTTGAGCAAAAATCAAAAGAAATGAAGTTTTGGTATGAGTAAAATCAAAAGAAATGAAGTTTGGGTTAGAGGAAAACCTTGAGATTTTGGGTTTGGGTCTGAGCAAAAATCAAAAGAAATGAAGATGGCTGGAGCAAGAGTTGTCGAGAGAGGATGGCCAGAGCATGGGTTTGTGGAGGTATGGTGAGTTTGTGACGATGCAAAGAGGGTCGGTGTCGGAGAATCGGAGACGGAGGGTGGCTCGGCACGATGAGAGCTCGCCAGAAGAGCCGTCGAAGAAATGGTTCTCTTGGCAATGGTCTCTGTGCTGTGTTTGTTGTGCCTCATTGTTCTCTATGAGAGAGAGAGAGAGAGAGAGAGAGAGAGAGAGAGAGAGAGAGAGAGAGAGAGAGAGAGAGCAAGCGAGAGGAGAGAGAGAAGTGTTTGGAGGCCAAGAAAATGAAGGAAAATGAAAACCTTAAAACATTGAAACGTCTGAGGGATTTTTTTTTAAATTTTTTTTCTTTTTTTTTTTTATATGGAAGGGCTGGGTTGAATTGCGTATATTATTTTTGGGTTAAATAGGTCTCAATGAGTTTTTAGTTAAAACCCAATAATTACTGGGTCTAACTGGGTTGATGCCCTTTTAACCGAACTATTAATTGGGTAGGTTTGGGTTCAATTAGAGTGGGTGGGTTTAGGTTAGAGATGACAAAGTAAGCCCAAACCCATTTGCCTATCCAAACCTACCCACTCTAATTGAACCCAAACCCACCCAATTATTAGTTGGGTTAAATGGGCATCAACTTAATTAGACCCAGTAATTATTGGGTTTTATCTAAAAACCCATTGAGACACATTTAACCCAAAAACAATATACCCAATTCAACCCAACCCTTCCCATTATATATATATATTAAAAAAAAAAAAAAAGCCCTCAGACGTTTCAGTGTTTCAAGGTTTTCATTTTCCTTCATTTTCTCGTTTGCTCTCTCCCTTTCTCTCTCTAGCTCTCACAGAGAACAATGAGGCACAACAAACATAGCACAGAGACCACCACCAAGAGAACCACTTCTTTGACCGCTCTTTCGGCGAGCTCTCATCACGCCGAGCCACCCTCTGTCTCCGATTCTCTGACACCGACCCTCTCTACATCGTCACACACTCACCATACCTCCATAAACCCATGCTCCGGCCATCCTTTCTCGATGGTTCTTGCTCCAGCCATCTTCATTTCTTTTGATTTTTGCTCAGACCCAAACCCAAAATCTCAAGGTTTTCCACTTGCAGTGAAAGAAGAAACCCACTGAAACCAGACCACCTCTTCAACTTGGACTAGAAGTCTAGAAACCCACTGAAACTAGACCACCAAAACCCATGAATTCTTGCAATTGGTGCCCACATAGAACACAACCATGCCTTGTTGCGCCACCGTCTCAACATTTAGTGAAGTGTGACCAAGATCAAAGAGAGAGGGAGAGTCAGAAAGAGAAGAGAGAGTGTCTGAGTAGCGAGGAGACCAAGATCAAAGAGAAAGGGAAGATAGAAGAGATTTGAGAGATAAAAGAGAAATTGGGAATAAAAAAATGGTTTTTATGCTCTCTGATTTCGGGTTTGGGACTCTGTACGAGATTGAATGCAAAGGTAATGATCCCGAGGAGGCCAAGAAATTGATTGAAGAGATTGGAATTTTCTCGGGAAAGTTAGAGAGGGAAAATGAATGAAATGAAAGTTTCTCGAAAATCAAACAGATTGGGTGAGGTGGGGTTTTCACTTTAATAGCATTTTGGTAATTTTGATAATTGGGTATTTGAGTGAGTTGGGGTTTACCCATAATAATTGGGTTGGGTTGGATTTGGGTTAGAAGTAATTAGTTAAATGAGTTTTAATGGGTAAATGAGTTTTGTATACCCAATCCAATTATGCCCATCCCAAACCCACCCATTTAACACCCCTAATTCCAAGAGTCTCTTTCCATCTCAAGAGAGCTTAAAGTTCGGTGTTGCTTCAACTAACTTTAATTATTTTATAAATTGATTATTTTATAACATGCTAAAAGTTTCTTGGTTTGGTGGCATAACTCCCTGGAATAAGTGAGTTTGCTTTTGAGTCATTGGCTCCTTTTTGGCTTTTGGGGGAGAAATTGAATTGGGAAACTAGTAATTATTCAAAACATATAACCTTGTTGGATGAGTAGTAGCTTTGAAGAGGATCGTATTTTGAGCAACTGATAGATATTTCCCTTTCATCAAAGTGCTTATAAATGTTTTTGAATGGATGGGGAGTGCAAACATGCATTGGAGGAGATGGAAGAGTACCTAGGCAAACCTCCACCAATTCACTTTACATTAGTGAAAATAATCACTGATAGGTAAAGAATGTATTGACCCCTTATGATGAATTAATTGATTAATTAGCCAAGTTTATTAATTAATCAAATTAACATGCAAAATGCATGGTAGCACAAACAAATCCCCAATTAACTAAAGTGTAGTGGATATTAAATTGATACGGTGATTTGTTTACGAATAGGGAAAAAGTACACGGCAAAAACCCCACCAGGTGATTTTAAGGTCATCACTCCTGAGAATCCACTATTATCAAAACAAGTGATTACAAGTAAAGGAATCCCAGTACCTTATACCAACCTATAGTTGAACCTTTACCCTAATACCCAATTGGACTTGTTCTGTAGTGACAATCTCTTATTTTCAATGCATGGCTTCCAGTATGTGACTAACCAATAGATGCGCAAATGTCAGTATGCAACTTGATCACCAATTTGAGAAGGATGTTGGTTGTAAAGTTCTTTAGTTTATTACACGATGAAGATCTCTAAAAAACTGAGTTTCATAAACCTCGATAGATAACCATCTATCAAGCTAGCTATCGAGCCATGAGTTTCAGCAGCTTTTAAACCTTGATAGATGTTAGCTTTCGAGTTTTAAAATGCAGCACTTTCTCACTTGATTTTTGGACAGACTTGCATGGCTTTAACACTTGAACTTGAAACCTTGTTCCTTGAAGTATTAAACACATCATAGATCTACCCAATTACAAGTAAAGTGCATTTTGTCAAAGGATTAGCCAATTACATAAAATATTGACATATGGTCCTAACAAAGAATCACATATGTCCTAACAATCACAAGAAAATGCAGGCCCTACTTTTAAGCTCACGCCATTTTTGTATGGACTGTCCACACCCTCAAGAAATCCCTACACAAACCAAATGTCAAGATGACTCATTCAGTCGTCTATTGAACTAAGTGCATTTGACATTGTGTGGGCTTTAGCAAACTTTGTGGTTGAATTCACACTTCAAGAGGACAAAAAGCAAGAATGTACAAAAGACTCCCAAGACAATGAACAAAGGGAAGATCAATATTAGGTCATTGATCACCAAGTAGGCAGAGCATGGTTGGTGTTAACTTCCCCTAAAAACCAAATTAAGCAATATGTTTGGAATTACCAACCACCACTAGCTAGACTAAGTACTAAGCCTTAATATTTAGACGTACTAAAGCTCATGAAGGCGGTAGGGATTAACCGGGTAGTTGTCAATAGTGACTCACAGTTGGTCATAGAGCAAGTGCACATAAGCTATGAGGCAAAGGAAGACTGAATGAAGAAATACATGGAAAAGTTCAAAAGGTTTCAAGGTAACTTTGTTAAGTTCAAAATCAAGAATGTACCACACGAGCAAAAATGCATAGGCAAACAACCAAACTAGCATTGACACTAGAGCTCAACCCTCAAAACTCAGTCCTTAGTGTACTCATGGCTAAGCCATCTATTTTGAAATGAGTAAATTAGATTTAACCACATTGTCAATAATATAAAAAGTTGACTATCAACATTTTGGTTTTTATTTATAGTATTGATGACATGGTTATATTCAATTTACTCATTTCAAAATGGACAGATAGAATTGTATTGATGGGTCTTAACTATAAAAGACCATATGTTTTCTTGGACATTAAAACTAAGCTAATCACTGATGTATTTTAATTTATGAATTTACCTTGCAAGTGCAATTTGCAATTTACCCTTTTATTTTTCAATATTTAAATTTTTTGTTTTTATTTTTTTTCATAAGATGCTTAATTGACTCTAATATATTATGTTTACTTTTCATATACCATTTTAAAAATCCTAAAGGGTTACTATGTAGAAAATTAAGAACCATTTGCTTTAAATACAATATTTAATAAAAAAATTATAAACATATGTGTATACATATTCATATACATATACACTAAATTTCTTATAGGCTAAATTAAAACTACACCCCCTAACTTTGCCTAAAATTCAACTAAGTTTTATCACTTTAATTTCTTTCAATTTAGTCCTTTTAACTTTTAACTTTATTCAATGTTGTTAGATGATCAACATTAAGTGCCTAAAATATTTTTTTTTTAATAAATTTTCTCACAGTATAAAAATTCATAATAATAAAATTTGAAAAAAAAATATTTAATTCATTAAATTCATATGAAAATTAAAAAAAAAATTTAAAAATGAAAAATATGAAAAGAAAAAATTTCAATCCCAATTCATCGTTACCATACTTGCAATAGCATTGCCAGTACTTCGTAGTGTGAATTATTATAATTAAATTGTCCCTGTCATGAAATGCCGTAAATAGTAGGAGTTGGATGATGGTGAATAAAAAATGATCTTGGTAATATAGTAACGGCAACAATTATAGTTAATAAGGATACACCAAATCTATTCCCCATTCATTTTCCTATTAGTTTTATCCTTATTTTGGACCAATAAAAGCAAGTTGTGTCGTATTCTATCAAATAGAGATAGTGTAAATTTATTCATAAAATTCTCTCTCCTAAATAAATTATATATTAATGTGAAGATTTACCCCCTTTTCCTTTTTGTTACCGTGGATTTTCGTAATTTATCTAGATCTCAATACCAAAATATATAGAAATTTATCCAGTTTATAAATTTAACATAGAAGAAAGTAACATTAACTATGGATTAGAACACCTTCTCAAAAAAAAAAAAAAAAAAAAAAAAAAACTATGGATTAGAACATATTATTTTTGTTTTGGGTAATATTGGATTAACTAGAGTGGATAATCAAACAACTTCTTAATCAAGAAGAATTGTCCTATAGAGGAACTACTGTTATTAGGAACATCAATTGCCATGAATATGGCACTGTAAAACAATCAAAACATGTGAATTTTTTTATAGGAAAAAGCAGGTCAAATAGGATAACATTGAATATTACAAAAGTAAGTAAAATATGACCTTTAAATATTGGAATTTTTTTAGAACCAAACACTCAAAATGTATGGCTAAAAAAAAAAAAAAAAAAAAAAAAATTAACATAGATCTGAACTATATATGTGCTCAATGAATTTTTTTTTAATATTTAGATATTTTGTAGTTACATTTTTTTTTTCTTATAATGCTTATTTAATCATAACATATCATGTTTATTGTTCATATACCAATTTAAAAATCCTAAAGGGTTACAAGTGTAGAAAATTAAGAACCATTTACTTCAAATACAATATTTATATAAAAACTTTATAACCATAACCATAAACATATACATGAGAATTTTTTATATAGGCTAAATTACAAATCACACCATTTAAATTTTACTGAAGTTGAATTCAATTCTATGACTTAAATTTAGTCAATTCACAAATCTAACTTTTAAGTTCATTCATTTCCTCCTATTAATTTATGTAATTAGATTTCTTTTTCTTCTAGCAAGTAAATTTATTGAACCATGAAATATTTGCTAGCCAACACAAGTGTAGGGGCGAAATTCCCAAAGTCAACAATGGGCCTGGGGCCCCACACAAAGCCTAACCATGACCCAAAGGGGAATAGGGGCCCAAAAGACTTCTGGCCCAATCCCGTGGAGCCCGGTTTGTTTTAAAAGACGTCCGAGGAGGAATGTCTCCTAGGACACACCAATATGGGCCCAATGTGCGTCCCTTCCACAGTGAAAAACCATCCCAGACGAACGTGGATAGTAGGATGAACCTCACACAGCAGGAAAGAGGAAAATGTAAGACGTCAGGGAGAATCCACAACTGCCGCATTAAATGCAAGAAAACTACTTTTTCAGCCGCATTAATGTGGAGAAGACAGACAAATAATGTTACATTGGCCAGTGCAACTCACAGAAAGATAAGGAAGATGTTCGATGGGACAGGCACTCAAGTGAAGGTCCAGATGGTTAACAAGTATAAGGTCCTTATCAATTTAAGAAGGCTATATAAGAGAAGGAAATCCCCATGAAGAGGGGATCGGAGAATTGAGAAAAAGAGAGAAAGAGAGAGAGAGGTGAAAGAATTCTGTAGTCTGTAACCAGAGCAAGAGGTGCACTTATACGTCTCCTCGGATCGATACCCTGGGAACTAAAATGGAATATTCTCACGTTCAATATGTTGCATGGCATACTTCTAACTGACATTCACTTCGTCTAACCCTAATTCTGTAACCCGCTCTCTACAAATTCATTGTCTGGGGACTTTTGGGCCAGAATCACTTACTTGGTGGGCCTGGGCCCCAAATACCGCCCCTACAACAAGCATCTGAGATTGTGGGGGCTATTCTCTGGTATGAGCAGAGGATTGTTAAGTTAAAATGACTTTCACAACAAAAGTTTTTATTTGTTGTTTGGAAGTAGTAGTTAATTTACCTTTCTGAATTTGCAGCGACAATTCTTAAAGATTTGTTTAACCACCATGGACCTTTATCAGTACATTTCCATCATAATCTTCTAGTATATAATGCAATGTTTGCACTAATGCCCATGGGTGGTAAAATTGATGATAGTGTAAATAATAGAAAGGAGCCCTATGTTTTTTGGTTAAATGGTCAAAATCATTAAAGGCTCGATTGACTTCTTGTTACCAGTTGAAGGGGTTAAATAATTTGACTTCTGGCTTGTTTGGGGATTTTAAATGTTATGAGGTTGTGACGAAATTTGTTTGAATAAAGGTATTTGTTTTTCCAATACTGTAAGTTTAATTCTTTTTTCCCCAAATTCAAAGTGTGTTAATATATAATACTGTGAAGGTGTATGATTTACTTTTGATGATGTTATATATATATATATATGGTATATAATTAGATAGTTAGATATAATATTTAAGGGTTAGTTAAAGGGTGATAAAAAAAAATTGTAAAAAAGTCAGTTATTTTTCTCATTTTCCATAAAAGTTTCTCCAAATATTTCGTAAATCAATACCAAAGGCAAATGTTAACTTTTCCCAATATTCTCAAATGTGTAAATGGAACATTCAGATTCTTACTAGTAGGAGTAGGGGAAGAATGTGTACTTTTGCAAGTAGGGGTCGCTACTGTCCCTGCTATAGCAAAATGGTGTCGTGGTGGTGGAATGAATATCTGTTGGGAACTTACAATTATTGTAGCTGAATTGAAGGCAGAGCCAGCGAGTTAGATTAGGATGTGCCGATGAGGTTGGTGGTGGTGATCTGGCGTTGCCGGAGGTTGGTGGTGGTGGAAGGAGATGAATATCCATTGGGGTTTTAATGGACAGGTGGCCTGTTTTGATTTGTGGAGCATGAGGGTGGTATATAGGGTTTGGGACAGAAGATTTTGATTCCCAAAAATAAAAAATTGTATTTAAATGTAAGATGATCATAATTTTATAGCGGGTGAGGCTTAGATCCAGTACATCCAATGCACTAGATCCGTTGAGATGGTGACACGTGTTTAAAAGTGTACATATGTCATTATTTCAATAGATCCAACGCAACTGGACATTGGACCCAAATTTCACCCTTTATAGCAATTGTTCAATCCCTTCCATAAGTGGTTGAATTCATTGAAAACGGTTAACTTTCTTATAGACGGCTTTAATGGTTAAATCCCTAGCAATCTCCTTATTCAATTGAGTTGTAGGACCCAAATCAAATGGCACAGAGCTCCCACTTTTATTAATACCTAAATCCAACAAAATCTTGTTTCTTTTGTTTGAAAAGAAATTGACCCATCTGAATGTTGTTTCCTATCTTAGAATAAGGGTGGGTTTTTCTTGTCCAAAAATAATAATCTATATCTATATTTATATACTTTATAATAATGGAAGCATAATATTTAATGTTACTATGCTCTTGTTGCACTATATCATCGTCCGCATCATTTATTTCTTTACTATTTTTAGTTTCCCAATTTTTTGTTATTTATTTATTTTTTTTAACAATGCAAAATATATAAAATGCTGATATGTTTATACACCATGACTTTACACATTCTTATGGTGGTTCTAGCTATCATTTAATGTTAGCAATGTGGTTTGTGGAGAAGGTATTTACATGGTTTGTGATACTTAGAAGTTGAAAAACTACATTGACATTTATTTTTATATCTCGAGCTTGATAATGCTATATACTTATTTTCCTCAATTAATGACCAAAACTAATTGGTGATATTTCCCAAATGAGATGTGATAGTTACATACTTTACAACTGAAATCGTGTTTTGAAACACATAATTTTTTTGGTTATAATTGTAAAAACTTGATTTTACAAAACATGATTTCAACTGGAGTGTGTATAGTGGTATATAATTTTGTGTGCGCAACAATAATTAGCGTTCTCAAATTGTTTCCTTTGGTGGTCTATGTTGATCCGATGATATCATTCTTGTTGTACCCATGATACCAAGAAGGCAACAAGTTGTACTAAATTTATCGTAATTCATATTATTTCATTAATATCAATTCTATCTAAAGAAAATGCGAAAAGGTTCTCAAGAAAGAAAAATATAAAATAACACATTGTGTATTTGTGTGGATATTAGGATGTCTTAATTTTTATATAAAACTAAAACACTGCCCACTATTCCATCTATACTTCCTCATTCATCAGCATGCATTGAACTACCATGGTTCCTCTGATTATGAAGCATATCAATACAGACTAAAGATTATAATGGAAACTTATGAGAGAGAGAGAGATGCCAGTTGGAGTGAGTAACATTTACTTAAGCTTTCAATAGTGCCTGAGACACCACACGCATGGTGGGTCTGCAATTTGGAGTTATGTGTAAGCATGACAGTGCCTGCTTCACTACGGAAGCCACATCTTTCTCAAACAGAACAGTAGGAGGTGGAAGACGTAGATCTAGCAGTTCCTTTAGCTCGATGCTCTGTTCAAGTGTACTTAAAGACGATATAAGCTCAGCTGGATGTTTTCCCATGATCACTTCAAGTGCTAGAACACCAAAGCTATAAACATCACTTTTTTGAGTCACTCTCATTGTGTATGCTAGCTCTGCAACAAAATACAGTAAAAGAAAACATCACAACATTACATACTAACATTGTTATATTACAAAGCTATCTAAATTGCCAACTTCTATTGCTGTCAACTGACCCAATTACTAAAATTTGTTCTTTCTTATAGCTTTACCCTGAATTGAAATTGTGGAAACAACCACTTTTCAAATAAAATAGTAAAGTAAAAACAGAATTGCAAGGCAAGCTTACCAGGAGCAACATATCCATACGTGCCTGCCATAGTGCAGTGAACTGCTAAATGGCGGATAACTTAGTCGTATATGAGGCGACTACCCTCCTAGAAATTAAGGGAAAGAGAGAGAGATAATTTAGATTAAAGTTCTGCATGCCTCTTATTTCCTCTTGCTGTCATTAAATACAAACTGGACTGAATTTCAAATACAAAAGATAACTGAATCCTAAGGGAGTTCTATCACAAGATAACTCCTTATTAATTGATAATGACAATCCTAAGATAACTCCTTATCCTAATCAAATAATAGATTAAATAACAATTCAAACGATACTAATCTTGAGGCATTATTCTTATTAGAATTCTTTCTCTAGCCACCTTTTGTTGCAGCTACACCACTTGACTCCACGTGGTCTTGGGACATAACATTCCGTTCCCCTAGAAGACGAATCTTGTCCTCAAGATTCAAATGAGGAAATTGCTGCTGGAGGTCCGAAAAAGATTCCCAAGTAGCGTCTTCCTCTGCTGTTCCGGACCAACGCACTAGTGCATCTTGAAGGACTTTCTTCCCCACTTTGCGCCAGCGAAAATCCAATATCCTAACAGGTTCGAGCTGCAAGTGACCATCATCTTTCATTAGGGGCAGTTCCATAGCAACACGGTCCAAAGCACCCAATTTCTTCTTAAGCTGAGAAACATGAAAGACCGGATGAATCCGCGAATGATCTGGAAGTGCCAACCGATAAGCTACCTTGCCCAAACGTTCCACAATCGGATATGGGCCATAGAACCGCGGGGAAAGCTTCATGTGTCCACGAGTGCGAATAGACATCTGACGGAAAGGTTGAAGGCGAAGATATACATAATCACCAACCATAAATTCTAGCTCGCGTCGATGTCGATCTGCATTAAGTTTCATCCGATGCTGGGCTGTCACCAAATTTTCCTTCAAAAGCTTAAGTATCTCATCCCGTCCTTTCAATGATGCCTCCACCTGTGCAACCGCTGTAGTGCCATGTTCGTAGTTATGAATGGTGGCTGGAGCTCGACCGTAAACCGCCTCAAAAGGAGTCATACGAGTGGCAGTATGGTAACTGGTGTTATACCAATATTCAGCCCATGGCAGCCATTGCAGCCACTGCTTCTGCTTGGAGCTGGCAAAACAACGCAAATATGTCTCAAGGCAGCGATTAAGAACTTCCGTTTGTCCATCAGTCTGCGGATGATAGGCAGAACTCATGCGTAATTCAGAGCCTTGTAGCCGAAAGAACTCCGACCAAAATTGGCTTGTGAATATAGGATCCCTGTCAGAAACAATGGAGCGTGGCATGCCATGGAGGCGCACGACTTCTTTGAGAAAGATCTCTGCCACTCCCTTTGCTGTGTAAGGGTGTTTCAAGGCAATGAAGTGACCATATTTGGATAAGCGATCCACCACCACAAGGATCACAGAGAAGCCATTTGAAGATGGAAGACCCTCAATAAAATCCATGGACACATCCTCCCACACACGATTTGGAATTGGTAACGGTTGCAGTAGTCCGGCCGGAGCTAAAGAGTCATGTTTATTGCGTTGGCAAACATCACAACGCTGCACATAATCTTGAATATCCTTCTTCATGCCGACCCAATAGAAGCTGGCAGCAACTCGTTTGTAGGTGCGAAAAATTCCCGAATGTCCTCCAATAGGAGTATCATGAAATTCATGGAGCAAGGCATTCTTGAACCGAGAGTTTTGAGGCAAAACCAAACGACCCTTAAACCACAACTGCTCACCTCGAACTTCATAACCATGGTTACTGGATGGATTCTTGGACAAGGCTTCTCTCATGGCTGTTAATTTCGAATCAGTTTGGGCTTCACGCTGAATATCAGCAAACCAAATGGGCTGCGGGTAGGTGATGGACACGAGTTCGCCATGTAAACGAGAAAGAGCATCGGCTGCCATATTCTCACGACCAGGGCGATATTCAATGTCATAGTCATATCCCATTAACTTCACAATCCATTTTTGTTGGTCCATAGTGGAGATACGCTGCTCCAAGAGGTATTTCAAACTCCGATGATCAGTTCGAATGCGAAACCTCCGTCCCACCAAATAGTTTCTCCACTGGTTGACAGAAAGAACAATGGCCATGAGTTCTTTTTCATAAGTTGATCTACCCAAAGCTTTTCCAGAGATGGCCTTGCTGTAATAAGCCACCGGTCTGCCTTCTTGCATAAGCACAGCACCTAGACCAGTGCCTGAGGCGTCGGTTTCTACCACGAACTGTTTGGAAAAATCAGGCAGCATGAGTACTGGGGCTTGGACCATGGCTTGTTTGAGGGTGTGAAAGGCCTTCTCAGCTGCATCAGACCAGCAGAAACCATCTTTCTTCAGCAATTGCGTGAGTGGAGCTGCAATGGTACCATAGCCACGGATGAATTTCCGGTAGTAACCGGTTAACCCAAGGAATCCACGTAAGGCAGTGGTGTTAGTAGGGACCGGCCAGCTCTCCATGCTACGAATCTTTTGTGGGTCTGCAGCCACTCCTGCGGCACTAATAACATGTCCCAAATATTCTACTTCTTTTTGGCCAATTAGACACTTAGAGTGATTAACATATAATTGATGTTTCAGTAAGGTGCCCAAAACAATTTCTAAGTGAAATAGATGCTCATTCCAAGTTTTGCTGTAAATCAAAATGTCATCAAAGAACACTAGGACATACCGTCGTAGTAGTGGTCGAAAAATATCATTCATCAAGGATTGAAATGTGGCCGGCGCATTTGTGAGGCCGAATGGCATGACCATAAACTCATAATGGCCATCATGAGTGCGAAATGCTGTCTTGTGCACATCTTCTGGCTGCACTCGGATTTGGTGATATCCAGATTTAAGATCCAGTTTAGTAAAATATGCAGCGCCATGCAACTCATCCAATAACTCATCTATGGCTGGGATTGGATACCGATCCTTCACCGTTACACGATTTAGAGCCCTATAATCCACACAAAAGCGCCATGAGCCATCTTTCTTTTTAACCAAGAGAACTGGAGAAGAAAAAGGGCTGGTACTTGGTTGTATAATACCGGTGGAGAGCATCTCTTTGACAGCCTTTTCTATCTCATTCTTTTGGATGTGTGGATACCGGTAGGGCCGCACACTTACCGGGCCGCTTCCAGGCTCTAGAGGAATACCGTGGTCATGGCTATGGGGTGGTGGTAGTGTGGTGGGTGCCTGAAACACTAACTGATATTTTTGCAAGAGTGCATCCAAGGCAATTGCTTGGTCCCTAGATGGTTCTGTGAGATTAACTTCTATGGAACCTCCTGAAAGTTGCATTACACCAAACTTGACGTTGTTTGATGCAAGTCTTGCAATAGATTGCAAAGACTGGTGCTCCACCGTTCCTGTGCCTTCCCCTTGGAGAACAAACCTTTCATCCTTGCACCAAAATTCCATGGTGAGACGCTGCCAATCATGTAACACTTGCCCGAGACTTTGCAACCACTGTATACCCAACACAACATCAGACCCTTGTAAATCTAACGGGTACATGTTGGTTTTGAATCTGTAGCCTTGAATCTCTAATGGTACTGCTAGATAAATTTCATCACATCGTAGTCTTTCTCCATTGGCCACCATGACTTGGAAAACTGGTGCCGGTGCCTTACAACAATTCATACGCTTAGCAAATCTTAAACTGACAAAGTTATGGGTGCTGCCACTATCAATAAGGATGTGTAACTTCCTTCCATGAATCATGCCAGTAACTCGCATCGTTTGGGGTGTGTTGACACCTGATAAGGCATGGAGCGAAATTTCCGGAGTTGATTGTTCTTCTTCCCCTTGGACGAGCTCCATTGTTTCCAAATGTTCAACCGTATCATCCATTGTCTCCAAAAGGAATATTTGCTGTCTCTTGCATCGATGCCCTGGACCAAATCGCTCATCGCAGTTGTAGCACAAGCCTTTCTCTCTTCGAGCTTGCATTTCCGCCCATGAAAGTTTCTTGAATGTTGGGTTTGAAGGTCGAACCCCAGATGTGGTTGGTATTGCAGGTTTAATTAGTGTTGGTGTGGGAAGCAAAGAAGGTTTATACGGTGGTGGTTGTGATGGGAAATATTTAGGTGGTGTTGCTATGGAAGATGTGTGCTTCAGCCTCTGAATTTTATCTTCCTACAGCCGGGCCAAGCTTGTGGCGTGAAGCAAGGTGGTGGGGCGGAAAAGTTTAACTTCTGTCCGTATCTCCTCCTTCAATCCGCCCACATAGCTGCCCACCAATGCTCGTTGGGGCCATTGACGGACACGAGCGGCCAATCGTTCGAACTGCGTTTGGTACTCTCGCACCGTACCTGTTTGATGTATCTTAGCCAACGCTTCGTCAAAATCTTCATAGTCGGAAGGCCCAAACCGGATGCACAAGGCTCGAGTAAATTCCTCCCACTGCACGTTTGGCTGCGACTGCTCATACCATTGGTACCACTGCAAGGCGTCATCTTGCAGATGAAAAGATGCCAAGAGCACCTTCTCGTTCGGTTCGGTTCTCTGATAGTGAAAGAATTGTTCAGCCTTGTAAATCCATCCTGTTGGGTTTTCCCCATCAAAGCGAGGAAAATCTAAGCGCGAGAATCTGGTCTGTAGGCTGCCGTGTTGAGTGCCTCGACTTTGTCCTCTAGAACTTTCTCCAATCTCATGATTCTGATTGATGGAACCATTGTCGCGGTCACCATTGTTGTTGGTCTCGTCCATTCGCATGCCCTTTGCCTCCAAGGCTCGACTTATTTGGGCAACAGCACTAGTGAGAGCATCAAGTCCTGCCTTCATAGTAACAAACTCCTCCTTTTGAGACTCAACCTGTTGCCGGATAGAATGGGTGCTAACTTCCAAGGCCGACAATCGGTCATCATTGGTGGTTGATCGTGTATGGGGTGGGTTGTTTGCCATCTGGCTCTGATACCAAATGCAGTGAACTGCTAAATGGCGGATAACTTAGTCGTATATGAGGCGACTACCCTCCTAGAAATTAAGGGAAAGAGAGAGAGATAATTTAGATTAAAGTTCTGCATGCCTCTTATTTCCTCTTGCTGTCATTAAATACAAACTGGACTGAATTTCAAATACAAAAGATAACTGAATCCTAAGGGAGTTCTATCACAAGATAACTCCTTATTAATTGATAATGACAATCCTAAGATAACTCCTTATCCTAATCAAATAATAGATTAAATAACAATTCAAACGATACTAATCTTGAGGCATTATTCTTATTAGAATTCTTTCTCTAGCCACCTTCTGTTGCAGCTACACCACTTGACTCCACGTGGTCTTGGGACATAACACATAGCTGTCCAATTACTTGACTCAGGCTTCAAAAACCTTGCTGTGCCAAAATCAGAGATGCAAGCCTCAAACTCACTATTCAAGAGCACATTTTTGCTTGAGATGTCTCGATGAATGATCGCTGGAGTGCAATCATGATGCATGTAAGATAAAGCATTAGCTATATCCCTAACAATGTCCACCCGCTTGCTCCAACCTAGCTTTTGGGCTTCTTCATCATTGCATAGGACATTAGCCAAGCTTCCTCGCTCGATGTAGTCATAAATTAGGAATTTGTGCTGTCCATGAGAACAGAACCCATAAAATTTTACTATGTTTCTATGTCGTATATCTGATAACACTCGAATTTCATTCTTGAAAGTCTCCACCATCTCTTCCTCTTCTTCACCTTCCAAGCACCACACTCTCTTTATTGCTAGTACATGTCCTGTTGGCATTTGCGCTTTGTAAACTCTTGCAGTTCCACCCATCCCAATGCAATACATGTCGTCAAAGTCATTGGTGACTGTGATGATATCTTCATATACAATCTTCCCATCGAAATTCAGTGCTGAGAATATGTTTCCACTATTTGATGTTGTTGCTTCTTTTGACTTGCTTTTGAATTCGGCTCTACCTGAGAGAGTTAAAAACCCAACCAAAATAGCAAATGATAACAACATTCCAAACAAACAAGCTCCAACAATGATAAAAACTCTGCGTCCAGCAATGCTATGAGCACCATTCTCCAGTGATGTAACATTGCAGGGCCGCAAACGTTCTACTATGCCACATAAATCTTTGTTGTTGCTGAATGCTGTTAGATTTGCATGGCGAAAGAAATCATTATCAGGAAGTGGACCTTCCAATTCATTGTATGATAAATCGATGGAGGTTAGTCCTGTCATCTGGTTGAATAAGGGAATGGAACCAGAGAGCACATTGTGAGAGAGATTCAGGTACTCCAACATTATCAAACTCCCAAGTTGAGGAGGTATGTCACCAGTGAGTCTATTTTGACTTAGATCAAGTAAGCCTAGGTGGGCTAGATCACCAATGGTATGGGGGATAGTTCCATTGAAATAGTTCTTGCTCAAGCACAAATTGCGCAGCCTTGAGCAATCCCCAACTTTTTCTGGAATTTGTCCGCTCAGCCTATTGGCAGACAAGTCTAGATCCTCAAGATTGGAAAGGCCACCAATTTCAGGTGGCAACAGACCTGAAATTTGATTGTCTCTCAAGTGCAGGAAGATGAGATTAGATAATCTTCCCAATTGCTTTGGTATTTCTCCAACAATTTGGTTAGAAGAGAGATCAAGCAGACCGAGTTGGTTCAATTTGCCAAGCTCACTGGGTATTTCACCGGTGATCTTATTACCAGCGATTCTCAGTGATTTTAATTTTCCACACCCTCCCCATTGAGGTGATAGCACCCCCTTCAAGTCGTTGTAGCTCAACTCAAGGTAGTTGAGATTTGGATACACTCCAAAGTCCTGGTCTAACATTCCAGTAAGTTGGTTTTCATGGAGTCTTAACCTTGTGAGGCTTTTGCAGTTTCTCAAGCTTTTCGGGATAGGACCTGAGAGGTTGTTAGAGAATGCAGTGAATACTTGAAGAGGTGCTTTCTGACAGACTGGTGGTAAGTGACCGGAGAAGTTGTTTTCATTAAGTTGGAGATTCTCTAAGGATGAGAGATTTGCTAATCCTTGAGGTACAGGACCGGATAACTGATTTTTAAACACCCGCAAATTTTTCAGATTTTTAGCACTCTGAATTGTCTGAGGCAAGGGGCCGGAGAGTCTATTTTGATTTAGATATACTATGGTCACTTGGCTGAGGTTACCAAGAGATGGGGGAATAGGACCCATAAGATGATTTCCACTTAAAGCCAAAGCATCCAAGTTTATCAAATTTCCTATTTCGGGTGGAATTGAGCCAAAGATGTGATTATTCATCAAAGCTAGTTCTTTCAAATTTGTTAAGAGGCCTATTTGGGAAGGTATTACCCCAGTAAAATTGTTGTTCTGGAGCTCAAGAAATTCAAGCCTTGTCCAGTTGGAGAATAGTCGTGGGTCTAGTTCGCCATTTATCAAGTTATTGCCCAGATAGAGCAATGAAAGGTTAGTGAGATTGGTGAGGGAAAGTGGAAGATTACCAGAATGAAAATTCATTGAGAGATTAAGGTGGGTTAGTCTGGAGAGGGTACCAATTTGGGATGGAATGGGACCAGTGAGAAGGTTGCAACTGAGATTGAGACTAACAAGGTTTGGAAAGGAAGAGAAATCTAAACTGCTGAGATTACCTCTTAACCGTGCGCTTGGCAGGCTTATTTCTGTGACACTTCCGGCCATGTTGCAAGTAATTCCGAACCACATGCATGGGCCTGTAGTAAGCTTTTCGTTGATATTCCCCGGCGTCCATGACTGCAGAGATGTTTGGTTTCCAAGGCTCCCTTTCCATCTCAGGAGAGCCTCAGCCTCAAAGTTTGGTGTTGCTTCAACGTTGAATGATAACAGATAACATGCAAGTAGTGCAAGGAAAATTATGGACATTGTGTGTTTGTGTACCAGTGTAAAACAATATTTTCAGTTTTCCAAGTAGGTCACTATTGGGGTTCCATATATGAATGGAAGGTTAACTTTAAGCACCTTTTATAAGCATACAATACGACCAGTCTATACAAAAACAAATCTTTAATTTGTTTTATTTTTTGTATTTCATTTTATGTTCCATCAATCACGTTATCTTTATAACGTATTAAAAGGGTTACTAAATTATGAGAAGGATTACGCATCATTTTCTGTTAAAGAAGAAATTATTCACGCCTATATTTGGATTCTTTGAATCAAACGCCAATTGATTATGACTATAAGGATAATAACTACTTTGTTTTTTAAGTTATAGTCAAACATTGTATTATTCTTAATGAGAAGACTATGACTATAAGAATAATAGAATAAAAATAAAATAAAATAAAAGGACTGTCTATAAGAATAATAGAATCTTTGACTATGACTAATTAAAAAAACAAAAATCAAAAATTAAGGGGAAACATTTTTTATGTGATCTGTTGTTAATAGTACATGTCATTGATCATTAAAGTGACGATGGTATATATCTGACCAAGGAAGATCTTATAATATGAGAAAGTATAGGAAAAAAATTTGCATCATAACTTTTGTCATAACAATAATGTGATCGATTATGAATGGTGGGGTAAAATCATAAAAGTGGATTTATATGTAAGTGATTATCCATGCAACTCACAATCAACAATTTAAACAAGTTGTAACAAAATTTGTGACAAATGTAGGATTGTAAACGAGTTGAGTAGAGTTGAGTGTTTAAAATTTAGGCTTGTTCACTTAATTTTAATTCAAACATTAGGTGTGCTTGAACATCATCAAACAAGTTCGAGCTTAATTCATTTTCTTGTAAAATACAAACTTGAACTTGTTTACGAGTTACTTAAGTATCTATTCCTTTTTCCATTTATAGTAAAACTATAGCTAAAACTTTTTACTATTTCACAAATTTATGAATTTTTACTATAAATAGATTGTTTATATTAACAATAAATTAAAAATAATAATTTGATATCATATGAACCTATTTACAAACTTATAAATTTCAATCTCCAGTCTACATAGGTATATTTTTGGAAAAGTATACATATAAAATATATGATTTTTGTAATTAAATCGAGCCTCTTGTTAATGAGTTTGTTCATGAACACATTTTTATATTTGAGCTTGGCTTATTTAGTAGTTGCACCTAAACTTGGCTTGAGTTTGACTTGTTTGTTTAACAAACGAATATAAACAAGACTTTTCCCATGTTGAGCTCAAGTTATTTATAGACAGTTTGGTTAATTTACGGCTTTAGACAAATAGTGTGCTCCTAAAAAACTTATTGTTTATAGCTTGTGGGAAGGGGAGGACTTTGAAAAATGCTTTTACGAAAACTAATTAAAATTTTATTCTTTTTGGCTTTGGTCCCCCAAAATTATGAACTCCTTAGGCTTGAAATAATTTTATTTTTCTTTTAAATTTTAATATTGAGGAGGTTTAAACTTGTAATGGAGCAAAGTTGTGTCATAAATGAGAATAAAATAATAATTAATCATATTATAGAGATATCTCTTATTTTCATATGTCTTATTTTCTTTATTTTTGAGGAAAAAAAAAAAAACACTCTTGAAGTTTTCATATTTTATCTGAAAATTTCTTGTTGAGTTTTAAAAGCTATAATACTAAGAAGTTAATTATTAAAAAAAATTAAAAAAAAAAAACGAATATAAAGTTAAGTTTAAAAAAGACATGGAATCAATAATCTTCATATGGTGCTAGTTTACTTCTTTATCAAAAGCATGATACTTTTTACTAAAACCTTTTTTTTTTTTTTTGAAAGCTTTTACTAAAACCTTTTTAAGCAAATACATACATATAGTTGTATTTTTGTTATTAAAATCTCGCCCCCCATGCTAAAATTCCTTGTCCGCATGTATATAAGGGCTGGAAAATGTCTAGAGTTTATAAACAGGATAAAAAGGCTTGCTTGCAACAATGTATGTTTTTTTTTTTTTTTAGCACCTACGTAGTAATCTTTCAAATTTTGATAACTAATATATGTAAATTCACATCACTTTAAAATTTAGGCTAGGTTATATATGTTGTGTATGAACACCGGTGTTCATACACAACATACGAAATTGATGGAATGCTTTTTTTTTTTTTTTGGTTAAACCACCCGGTATCCGAAATTGATGGAATGCTTTATATATCACAAAGAACTAACTTACATGATTACATTTCTAAAACCTATAAGTTAACGTCCCTTATATAACAATGATAAGAACATGTGTTAATCTAAAAATATATAATTGCAAATGCAATCCATACTTAAGCTCAAAGAAGGACTGGATTTATTTCTAACCACAAAAAAAAAAAAAAAAAAAAAAAAAAATGTTGAATTTCTATTTAGTATTAGAATATAAAGGGTAAACTACAATCTATACTCCTAAAATTTATGAGTCTTTAGATTTTAAACTATGAAGTTTCAGAATTTGTATTTTATTCCTTGAAACCATTTTCTGTTTGCATTAACAGTCCATCCATTCATATTTTCCATTTAGTTTTACATAAACTTACCAAGGATGTTTAATCCACCCAATAAAAATGATGTCACGTCATTTTTGTAACCTAAAAAACTTTAAATAATTAAAACAAAAATGATGTGCTGTGATGAAAATGATGTGATATCATTTTATTGGATGAATTAAACGTGTGTGCCAAGCTTATGTGACATTTAACATAAAACAATGGTTAGAGGGACTGTTAATGCAAACAGAATACAACTTTATGGGAGTAAAATTCAAATTTTAAAACTTTAATATGTAAAATCCAAAAACTTATGGAGTGTAATTTGCACTTTAACTGAATATAAATATACCAAGATAATTAAGAATCAAAATTTCCATTTTAAAAAGAAAATAACCCAAACAAGCTATCAAGATAAATAGCTAAACAGTTATCTTTGAATTAAAGGTTTTAGTTGTTATAATTCCAACTAAGGGTATGTTTGGGATTTCCTTAAGAAGTAAGTGTTAAGAATTCGTATTGCTCTAGTCTATGTTAAGGGAGACTTATGGTCCGTTTGGATTGAGGGGAAGGGAGGAAGAGTGGAGTAGAGTAGAGTAGATTTAACTCAAAATTAGCCTGTTTTTAGCCAACTCTACTCTACTTCCCTCTCCTTTCCCCCTCCATCCAAACAAGGTCTTAAAAAGCTTTGAATGAGCTCTTTGGTAAAATTTGGTACTCAGTTTGACAAGTTTGCAAAAGATTTCTGTCCCACTTGAAGTTGAAAAATAAGCTAAGAATTTTTCACTCCTACAGTCCTACTGGAATAAGAGTCTTCCTTGCTCTCACAGGAGGTGTGGGTGTCGGCTTTACCATGAATTCCACAATAGAACCCACATTGAGTAAAGAGTTCTTTCACAGCGTGATTGGGGTTGATCAGATTCGGAGGTATTGCTTTGAAAACAAAATCACCCTAATAAAATCAAACGTCAAAGCTCATCGTAGTCTTTTAAAACGACCCTATAATAGAGCAATTTGCGCATTCCAATTGGTTTGAAATTCAGGCTATTATAATTGGCTAGACAAAATCAAGCTACACAGCGCCAAATATGGAAAGCTCATGAAGTCACTGAAAACGATATTCTAATTGCAATTTATTTGTCCCTTTACGAGAAGAATTAAAATTCAAATCTTCTCTTTGCCGAAACTATTGGAAAAGAAGAAGTGGTCCATGGAACTAATATTAGACCATCAATAAAGGCTTAAAAGAATCGTCCTTGATTGGTAGTCTATATAGAAAGTAAAAACTTCAAACATTCTAGATCACTAAGAAATACAGAGGAATCTACGGGCTCCGTAATGTTAGGCATGACGAACCTAAGAAGCAAGTTAGAAATCTAATTTTGTGAAAATCAAAAGTACTTGAATCATAATTAATTTGAACACCATACGCCTATGGCGTAATGGTTACTCTACAAGACAACAACTACAAGTTTTTGTAGGTAAGGGGAGTACTAAGGATTAGAGTTTAAGTTTCTATGAGAGAGTTTCACACATATACACTTAGCAAAAATAATTAATTACATATAAATCTTTTATATTTTATATGTCCAAAAACATATAAAATTAGTGAATAAAGTTCATATTTTTGCGTGTTATCTTCAATCTTTTTCCTTAAACCAGGTTGCAAAAATTCACTTGTTAGTGTTTATGCGATTGAGTGGTTAAGTCCCATAATAATAAAAAGAAAACTAAATTATTACTATAATTAATATATATATATATATATATATATATGAGAGTCTAATAAAATCATATCTTAAGTTTCTGAGTTAATTGTTACTATAATATAAATTTATGAGTCTAAACTTTTATCTTACGTATTTTAATTTTATGAAAGAAACCACTTTAAAATCGAACATTGTCATATAAATAATATACTTATAAATTTTGCTTCGCACAAAAGAATATAACTTTTTTTTTTTGGAGGGAAAAAAGAATATAAATATGATTGGACTAAATATAAACTCATTTTAAGTGATCAATATAAAAATAAATAAATTGATTATTTGTATTGCTTTGTAAAGTTTATAAACTATATGACTCATAGGATAGTGAATTAGTGTTGTGATTCTTATCTAAATTATGGGGGGGTAAAAGGAGAATTTAGTCTTGGTGAATTTCAGAATAGAGTGAATAGAATGAGTGATTCTAAAAGCATCAAAAATGATCTTTGAACACTTGCATTAGTATATTTAAAATGGTTGAAATGCAAAATTTTGGCCAATTATCCTTAAAAATCATCCACCCTAGTTCATGTAAAATTAGCATTTTTCCATTTTAACTACAAAGCAATCACATTAACTCATTCAAAAATTTATGTCTATTTTTTACTTAAGAACTAACTTTTTCTATTTTATATAATCATTTTTAAAAAACACTCATATCATATTATCTATTCTACATTCTATTTTATTTAAACTATCGGAACTCACAAAGTTATTTTGTTAATTTGTTATAATCAATTAAAACATACCAAAATCCAAATTTTGTGTCAACTAAAAACGTGTAATGTGGATAAATAAAGACCAAGAAGGCTTCCTTATGCGGCAAGAACATCTTGATTGACAACTTTAGTGTGGATTTCTGGTCAACAAAACAAATCTATTCGAGACCCAATTAGGCCTTCTATATATATGTATAGGAACCTAACATATAATGGAGAGGTCAGAGTTGAGAGTTGAGAGTCCCTAAATTAATAGTAATATGGGTTCTAAGTGTGCTCTTCTTACGGTGGTTGTATTTTTTGTTGCTCTTACACTCTCCTTGGAAGGGAGCGCAAGAGAATTGAGGGACACTTTTAGTAATGTAGACCCGCCTTTGCCCTTCGACGAAGAGAGCGTGTCATCAACAAGGCAACTAGCTGAAACTTTTAACACTGGTCAGCCACTTTCCCTATTGCTTAATTTGTGGTTACATTTCTCTCTCTCTCTCTCTCAAAGTGTGTATATATATATATATACACACACACACATGCTTATATACACTAGTATGTTATGTTATATTATATATTCATCAAGACTCTAGTAACAAATCTTGTCTTATCAACCCCCCCCCCCCCCCCCAAAAAAAAAGTGACAAATCTTGACTATAATCTAAAAGGGTTTCATTAATTGGTACTTTTAGGTCATTTGGTAATGATCATTTTCAGAAAATTTTAATGCCATTTTTATAGGAAATATAAATAATAATAAAAACTATTGAAAAAATCAGATTTCTTTTTTTCATATTATATATAACCTAATACCCTTAAGGTATCTGTAAACTTTTCCTAATCAAGAATAATAACATTTTTCATTCTAAAAAATAATAATAATAATAATAATAATAATAACAACATTTTTAGTTTAAAAATTGTTCTATAGTTTCTTTGGAGCCAAATATTTGAAGAGAATTATTTGAATTTCAATTTTTAGTAATGCAAACATGAATAAAGTACCCCAAAAAAAAAAAAAAAAAAAAAAAAAAAAAAACACAAATTTTACTCATGATCAGATTCATGGATAAATTTAAAATTTTCTCATGATTATGTATAGATATATTTAATTCGCATATGTATTTTCGTGGGAGTAAAATGTTCAAATTTGTCATTTGTCATGTGTTGTTAAAATTTGTATTACGTATGCTATTAATTATTCTTCAAACGCTAATTTTAGACTCTCATGTCCAAACTAGGAATTTTATCCCTTTTCCAAGTGCCACTAATACATACATACATACATATATACATATATATATATATATATATACACACACATACATACACACATGTTACTCTGAATATATATATATATATATATATATATATATGCTCCAACAGTCCAACTTGCATGGTTGCAGGAACACCAACGGAGATTGCTGATACCTATCCATGGGAGTTAGGCCCTAATTCTAGTATGGTTGCTGGAGAGGATAACGCACCCCCAAAGCAGCCGAGTTAGGCTCTATATATATATGCTCACTTTGATCGGCTCGTCATAATTGTCAAACTTTATTTCTACCATATATTAATGGGTGCCTGTGTCTACCTTTACGCGGAAGATTTTCCCTTGCCCTGGATTTTTTTTTAGAAGAATATATCACTTGTTTTATGCCTATGTGTAGAAGCAAATGTGATGTAATGGTATATGCAGTAATAGTGTAATCAAGCTTTCTTAATAAAGATGAGAATGAATCAAAATCTCTTAGTATGACCTCATCAATTTGCATTTACTTATGAGCTCTGGTGCATTCAAACCACAAATCCGACAAGCCCAACTCAATCAATCTGACTTGATTTTTTAAAGTTGATAATTAAGTTAGATTTTTTCTTAAATTTTTGGGTAAGTTGCACTCTGTGGCTACCCAATTTTACTGTGAAATCATTTCTTTGATCAGGACGAGGGAAGGAAAACAAAACAATCAAACTTGAGCTAATGAGACGCACCAAGTGTAGCCAACTATCCCGGCTTGGTAAATATATACCAAATTAGGCCATGAGTTTTATTGCAAAATATAAAATTTGTGTTGGGCTTTGTGAATCTTAGTTGTGTTTGATCCAATACGACCCAAAACAAAATTGCAATGGTTTTTAATGGAAGATTTTCTAAGACTTAGTCCATGAAGCGAAAGGTTGGACCGATAGGCCCAAGCCGTAGTGCTCAATGTGAATTCTGTGCGCATGATAGAAAAACTGTTGTTTTGGAAATTAGGATTTAGTGTTGTTTTTTAAAGAGAAAACTATATTATTGCATTTTGGATTTTTCCATGTGAATAGTGAAATTCTTGCAACTCCGTGGACTTAAGTAAATTGCTGAACCATGTAAATACTATCTTGTGTGATTGTTTTCTTTGGCGCATATTTTTTTTCTATTTTTATATTTCATAGATCTGAGAATTTCGTGGACATTCCCTTCAATTTGAGGTCATTAAGTTGAAGAGATATGTTAAACCGACATGTATATATTTCAATTCTTTATCAAACGAGTGGTCAACCATAAAGATCAAATACAAAAATAGACGATCCATATCACAAAAATAAGGAAGTTTTCACATAGCTTTTCTTAGATAATGTGTCACTGATAAACTTCTTTAAAGCTTTTTGAACATCATTTGGCTTTGTAATACAATAAATATGGTTTTAGGATTATTTTTATTTGAAATGGATCCATTTCATTATTCATACAAAATATTATAAATTTAAAAGTATATCCAATGCCATATTATCTAAAATTTGGAGAAATTACACTCCACTGATCTTTTGAAGTTTAGGGGAATGACACCCAACTCCAAACTTGAAGGAAAAAAAATACTCTTTACTCTCTTGAAGTTTAAAGAAAATATCACTCCTCCCTTTATGTTTATATTAGTAACAAAATATTCTAAATTTCTATAAAATTATTTTTACCAAATTTTAACCATGAATAATAAAAATATAACCAATAAATTTAGGATAAAAGTACAAATTTTATCAAGCACCAGAAGACTTGCAACGGCAAATCTCTCCACAACCCTTTGAAACAAGAAAAAAAAAAAAAAAATGTAAAAGTCATACTTAATATTTTAAAATACTCCTTAATTAAAAATTTAATAATTGATTTTAATTCTAAAAGGGAAAATAATTTTGGAAACCTGGCCTTAAGCGAAGGGCATATTATTACATCACATTTTTAATATTAATATAACAATATTTAGTCAAATGGATGTTAAGAGGAAAAGTGTTTTTCTTTCAGATTTGAGGCGGATTGCCATCATCACTCCAAACCTCAAGCAAGTAGTGAATTTTATAGCAAGATGGCTTAACATTGACTCATGTGACAAAACAAGGGAAAATCGAAATGACATGAAAATAATAATAATAATAATATTAAATGCAAGTAGTTAAATAAAATCAAGTTTGTTATGAAAAGCATGATTAGGGTTAACTCTTTTAAGTGATTCTCCACCAAATAAATGGGCCATGTCATAACAAATGAAGAAAATGGCCAGGGTTTTCTTTCATCTAATTAAGGTGGACCAATAATTTCAAATAGTCCTAATAAGGACTGTCCCAACACAAAACAGAATTGCCTGGCCCAAGTTAAGAAACAAATACAATGAAACACACCAAAGAAAAACTGATTAGGCCAATAACAACTCACTAAACAGATTTTTTTAACCCACTTAAATTTAAATCCACATATAGATCTGAGAGAAGCCCCGTAACCCCATTTCAACTATCAAGTTAGGACCATTAATTTAGTTTTGTTATAATTTACAACTCTCATTTTCAGCTCTAACCCACACATAAGATCAAACTATTTATACTGTCGGACTACAAAACAACACAAATAAAAATTGGGAGATGAGATTTTATTTTATTTTATTTTATTTTATTTTTTTTGAGTTTTAGAAATATACCCAGAAGCACTCCCCATGAGCTTGGTCTGATGGCATACCAGTGCTGGTAGATCTGATGCATGCACTGCCGTATTATTCTGGTTTGCACTATTGTTTGTCTTTAAAAAACAAAAAACAAAAAAAACAAAAACAAAAACACACATTTTCCTTTTCTTTTTCTTTTTTTTAAATCAAAAAAAGTCCCAAAAGTTAAGCAAAATCTATAAAATTTCGAACAGTAAATTTGAGATTAAATTGAAAGCGAAAAAATGTTAAATTTAATAAGTAAAAAATTGAGAGATTTAAACATTAAATGAAAATGTGTGAATTCTTTATTATTTGTTGAAATTGAAAGTTTTGAGAAAATATAGATACTTAATAATAAATAACTCATAAATAAATTAAAGATTGTGTGATTTCTCATGTATTTAAGATAAAGATTAAAACCATGAATAAGAATAGGTTAAAAATATAAAGTTAACATGTAATTGGGAGAGAAATTGTAGAGCTTAGGCACATCATTATTCAATCAGTATATCAGGAACTCATGCACAAGGGGTATACACCATAATTGATGAATGAAAAAACAAAATACGGTGTCTACAACAGAGAACATAAATTTACAACTTGGTCTATTTGAAAATTTTTTCTTTTTCTAGTCAGCAACCAATGCATTATTGTTTTTATGGAGAGAAAGAAAGGGTAAGAATCAATTATCCAAAGTACCTTCTTGTGATTAAAATTTTTTTTATTGACTTTGTGATAATCAATGTACAAAACATCCTTTTGACCATCATAGGATAAGTATAGTTGGTTTTTTAATTAGGTTATAGCTTTGATAAAGAAATTCATGAATAATCTTTTTGATATCTCTTTACATGCTTGAAATTTCATAATTTGGTTCACTCAATTTTTGTTTGATGGTTAAAATTGAAATTGAAAAATAATTTAATGTCTCAGCAAAATTTGTGCATCAAAAATTATATCTTGGAAGAAAAATTTAGAACCTTGAAATACTTTTCTTCATAAAAAAAAAAAAATAAAATAAACTACTATTAATCAATCTTCACAAATATATATACTCTCACAAATAACTCTTTGGTGCAACAGGTGCAAACTTCACTCTAGCAACATGGTAGTCCATTACTTCAAATGACTATGTGCCAACCTCAACCCCTTCCCCCTTTTGTCTTTCTTTTTTGGAACTTGTTTTTCTCTTTCTCGTTATGTTTTTAAGTTTCAAAGACAGTAAGAAACCCTATTATGTACCCCAATAGGGGTTACATATAGTAAAATGCAATTCTTGATGTAGGCGAACTGGCAAAGATCTCAATGGTAAATGTTCTTGGGAGGTTTTTCTTTATTACTAATTGCAATCATCAAGTATTGCAAGTCCTTTGTCTATTACTGAATTTCTCCAATCTTGAGAAAATACTTCTTGGTGATCCAAGTTTAGTTTATACATGAATTAATATTATAAATGGTTTTATATTAGTCACTGTAAGGGGAACGAACATAATTACCACACTGTGATTCACCGGCCAAAGAAAGGATGCCGAAATACATGTCCAAAATAAGAAGTCAACCCAAATCTCGATACTGAAAGCCCAAGCCCATGGAATAGTTGGGCGGTCCAGATAGGCCACTGAGGTACCCATCTATTCTTTTCTAACCAAACAAATGACAATAGGTCATTTCTCTTCATTCTTTCCCTTTCTCTTAAATCAAACATAGCCTTATTCTCAAAAAAAAAAAAAAAAAAAAAAAAAAAACATAGCCTTAATCAGGGCAGAGCCAGGGGTGAGATGGGGCAGTTACCCCCCTGACTCCTCCAAAAAAAAATACCTTAACACCTGCAATGTAATGTATATTGAAGTAGTTTGCCCCTTCCAACGGAAAATAATTTAATTTTTAATAACTATTACCTGAAGAAAGCCACCCATTGCAAGTCACCCACTTTCATCATTTCCTTCTCCTTCTTTTAAATTTTTTTTTGGTATGCCCATTTGGTTTTACCCTCCAGTTTTGTGATTAAGCTTTGGCATTTTGACTTTTCTGTCCCAATTTGTTAGTTTTGTGAGCCACTCCCATGTGACTAACATTGTAATTTAAAAGTAGAGTTAAAAGTTTGCATCATTTGTTTCTTCTTCAGAGAAGGTATACCACATATTGGGTGCATAAGTCTTCCCTCTCACATGAGGGTGAATCCCACAAGTGTAGAATCCTCCCTCCCACATGAGGGTGGATCACATAAGTGCAGAGTCCATCCCCATGTGAGAGGAAGGACTCATGTATTCGATACATGGTATATTTTTCCCTTCTTCAATCTGTCCTCATGTTTCTAATTACTTTTCCTTTTTATTTATCCAGTATTATATAATAAAAAAATTATTATGGTTATTAGGTGAATTATGGATTTATAATTTTAAGATTCATGCTAATTAAAATATGGGTTTGATATATATATATATAAATATATATATATATATATATATATAATGGTAACTTAGAAACGGTACATCGGTATTTACCAATACTTAAATATTCTATTCTAATGGACAAATAGAAATGAGGTTCGAAACGGTATTCTTAATATTTCTATTTATTGTACTTTTCTTCCTTATTCTTTTTTTTTCTTTCCTTATTATAATTATAAGTATCTTGTTAATAAATGCCCTTAGGGAAAATTTAAAAAAAAAAAAAAATTTTGACATCACTTTCATAGGAATTATAAAAATGTGTCAAAAAAATTAATTAATTATTTATTTTTCCATAAAAATTTTCTAAAAATATTTCTTAAACCAATATCTTAAGGCATCTATTAACTTTTACCTAATTATAATGCTATAAAAATAACTTCTTCTTTTTCACAATTGGAAAATAATTAACTGTGAGTGATGAACAACTTACATTCGTAGACCCACCAGTTTTTCCTTCACAACCCACGGCTTTTTCCTTCACAACTCACAATCCACTACTTTAACAATTGTCAAATTGATTGTGAAAAAATTGTGTATGCATTACTATACGACAATTTAATCAGTAGGTCCAATAGTCCTAACTTTCTTAGATTGATTTTTTTTTTTTTCTAATTTATTTTAAGCAATCAATTTGTGTCTAAATTTTATGTATATAAATTAATTTCTCACTTCGATCGTTAGTAATTATGATTGATTATTTTTGTTTCTTTGTTTTAATAATATGAAATATATACCTGTAGTTACAATCGTCTATTTTTTTTTAGTATAATCAATCAATATTTTTAGACTAATTTTGGTTTTAGTATTTTTTTTTTTTTTTCAATCTTGTCCCCTGGACTGAAATTTTGGCTCCACCACACCTATGCACTACACTTAACACCCTTACTTGACACTCAGAGACTCACAAACTAGAAAGATGGTGCTTAGTTCATATTTATACTTGCTAGAGGTCGGTTAAGTAACCTACATTGAAGCTTCTAGCTTCATTTAATTTCTGTCAGTACAATTAGGACATGGCAAAATGGGCCAAAATTCACTAACCAGATCCAAATCCAAAATTTTTAACCCGAATAAAAAACGAGCCAACTTGAGATCCGCCCGGTTTTCAAACTTTTTTTTTCCCTAAAAAATATTTAGATTACGTGCCAAGATGCTAAGTGCATAGACATAAAGGCACTAAGGATTGCATTAGCACTGCCTAGCTATTTGGTAGCCATTAGTGACACTAACCATGCCCCATTTATTATATTAAAAAAAAAAAAAAAAGAGTTACATTAAAGGAAGAAAATAAAAAAGGAAAAAGTATCTACAATTACAAGTCTACACTATTAACTGTCCAACATTAAGTTAAATACTAAGCAATGGAGTTAAATAATAAGACTAAACTAAAAGTCTGACTAACACAAAACAAAACTAAAGTAAAAGAAAAGGTCTAAAAGTCCATATCATTAGTAAACTTTGAATCTGAAATGTGTAAACTTAAAATATATACTTTTTGGAGCTCCTTAGAACCTCTCTCTCTCTCTCTCTCTCTCTCTCTCTCTCTCTCTCTCTCTCTCTCTCTCTCTCTCTCTCTCGTTGTAACTTTGTATAGCTATGAGTTATTAATTTGTTAACATTATTGTAAAGAATTTTACTTAAGCTTAAAACCATCAAAATTGGGAGGATATGAAAAGATTTATGTTTTTTGGTTTGTTTGTTTTTTCCCCTTCACATGTATAATGGTAACAAATAGTCTAATAGTAGGTGCCCACTTAATGAAAATAAATAAATAAATAAAACAACAAAGGGTATTAGGTGCAATTTCTTTCCTTGATTGATTTGATTCATTCTCTCTAAAAATTTGGCATTTATTTGTCTTTTTTTAGTTTTTTTTTTTAAATGTGAAAATATTGGTCAGCCCGACCCGACTTGCAACCCGATTAGCCCGACTGCTTTTCAACCAATTTAAAATAACCTATTTTGACCCACAACCTAATTGACTTGACCAAACCCAGCCCAACCCAACAGTTTGCCAACCCTTGTTCTACAAGTTTCCAATTTCTATACTTCTCCCCTTTTATTTTTATTTTTTATTTTTTATAAGACTTCTCCCTTTTTCTTATTTCTTTCATGAGGCAACTTCTAGAACTTTTAGGCAAATTGACCCTAAGATTTAATTGTCTAGGGAAGTTTCTAGAGAAAATATAAGAAATGTTTTGTAGATATTTCCAGAGGGAGCAAGAGAGAGAATCCTAGAATGAGAGAGGCTGGTGTTGATTTCTAACAGCAATTACTTTTATTATTATATTATATACTAATAATCATAATATGCCGCTTCAGCAATTACGAAAAATATGGTAGAATTGGTTGGTATTAGACTTACTATACAGGACAACTTCCATCAATTGGTATGAGTCAAACCATATGAGTTCCTGAAAGTCACTACAAGCAATTCAAGGTCTACCTTCTTGTCCTTTTTCTCTTCCTTTATCAAATTGCTACTAATAGGATTTGAATCCATCTTTTCCTCCTCCTTTAACGAATTGCTACTAATTAGGACATACATGATGCCCTCATTAGCATCAATTCCACATAAGTTCACAACTCAAATAAAATACAATTAACTTTTACATTTTCAAACCATCCCCTATTCAACAGCCCCAATTTTACGAGAAACTACACCCTGTTTCGGGTGTATGTTTCTCCTGTCTCACATCTGGTGGGACCTACCAGTTGTGGGTCCCAACAGCTTGTGAGATGGAGGAAACATACACCTGAAACAGGGTGTAGTTTCTCCAATTTTACATGCAAAGTCAGTGTCCATATTCTAAATATAAACGATAGCATCTACAATGGCATTATTCTAAATACAAACACTGGCACTATTCTAAATATAAACAGTGGCATTAGCCGTGTGACATTTTTTTTCTATATATAACCAACCATAGATTATATATAAATATATCAGTAGCGTCATTAATCTAACATAATGTTAGCAAAAAAGTCAAAAAAAGTCAAAAAACAAAAAACAAAAAAAACTATGGCACTGACTTCTACTAACACAGTCACCATCACCAGTATACTAATCTCCTTCCTCTTCCTTCCCAAATTTTATTCTTCTGAATTCACCAAAGGCCATTTACCAGTAATAATATCGGATGTAGATCTTTTGGAATTTCCTCTAAATTTAGAGTTCTTAGAAGCTGAATTTTTTTTGTATGGCTCTTTAGGTTATGGTTTAGATAAAGTTGCACCAAATTTAACCAAGGGAGGTCCAACACCCATTGGCGCTAAACAGGCAAATCTGGATCATTTTACTCAGGATATTATCAAGCAATTTGCTTTCCAAGAAGTTGGACACTTGAGGTTTTTCTCTTGAAATCATTATTTTCTTTTTTTGTTCTTTTTTTTTTGTGGTTTAAAGGTTGATGGTTTCTAGTTAGTTTAATTGATACAGATTTTTTCCCTTGAATAAGAGATTTGGGTTTGAATCCCACCTATATTGAAAAGAAAATGTCTTAACATAATAATAAACAACAATTATCATAATTATAATTATAATGTAGATACTATAGATTCTAAATCCTATTGCAGATATAAATTTTTATTTTTCTTAAAAGAATGTCATAGTACTAACTATTAAATTCTTGATGCAGGGCCATTCAAAAAATAGTTAAAGGATTCCCAAGACCGTTATTGGATTTAAGTAAAGAATCATTTGCAAAAGTGGTTGACACTGCATTTGGGGGAAAATTGACCCCACCTTTTGATCCTTATGCCAATGGAATCAACTTCCTTCTTGCATCTTATCTTATTCCTTATGTTGGACTCACTGGCTATGTTGGAACAATTCCAAAACTCAAAGCCCCTGCTTCCAGAAGGGTAACCAAGATTTAAACTTTATTATAGATCCCTAGCAATGTTCTATCAGATAGTAATAACAATTTATTGCTTCTATGCGCATGTGTGTGTATATACATAGTTATATACTACTATTATTTTTATAGAATAATCTATCGTTTTTTTCCTAAGAAATGGTAAAGGTTGACAAATGGAATTTGTAATTTTTAAAAGTCCAAAATTAAGTTATATTTGGTGTAACTCACCTAATAATTTTTTATTGGATTACTATATATTAAAAATCCTACCACTAGATTATATATGTTCTCTATATTTTAAACATACACGCCAATTTGGTATCAATTAGATGAAATTTAATTTTTAATCCACATTCTCATTTTTTTTGCCTAATTTTAAAGTTTAAAAAAAAAAAAAAACTTTAAACATTTTATAGGTGAGATAATAATTAATCTCTAGTCATCTTTATATTTTGCATACATATAAGTTATAAGGAGACAATGCAATTCTATTTATTGATAAATTTGTCAAAATCAACATTTGATATATAGTTATTGACTAGTGTAACGTTGGTAAAAGTTACACCCACTTTAATTTAAACCAAACCTTTTTTTTTTTTTTTTGTTTGTTTAGCTTGTTGCAGGCCTTTTAGCTGTGGAATCAGGTCAGGATGCAGTTATTCGAGCATACCTATACGAGCATGCACATGAGAAAGTGAAACCATATGGACTAACTGTGGCAGAGTTTACACATAGCTTTTCAGAACTAAGGGATAAGCTTGGACATGCAGGTTACAAAGATGAAGGCCTTGTGGTTCCCCTAAGTAAAGGTGCAGAGGGAGAGGTCACGGGAAATGTGCTTGCTGGAGATGAAGACTCTGTTGCATTTGATAGGACCGCAGAAGAGATATTGAGGATTGTGTATGCCACCGGTAATGAGCACAATCCTGGTGGGTTCTATCCAAAAGGAGGCAATGGTCGCATTGCTAGATATTATCTACCTTAATTCTATGCCTATAGCTTGATGACAAGTCTTTGGTGTTTTTGGGTTCATTGTTTAAACTATGTACCGGGAAGGGATTGTGGAAGTTCTGAAATAAATGGAAAGATATTCTACTTTCATTTTGTGATTTTTTATTATTAAGCTTTTATCTAGTACTTTTTATTGTTAAGCTTTTATCAAGTATTTTCAAAAGTTAAAGACTTTCTATGGGTTCTAATTAATCAACATGGAATGAATGTTATAAGTTTTTGCAAGACATTAGTGTTAAATTACCGACTGTCCCATGTGTGAGCTAAAACTACCTTTTAATAGGTGAGGCCTGACACATGGGAATTTAAATAGGAGGTAGAGTGGAAGAAACAAGGATCGAACTCAGGACCTCTTACTCTGATACTATGTTAAATTACCAATTGTTTCAAAAGTTTAAGTTATTGGGATATGGTAAATTTAATAATTTGACCACATACTTCTAACTATCAGTAATTTAATCATTTAACCACATACTTCTAACAATTAGTAGTTTTTGAAATTACGTATCAGAATTCTGATTGATCCTCCTGCATTGTTTCAATTCCCAAACCTTAATATGCTTGGTATGTTCAGTCTTGCTTATAAATCAAACTCTCTTTTTAGGTTCCTCTCTATCTGCTCGCCTGGTCTCGAAAAATTGTCACTTGAAAGCGATTACTCTGTGGGTGTTTTCAATCATAAAACAAGTGTAGCTACTCTAAAACGTTTAAGTACTTTCGAATGCTTTAAATATGATAATTTTGATGACAAATTTGAGATAAATGCACCATCTCTTGAATACTTTAGATTTGATGGACATTTTTTTTCCTTCAAAAACTAGACAACTTAGAGCATCTCCAGCAGTGTATGTATCCGGGTATATTAGCTAAAATTTGGAGAATTTGTGTAGTGTTCATGCTCCAGCAGATTCAGTAAACCTGGATTTTTTTTTTTTTGGCTCATGAACAGTAGCCCATTAGGTCTGATGGGCTACTGTACATTAGCAATCGAATTTCTTGGATTAAAAAATTATACCAGCTATTATTATATCAATTCTTTCTCTCTCCTCCAGATTTTTTTTTCTTCTTCTCATTCTCTCCATTTCTCACATAATCCAAACACAAAACACAAAACAAAATCTAATTCTTAAAATAAAGTTGAATAAGAACAAGCAAATATGAAAAAAAAAAAAAAAAAAAAGGCCGATCTGACCCTTTTCATAATCCAAACACAGAACACAAAACAAATTCCAATTCTTATAAAATAAAGTTGAATCAGAACAAGCAAATATGAAAAAAAAGAAAAAAGAAAAGAACAAGCCGATCTCACCCAGCCTGGTGGTGGGGAGGAGGACGAGCGGCGGTGGGACGGCGGAGGTGGTAGTGCATGGTGAATGCTGATCTTCGATGGCATGGTGAACCTCGATCTTCGACAACATGGCGAACGCCAATCTCCCAATTTTTCTCCTCTCTCTTTCTGTCTTTGTCTCTCTCTTTTCTCTGATGAGAAGAGTAATTTTTTTTTTTTTTTAAGGAACAGAGAAGAGCAAATGATGTTCCTGGAAGGATCTGGAGGAGAAAAAGAAATAAAAGAAGGGGGATAGAGGACATGTGTGTAGAGGAGAATGAAATGAAAGAATAAAAAATAATATAAAGAATAAAAAATCCTAATTGAGAAATTCTACCACAATATTTTCACAATAAATTTTAAATAATAAATTGTTATTAATTAATATTGGCAAGAAAAAAAATAATTTCAGTGGTGAGTTCAAATTAGAACTAGTAACAACTTTCCACATAAATTTTGTGGTAAAAGTATTGCGAAAAATGTTGTAAATATAACATTTTTCATTAAAAAAAATAATTTTTGGGAATAAATATAGGAAGAATAAATGATGATAAAGAATGAATGAAGAAATAATATTTAAATGAAATAGGGAATGGGATAGAGAATCTATTAGAAGTGTATTTGAAAAAGTGGGTATGTAAAAACTAAATGTCATTGTTCATTCTCCAAACAGTACAAAAATTTGCTGAAGCTGCTGAAGATGCTCTTAGTTGAAGCAGATGTTAACATTCGTGAATTTGAAGTTGGTGTTAGTGTATTAATTTAAGCTTCTTGCCACACTCTATAACGTCAAATTTCTGTCATGTTTTTCAAGTCACGTAGAGGTGAGGTTATTTTTTAAAGAATGTTTTATTCCGGATCAAATTGCGTAATAACGGGATGGAACAAGGGGGGTCATAAATTAAGGGCATAATAGTCAGTTAAAATCTCACACTCACACCATTCTTTATTGAATTTATATTTTTTCGATGTTTTCTAGTGCAAACTTTGATGTTGTGATTATAATTTTGTTATGCAGTGTTTCAACTATGGTTCCAGTTCCAAAAATTGGTCAAATTTGGACGTTAAGGTGAATCGGTTGAACTAGCATGTGCTACAAGCCTTACTCGAAAATTGTGTTTTGAAAACTTGATTTCACACAACAAAATTTCATTTAGGATGTGTACGGCTAAATATTACTTAGTGTGTGCAATAATAATAATAATTAGTTCTCTAACTATTTCCTTTAGTCACCTATGTTGATCCTAGTGATTTCATTCTTGTTGTACCCATGATACCAACAAGGCAACAAGTTGTACTAAGTTTATCATAATTCATATTATTTCATTAGTATCGATTCTATAGATAATGCGAAAATGTTATCAAGAAAGAAAAAGTGTCAAATAACACATTATGTTAGGTTCTAAGAATTTAGGATCTAAATGTTTTAGAACTTCAATATGTAATGTTGGCAAACTATGATCAAAACTTAGAGTCTAGATTTAGGCTGCTCAAAGCATGTTTATTGTGAAGTTGGAATCGAGTAATTGTAGAAAATTACTATTCACTTTCTGCAAGGCTCGATCGATCGAAAATTAGACTTGATCGATCGAAGCTCGTGCAGAATATTTTTCTGCAAATTTTTCCAACTCAACTCAAGTCTATATGACATGTAGGGTTTTATGTTTTTCTTTAAGTATAAAAGGAAAAACCCTAGCCACATTTTCATGTGGTTGTTTATACTCTGCGTGTGAATCTCTTGTGAGATCTAAAGGTGTTTGCCTTCATACACACTTAGGGTTATCAAGATCAAGATTGATGTCGAGAGTTTGGTGATTGCTTCAATTGCTGCATAAAGAACTTAATGAAAAACACAAATGGGAGTACTTGTGGTTGCTGTGAATCCAAGAAAGAAGTAATTCGTGGACTCGGAGCTGTCACGTGGTTGTGATAGTAAGTTTTCTACTCAAGGTAGCAATAGTATGTTAGTGGCCTAAGTCGCTATTGTAAAACTTCAATTCTTTCATAGTAGATTTGTTTTACCTTAAGGATAGCTAAGTTAAATCCTTCACAGGTTTTTTATCGGTTTAGTTTTTCTGGGTTATCATTTCATTGTGTTCTTTATTTTCCGCATTATTTATATGATATGATATACTTGTGTTAACCTAGTTTTTGAATAATTTACCTAAGTAATCATTTGGCTAAATATCTAGGTTAATCAACTTGTTTTTTAAGGGGTCTAAAAACATACAAATTGTGTAGTTGTGTGGATGTGTAAAATATAGGATTTTTTTTTTTTAATATATATAAAATCAAAATACTGCCCACGTATTCCATCTATAGTTCCCCATTTTTCAGCATGCATTGAACTACTATGGTTCCTCTGCTTAAACTTATTCCAAATTCTCTAGCAAGGGTGCGCATTCTTCAGCATGCTTCATTTTTTTTTTTGAATGACCTGCAACCAATATTGCAAATTTTATACAATCAAAATATTTAGTGTCTCTCTCTTTTGCATATATTCTTCCAAATTATCTGATTGTTTGGTTCAATTTACTCAAGCATATCTAAATTTTTGGGAAAAAGTATTCGATTTTTTTTTGGTTATCGATCTTAACTGTGTTGTTTGTCACTGGCTCTATGCCAGGTTGGTTAATGTGGGGTTCATGGGTTTCTCCCATAACATAAGGAGAAATAGGTCTTTTTTAATGAATTCATAGGTTGTGTTTGCATGCTTTACTCAATTGCTCTTGTCCTACCTCTATGTACTCCTAGTTGAGAGGAGAACCCAACTTCTCAAGATATTCACGCAGAGATCCATATTCATTGAATACAGCTTGCTATGAACTTAATTTCAAATCTTATCGTATTTGTCTATAAATAGTAATTTTACCCCCAAACCTTGTCCAAAAGTTCCAGACCATGCATCCCACCTCAAATCTCCACCTTTAGTGAGCTCTAGCACAAAGTACTCACGCGTAAAACCTTGAATATTGAAATGAAATATTTTGGTATCAATGTGTACTATTGCACCATTTCAAAATTATGCATCCAATATAGATAATACAAATATATATATATATTTGTATTATTATTAATAAGGTTATTCCATATTATTATATTATTGTTTTTTATGGGACTTATTATTATTGCTAAACTAAATTTTAAAATTAATTATCAAATGAAATATTTTATAAGAATTAATAAATTGAAGTAATGGTATTTTTTGTAAATAGAAAGAATGTAATGGCAATTGTAAAATAAGTATCGTCCTAGAAGCTTCCCATCTACCCTCCCACGTTTTGTTCACCACACCTCCACCTGTTTAACCTTCCCCTTTTTTTTTTTTTTTTTTTTTTTAACTTTTGTATTTCTCTCTCATCTTTCCTATTCTCAAAGTCCTTACATCCCTCATCTTCCTCTCCAAGTCTGTAACTCCCTCACCAAACCTCTCGTCTTTTTCCTTTTTCTTTTTCTTACCATCATTCTCAGCTCAACTTCTTTCTACATCTTTGATTATTTTTTTTTTTTCTCATCTTTTACTTGTAAAAGTTTAAAACAGGGACGAACCTAGAGGAGGGCCTAAAGGAGCCTAGGCCCCCCCAGGCCTTTTAAAAAAAGAAATACATAGTAGGTATATTTTCAGCCCATAAAAATAAATTTTATATTTGGGCCCCTCTTTAAGTAGTCTGGCCCCTTTTTCCTTCCAAAATCATTAACCTAACCTAGCCCAATCCAGCCCAAAACATAACAAATTTTATTTAAAAACAAAACAAAATTACAAAATAAAAACCAAACTTAAAGGAAACTTTTGGATATGATAGTGGGGGGAAAGCCATGGAAGAGATGAACTAAATTAGAAAGTAGCTTGTAATCATAAAATCATCAACCTGCATTTAATTAGTTGTTAAATACAATTAAGTTAACAATTTTTTCCTAACCTAGATGTACCTAAACATAAACTTGTTTTTGAACATATGAAAGAAACTAGATTTTTTTTTTTTTTTTTGTCAAAATACACAATTGGTCCCTGATGAGAGGTAGAGAGAATGAGTAAAGAAACACATAGGTAGATAACTTTTGCTGTCAATGCCAAAGTAAACATTTTTTTTCCTTTCTTACAAAATTAAAATATTTTAAGAGTAGTGCCACTAACACAAAAAAATTTACAACAAAATCTAGGCGACAAGTTATTAATGATAGGTAAAAAAAAGTGATGTTAGTTATACATGTAGATAAAAACTAATTTCAACTTGTCACATAACCTCTATTGTGAAAGTAGTACTAAGAGGATCATATTAAAACTTTTTATAGCTGAGTTTAAAAATAAAATTTAGGGTCAAGGTTTTCAAATTTTTGTTATAGGATCAAAACAAAAAAGTGTTTAAAATATTATATATTATACTTTCCCCCGCGCACGCCGCCCGCGGGGGGGGGGGGGGGGGGGGGTGTATGGCAGATCAAGGGTTTTGAACCCCTTGGGTTGGTTGTGGCCATGGAGCCACCCTTGCCCAGCCATTCAAACTCAACTACCTTCTCTCCTCTCAAAGCCTTCACTTTTTTAGCTCCTAACTATTCCCAAGGTGTGTGCAATCTCTCATCTTACACACACAAACACCAGGTACTTATAATGAGAAATTTCGTAGGAGTTCCCCTTGGTTCAAATCTCTTCCTTTCATTTCTAAATCTGAAATATTGGTGTTAACACAAACACAAACATGGATTAAAAATTAATTTCAAATGTACGCATTAACCATTAGTTTTTTAGGTAGTGTGTGCACATGCACCTTGTAGTAGCTTAATTAGTATATATATGCTTTATCAGAGGCATTTCAAATAAATTTGTTAATAGGTAGGAAATAATGGATTTCTTTCTCCCCATCGATATACATCGGATAGAGTTGGCATTTGCAAATGTACTTTGCCCTGATCCATATACTCAGAGAAATGATCTCACAAGCACTAGAGGCATGAAAGAAAGGGAGGAAGAGCCCTATTTCTTTTCCATTCTACCACAAGTTGCATTTCATCTAGTTTCTTTTATTTTCCCACTCAATGACTTCAATATTTAATGGCTTGCCTGGTTCAAAGTCACCCTCTCGCTTAGACCCCTCATCCAAGGAACACGATACATGCAGCGAGTCCCTTGATATATGAGAGTTTAGTTCAAGTACAAAAAGTGACATGGCGAGAATCTTCTTGTTTTTGCTATCAAAGGGTCTCATATTCCAAGACTTTACTATAGCCTTATTTTCCAGAGTAAAGAGAATAAGAGGAGTAGATGAAAGTTTTAAAGGTGTAAGCCCATAACCTAGATTTGCTCTCTTTGATTGGGATATGGAAAATGTTGTGAGGATTAAAAAGAAAAAAAAGTATTTTACATTATGTATGCTTACTAGAGAGAATTGAACAGTTGAATGATATAGAGTAAATTATTATTGTGCCCTTCTTAAGAAAAGTACATGATTGAAATTGGAATGATATAAAGTAAATTATTCTTACGCCATTCTTAGTATGATTATTATTAATGAACACAAATATTACAATAAATGATGTTTAGCTTATATACCAAAGAATTTAAATTTTTACTAGTAGCTTTAAATTATAAAGTCATATACTTGCATTTAATTAGTTGTTAAATACAATTAAGTCAACATGTATTCTTTAAAAAAGAAAAGTAATTCTTTAATAAGGGTTTAACCAAATTGGATGAAATCGTGTGATTGGGACATCTAATTAGGGTTTGGCGAAACCAAAAACATTATGGATTTTGGGATTGATCAAAGAATTCAAATCTTTAATATTAGGACTTAGTCCAAATTTGAGGCTTTTGATATTCTTAATGCTTTTATGTCAAATTGAATGTCCAAGTATCAAATTAAGAGGACAAAATGGGCTTCTGCCCTTTTCCACAAAACTAATTAGCCTTTTGCCCTTCTTCCCAAACTAAATAGGGAAATACCCCTCTTTTGAAACTCGACTTTTTCAAAATCGAGTTAAACCCTATAGTGACGTTTTTAAGGACCTATAGTGGCGTTTCGTAACTTGATATCCATAAAATTGAGTTATAGGCAATTTTATTGCCTATAACTCGATTTTGTGAATATCAAGTTATAAAACGTCACTATAGGTTCTTCAAATGTCACTATAGGTCCTTAAAAACGTCACTATAGGGCTTTAGAATTTTTTTTTTTTTTTAACTCGATTTTGAGAAAGTCGAGTTTCAAAAGAGGGGCATTTCCCTATTTAGTTTGGGAAGAATGGCAAAAGGCTAATTAGTTTTGTGGAAAAGGACAAAAGCCCATTTTGTCCCAAATTAAGATGTCTAAGTTAAGAGTATTTCTTGTATTCAGTGATAGCATAAGTGTGGAATTATTCATGTCCTCATTAGAAACTATTATGTTTCGTTCACCCAGGCTCCAAGAATCTTAGAGATGAACCTAATGCGAAGTAAAGTCAGCCTATTTGGTATGTACATTGAGGTAAGTGTGACTCTACACACTGCTTCCCTTTTGTTCTTCATATTCAATGATGAACCCATTGGATATTCCTTCCATAATGGTCTTTGTCGGGGTTGATTTTTGAACGGCAAGCCTATCAACTCGGGTTTGAAACATATAAATATATAAGGGAGTAGAGTCGGACAAAATTGCCTTATGCCATTTTCATCCAAATTATATAGCCTTATACCCCCCTTCCCAAACTAATTAGGAAAATGCCCCTCTTTTGTAACTCGATTTTCTAAATAAAAAAAAAAAAAAAAGGAGCATTTTAGTGACGTTTTAAGGACCTATAGTGACGTTTTAAGGATCTATAGTGACGTTTCATAACTTAATATCCATGAAATCGAGTTATTGGCAATTTTATTGTCTATAATTTGATTTCATGGATATCAAGTTGCAAAACGCCACTATAGGTCCTTGAAAACGTCACTATAGGGCTTAACTCGATTTTGAAAAAATCGAGTTTTAAAAGAGGGGCATTTTCAATTTGGGTGAAAAGGGCATAAGGCAATTTTGTCCGACTCTACTCCCTTATATATTTATATGTTTCAAACCCGGGTTGATAGGCTTGCCATTCAAAAATCAACCCCGACAAAGACCATTATTTATCGATATAATTTTGTTTTCTTTTAGATTGTAACTTGGAAGCAAAATGGTGTATTTTTACTTGTTTCTAGATTGTAACTAAGAGCCAAAATGATGTAATTTTCTCTTTTCGGTTGTATATAGAACCAAAACTTAATTTTCCTTCCTTTTGATGTAATTTTCAAAGTTTTTCAATAAAGATGTATTTTTTTTTTCTTCTAATAAAATAAGTAATAACTCCATTATAAATCCTTGATCTAGGGGTAAAAAAATATTCAGATAAGTTATCACTCCACACCCAAGAGGGCACGAGCTTGAAAAAGGGGGGTTTCAATGGGGAAATTTGTAATCCTCAAGCTGAAAATTACTTTTTGTTATTGAGTCTTGAAGGTTACTTAGACTGTTAGAGATGTTTTGATGAGGTGATGGGTTTCTCCAATGACTTGGTTGGCAGCTTGGATGGAGGTGTTGACCATTTTGGAATAGGTTGGATAGTGGGTTCAGCGAAGATATGCAAAGAAGAAACTGATGATTGCAACAAAACATTAATTTTATATATATATATATATATATATATTTATATGTATATAAACACTTGCCAGAACAAGGGAAAAAAACAATATTTTTTTCCCAATCGTGATTAAAACAACACTATTTTTACGTAGTGTTGTTTTGAGCTTATTATAAATATATACTAGTTTCTGAGTGCTCATGCGCTTATTTAAATGCTCTTCTATTTTTTTGGGTAAAGTTAATAATTTGCATCTATCATAATTTAAAAATATATATTTTTATTTTTCAAACAAATAAAAATGATAAACTTTAGAGGTAAGTAGTAAGTAGTAATTGTAATTTCTTTTTTGGATGTGAAAAAAAAAATCCTAAATAATAGGAGTTCTCTTTTTGAATTCAAATGAAATTTGTTATTTGACATTTATGACCATATTTCTAAATGAAATTACCTTTTGTGGGGCCCAATAATCTATGGGCCAGGCCCATTTGCTCGTGAAGAGTCCGAAGGCCCAAGCCGAGGAGAGCTATGGCCCAAGCCCGATAACATAGAGCACAGGACTGTTTTGGAATACAGCCGAGGACAGTTCAGTCCTCGGCAGATCCAAAATCCCACCGGAATAAAGGGGTAAAACTGGTATTGGACTAAACTTGAAAAGAGATCTAAAATATCATGGGAAAGTCACCCTTATGACCCTGCCCAGATAAGGCTTTGCACCTAATAGAGCCGTATTCCTCAGCCTTATCAATCATCCCCAACAATTCTGGGATTAGACTGATGGGACAAATATCAGTCTTGTAAAGGTTGACCCTACACGTGGACGAAGGACAGTTAACGCAGACGAGTATAAAAGAAGAAAGTAAGTAAATCTAGGGGGGATCCATCCCACCTCTAAAAGAAAGAGAAACGACATGGGTGAGAACTCCTCAACAACACTGGAGATCACAGAAAAAACCCATCGTCGGGTAACCGGGGTAGGACCTTAATGGTCCTCGGATCAAGTCCGAGGAGACCCATCCTATGGGATGCGACGCCGTAGGGCTTAAATGTTCAAGCCCAAATCCTTTTTCTACACGAATCCCTCCAAAACCAGGACCGGGCACCGCCCTGTGACCAACGGCTAGCTTTTCAAGCCCACTCTCTACAAATCATATTGTGAGGGGTCTTTCATGCGCGAGCCCAACATCCTTATTGGGCCGCCAAAGAATTGTGTCCTTACAATTGGCGCCGTCTGTGGGGAAGCTCGCGCGTTGGCGCAGGTGGCGGTGGAATCAGCTCTCTAGCAAGCAGAAATTCCTGGGGCTTCCTCCGTCTCCGGCGACATACAGTTGTTGCTCCGGCATAAGCTTCTGCTAGGGGCTACGCCTTGCAGTGCCAAGGGCGCGGGCATCTCTAGGGGCTTCCGGCCTCAAGCCAACTTTCCCTCCCTGGTATAGGGGCTTATGGTCGAAAAATGAACCGAACAAAAAAGAAATCTCACAAGTTTTGGACAGAACCAAGGCCTTGCATGGTCCTTGGACTCAAGCCTATGGGGAAACCAAGTACAAAAAAGAAATATCACAAGTTTTGGACAGAACCAAGGCCTTGCATGGTCCTCGGACTCAAGCCTATGGGGAAACCAAGTACAAAAAAGAAATATCACAAGTTTTGGACAAACCAAGGCCTTGCATGGTCCTCGGACTCAAGCCTATGGGGAAACCAAGTACAAAAAAGAAATATCAAAGTTTTGGACAGAACCAAGGCCTTGCATGGTCCTCGGACTCAAGCCTATGGGGAAACCAAGTACAAAAAGAAATATCATTTCGGACAGACACCAAGGCCTTGCATGGTCCTCGGACTCAAGCCTATGGGGAAACCAAGTACAAAAAAGAAATATCACAAGTTTTGGACAGAACCAAGGCCTTGCATGGTCCTCGGACTCAAGCCTATGGGGAAACCAAGTACAAAAAAGAAATATCACAAGTTTTGGACAGAACCAAGGCCTTGCATGGTCCTCGGACTCAAGCCTATGGGGAAACCAAGTACAAAAAAGAAATATCACAAGTTTTGGACAGAACCAAGGCCTTGCATGGTCCTCGGACTCAAGCCTATGGGGAAACCAAGTACAAAAAAGAAATATCACAAGTTGCATTGGACAAGCCTATGGGGAAACCAAGGAAATATCACAAGTTTTGGACAGAACCAAGGCCTTGCATGGTCCTCGGACTCAAGCCTATGGGGAAACCAAGTACAAAAAAGAAATATCACAAGTTTTGGACAGAACCAAGGCCTTGCATGGTCCTCGGACTCAAGCCTATGGGGAAACCAAGTACAAAAAAGAAATATCACAAGTTTTGGACAGAACCAAGGCCTTGCATGGTCCTCGGACTCAAGCCTATGGGGAAACCAAGTACATAAAAGAAAAAACTGTTACTTGAACATTAAAATCCATCCAAGGAGAACTCCCCGTTAACAGTTGGGTTGATCCCTAAAACTGCACGGATCCCCCAGTCTACCCTCGGATCCCCAACACCAAAGGGATTGATGTGATATAGTGCAATATATTACCCAAAAACACAATCAAAGTCCCTCGCTACTCGGCCACCTTCTCGGACGAATTATTTCGAGTTTATCGTTCTCGGACATTGGTCTAGCAAGCATCGCGCAGCACTCAGCGGTTATCCCGGTTAGTTTCAAGAACTTAATTTATTAAGGCTTACCCTTGTTATACTTGATAATATATGTGAGATTAAACTGGTAGAAATCTGCGTTAAGGCATTTTTCTGCCCGGAATATCATTAAGGGCAAGCTTACATTTAATATTCACGCGCAAAGTGGTTGTTGCAGAGAAGAAAAGCATGTATAAAGAAATAAACTTATCTTTTATTAAGACAAAGGAACAGTACAGTGTACAGTGAAAAGCTAAAACAAGCTTACATCACAACTAACTACGCAAGTAAAAAAAATAATACAATAGAATGAAGAAAAGCCGAAGAAAAAAGGCGCAAAAGAGAGATTGGCTACTGTTCCAAGATGTCGTCTAAGGAAACTATTCATCGACGCATCTACATGCTCATAACTTAGGCAGCCAAAGAACCCAACTTGGGGCCTGCACCGGTGAAGAAAAGGTGTAGGGAACCTGACCTCAGGCTAACACCATCTACAGAAAAGGTGCAAGGAGCCGGAAGTTGGGGAGCCCCCGTAAAAATTTGCTTGCTACAAGGCAGGCGGCGCTGATGGCGGAAATTCCTTCTTCTGGCATACCAAAAATCTGGCATGACCAGAACCTGCTTCGGATTTTGACTAAAAGAGGGAAGAATACCATCTTCCTCCTGTCAAAACAGAGGACTGACTTGAATCTGTGCCATCCTTGTCCATACCATATCACCTTGAGGATTCGGTGCCTCTGAAGCGAGCGGAGACCTTTCATCCCCATCCACGCCCCGAACATCTTGCCTTGAGGCAGTGGCACTAGAAAGAGAGATCGCGGATATGGAAGAAATATGGTTCTGAAGGGAACATGAGAGTTCATGTGCAGATGAAGTGATCCCCTATCCTATTTATACCCAAAAGTAAACCGGTGACATTTAATTCACGCAGCGTCCCAAGGAACGCTACAGACAAAATGTCTCTGGCTCGATTTCCAACGTCGTCTGCAACCCTGAGGTTAAAGGAGTCTCGAGAAGGCGCACCTCGAAGACTGGGACGCCAAAAAGTACCGCGTGACCAAAGACTACGAAAATACCTCTTAATTTGTGGGCCCATTAAATTCGCGGCCCAGGCCCGTTCAGCATATGGGCCCAGGGACAGAACCAAGGCCTTGCATGGTCCTCGGACTCAAGCCTATGGGGAAACCAAGTACAAAAAATAAAAATTACAAATTTTGGACAGAACCAAAGCCTTGCATGGTCCTCGGACTCAAGCCTATGGGGAAACCAAGTACAAAAAAGAAAAAATCACAAGTTTTGGACAGAACCAAGGCCTTGCATGGTCCTCGGACTCAAGCCTACGGGGAAACTAAGTAAAAAAAAAAAAAAGTTCTTGGACAGAACCAAGGCCTTGCGTGGTCCTCGGACTCAAGCCTATGGGGAAACCGAGTAAAAAAAAAGAAATTACAAGTTTTATACAAAACCAAGGCCTTGTATGGTCCTCGGACTCAAGCCTATGGGGTAACCAACTGCTCGGATGGGAAAGTCCCCGGCTCAAGTACTGTAAAATGTTAAGATCGATAAAAGTGTTAGGATGATGGTGGGACACTCCACTATTCGGTAGCCTAAGGGGGTTGTTCATTTTGGCGGGTGATATATCTTTGAATGATTACTTCCTACCCCGCATAGAGCATCTAGTTCTAATCCCAGCATTGTTTCGGGCAAGTATCGTTATTCACAGGTACGCATTGCTATGTCAAGCAACTCTGCTAAAGTTATGGTGACATCTTTTTATCAGCGAGTATTTTGGCCTTATTTGTTATCGATTCAAATGCTATATTATTGTGCCGAACAGCGTTTGCAGATTTAAAAAAAAAAAGAGCATAGAGATAGAACATGCGAAATAAAATAACAACAATTTTTATTAATACGAAAAATCATTACAACGTACAAAAGGGGGCTCAATCAAGCCTATACAAAATGTGAACTGCCTAAGCAACGATAACATCCGCAGTGCAGATAAGTAAACAGTCAGGCGTCTTTTAAACTCGTCTTCAAAGTCTCTCCAATCTCTGCCTCAATACTGCTCATATTACGATAATAACCTTCTTTGGGAAAAAGATGAAAGGAGAAGGAAATAGTAAGGAAGAAATCAATGAAGAAGATGGAGGAGATGAATGAGGAAGATGGAGGACATGAGTAAAGAAGGAGGGGAAGAAGAGAGAAGAGATGAAAAGAAAGAAAAGGAGCAAAAGAGGGAGAAGAGAAAGCACCAGAATGGATCTGGTGCTGGGAAGACTAAGAAAGGGAAGCGGAGAGGGCCACCAGTGAACGAAGAGAGGAAGAAGCAGAGACACTTAATCCCTGCCTCGTTCCTGACTCCTAACACACTGGAGCCATATTAGGTATGCTCGTAAGAGAGTAGTTGGTTACGATGATGGGAATTCTCGACTCAGTCACGCCGAAAGTTGGACGTGATGAGTCCCTGCTTCGGATTTTGGCTAAAAGGAAGGGGAGACGAATCTTAAGTCTCCGCCACCCTTGCCCTGACCGAGCCATTTCGAGCTTTATTAGGATACGGTGCTTTGAGGAGGGATATGGTTCCTTCATCACTCGTTATAGTAAACGTATTTTGATGTGGGGAATAACAATTAGGTTAAGTGAACGCTAAGGGAGGTTGAGGGTTTCAGATCTCAGAAAGATGGAAGGGTGTCTGCACGAAAGTGATAGCTTCCTACTTGCCTTCTTATAGGAAGGGCAAAGTGGAAGGTATTAAGTCCATTCAGGTTTCCAAAAGAATCTGAAGAATAAAGATGTGTCCGTTCCACTTCCCCACCTCACCAGATGAGCCGCCAGACGCAAATAAGGTCTCGTAAAGGGAATGTCATTAAAGGCGCGTTTTGGACAGCCAAACGACAGGAGCGAGTCACGAGTAAATTAAAGGGAGCGCCTTGTAAGCCGATATATCTTCTGGGCAGGTGGAGAAACCGTCAGCATTAATGGAGGGCTAAATTAAAGGAGCAGTAACAAAAGCTCGGCATTGCCAAAACCCCCCTTTCCAACCAGGAGGTTGGATAGCCGGGTTTTGAGGGGCTATTGTGGGGCCCAATAATCTATGGGCCAGACCCATTTGCTCGTGAAGAGTCCGAAGGCCCAAGCCGAGGAGAGCTATGGCCCAAGCCCGATAACATAGAGCACAGGACTGTTTTGGAATACAGCCGAGGACAGTTCAGTCCTCGGCAGATCCAAAATCCCACCGGAATAAAGGGGTAAAACTGGTATTGGACTAAACTTGAAAAGAGATCTAAAATATCTTGGGAAAGTCACCCTTATGACCCTGCCCAGATAAGGCTCTACACCTAACAGAGCCGTATTCCTCAGCCTTATCAATCATCCCCAACAATTCTGGGATTAGACTGATGGGACAAATATCAGTCTTGTAAAGGTTGACCCTACACGTGGACGAAGGACAGTTAACGCAGACGAGTATAAAAGAAGAAAGTAAGTAAATCTAGGGGGGATCCATCCCACCTCCAAAAGAAAGAGAAACGACATGGGTGAGAACTCCTCAACAACACCGGAGATCACAGAAAAAACCCATCGTCGGGTAACCGGGGTAGGACCTTAATGGTCCTCGGATCAAGTCCGAGGAGACCCATCCCATGGGATGCGACGCCGTAGGGCTTAAATGTTCAAGCCCAAATCCTTTTTCTACACGAATCCCTCCAAAACCAGAACCGGGCACCGCCCCGTGACCAACGGCTAGCTTTTCAAGCCCACTCTCTACAAATCATATTGTGAGGGGTCTTTCATGCGCGAGCCCAACATCCTTATTGGGCCGCCAAAGAATTGTGTCCTTACACCTTTCATTAATAAAGGTATTTTTGAATCACATAAAAGTCCAATTAAAAGAGGAGGAATCCTCTTTTATATATATATATATATGATGTTCCTAACGAAATTAATCAACTTTTTCTTCCGTAGTAATATTCAAACTCCTATAGTGTAAATTTTTACTTTTATTTTTAAATTGGTTAGAAATAATTGCCATACAAATTGGACCCGTCAACACCCCCCCCCCCCGCCCCCTCTCCCCACCCTTACCCCTTAATGTGAGGTACTAATCGCAATTGGGATTTTATTTTATTTTATTTTTATTTTTATTTTACAGAGAATATCATGTCCTGTGAAATTCACTTTAAAAATTATATTTCAATAGTGATAATGTGATATGTCAGGTATCAATAGCAATTTCATGATGTCCTGCTCAAGGGAATGAACAAGGAATTGGCAAATTTGGAATCTCAAGTTGACTTAGTTAATGATACAGAAATTCTCATAAAATTTCCAATAAAGTTTAGGACCTTTAAGTGGTAAGCTGATATTGCTATTGGTTTTAATTTGGGCCGCCACTAACATACTTTTTCATTTACCAGTAATAATTTGTCACCTAAAATTTGTTATAAAAATATTGTAAACTGAGAAACTATCTAAGACCAAACCCACCATCGAGTTGGTGTGGTCTAGCAATCTTGGGTGATGTACAAGAGCATGTGCTGAGTGCATGATCCTAGGTTCGAGTTCGAATCTGGACGTGCTTGGGTAACCTTCCTTAGTAGCTCAAGGCTTATTAGTGTCTCTTGTGGGGTTAGGAAGCTATAGCTCACTGTAGTCTTCCTGTATCCCAGTAGAGCCCTGAACCTAACGGGTAAAATATTACTATGGTAACGCTCAGGTAGGATTGCCACATTAGCCGCTCCTATCCATTTTTTTCATCAAAAAAAAAAAAAAAAAAAAAAAAAAAAAAATCTAGGACCAAACCCACAACCAGCAGGCCCCCACAGTAGGTCTCTCCATCCAAGCCCTGTCTTGATGACCCAACCTATCCAAATGAGCCCATATACTTTCCAAGCCCAATCAACACCTAACACACCAAAGTAAGCTAAACCACAGGACCAAAGTCATGAAAGCCAGACACAAGTCCAGCCCTTAAAAACTCTCTAATGATCCAAAGCCCACACCCACACCCACACCCACCAAAGCCAATTCCGCTAACATACACTGTCACCAACCTTGGAGCGAAACGGGGTTTAGGGTTTTAGGTTTTATACTTTGTTTGTGCGGCTGAGCAGAGCAGAACCAGAACCATAACCAGAACCAAAGAAAGAGAGAGAGAAGAGCTAAAACCCAAAATGGGAAAACTTCAATACAAGAAGATGAAGGGAAGCTCGAACCTGAGACAAAGGCTAGTCCTTGCAACTCTCTCATCAACTCCTCTTCTGATCGAAGACATTCGAGCCGAACACACGCTCCCAGGTCTCCACCCCCACGAAATCTCCTTCCTCCGATTGCTCGAGAAGCTCTGCGACGATTGCTCCCTCATCATCAACGAAACCGGCACCAAGCTCAAGTACCAGCCGGGAACTATAATGGGTGGGACCCACGATCTTGTCCATGATTGTGCTCTCACTCGCTCCATCTCCTATTACTTGGAGCCTCTGCTTGTGCTCGCCTTGTTCTCCAAGAAACCTCTGACCATAACGCTTAGAGGAATTACCAACGATTCTAAGGACCCTTCTGTGGATACTTTTCGTTCCACCACTTTGCAGCTTTTGAAGCGTTTTGGGGTTCCCTCTGAAGGGTTGGACCTTAGAATAGTGAGCCGTGGCTCTGCTCCTCTTGGTGGTGGTGAAGTTATTTTGTCCATTCCGAGTGTTCATTGTTTAAATGTATGTGTTTCTTTTGGTGGGTTTGTGTTTATTTTCAATTGGGTATTCTTAATTTTTTCTAAATTTTTGTGATTTTTATTGTTTTTTGGGTGGGTTGGTGTTTATTTTCAATTGGGTATTCGTGGTTTTTCTAAATTTTTGTGTTTTTTTTTTATTGTTTTGGTTTGATTTGGTGTATATGTACTACAGGCAGTGAACTTGACAGATGTGGGAATGGTTAAGAGGATTAGAGGAGTTGCGTATTCAACCAGGGTGTCTTTCCAGTTTGACAATTCCATGATACATTCAGCTCGCGGTATCTTTAATCGATTTATCCCAGATGTTTACATCTTTTCTGATCACAAAAAAGGCCCAGCAGCTGGAAAGTACGTTTCTTTTTCATCTTTTTTTTTTTTTTTTTTTTTTAAATAATTATTGTTAGATGGTATTACTTGTTTAAATTCTCAAGCCTATAATTCCCTAGTGGTTTGTTTGGATAAAGGAATTGAAATTGAAGGATTTGGATTTCAATCTATGAAATGATAGATTTAGGGAGGGATTTGAGCTTTATTAATATGTGGATATTGATCAGGTGTAATCCATAATATGACAAGTGCTTTTGCTTGAACAAAATCTCTAAAACTCACTTCATTAAGCAACTTACAATAACAAGTGTCCCTCAAATCCCTTGATCCAACCTAGGCAGAGTTTGGCTTTCAAAATTTAGAGAATGATGATTTGATTTAATTTGATTGCTTGCAGCTCACCAGGTTATGGAATTTCACTGGTTGCTGAAACGAATGAAGGTTGCTATATCTCTGCTGATACTGCTATTTCTTATGGACGGACAGAAGAAACTGGTGAAATTGAAGAAGAGAAGAAAGAGTTGATGCCTCCAGAGGAGGTTGGCGAGCAAATTGCTTCTGTTCTACTAGGGGAGATCGAGCAAGGTGGAGTGGTCGATTCGACACACCAGGTTTGTCTTCTAAATAAAGTACCCGCTTTATTCTTCTTATTAGTTTTATCTTAATGTATTAGTAAGTTGTGTCTAGTTCATTGGACAAAGTTTTCCCTTATGTTTTTGCTAGTATAAGTAGAGTTTTGTTTTGTCTTTTGAGGTAAACATTTGGTTAAGATGTCTCTTTTGGGATATTTTTGGCACTAGAGTGCCACATAACTTTCTTTTGGATGCTGGCATAAGAGACCATGAATGGTGCTACTGCCTTAATGAGATACTTATTGTTTGCATTAAAATATAATTTGCACATGCACCCAATAAGTCTTGTCTAATTTAATTTATTTTTTATTTTTTATTTTTTTTTTCTGGTAATTTGCACATTTTCCCAATAAGTCTTGTCTCTTGAACTGATGAACACAACCGCCAGCCCATTTTTATTGGGGAGGTGCCATTTGAACTGAAGTTCATTGGCATATATTGGGAGAGGAATAATTGCACTTTTAATGGTGTGGAGCTGAAGATTTTGTTCGTGAGAGTTCTGTTTGAGTGGTTTTGCACTAAGAACATTCCGTTGTAGATTTTAAAGTCTCTCTTTCTTTTTGAGCCTAACTTTTTGAAATTGTGTCTTCAACTCATGATTTTAGGCTTAGGCAGCAAGGCTGATTTGACTTAGTTTTAACTTAGGTGCCACATTGAAACCATGACTCATGATTTCTGCCGAAAACAGAAACCATGACTCTTCATTTTGAAATCAGCTTGGCTTCAAAACCTGTATAGGCATTCAGAGCTTTAGAATCACAATGCAAAAATGAGAATTTGTTAGCAAAAAGCTGCAAATGCTCATAAACTCTTTCACCTGCTGAACAAAATTCCATTAATTTTGGGTGGCTTGCTTTGTTTGTGTGTGCTTGTAAGCTTAATATTTTAGTTTATGAAGGAAATGTCAAAATCCATGAGAAAAAGAGAATCAAATTATGGGATAAACAGGCATTGCTTTAGGCACACGAGCTTCTTTTTCTTCTTTGTGTGGATTTAAGACAAACTTTAATAGACCTTCATGGGATAATCTTAGATTCAACCTGCAATTTCAATCTGGGATGAATTCTTAATTTCAAGTGGCTGTAAGTTATAGATCATTCTTGGTGGTTATGACTATTCCAAACCACTGTCAAAATGAACAAGAAGTTCCTTAATATATAGAGCTGCACTCAGCCATAAAATCATGAAGTTCCAAATTTCCAATAAAGCTTGAGACTTGAAATTTTTTTTAGAGAAAAGTTGTGACATCCCAGATCTGTTTTGGATATTGTCCAAGTGTGTGTGTGATGAGTCCCACCCATCATTTTGTGGCACAGGGTTCCACTTTGATACAATATGTAACGACCTAAGGAAAAGTGCTAGTCACATCTATGCTATACCTCAAAAGGACTAATCACAATTGAGGTGAAGGATAACCAAATCTTGACTTAGTCTTACATTGCCTAAGGTAGGGGGAGGTCCTGAGCCTTATCCATGTAGCTAGTAAAGATTCTTAATGACACCCATCTCTAGTCTAGTCATCACCCTCCTCACAACTCTAGATCAAAAGTTAGCCCTTAAATCACTTTCTTTTCAGTAAACAAAAGAACATTAGCTGGCTACATGAATAATTCAATGTAATACTACAATCAATGGTGATGAAAACATCCACTTTCATAATTCAAGCACATGTGAGAATTCCAGACGTTGGTGCCTAATTGCAAGTGCAAGCCTCAAGCCAATAGGAGTGTCCAAATAGTGGAAAATATCTGTAAACTTCAATTAGAAACTTTACATTGTACAGATCAATGTATAGCAAATATATGAAGCTTGATGCAACAATAACTCAAACAGCTGGAAACAATGAAGAGAACACATCAAACAGAGCTATGTACTTCAATTAGAAAACTCTTTACACTTAACAGTGAACAGATGTATGTATAGGCTATAGCAGATGTACAAAGCTTAAAGGCGACCAAGACACAATGAGCAGGGAAAAAGGAAAAAAGAGAAACAATCACTAAGACCCTCAAAAAGTCCATTTAACTCCAATATCAAAGTAAAGTTTCAGAATACAGAATTTCTATATGGACATCCATTCTCTCTCTAAAAATGGCTCTTATTTAAGCAATCTTCATGGACTTTCTGGTTGAGGAGTTATGTCCTGGATAACTTGTAACCTGTTTTTCCTCATCAGTTTTCTGTTTTCCCTAGATGTAGAATCCCTTCCATTTGCCAGCACAGACGTACAGCCTTCAAAGTTCAAAGCCTTCTTTGGCAATGGTGTTGAACAGAAACAATCTGTTGATTGTGGCTTCTGTGCTGATCAAAACACAAAGAACTCCGTGCTGTTAGATTCCTTGGTGAAATAGCAAACCTAGTTGTAGAATGTCCATCTTTAAGATCAACTGATTCAAACTTGCTGCTTAAACTTATAATCTGGCTCTCTGGATAATGACTTTGACAAATTCAGTTGGACTTCAGATTTTCGTCATTCAATCCATCTTCACTATTCCAACCATCATAATACTCCATTAAATTTCTTCCACTTAATAATTCTTGTTCTTCTTCTGCAACCATATGATTTTCTGTGGTGGGTTGATGGAGACCATTTGATACACCAGGGCTATTCTTTCTGAAACATTCTTCTTCACATGTAGTCAATTTTTTATCGCGGCGTGAACCAGTAATTCCAGAACTCTGATCCCTCTCTCCATCAATGGAAGGTTCTAAAGATCTCACATGATCAACAACCGTTTGTGGTTCTACAGAACTTTAAGACTTAATTACTATCCCTTTGCAAATTTCTTTGTTTCATGATCCTCACAAGAAGCCCTTCTCCAGCTTTGATTAACAACATGCTGTGAATCATACTGTCACTGTAACTATCTTACCTCTTCTGGTCTACACTCATTATCCAGGGTTGTGATGCCAATTTTATCACTGAATCATCTTTCAATCTAGCCATATCTCTGCATGACCTCTTCCAGTCTCCATTAAGCAGTGAAGGTGAAGCTATTAAGGCTCCTTTAACATCTTGAATTTCCTGTGCTTGCACATTTTCAGTGGTTATAGTTGGCTCAATTGGAAGTTTGCGATTTGCACTGCAAACTATATTTTCTCCCCATATTTCCCTTCTCTGCTGTCCATTGCTAAATTCCCATGAACATCTTCTTGGTTGTGTAAGTGGAACGTTCAGATTTTTTCTAGTAGGAGTATGGGAAGAATATGTACTTTTGCAAGGGGTTGCTTCTGTTCCAGCTGAACCAGAAGAAATAGCTTAAGAGAACCCAAAAACTGTTATTAAGTGTAAGATGATCACAATTTTCTTGTAACAGTTCAATCCCTTCTTTAAATGGTTGAAGATATTGAAAATGGTAAACTTAAAAATGGCTTTAGTAAGAGCCCTAAAATACCCCCTTGCAATCTCCTTACAGAATTGAGCTATAGGAACCCTAGCTAGAGCCTCTTTCATTAGTGCCTGTGAAAATGTCTTTTGGTAAAGACAATCGTTCTACCATTGCTGTAGAAGTTGCTCTAATTCTGTATGTCATACAGAAGGTTTCCCTTATGCATTCTATTCAGAAAGGTTGTGCCCAAATGCACAAAGCTCCCACTTTTTATTAGTACCTAAACTCAACAGAATCTTGATTATTTTGTTTGAAAAAAATTTGATCCATCTGAATGTTGTTTCCTATCTTGGAATAATGTGGGTTTTACTTATCCAAAAATAATAATAATAACAGTGATTTCAAAACAAATGAATTCCCTTTTTGATGGATGGCTTATTTGTTTTTGTTTTTGTTTTGTAGTTTAAATTCTTCATTTTTTTTTTTCATTATTATATGACATTTTAATTACAAAACCAGGCTGAATATAATTCTCAGCAGCCAAAATGTATCAATGTTTTTCAAATGGACTGTTTCTTTCAAAATGCATTCTATTGCCAAAGTCTGAGCAGAATTGTTAAGGGTCTGAAAGCTTTTGTACAAGAGGAGTCAGTTTGCATTTTTGTTGACCCCTTGTACACTCCCTGTGTAAAAGGGTGTTCCTTCTTGATATCAATAAAACTTATTACTTATCAAAAGGAGTCAGTTTGCATTTGAATTTGAGAAGAAAAAAAAAAAAGGCATTCCGTTAAAGATAGGTTCCATTTTGCTATTATTGCAGTTTACCCTCCTCTAATTGTCTATACTTTTATGATTGCTTTGTAGGGTTTGTTATTCATTCTTTGTGCACTATGTCCACAAGATGTTTCAAAGGTTCGAGTAGGAAAGCTCTCACCATATGGAATAGAAACACTCAGACATATCAGAGATTTTCTTGGTGTTAAATTTGTTATTAAGCCAGATCCATCCACAGAGACAGTTATACTTAAGTGTGTTGGTTGCGGCTTGAAGAACCTTTCTAGAAAGGCCTCATGATGACAAACATGCAAGTGAGCAATTTCTAATATCAGCGATAAGTCTCCTGTAAGTCAAAGTGTTATCAAAGGGCCCCATACGCATAGAGTAGGAAAGAATTTGGCACGGCTTCATATGTTGTTTTGACTTGTAAACATAATGGTAACATGTAAACAGCAATACATGGTGAGAGGTTTTGGTGCTGTTCCATCATGTTCCAAACAAATTACTCTTTATTGGAAATCCTCCTTAAATGAATGTCTGTGGCACATGTTATAAATTTCAGTTGTCAAAGGTGATGAGGAATAGCGCCCCTGTAACCCTACTAGTACATGGATGGTTAATTATTGGTGTGATTTTTTGGTTTATTAAGTCATTCAAATTCAAACAAGAAAAATGAGTGAAACTATTTTTTTAGATAGTACCCATGTATCTGAAACTATACTACTTTCTATAATGATTCTAACATGTAATTGGAAGTTCCATACTTGTGCAGTTGTGCTTAAGTAGGAGTGAACTTTTGATCAGTTTGGTTTGCATGTAAAAGAAGACTCAATTTTATCTTATATTGATGTGTTGGTTTTCTGTTTTGCAATGTAAAACCTCTTTTCTTGCGCATCGTCGTTATTGAAAGAATAAACGTGTACAGAAATGTTTCTGGATAGTTTTTTATCAGTGCGGTTTGTGGAGAAGGTATTTTAAGCTGGGTCTATGCGTCTAGCCTCTCACAGCATGCGCAGTAAAAGCCGTTGCAAGAAATTTACATGGTTTTTGATACTCAAAAGTTGAAAAGTTGCATGGTAGGTTTTTTTTCTTAATCTCGTGGCTGGTAATGCCATGTACATGTTTTCCTCGATTCATGACCAGAGCTAATTGGTCAGATATTTCTCTAGCTGTTTCTTTTGGTTGCCTGTGTTGATCCTCATGATTTTCATTCTTGTTGAACCCATAATACCAACAAGTTGTACTAAGTTTAGCACAATTCATATTATTTAATTGATATCAATCCTATCTAAATATCAATTCTACATAATACACAGATATGGTGGGGGGGTCATGTATTTGTGATTTACTCCCCAGTTCCTAGGGGTGGATTCAATGGACCTTGCCTTGGTGAGGATACACGTCATCAAAAAGAAAGAAAGAAATAAGAGTATAGAATAACACATTGTGTGGATATGTACGATATAGGATTATGTAATTTTTCTATAAAACCGAAAAACTGCTCACATATTCCATCTATAGTTCCCCATTCTTCATCATGCATAACCACTAAGGCTCCTCCTCTTAGACTTATTCCAAATTCACTAGCGAGGTTGTGCATTTTTGCCTGGATTTAGGCTACTATGCTAAAAGAAAATGTTCAATTACAGGGTTAACTGACTCTCCTCCACATTCTGGCATTAACAGAGTAATGTAGGCCATTGATCCGAGTGTTTTTGTTTACTTTCCTATCATTCAGAAGACAAAACCAAACCTCCCTGTACTTAAAAGGCTCTCAACCTTCCAATTACCCACCACTTTTCGTTATTTTTTAACAAGTAATTAATATATAAGGGAAAATGTTCAATTGCTTGGAAAACTAATTCTCATTTGTATTCTGGCATTATAACAAATCAAAATAGGTCATATCCCAATTTAAGTTTATTTCCTGACATTCAAAACACAAAATCAAACCTCCCATACTTTGGATCAAATTGAAACTAATGTTTTCTATTAAAAATTATTTGAGGCCAATATGACCTAAGAGTTCAATCACATAAAGCCTTTTCAATAACTCTCTACATCAAAGAAAATTACAGAAATCATCAAAGCAGCACCCCCTCCCCCCTGCCACAAACCAGTTAGGTGATTAAAACTACGGGGGTATACGAGAGGAGACTAATTTCCACTCATCCTCAGCCTCTGTGAAACAACACAAATGTATCCTTTGGTAGAACAAGAAGTAATAACTCATATGAAATAGCTGAGAATATAAAACGGAGGTTTAAGTATCTAAGTTATCTTTAAGGTTAGCAGCCTTTTGACTAAACGATTCTTTTACTTTTACAAATTTGACACTTTCAAAGTCATTTAAGAAATTATGGTAATTTTAAAACCACAAATTTTGAACTTGAAACTGCGTCTTCAACTCATAATTTTAGGCTTAGGCAGCAAGGCTGATCTGACTTAGTTTCAACTTAGGTACCACGTTGAAACCATGACTTTCAACTCACAATTTTTGCCGAAAACAGAAACCATGACTCTAAGTTTGAAATCAGTTTGGCTTCAAAACCTGCATAGGCATTCAGAGCTTTAGAATCACAATGCAAAAATGAGAATTTGAGTGCAAAAAGCTGGAAATGCTCATGAACTCTTTTCACCTGCTGCACAAAACTTCCACTGATTTTTAGTGTCTTGCTTTAGTGTTTCTGTGTGCTTCTAAGCTTAATATATTAGTTTATGAAGGAAATTTCAAAATCCATGAGAAAAAGAGCCTTAAATTCTGGGATCAACAGGCGTTGTTTTAGGCACATGCACTTCTTTCTCCTTTGTGCGGGTTTTAGACAAACTTTAATGGACCTTCATGGGATGAAATCTTAAATTCAACCTGTAAATTCAACCTGTGATAAATTCTCATGTTCAACTGGCTCTGAGCTGTAGATCATTCTTGGTGGGTGTAGCTATTTCAACCTGTGATTTTTTTTTTTTAACAGAACAGTGTCTGTGTTCGTTCTCCCTAAACAACCCTCTTCCCTTCTCCTCTACCAATTCCTTCTTTTTTAGCCCTCCAGTCTAGTTATCACCCTCCTTGCAACTCTAGATCAAAATTTAGTTCTTGAATCAATTTCTTTTTGGAAAATAGAAAAATCTTATCTGCTACATGTTTAATTGTAATACTACAATCAATGGTGATGAAAATAGTTCATGAGAGTTCAAGCACATGCGAGAGTTCCAAAAGTTGGTGCCTAATTGCAAGTACAAGCCTTAAGCCAAAACGAGTGTCCAAATAGTGAAAATATCTGTAAACTTCAATTAGAAACTTTACATTGAAAAGATGAAAATGTTGCAAATATATGAAGCTTAATGAAGACAGATACATCAAACAGGGCTATATACATCAATTGGAAAACTCTTTACAGTAAACAGATGTATGTATAGACAATAGCAGATATACAAAGATGAACATGTAGCAAATATATGAAGCTTAATGAAGACACACACGTCGAACAGAGCTATATACATCAATTGGAAAACTCTTCACAGTAAACAGATGTATGTATAGACTGTAGCAGATATACAAAGCTTGAAGGCAACACAAACACAATGAGCAGGAAAAAAGGAATAAGGAATCACAGAGACCCTATTTTTAACTCCAACATCAAAGTAAAATTTTCAAAACACAGCAATTTCTATATGGAGATCCACTCTCTCTAAAACTGGTTCTTATTTCTGCGAGCTTCATGGACTTTCTGGAAGAGGAGTTATGTCCTGGAAAACCTGTAGCCTGTTTCTCCTTATCATTTTTTTGTTTCCCCTAGATATAGAATCCCTTCCATTTGCCTGCACAGACATACAGCCTTCAAAGTTCAAAGCCTTCTTTGGCAATGGTGATGAACAGAAATAATCTTTTGATTCTGGCTTCTGCTGCTGATCAAAACACAAAGAGCGCCTTGCTGCTAGATTCCTTGATGAAACAGAAACCCCAGATGATTCATCTTTAAGATCAAATGATTCAAACTTGCAGCTTAAACTTTTAATCTGGCTCTGTGGATAAGGACTTTGACCAATTAAGTTGGAATGCAGATTTTCATCATTGAATTCATCTTCACTATTCCAGCCATCATTATACTCCATTAAATTTATTCCACTTAATAATTCTTGTTCTTCTTCCTCAACCATATCTGCCCAGCTTTTCTTACAATTATCATGATCTGACTTTGGATTTTCTGTGGTAGGTTGATGGAGATCATCTGATATACCAAGGCTACTCTTTCTGAAACATTCTTCTCCACAAGTAGTCATTGTTTTCTCGCAGCCTGAAACAGAAGTTCCACAACTCTGATCCTTCTCTCCATAAATGGAAGGTTCTAATGTTCTTACGTGATCAACAACCATTGGTGGTTCTACAGCCACTTGAAGACTTAAATTACTATCTCCCAATGCAAATTTCTTTGTCTCACGATCCTCACAAAAATCCCTTCTCCAGCTTGGATTAACAACACGCTGTGAATCATACTCTGTAGCTGTTTCATCTTTAATTTGGGCATAACTATCGAACCTCCTCTGGTCTACACTCATTATGCAGGGTTGTGATGTAAAATTTATCACTGATTCATCTTTCAATTTGGCCAGATCTCTGCATGACCTTCTCCAGTCTCCATTAACAGGGGAAGGTGAAGCTAGTAAGTCTCCATTAACGTCTTGAATTGCCTGTGCTTGTACATTTTCAGTGGTTGTATATGGCTCAAATGACAGTTTGCGACTTGCACTGCGAACTGAATTTTCTCCCCAGATTTCCCTTCTCTGCTGTCCATTACTAAATCCCCATGAACATCTTCTCGGCTGTGTAAATGGAACATTCAGATTCTTTCTATTAGGAGTAGGGGAAGAGTATGTAATTTTGCAAGCAGGGGTTGCTTCTATTCCGGCTGAACCAACCCAATTTTCCTTCATTCTACAGCCCATGAATGCAGAACCAGAATACTGGCCTCCACCAGCAAAGCTATTAACTTCTTTTGAGTTTCTGTTGATGGGCAATGTGAAAGATACTTGCACTTGTGGCGCGAGTTCAGTCAACATCTGAAGAGCACGTTCATAGGACTTGGCATAAGACTCGTCCATTGGTCTATTTCCAGATGAAGCTCTTACAGCCTGAAGCAGAGATTTTGCTTCTGCAATCCTGTTCATGTGCAACAAGCAGATAGCCAAATTGCACTGCTTGTTCCTATCTGGCTCCAGAGAGAGAGCTTTTCTGAAAAAAAAAAAAGAAGGTATTCCAACGAATTAAAAGGAATATTTTCTTCGACAAATATATTGTTCTACATGTAGGTTTATAATTCAGAGAAGGGAAAAACTTACCTGTAATGTTCTTCGGCAGAACTATAATTTTTTTGCTGCAAGTAAGCCCAGGCCAAGTTCCCAAGTATTCTGCGTTGATAAGAGTACCAAAATCATGCAAGTGCCTTGGAATATATAACAAGTATGAAAGAAGAAAAATAAAATATGCAACATCCACCTTGAAATTTCCTGTTCGACAGTGATTTGAACCTTCTTCCCTTGAGACCTAGCTGTCTTTGCCCTCCTTCCACTAAAAGCTGTACCTTCTTCAATATGCTTCAGTTTGAGCTGAAGCATTTCAATCTCTTCTTCAACCCTTCCAGATCTCTGTAAAATATAAGAAATGCTTACATGCATGTTATTTATAATTGTTCAACAAAAGAACAATACATGACAGAAACAGCCTCATAGCAACTAGTTGATTTGTCTTCATACCAAAATATGTAACCAAAATTCTTGAACATAAAACTTACACAAAAACTCCTGGAATCTTGTTATCCATATACAAAAGTAATTTGATGCATACTAAATTAAATTTCCTGATGTTCTCTTTTTTACTAAAGAATCACCTGCAACTATATTGTTTCTTAAGAAATCACTCATTGAAGCAAACATCAGACTTGACTTTATGCATTCTCAAATGCTTGCATAATACCATAATTTGATTCCTACTCTAATATCTGAATAACATAGCTATTTTGGAAATTGAAGAGCCACTAGTTAATGAAGTCTTCACTAGAAGTACAGACACACACACACACAAAAGACTTGACGTTGTGCATGTATGTATGGCACCAATAATGTAAATTCTTACCATTTCCAGATATCAAAGGCAAGGAACAGCTTACCAACAAATTAAAATTCTTTCAGATGCCACATCAAACATGGTAATATGCATACATCAACATAGGCTGGTCTTGCCTCTGTCACTCTTAACATTTTACTATATGCTAAAACTTACACATGTTATTAAGAGTAAAACATTTTTTTGGACTATATATTTCAGCAAGGTCTTGTTAGGAGTAAACTAAATGAAATAAGACCTTTATATCAAAGTTCCCATCTCTACTGCAACAAGATCTAGTATCTTCTTATCCCTAAACCTTTATAGCTGATACAAGCATTTCACCCAACTAAGCTTTCTAAGGTAATGAAATATATGTAACTAGCTAAAATGGAAAATTACAAAGAATGGCAAGTAAAATATAGGTAACTATTTATTGGATAAAAGTGGTTTTAGTTTTACCTTGTAGAGTTCAACTAACACATTGTCAAGAGATTCCTGAGAATCATAAGAGCAGAGATGACGAAAAGATTTGATAGCCTCAATTGCCTCATCAGATCGATCCAGTTGTTTCATCACAATTGCCATGTCTTTCAAGGCACTATCAACCCGGTCCCCAGCATTTATGGCAGACCAGAACAGGGAAATTGCCTTACTTGGATCCTTGTCTATCAACTGTAGTTGGAAAACAAACATTTAATAACATATATACCAATACAGAATGGAAAATAACAACAATTCCAGATGGGTAATCTTCAAACAAGAAAATAATTACATTTTGATGGGAGAAAGGTCTGATCTCTAAATTATATACGATCGGCACACTTCAGAAAGATTTTCTTTGCCCATTCTTAAAATTTTTTGATAAATGTTTCGTTGACTACTACTTCTCTTTTCTCACAACATTTTTAAGATAAACTTCCATAACAAGATCCAAATAAAGTTTCTTTGTAAACAGAAGGAATCAGTTTGAGCTACAAAGGACAAATTTTTTTTTTTTTTTTTAAGTAGTTATACATGAAAGATCATATTAATCTAATCAATAAACTTCATATGCCACAAATTTCAGATAAGAAACAAAGAAAATAAATGAAAAATCTTTTAAAACAACAGGAACATGAAAATTAATTCAAGTCCGTACATCTGAAAGGATATTCCACGCCAATTAGACCAAAAACAAAAAAAATAAAAAACAACAACAACAACGGGGTACAGCTAAAACTACCAACAAAGGCATTCAAAATTTTACAAAAATTGAAAAATCTAGTTAATAAAAATTAATAACATTCAAGAACCAGGAAATTCAAAAAAGCAAGAGACCAAAGAAAATCCAAAGAGTGAAATTCAATTCAAAGAAATAAGAACCCATTAAAAAACCCATTAGTCTAAACCATATGAAAGCACAAAAAAATCTCCGACCTGAACATGTTTAGCCCTGACATAGGGAGAATCACCAGCAGGCACTTTATGTATAACATGGAAAGGATCACTTTCATTCGCAGGGGACGACCTCTTCCTCTCTGACATAGGCATCGCTGGCCTCGGCTTCCGTGCCAGCGGCGGCGTAGAAAAACCCCTCGCCGGAAAAATCTTCTTGTTGTTCCACATTGCCTTTTCTTAAATTTCAAACCTGGCAGTCACTTTCCCGAGAAAAATCGTCAAACCCTTTTCTTGAATTTCCAAGAAAATTGTCTTTTTCAGTTGTTGGAGGACCACTTTCTCTTTACGGATAACTTAGAGCATTCAGGAAGAGAGAGAGAGAGAGAGAGAGAGAGGGATCAGATTTTCTGAGGAGAATCTTTGAACCCGTTTCTTGAATTGAATAGTGAAGATTTGAGAGATGGGAAATGAATCTGTATGTTCTTGTGGTAAGGAAAACCACTTTCTTGAGGGGAAAATTTTCTGCTTTTGAAGATGGGTTTTCTGGGAATGTGTGAGAAAGTGAGAGAATTTTTTGAGAGAGAAAGTGAAGCAAAGTGTAGAAAGGTGAGGGGAAAGTGAGAGAGAGAAATTGAAAAGACTAGCCGTTTTATAATTTCTAGCCGTTGCCTCTTGGCACGGTTGCACGTGCGAGTTCCTTTGATATAGATGAATTAATTTTTTTTTTTTTAAATGACTGATTTTTCTTTCTAAATATCAATGTTCTTTTTTTTCACCGTTTTTTCTTTGTGATTTCAAAATACCAATTGATGGAAGAAGCATTTAAAATTTCTTTTGGTAAGTAATGAAAATAATTCAAATTTCTGTTCTGATTAGAAAAAAAAAAATTCAAATTTCCGTTCTTACGTTTTAAGAAATAAAAAGGGCTGCTTTATTTATTTATTTATTTTATTTGAGAAGAGGGTTGGTTCTTTGGTTTTCCTCTCAAATATTTTATTATATAGTTTTTTTTTTTGGCCCCAACATCTCATAATTTGTTTTTTTGTATTGGTATTTTAGTACTACTTTTTCTTTTTAAATTTCCCTCTATTTTAAGTTGTACGAGTATAACTAGTAACTAAGCCATTTTTGTTTGGGATTATAAATTCATTTTCTATTATTATTATATGTGTAATTTTTTTTTTTAGGACACATATACATGTAATATGACTAATCAATTTACAATTATAGAGTCACTTAATTATAATGCTACAATTAATTAAGCAAGACTAAAGTTTCTTCAAATTTTGTGAATTAATTAAGGAATTACTTATATTTCATGTAACTTGATAGTCTATCACTATAGTGAACTAGGCATATTAACTAAATATTTATTAACTAATTTGTTACTTTTATTGCCTTGTCAATAAAACATGAATGGTCAAAGATGAATTATTATTCAATTAAATAAGTTATTAAATATTAATTTTAAATTTTTTCATAACTTCCCTTAAAGATATTTCTAGTTTTGATATTACAAATTTTAGATTAATATTACAACTTTAAGGCCTGTAAGAACTCAATTTGTAACGACCTCAAATTGATTTATTAGGCTCGAACGTTAAAGGCCCAAACAATAAATTTGTAGAGAGTGGGCTGAAAGGCTAGGCCTTGGTTACCGGACAGTGGTTAGTCATGGTGTTCATGGTGGACGCTCAGAGGTGAACTAAGTTTGTCCGTGGACCTTGTCCATTGAGCTTAATGTTCTTATTATTCCTTTCACTTTTTGGGTACCATTGTTTCAGCCCCTTCTTTTGGCGCATGAATCCTTACATTATATAGTCATTCTCAGTTGATCCTGACCTACTATCTGTCAATCAGGCAAGCAACTACTCGAGTGCCTGTCCCATCAGCTACCTCCCTTCACTTTCTGTTAGTTGCAATAACTGAAGCCACACTATTCAGGGGTCTTTTCCCATCAATGTGGCTAGGACGTTTGTTGGCGCATTTAATGCGGAGGTGACGTCTTTTCCTTGAACCACTCCCACACTGTACCCCCGTGCGAGTCCCATTCTACTCGCCTTTTCTTCTGGGAGCACTTTGGAAGTTGCCTTTGATGACGTGTCGTTCTTCCCTTTTAGGCCTTGGGATGCCAAGGACAGGGTCATCCTCGGTTGCACCTCTAGGCCATTTGGACTTTCACTGCTTGTACTTGGCAACTACTCTCCTTGGCGCGAGCCTTGGGCCCTAATGGAAAGTGGGCCGGAACCACAAATTCTCTGGCCCCACAATAGCCCCTCAAAATCCTACTGTCCAGATCCTCGAACAGAGAGGAGGGTTTTGATGACATTAAGCCTCTGTCATAGCTTGTCAATCCTTGTCATCTATCAGTTTCAGAGACTCTTCATTTGCCCAAGACACATTCTTGGAGCCTTGGAAGGTGAAACGTGTCTCCGTTAAATGCGGGTGAGTCTGTGCTTCCCACGTTCAACGGCGCGATGGTAATCTAACGGTGGAGATTTCCTTACCTTTATGGGCGGGAAAATTCGTGTAGTTACTTTCGATGGGAGGTATAAATAATTTCTAGAACTGATTTGTCTCTTCACTTTCGCACTTAAGAGTTCTAGTGCACATATCCTGGGTTTAGTCAAACTTTCATCCAAATTTAAGTCTATCTCCAGCATAAAAAGCCTGTTCAAGGAACTTTTCCTCCTTTCTGTAAGTTTTCTACTCTCACTAACTCGTGTTTTTTCTCTTCTGGGTTCATTTTTCTCTTGTTCCTCTCCTTCTCTCGTCACCCTCTGAGTCTATTTAGTAGTTCCTAGAGATAGTTAAATTGAAAAAGTTGGTTGAGACCGAAAAGGCGATGGAAAAGTTCATTGCCGACTATAGGATACCCTCCAACATAAGTTTAAGGTACTGTAAGGAGGGGAAGTGGCATCTTAAGAGAAGGACGGGCGAGGTGGTAATTCCCCTTCTCACCTTCATAGAGGGGGGTATGAGAATCCCCATGGGGCCGGTAATGAGGAGTTACCTTAGGCATTTCCGATTAGCTCCCACCCAGTGCACTGCTAATATGTTTAGGATTCTGGGTTGTGTGGATGCCTTAAACGAAAAAATGGAGTTAAGACTAACCCATCATGACGTAAATTGATGCTACAATCTCCAAAATTTGAGGGGCAAATCCTACTACATGAATACGAGAGATGACAGGGTTCGGCTAATCCAGTGCCTCCTTGAGTCCAACAAAGGATTGAATAAGGACTTTCTTACTGTATCTGGAGAATGGCACGATGGCCTTCCTTGCCCAATTGTGGAGGGAGAACCAGGTGGGGTGTAGAGAGTAGGAGGGGGTCCATCTCTTGCGCCATCTTAATTTTGTGTGGTTCGATTACTAACTATGAATATGCCTCTTTTTTGCAGATCCACACGCCTTTCACCGACACTTTCATCTGGTCAACTGAGTGGATTTGGAGACTATTCTCCAGGCAGTGGTTTTTGTAAACGATGATGATGGTCAAGTTAGAGCCGCTCACAAAATCCTAGGGTACGATCCCATCTAGAAGTCGTTTGCCGTCCTAAAGCACGTGATTAGAGCTAACGATCCTCAACTTCAGAAAATCACTGTAGTCGAGCACGGGTTTTCGATCTCTGAAGGATCTCTTGTCTTGGAGGGTATCCCGTTGGCGGGCTCTACCTCGTCTCACCAAGCAATGGAGGACAAAGGTGATTTGGGTCTGTCTGAAGAGGGATTTGGAGTATTTGACCAAGCTGACCCATCCGAGGATCCCTCCGATGATCTGGGTGACCCTGACTTATCCGAAGCGGAACTGTTGTCGGTGGGAACATCCTCTCAAGCCGAGATGGGTTTTAAGAGAAAGCCTCCGACCAGCTTATTCGACCTCATTGAGGGTCAGCCGGGGAAGGGTGTATAGGGAAAGCCGCAATCCAGTGTTCCAACTCCCCCACCCCAGCCCCAGCCTGTCCAGACTAGGTCTTCCTCTTCCAAGTCGCAGCCACAATCTCCCCACCCCAAACTTCCTGCTCCTCCTCAATCAGCTCTGCCTCCTCGGCTTGAGCCCACCGACCCAAAGAGAAAAAGGAGTCCCAAAGGTAAGGAACCAATGGATGGGGGGAAATCCCAATCCTCTCGGGAGGGGGGCGAAGCCCCGCGAGCTCAAAAACAGTTAAAGATTGAGCATCAAGGCTAGGGGAAAGGGATTGATGCCCAATCCGCGCCGAGTGCTTGGCTTCCCGCCCCAATACTCCACGGGGAGCCATTGCTGGAAGACGCATCCATGAGAAACCTTGGAGACGGCGAAGGCGGTTATGTGGCCGACGCGCTAAAGAGGGCCCTGCTGCTTCCCACTGATATGGGAGAGTTGAAGAATATGAGGATGCAGGAGGTTGCCCTCAGCGTGAGGAGGTACATGGGTATGGTAAGGCTCCTAAAACCTATAACTCCATTGATTCTTGCTCCTAGATTCTCGTTCATAATATATTTGTCTCAATTGGCAGGCTATCCAGGCTACCTATAAGATGGAGGAAGAAGTTAAGGGGCAGAGTAAGACCGCAGAGCTTGAGTACAATAAACGTATAGATGTTGTGTGAACCCTCAAAAATTCTGAGTCTGACCTCTCGAAGGCCAAGGAGGACTTAAAGGAGGCAACCAGAGTCAGGGATAGTGCTGAGGCAGGTTTGACTGGTGCACAAAAACAGGCCGAGGAACAGATGAGGCGCCTACTTGCTGTCAAGGAGCAGATCAGTGATTTAAAGAAGAAACTGATCGAGGCAGACAATGCTAAGGGTGTAGCAGAATTTGCTAGGGACAAAGCCGTAAGGGCCAAGACAGAGGCTGAGTTTGCCAAAACCGAGGCCAAAACTATCAAGGACAAGGCTGAGGAGAAGGCTTATGATGCGGGGGTGGCTGAAACCCAGGCCCTCCTTAAAACTCAAATCCCTGGTGTATGCAGGCTATACTGCTCCCAGGTTTGGGACGAGGCCCTCAAACGAGTTGGGGTGGAGGCTTCGTCCGACTTGTGGAAGGCGGAGAGCATATTTTATCCTCCAGCCATCCGTGAGATCGCCTCCACTAGCTTCGAGACTATTAGCGTTCCATAGGAGGCTGAGGCTACTCAGTCAGAAGCTGCTTAGATCATTGTCATTCCTAGCAAGTCGACTGAGGGAAGAGAGCCTGATGAGGCCACAGAAGCACCTGGAGGTCTGAATCCTGAGATGTCTCAAGAGGCTGCCAAGTCTACAGTCAGTGCTTAGATCTCTAGTGCTGAGGAGTCGGCTATCTTTGTTCAGCCCCTTCAGGCCATTCCCCTTGCTGATGTCCCCAAGGGCACCAAGGCTAATCCTGCTCAGCCTTCCTAGGAAGGGGATGTCTCCCAAGGCCTCGAGGCTAATCCTGCTTAGCCTTCCCAGGATGTGGCCAAAACGAAATTGAAGAAGTAGAAGCCCTGGCCAACTTTTGTATTTGTTTCTAGTTTAACTGTTACTTAGTTTCCCTTTTGTTTTGAGGACTTTAGAGTTTGCTTGTAATTAAACTCTTTGACCAAATGTATGAAATTCTTTTCTTCCTTTATCCTTTAAATTACATGTTCGTTGTCCTTGCCGATATTTACTATTGTTACGAATCTAATGGTTTTTGAACTAGTTATCTTAACATGTATGAATAGTTGTGCATATGATATACTTGGGATCACATCCCAGAGTTCTAACTTACCCGCGCCCATGGGGCGTTGAATTTGTATCTAAACATACTTCTAGGGGACCAAAGGCATCATCCGAGGTGCCGTGTGTGTTGTTGGGCCGTGTCTGGTACTTAGATTTTCTTGGAGTATCTAGTTTCCCCATAGGTTTGAGTCTGAGGACCATGCAAAATCTTGGTTTTGTCCAAAACTTATAGTTTTTCTTAAAGTAGTTAGTTTCCCCATAGGTTTGAGTCCGAGGACCATGCAAGACCTTGATTTTGTCCAAAACTTATAGTTTCTTAAAGTAGTTGGTTTCCCCATAGGTTTGAGTCTGAGGACCATGCAAGACCTTGGTTCTGTCCAAAACTTATAGTTTTTCTTAAAGTAGTTGGTTTCCCCATAGGTTTGAGTCCGAGGACCATGCAAGACCTTGGTTCTGTCCAAAACTTATAGTTTCTTAAAGTAGTTGGTTTCCCCATAGGTTTGAGTCCGAGGACCATACAAGACCTTGGTTTTGTCTAAAACTTATAGTTTTTCTTAAAGTAGTTGGTTTCCTCATAGGTTTGAGTCCGAGGACCATGCAAGACATTGGTTTTGTCCAAAACTTATAGTTTCTTAAAGTAGTTGGTTTCCCCATAGGTTTGAGTCCAAGGACTATGCAAGACCTTGGTTCTGTCCAAAACTTATAGTTTTTCTTAAAGTAGTTGGTTTCCCCATAGGTTTGAGTCCGAGGACCATGCAAGACCTTGGTTCTGTCCAAAACTTATAGTTTTTCTTAAAGTAGTTGCGAGGATTAGCCCCTCGACCAAGGTGTGGGGCGTTGACTTGATGTTGGAAGCTCCTAGAACTGTCCATGCCACTGGTGCTTCGAAGTGTAGCCCCTAGTGGAACTTTATATTAGGGCAACAATAGCGTGCTGCTGGAAATGACGGAGGGGCTTTCTCAGTCCCTTGTTCGACAGGAGCTCGATCCTACCACCGCCTGTGTCAATGCACAAACCTTTCCCACAGACGGCGCCAATTGTAAGGACTCAATTTGTAACGACCCCAAATTGGTTTATTAGGCTCGAACGTTAAAGGCCCAAACAATAAATTTGTAGAGAGTGGGCTGAAAGGCTAGGCCTTGGTCATCGAACAGTGGTTAGTCATGGTGTTCATGGTGGACGCTCAGAGGTGAACTAAGTTTGTCCATGGATCTTGTCCATGGAGCTTAATGTTCTTATTATTCCTTTCACTTTTTGGGTACCATTGTTTCAGCCCCCTATTTTGGCACATGAATCCTTACATTATATAGCCCTTCTCAGTTGATCCTGACCTTCCATCTGTCGATCAGGCAGACAACTACTCGAGTGCCTGTCCCATCAGCCGCCTCCCCCCACTTTCTGTTAGTTGCAATAACCGAAATCACACTATTCAGGGGTCTTTTCCCATCAATGTGGCTAGGACGTTTGTTGGTGCATTCAATGCGGAGGTGACGTCTTTTCCTTGAACCACTCCCACACTGTACCCCCGTGCGAGTCCTATTCTACTCGCCTTTTCTTCTGGGAGCGCTTTGGAAGCTGCCTTTGATGACGTGTCGTTCTTCCCTTTTAGGCCTTGGGATGCCGAGGACAGGGTTATCCTCGGCTACACCTCTAGGCCATTTGGACTTTCGCTGCTTGTCCTCGACAACTACTCTTCTCGGCGCGGGCCTTAGGTCCTAATGGAAAGTGGGTTGGAACCACAAATTCTCTAGCCCTACAAGGCCATTTTATTCAAATTTTTAATTGAAATAATATTTTATACATTATTAAATTCAAAAAATAAAATTTAAACAATATGACAGACTCAACCCATTTCAACTAAAATGGATAAGATTTTTTTTCCTTCTCAAAAGGCCTTCATTGGGCTACCAAAGTAGCCCACTTATTGCACTTTGATCAAGTAGGGCCTGAGCCTTTCACATATCCACTTAAGACGGTCTAGCAGATTACTTTACTTCACCAAATGGGTTTTAATATTAATTGGGCTTAATAGCCCATTTTCCTTCTCTATACTAATCAATCTCTACAATCAATAAACCATTATTTACAAAAAAAAATGGGCCGATACATTGAGAAGTACTCAAAGGCCATGACATTTACAAGTTAAACAAGACAATCAGCTAAAAACTACCCAATTTTTAGTTTTCATTTAAAAAAAGAAAATTCAAATGTTGGTCTCAAAAGCAACTAAAATTATATTTACTAGATGCTATTATTATTATTATTATTATTTGATGATTTAAAGTAACATTAGTCATATAATTATCAAGTTAATTATATGAGCAATTATATAATTATCAAGCCAGTTTCACACTTTCACTTCTTTAACCAAGCAGAGACTATAAGGGTAGAATTTTTAAAGACTACTTTGTTTTTATGCTTAACTTTACAAGTTGGGCTTATGCCTAAATTTTGATAAAGTGAAATGGGTTATCAAATAAGCTCAATCACTTCAATTTGATCAAGTACGCCTTAAGTCCTTCACTTTATCCACTTAAGACGGATATGGTGGATTACGAAATGGGATTTAACACTCAATATATTCATCTACATAAATTGGGCTCCAAGTCTATGTTTATGGTCTATAGACTCTATACAGAACTAATCTAACTCCATAACCAATAATTATTATTTACATAAACTGGGCTGATAAATAAAGAACCGTGCATAGTCCCTCACAGCCCTAAACCTATAAATAATATGATTGTCTCATCTGATAATGAGCCCATTGCAAAATCCCCCTACGATTCTATCCATATTTTTCTTAATTTTAAGAAACCTTGGCTTTGCAATGACTTTAAAGTTGTTTATTCTTAAGGAACTTTTCTTCATGTTAACATTTAACAATTGGGATGCTCTTTTAATTTTATGCGTTCAATATGACATGATCATATTGATATTATACAACATTTATAATCGAAGCAAAATTTCAAATTATAAGAAGTGATCCATAATTTTGTCACTAATTAATGATGGAAAGTAAACTCTTAAAAAGACGAAATTATTAGGTCCACTAAGAGGATTGTTGACGTGATCCTCCTTAACTTTCCAACTAATAAAATGTTATTATTTATATAAATATGACATCACCTAATAATTTTTTTTTTTTTTTTTTAATGCTGATTAGGAAGCTCACTCACACATTTACATAGATGATATTGTCTTATTAGTTGGGAGAACCACGTTAGCAATCCTTCTAGTGGATCTAATAATTTTTTCTCAAAAAAGCCAAAAAATTTGAATGAATTAAAAGAGAAATTGATAAAATTTCACTAATGCTTTATTTGTTTCAACAATAATGTTTCTAAAAAATGAGTCATTTGCAATCCTTCTAGTGGATCTAATAATTTCTCCTCAAAAAAGCCAAAAAATTTGAATGAATTAAAAGAGAAATTGATAAAATTTCACTAATGCTTTATTTGTTTCAACAATAATGTTTCTAGAAAATGAGTCATTTTTCAAAAAGTGTCTTCTATAAAACTATCTCATTTTTCTATGTTTAGTAACAACCTTAGATAAGTTAAAAAATAATTTTCTAACTTCCCTTATATAGACTGCTGTGAGGTAAAGTTGTTTTCCAAAACATTTAAGTGAACAATCTTTAAAAATAAATCATACTTTTTATGTTAACTAAAAATAGTTTCCTTTGACTCATTTTCCTAATGCTATCAAACATTGAAAACAAGAAAGATTATCTTTACACAAGATTTTTTATCGAAACAAACAAAGCGTAATCTATACAAAAATCTATCTAAAGTTTCACCACCTCAATATACAAAAATCTATACAACTTATCCTAATCTAATTCAGAATCATATAACAATCACCCCATCCATCTAAACAAATTACAATAAGAAACCAAAAAAAAAAAAAAGAATTATGAAACTTGGTTTTCTTGTTGAATAATCACGTTGATGAGCATCAACTTCTATTGGTGCAGAACCTTTCTTCTTCTCAAGCCGTATGTCCCAAAACCAAACGCACAGCCTCGTCTTGATCAACTACCTGAATCTTTGTGACTTCCACGTCGGCTACCACCACAAATTTGTTGACCCCAAAAGCTTGAGAGGCATCAATGGCAAAGGACTCAATGCATGGCCTCAAACATTCACAAAGATAAGGGTCAAAACAGAAACTTTTGAGCATATCCAAGATATTCAGTTTCCGAAACTCCGATGAGGCCAAGACATGTGGAGGAAAATCAAAATCTTCGACAAAATCAGGAGAGACAATGTCTTCCACCAAAGCCAATGTTTCAGCTGGGTCATTAACATTAGCACTACTGGTCTTAAGTTGAAGTTGGTACCTCTGTCTCATTCGAATTTCAATGACTCCTATTGATTTCCGTAATGGGTCTTCAGATCTGAACCCCTCCAAGTTGAGATTGTAATCCAAAGTGCAAGTCCCCATTGATGGGTTCTGCAATCTTCATCCAAAAACTAGAGAGTTTCTTTCAAGAATCTTGAGAGACATAGAGGCTTTTTCAGCTAGAAAGAAGGCTCCTCTATAAAAACGTTGTAGTGAATTCGTTTCTACTTTCTATATTTATAAAGACCGCTCTGTTTCTTGTTTGCTTGGGGACAAAGCCACCACCTCTTGCCACATTTGATTGGTTAATAACGGCTATATTTGGTTGGAAGCTTTGCGCGTGGTAGTGTTACTCTGATTTGGCAACAGATACATGTGTCTATGGCAAATTGGCTTTAACACATTTGATCTACGCAATTTCATCAATATTATGAAGCAAGATCTATGATAATGGTATTGCTTTTTTATTTTATTTTATTAAATTTGATGGTTAGTCCCTACAATGAGCTATGGAAATTAACATGGTATTTTTATTAATTAATTTGCAGGTTTTTTTTCTTAATAATGTAGCTTTCATTTCTTTACTAATGAAACATGGATTTCCAGAGATAAATTATTATTCAAGTTAGTAATTCTAAAAATTTTCATATCACTATGTAATTTCAAAGCCCCTAAAAATATTTTTTGACATTGTCTTATTTAAAAATTAAATTCATGTGACACTTTATACCAAATTAAATTTAAAAGATACCACTGCTTACTTTTGGTGCAATGATTACTCTATAAGTATAAATATTTGTGGGGTGTATGGTGTAAGTGCCTAGGCTTGATTTGCATTGCTTATCATAGCAAGGTGAGTAAATAATATTTACTAAATATTCACACCTGTTTTTTCTTTACTAGTCACTTGGCAACTTAACACTTGTTCATTGACAACTACTTGAGTCACAGCAGCATAGGACAACACGTTGGGCCAAGCATAAGTTGGACTTTTGCCTACATTTCTATCAGAGAATCCCAATCACTCCATGTTGATCAATTAGGCCATTAGCCCTTAATTTATCCACTTAAGATGGGTCTGGTGCATTACTTCTACTTCACAAATTGGGCTTCAACATTTGATTCCTTCAACTATATTAATTGGGCTCCATAGCCCATGTTCCTTGTCTATACGTATTTTCCTTCCACCACCAATTATTATTATCTTTTTTTTTTTTTACACAAAATGGGCTGATAAATAAAGAATTCCTCATAGTCCATGACATTTACAAGCTAAACAATACATTTGGTAAAAAACTACTCAATTTTATTTTTTAATCACTTTCATTGTCAACGGATTCTGTTTCCAAACAACCCTTTTAGCCCGAAGGCCCATTACCAAACGAGCAGCCTCATATATGTGCCTTTAAAAAAACAAAAAAGTATTTGTATAAACGTTGTATGAGGATGCTTGCATTTATAAGGTTCTGTTTTTTAAGATTCCCACTTCCCAGTACTTCACTATATCTTTCCTTATATACCTTCATAGCTTGGTCATTGGTGTTAGGAATATAATCTATATATATATATATATTTGATACATTGATATTAGGGGGTGGGTTTTTTTTTTTTATTTTTTTTTTTTAACTATGGATGTTTTTATTGATAATTGTATAATGTTTTCAAATTTTTTCAAAATAAATTATATTATTGTCCCATATGATAGTGAGCCCATTGCAAAATCCCCTACTCATTTATTTTTTTAATTTTAAGAAACTCTTCTAATTTGTTGCTTTTTTTTTTGAATAATTACAAAATATAATTTGTAAAAATGGCTTTGGATTGGCTTTAAACTTCATATGACACTTTTTTTTTTCATCTTAAACATTAATAATGTTTGATTGGGTTGCTCTTTTGAACGTCTAATTTGACATGATATATTGGTATTGTGCAACATTTTTTGAACTCAAAAGCAAATTCTCAATTTAATAAGTTATCCCATTAATTAATGAAGGAAACTCTAAAGGCCAAAATATTTGAATAAATTAATAAATAAATTTATAAAATTTCACTGAGAGAGAGAGAGAGAGAGAGAGAGAGAGAGAGAGAGAGATATCAACACCAAAGTTGTAACTACTCCTAAGAGAATTAGTATTGGTGGTGCTAAAAAACTATATTGTTATTTCTAGCACCACCATATACAAAAAATAAGACTACATTGGTGGAGCCAAAGCCAAATAATTTGGCTCCACAGCTATAGTGCACAGCTACTTTTGACTGTGCATTGTAGCTTAAAGGGATAATGAAATAATAATATTTTATTTGCGTCTTCAATTAAATAATGTTTCTTTGTTTTTTTTTTTCTTTTCTTCTTTTGTACGTCTTCTAGTTTAGTCTTCAACCTCTCCCCTTTTATTTTTGCCTCCACCAATGTGGATGCTCTAAACCAAACCTATGCTAGATTCGATATGCAAATTACAGTTCTATCCTAATTTAGAATTGGACCACAGATACCCCCATCTACGTGAACAAATTACAAAAACAAACCTAAATACAACCCATGAAAAAATAAAAAATCAAATGAACCCAAAAATAGAAAAACCTTGAAACATTGTTTCCTTGTTCATTAAAATAGAGTCACAACAGCATAGTACAAGATGTTGGGCCAAGCAAGTGTTGGGCTCATACCAAAAGCCCAAACTTAACTACCTGAATTGGGCGAATGCCTACATTTCTATCAATTGAAATGGGCTATCTAAAAGCCCAATTAATCTACTTTGATTAAGTAGACCACGAGTCCTTCACTTATAGACTTTAATTTAGTGGATTACTTTTTCTTCACAAAATGGGCTTCAACATCTAATTTATAGGTTCCATAGCCCATTCTCCTTGTCCAATCACTATTATTTACACAAAAGGGGCCAACAATTTTTTTTGAGATAGTTTCAACTTATGACCTTCGTTTTTTATGATAACTCTTTATCATTAGACTAAGACATCAATTAATTTTTGGTGTGGGCAGAGATTGAATCCTAGATCTTTTATACAACTATTAAAGGTTTTACCAATTGAGCTAACTGAAACAAATGAGCCAATAATTTAAGAATTATTCATAGTCCTGACATTTATATAAGCTTTAGAACATGATGACATTTAGAAGCTAAACAAGACACTCGGCCAAAAACTACTCAATTTTTAGTTTTCACTAAAAAGGAAAGAGTTTTTATTTTTTATTTTTTGATAATCAAAAAGGAAAGAGTTTACTATTGAACTTGTTGCTACTGCTACATACTAAATTATTTTTTTATTGCAGACTTTAAGCTAATATTAGTCATACAATTAGAAATTGTCCAAACTCTTGAAAAACTCTTACTAGCTATGGCTACGAGTTGCAGTAAAGAACAGTTTTGTAAACAATTTTTGTTTTAATCACTTTCATTATCAACAGATTTTGTTTCCAAACAACCCTTTTAAACCAAGGCCCATTACCAAATTCAAAGTAAATTATATGATTATTCCGTCTGATGGTGAACCCATGGCGAAATCCCCTACCCATTATTTTCAATTTTAATAAGCCACACATTTTTTTTTCTTTTGTAATAATTGCATAATATAATTTTAAACTTGGCTTTGCAATGGCTTTAAACTTCCTATAGCAACTTTCTTCATGTTAAGTTGTTAACATTTAACAATGTTTGATTATGTTTCCCTTTTGTGCGTCTAATTTGACATGAAGGAAACTCTCAAAGGCCATACTTAAATGAATTAAAAAGAGAAATTAATTGATAAAATGTCACCAAAAAACAGAGGAAAAAGAAGAAGAAGAAGAAGAAGAAGAAGAAGAAGAAGAAGAAAAAAGCTGTCAACACTAAGTTGCACCGCCTCTTAAACCAAACCTATGCTAGACTCAATATACAACTCTATCCTAATTCACAATTGGACAACAATCACCTCCATCTATCTAAACAAATTACAAAAGCAAACCTAAATGCAACCCCAAGAAACAAATAAAAAATCAAATGAACCCAAAAATAGAAAAAACCCATAAACTTGGTTTCATTGTTGAATAATCACATTGATGAGCACCACCTTTTGTTTCTGCAGAACCATTCTTTTTCAAGCCGTAACGCCCAAGACCAAACGAACAGCCTTGTCTTGAGCAACCACCTGAATCTTTGTGATTTCCACGTCGGCTACAACCACAAATTCGTTGACCCCAAAAGCTTGAGAAGCATCAATGGCTGGCCCCAAACATTCACAAAGAGAAGGGTCAAGGTAGAAACTTTCGAGCATATTTAAGATGTTGAGTTTCCGAAACTCCATCGAGGCCAAGACATGTGGAGGAAAATCGAAAACTTTGAAAAAATCAGGAGAGACAATGTCTTCTACCAAAACCAATGTTGTTGGGTCATTAACAGTAACACTGGTCTGAAGAATTTGAAGTTGGTACCTCTGTCTCATTCGAATTTCAATAGCTCCCACTGATTTCCCTAATGGGCTTTCAGACCTGAACCCCTCCATATTGAGATTGTAATCCAAAGTGCGCGCGGCCATTGATATGATCTGGGTTTTTCTTCAATCTTAATTCATCCTAAATTAAGAGAGAATTTCTTTCAAGAATCTTGAGAGAGAGAGAGAGAGAGAGAGAGTGAGTGAGTTCTTGAGAGTGAAAGAAGGCTTTTTGCTATGTAATGTGCTTTTCAAAGCTCGCATTGTGAGGCGGTTCAATTTATAAGGCTACTGACCGCGTGAGTTGCTGTTTCATGTTTTCCTTGGGGCCAAAGTAAAAGCCACCATCATACCAATATCCCCAGAATGTTAATAACGGCTATTTTATTTTTTGTGCTACCCAAACCCCAAATCCTTTTTTTTTATATTATATTTTATGTAAAAAAAAAAGTCGCTTTTAAGTTTTTTATCTATCGCTAGCACATTTTATCTAAGACAAAAAATATATAAATATATATATATATATATATATATATATATATTTAGAGAAAACAAATATTTTTGGTTGCTTTAAGTGAGCCAATGCCTCCAATTTGATAAAATAGATTATTTCAAGGGACGTGCTAATGTTTTGAGTAAAAATGCTGATATCATATGTGCATAAATTGACCACTTGTAGTAATGTAATTCCACTCTATGCTTCAAAATTTTCATTCTGGCACTTCTGTTTTATTTCTTTTTTATATTAGCTATGCAGTCCATTCCCATTAGTAATATAACTGTTAAATGACAAATAATTGTCTTCCATTAAGGCTCGTCGATCAAATAAATTTAAGTGTTACTTGATTACTAACAAAAATAGACAGCAAATCAAATATGAAAAAGGAATCAACAATTTATAAATTTTGAAACATACCAGCCAATATGAAAATAACCCAAATTTTAAGGTCAAACCGTTCTTTAGTCTACATATTAACCAGGGAAAAATTTGCCATGCACCAAATGCATGTAATACCCCTCATTAACTAGAAACAGGTACAAACTACAAAGAACAAAGAAAATCTGAACAGTCAAAATCTGTAGTTAGTTGGTGGGGTAACCCAAAAAAATAAAAAAGGTTTTGTTGGGTGCGTCCAGCTTAGGCGAGGATATCTGAAAAGCCATTAACTTCTGTTTAAACATGTTGGACACAGAAATGTTCAAGTTTCTGCATTAGCCATTAGCACTCAACCCAAATCAAACTAAAAGAGGCATAGAAACAATGATTAATTTCAAAAGTTGAACCACTACTGCTAGATAGTCCAGCTCAATTTCAAGGTGAGTAATGCCCAGATCAATGGTTACGGCCCACCCATCCCACGGTAAAAATTTATACACAAGATGAGTATCCTAGCATTATCACAACAGAGCTCGTTCATCAAATGCAATTTCACAAGTTTGAGAGCTCTTTGGGAACTTCTGTACTATCGTGCTTAATGCCTCGCAAACGCGAAGCTTCTCCTCTGATTCTAGATGACCATCAACAGTTATTTTCAATGTCTTTAATACTCTTGCCACCTTTAAGATTTGTCTAACAAGTTGCATCTCGTCTTTATCCCCTAAAAATCCTTTATAATGACAGGTCGTTAGGTGCGATGACAGACATTCAGGAACATCCAGTGGCTCCTCCCAAGAAGTGTCAGGTGTGGGCTGGCCATAGGAATGTTCAGGGCACGATTCAAAGGCAAGTATCTGTAGCTTTGGAGCCCGTCCAAGCAAGAATCGTATTGCATGCCACTCAAAATAAAGACATCCATTGAACTTCAAGGAGAACAAATTATGAAACATGGGAACATTGTCACCAAAAGCATGGCAGAGGATCTGCAAGCACCTCAAAACAATCACAAAGTCACAACTCAATCACAACAATATTATTATTATTAAGTATTTTCCCTACGAGAAAGGTAATGTGGCCTCAATTACCTCTGTGGTTTTTGTGGACAAACTCAAGGATTTGACATGAGCGAGTGGTCGAATCAAGTCCCATACCCTCTTTGCATCATCTTCAGTACTAACACCATTAACTATCTCAACTTGAAGGACTAATGCAACCAAGTGAGAGAGGTTTTCCAATACAACATCCTCGACCAAATGACCCTTGAAAATTAAGTACTCGAGAGCCGGGGTGTTTATGTGGACTTTGAATGATGAAGACTGAAAATTATAATTAAAGCAACATAAATACATTCTTTTGAGTGTGGGTACTTGTACAACGATGTTGAAGTTGCCTTGATCTTTACGCAAAAACACATAGAGGCACAAATCTTGGAGGACAGGGCAGGCAGTAAGGATGGCAGATAGAGATTCAGAGTTTGCATAGTTTAAAAGTGCAAGATGTAGAATCCTTAGACTTGGGAACCTAGCATCAGAAGGTGGATTGAGAGAAAAGTTGCCTGCCAATTTGAGAGCTACTAATGTTGTAGAAAAGAAGACACTGCGGGGAAAATCTAGCAGAGTGTCATTGCAAATATTTAGACAAAGCTCTTTCAAACCATGTGGAATGGCGGCGCGGACCCATGTGTCGACATAGAAGGGATGACAATGTGTGAGCCAAACAATGCTCAACGTGTGGAGGGGCATGGGATTGGGAATGGCGTTGCGAAGAGTCCATATTCTGGACACTATATCCACGAAGCTCAAGTTAAGATTGGGCCGGTTTAAGTCTGTTTCTATTAAGTGAAGTTGTGGAACGAGAGTCCATAGAGTCCTCCACCTGCTCGACAAAATGCTTGTGGCTACAGATTCTCGGATTGAGAGATGGGAGAGGATGTGGGTGAGGAGAGAGTCCGGCAGAGTGCTGATAATGTCAGGGTCAGCAGTAGAGGCATTTTGTCGAGCAGAAGATAGGCAACTCTTGCAAGACTTGGTTCTCGCATTTCTTTGACTCATATCTCTCCTTTCTGCACTCTCAATTCTCTGTCTCTTCCTTTCTACTTTCAATCTGCTTCTGATTTCGAGCTCTGAATCTGATTCAGTATGCGTCTGTGTGTGTGTTTCGCTTTGAGGAAGTGAGTGAGTACCGTGTGGAAATGGGCGAGAAGAAGAGATTTTATAGAAACAGTGGCAAGCGTTTTGATACGTACACAATTTTTGGGAGGAGAATTTTGGTTGTTTGTAACGAAACACTTACATAATCGGAACAAAAGTTAACAAAGATTTGACGGAGGAAATCCTGACTTCTGTGAACATTTGGATTTGATTGAGGAAATCCATCCTTCTGGAAACCAATTAGGATCTGGTTTGATTAAGCGTGCATTTGGGAGGGATGAAAAATGAAAATTATTTTACTATTCAGCTTATTTTTATTCATGAGTTCACTGTATTTTTTGGTACTATTTATAGGTTCACTGTACTTTTTAGTACTATTTATAAGTCTACTATTTCAACTAACTTTTATCTTTATGTACAGTACTTTCAGTAATAATTTTTCAGTTTTAGTAAAATAAGCGGTATCCAAACACATCTTAAACTTTTTAAATATCTTTATTCAATAATATCTGGCTGCTTTTATACCGGTTGCTACAACTTAACAATCGAAAAATAAAGACCTTACTATGTTTAAATAACTATATATTAACAAATATATATCGTTTTTTCTAACTTGTTGAGATGTATAGTATAAAACTTGCATTATGTCAAAATCATGGTTATCAGTATCTTAATCCAGATTTTAAGATCTTACGATTCTAAGATCCTACATCCCTAAACCGTCTTTGATCTTATTAGGATTTTTACTAAGGCCAAATCTATGTGGGATCCTGATCCAGATCTTAGGATTTTATAGAATCCCAATCTTTGTGATGTAAAGGAAAATGAAAAAAAATTTTAAAAAAGTTTGGGCATCCAAATGGAGTCCAAATGCCCAAAAATTGATTTTAAAAAATGTAATAAATAGATTCGCTTAGTGGCCTTAGCTAATTATATATATATAAGGAAAAATTAAACCCTACGGCTCACGTCAGTAATAAGTCATCACCTTAACGACTTAACCTAATAAAAAAAATCACAAAAAAACATAAGAGAAGAGAAGAGAATAGACTACTAGAGAGTTGAAGGCAAGTGCAAGAAGCTAAGAAACTCATCAGTGAGGCAACTGTGAGAGAGACCATAGACAACAACGGCAATTATCTAATGGATGATGCGGGCCATATGGTTGTTAACAATGACAATAATGTTATTTATAATTATCAACCGTACTTTGAAGAACCCATCAAATATAACCCAAACTTGGTCTTGATGATTGAGTACGTTTGTGGAGTAGTTTAAACATTGTTATTTGCTTTGTTTTGTTTATTTAGACAATATGAATGTTTTGAGTCGTTTAACTTAGAACTTGGTATTTGTGAGTTGTAATTTTTGAACTTTGAACTTTGTTTATGTATTTTTAATTTGGTACTTTACTTTTTATTAGTATGTCACTAATTTGTGTCAAAAATTACTTTTTTTTCAATATTTCTTTAATATATATTTTGAATTACAATTATGGGTATTTTTTAATCAGAAAGTAGGATCTTATGATCCTTGTGCCAATCTTACGATCCGATTCTCGAACCCTCTCACCCATCCTGTTTAGGATCTTGATCCTGGTAACTTGGTAAAAAATTATCTTTTCTCCTTTAATGACTTTAATGATTCTTTCACATATCATCATTATTTGTGATTTTTTTTTTTTTTTTTTGACTTTACAAAATCTATTATACCCAATCTGATCATGCAACCACACAAGGGGGTTTCAAAGGAAAATAAAGTCTATAGAGTCACACTAATCTTTACAAGATATTTCACAACTATTAATGCGACAAAGTTGTGAAAGGTAGATGATAAAATGATGTCAGCAATTGACCCATATAAAAACCAATAAAAACTTGTAAACCTAACTTATTGTAAAAATTCAAAATTGTTTCTAAAAAAAAAAAAAAAATCTTATTGTAAAAATTGTTGTGTTCATTGCATTACTTAAAAAAGAGGTAAAGAAAGTGTTAAAAACGCCTACAAAACTCAACCTCAAGTAATATAGATTTGAGAATCTAAATAGCATAATCAACATGTAGAGGGGTGAAGCAGCTTCATCAAGCTCAAGAAAAGACTGAAACCAAATCACAAATCCAATGTCCAATCCAATGTTAGTTGGCATATTATTATTATTATTTAAAATTCAATTGAAAAACTCTTACAGGTTTTTTTTTTTTTTAATATTAAGTATTTTTAATACACATCGAAAAATAGCTATTATCAATGCTAGCTATAACTCCATCTATGTGAAAAAAATTACAAAATCAAACCTCAATACAAAATCAAATGATCCCAAAAATAGAAAAACCCAGAAACTTGGTTTCCTTGTTGAATAATCACATTTGATGAGCATTACCTTTTGCTTCCGCAGAACCTTTCTTTTTCAAGCCGTATTGGCCCAAAACCAAATGAACAGCCTTGTCTTGATCAACCACTTGAGTCTTTGTGATTTTCACGTCGGCTACAACTACAAATTCATTGAGCCCAAAAGCTTGAGAAGCATCAATGACAAAGGACTCAATGGCTGGCTCCAAACATTTGCAAAGAGAAGGGTCAAGGTAGAAACTTTCGAGCATATCCAAGATGTTGAGTTTTCGAAACTCCGGCAAGGCCAAGACACGTGGAGGAAAATTGAAAACTTCGACAAAATCAGGAGAGAAAATGTCTTCGACCAAAGCCAATGTTGATGGGTCATTAACAGAGCACTGGTCTGAATAATTTGAAATTGGTGCATCTATCTCATTCGGATTTCAATGGCTCCCATTGATTCTCCTAATGGGTTTTTAGATCTGTACCCTTCCATGTTGTCCCAAGTGAAAGCGGCCATTGATATGATATGGGTTCTTTCAAGAATCTTGAGAGAGAGAGAGAGAGAGAGAGAGAGAGAGTTCTAGAGTGAGAAAGAAGGATTTTTGTTATGTAATTTGTTATACTAACATTGAATTGGGAGACAGTTCTATTTATAAAGCCAATGACAGCATCACTTGCTGTTTCTTGTTTTCCTTGGGGCTAAAGGAAAAACCGTCATACCAATGTCCATAGAATGTTAATAACGGCTATATTTATTTTTTGTGCTACCCAAATCCTTTTTCAATATCTTATCTTCTTAATATCCCCATGGAAAAAAAGAAGGTAAGATATACTATCGTAACTCCTCATTGGTCTATATGTTTGGTGTTAATGAGCGTTGCATGATTCAAACTCAAGCACCAAAGGCAAGATGGATGAGGTGCTTGACCACTAAACTCTCACACCAAAGTTATGTAATGTCTTATTAATCCATCGTGATTGTAAACCCATTGCAAATCCTTTATCCAAATTTTTAATAAAAAGAAATCAATGTGAACTCATATAATTTGTTTGAACTTTAGGTAAGTCTATTATTAACTTAAAAAAAAGGAGGAAATTTTATTTATACGGTTTAAATGATGTCCCGGCATGAGAACTCAAGTGATGTTTGCACTTTATGAATGGTAAGTGATATTTTGTGTTTGGGGCTAAGAAAGATAATTTTAATTTCAACTTTGGGACCAAGCTATGTTACTGACTTTATCATTTGTTAATTGTCAGACAGGATATATAGTTCTTTCAAAGTTTCTAGCTCATATAAAAACAGATTCTCCACACACACAAAAGCTTATACCAACCTCATATGGGTTCTAATTTTTGAAGAAAAAATGCCGAAATCTTTATTCAATAATACTTGACCAATCTTACAAAAATAATAATAATAATAATAATAATACTTGACCAACATAAAAAATAAAAAATAAAAGACTCCACAATATATACATTCTAAAAACAAGGAAGAAGGAACCAACAACTCCCAAACAAAATACAAATATACAATCAACAACTTCTAGTCATGGGACTCACTTTCACATAATCTTCTACTAAAAACTAGGACACAACTAAACCAAAATGTAAGGACTAATTATTATCGCCTAGTGTCGGACCTCTCCTCCTGTAGGAGCTATCCCTCTCGTGAAAACGAGCCTTACCTCCCTGGGATATTCCTAGGGTTTTTCCATCATCCTAAAATCTTTCTAACCTTCTTTACCTTTCTACCACCACTTGTCACATAAAATACATTCGGTATAACGTTGTGGTGGCTGTTCAGTAGTGCTTGAGGAAAACAACCATGGCTGAAGATGTGATTAATAGTACGGTAAACCTGAAGTTGACGGCGGAGGAAGAAGAAGAAATACAGGTTTCGGAGGAGGGCAGAACGGAGGAAATGGATAGCTGCGTTTTAAGCTTGATAGGAAAATTCCTTACTTGTAAACCATACAATCGAAAAGCTGCTAAAACTACCCTCCAGAAAGCGTGGGGATTAGATAAAGAGTTGCAGATATCTGAGGTGGGCTCAAATCTTTTTCAATTCAAGTTCCAATCTGAATATGATCTTGATCGCATTCTCCGGGGAGGGCCGTGGTGTTTCGATAACCAACTGTTGATGCTTACTCGGTGGAAGGCAGGAATGAGCGCTAAAAATGTAGTTTTGGAGCATGCATCAATGTGGATTCAGATATGGGGAGTCCCATTCGATATGATGGCCTCAAAGGTGGCGATGGAGATAGGAAATAAGATGGGTGTTGTGGAGGATGTTGAACGGTGACGACGAACTGATGAACAAAATCTTTTTTTACGAGTTAAGGTTGCGCTTCCTATCTCGAAACCCATCCGAAGAGGTGGATTCCTAATGGGGTTGGATGGACGGAGGCATTGGGTAGACTACAAGTATGAAAGGCTGTCGGTGTTCTGCCATTTCTGTGGAGTTCTTGGGCATGATCTTAGACACTGTCCAGCACACTATGAAGAATCAAAAAAGGCTACCACGTTGGAATATCAATACGGAGACTGGCTAAGGGTGCCCAATGGAAGAAATCGATCTCCTCCGCGTCGACGGAATGCAAGTCCGTATGGTGATGATGTGGTTGAAGAGGAAGAGAGGCAGCCGGCGGAGAAGAGTGGAATAGGAGCAACAGTAAAGACGGCGGCGAGGGTTTTTGCTCCTAGTAACGGACACACAAAAAAAACTCCTACTACCAAGAATTACAAACGACTCTAAGAACAAACTCCTATGACACATCTACAATGACTCGACACAATTAAAGGGAAGCATTATCCCATTTCCTCACGATCTATTATGACTCGTTCCCTTTTCTATGTAAGAGGACATAATTCAATCCTTGCTTCAAAAAGAAAAAAAGACCTAATTTAATCCCATAACATAGAATACCACCATCTATATGGATAAACCCCTAATTCTACAAATAGTGTAGTTTTACAACAAAAATTTAACTAATTCAGGACTCTTATTTTTCTCACCCTTCTTAATTTTGCTATTTGCATGCAACAACACTAAGTCACACAAACTCATTACATTTATTGCCAGGACGAGACTTGCCACAGGTGTAGATTTTGGAATCAACATGGGAAGAAGATTTAAAAATAAATAATTTAATAAATAAACTTCGATCTGCAGTGAGTGAATGGACCAAAGAAAGCATCAGCTGATTTGCAGGTATGATATCCAAAAATATGGGTCAAAATAAGTCTATATTAAGCAATTGAAAGAAGAGAGCCGACAATGAATTTGCAAGGGACAAGAAATTGCTTTAGTTTTGGGGGCACATCTGTATGCATACACATGCATTTTCTTTTTGATCCAATCAATATTTCCCTACCTAAAAATTGGTTACTCAGTCTAGGAGGCCTAAAGCTCTAATAAAATTAAACGCACTACCCCGGTTGACACGTTCCAAATGGACTGTATAAGGAAGATGAAGTTGTCAGCTAGAAGATGCTGAACTACTCCACTCCCATATAACTTGGTAATGATGTCCTGTATCTGCATTCTTAAAAAGATCATCTCCCTGAGGAGGGCAAATTCTTCTGAAGACAGCAATCTGGGAAGCAAACCCTGGTTCCGAGTCAGCAGATCCACCTACCCCACTGAACTCAACGCTGTAATTGTGCTTTGCAGCTAATTCAGTTGCCCAGTGGTTGAACTGCTCTCTAGTCCACTCAAATTTGTGGTCATGGTTGCGAAATTTACAGGATTGTGACTGGGTTTTCTCATCTGGATCCTCTTCTTGGCTTGGTGGACTAGATTTCTGGAGTATCACATTGTATTCATAGTTTGGAGTTGAAACAATAAGAACCTTTGGACAAAAATAACTCAGCACAACATCTCCAAACAGACATGCCTGATCTTCTTCCATATGCTCAATAACCTGTAATTCCAAAGATTCAACTGTCAATCAGGACCAGTAAGGAGCCAGTTTATTGTTTTGGATGAAAATATATAGCATATAATTTTGGGTAAATTGTAAAATACACCCCTAACGTTTGGAGATGATTGAATTTTACACCCTAAAGTTTCGGAACTTTGATTTTACACCCTTATGTTTGGTTCCGTTAGCAAATCACCCCCTCAGTTAGTTTTTTGCTGTTAACTGCCATGTCATCTTGCTGATGTATTTTTTTTTATTGCCAAATAAGCTCCAAAACGACACAGTTTGGCAATGAAGTGATGACCTGGCACATACAAAACGGTATCATTTGCCCAAAGAAAAAAAAAAAAATCTGCAACTTCACCGTTTCCCCACCAAACAGAAAATCTCAAAGTTGATCCTCATCAACTTTTTCCTTAACAGGAATGGCAAAGAGCTTAGCCCAAATGATAGCGCCACGAATAGCAGTAGAAACCTCCTTGCTGTTATCTCAAAAAAAAAAAAAACCTCCTTGCTGCACTTGACACCGAGCCCGACGTGGCCGTTGTTATCACCAACGATGACGAAGGCCTTGAAGCAAGTTCTCTAATTGGCACGGGTCTATTTTTGAACGGGCAAGATCTTCATGACCTCGTCCTTGAGACCAAGGCAGAGCTTGTCCACGATCTGGTGCTCCTTAATTGTTAGCGAGTGGAGGTAGATCTGCTCCAGGGATTTTATCTTATCGGAATGGACGAGGCGTCCAAGCTTTGTGACTGGCACCCACTTCTCCTCCTCCTTGCGTCTCCCATGGCGGCGTCCACCAAGTCCGCCGTCGCCTCTGGGCGTCTTCCACAAAAGCCTCTGCCGAAGCCTCCACACTCTCCTCCTGCTCCACCGCACTCAGCCATGATTAGGATAGGGAGCTAAGGGCTGGGTTTTGTTTGGTGGGGAAACGGGGAAGTTGCAGATTTTTTTTTTTTTTTTTTGGTTTTCTCTTTGGGCAAACGGCACCGTTTTGTATGTGCCAGGTCATCACTTCATTGCTATTGAAACTGTGTCGTTTTGAGGCTTATTTGGCCAAAAAAAAAAACACGTCAGCAAGATGACATGGCAGTTAACAGCAAAAAACTAACCGGGTGGTGATTTGCTAACGGAACCAAACATTAGGGTGTAAAATCAAAGTTTCGAAACGTTGGGGTGTAAAATTCAATCACCCCTAAACGTTAGGGGTGTATTTTGCAATTTATCCTATAATTTTCCATTGTATTTGCCATTTAAAAGGCAGGAATGGAAACATTTCAACAGCTAAAATAAGGTAACAGAAACTATGCATTTTAGTAAAAAATTAAGTGAATTGAGAAGGGTAATAGAATACCTCTAAGCAAGTGCCAATATCAAACCCACATAATCGGGAATCAAAATCTGTGATGGAACCATCATAAAGAATGGCAGAATTGATGCCTGTATTGTTGCTCAGTTTTGAGTGAAGAATCTGCAGTACTAACAAGAATCAAGATCCTCAGATAAAGCACGTGGTTAACTGTAAAGGAATGAAACATCATAGTAGAAAGAAAAAACAGAGATAAAATCCACAAACTTTTACATAAGGGAGAACATTTTATTTTTTTAATTTTTTTTTAACAAGGATGAAAAGGTTTTATTCTTAATGTATACACCATGCAAAACAGATGGATGAAATTAAATGCACTCAAACCAAGGAAACAAAGTCAAAAGTATCCTCTAAAGATCTGCAACCTTTAAATTGGTTGTTTTTTCCATCAAAAAAAAAAAAAAAAGGTTATTTTTTAGGCAAGTGTTCAACTCTACAGCGTATACATCCATTTGGTATGACATCAATTTCCTAAATGGAAATGACAAGAGGTTTAGGCTAACACCAACGAAATCATTCTCGTAAGAAACCAACAACCACATATTGGCATGCATTCCAGCATGACTAGTGTTTGTGTGTGTCTATAATATATATATATATATATATATATATATATATACACACACACATTCAGCAAAGGACCAACATTTTCTTTGTAAGGTTCTCAATGATTAGACTGGCCAATTAAACAATGAAACCAGTACCCTTGAACATAATCAAGGTATTTAGCAGAAAATCTGACATTATGCACTCCAATAGGTAATAAACCTAAGATGGAGTGACCATTACTCAAAAGAAAATTTTGGGATTTAATAAGGAAACTATGCAAAACTGAGCAGCTGTAAATGGTTCATACCTTTGCTGCACGACCTAGACTCTTCTGTGAAATATCAACACCAACAATTTTTTCCAGAGCAGTTGGATAATTTAATAACGAATCCAATAAACTACCAGAGCCACATCCAAAGTCAACCTGAAGATAAAACAGAGATCAACTAAATTTAACATATCAGCACAGAAAATTCACAGATGAGAAATGCTTGCATACCAAAGTAGTGGCACCAGATTCTTTGATGCGTTGCACTGCATATTCCACACGTTGCTTTGAAAGTGGAGGGCTGAAAAGAGCCTGCTCCATTCTGTCTTCCAGAGGTTCTGTTACCTGCAACAATCTTATAGAATACTCCAAGCAGCAGGATTCTGCATGTAAGAGAACAAATAAGACAGTGCACAGTTAGTTAGATCTCAGAATCAATACTCGAAGTAAAAGAAATGAAAGAAAATAGATAGGCCCTTACTACAGGTTGGTAATCAGTTACAAATGAAATATGTCAAAAAGTTCACTCATAAGTTGCCACATAACATAGAATTTGTTATATTTCTCAAAACATGTTCCATTGTCTTAGAGAAAACAGTTTTGAAGGAAAAGAGAAACTGAAAGAAGTTGTTTCCCTCATTTTTAATCATGCATCTCTTGTTGACACTAATAATAAACCAACATTGCTGTATTGCCTCCTTGCAGTAAAATAGGATGTATTTTTCATAATCTCCTACCAACAACAAGGAGCAATGAGAGAATTCTCAGTGTGCAGCTTTTTAAGATTTGATCTTCTTTTTCACCTCAGTCAAATGATTTCTTTTTTTAACAGATGCAAATGTTTAACAATGTCAGCCAATCAACAGGGCATGACCAAGCAATTGCATGCCTTCAACATAATGAAACCACCTTGCAATCAACTTTGAAACTGAGACTGAGAACATCAATATAAAAATTCAGATTGTTAAGAATTCATCGATTTCATAATTACGAGTCAGATTCATGTAGCTACAATGAAAGGATAGGGAAGCTCACTTGAAGATAACAATGAAAGAGTCCTTGCAGAATTAACAGCTGCAGCTAAAATAAACTCTTCAGGGGGCAACTCTGTTTTAAAACAAGCAGACTGACCAACGGACATCAGAGTCACAACTAATTCAAGATGGGGAATAACTGCTCCAACCCCTATCTCAAACTCAAACTTGGGATTACTTTCAAGATTTTCCTTCATATGTTCACCTTCTGTTACCAAAAAAACAGAATAACTAATACATAACAAGGACCCATTGGAAGGGCAGACACCAGAATCTGGTCCCTCAATGTTTAAAGATTGAACTCCTTGTTCTGGCATAGTATTTAGCATACTCATAGTGTTTGGTTCTAGAAATTTGACCCCTTCAGTCTCAGCATGGTGAACAGTATGAATTGATCGAGACAACACAAACTCCTTAAGAAAATTTTCATGAGAAAATTGAACATCGAGGACATTGGCAGTACTATTTAGCTTCTCTGAAGGCAAGTTTAGGTCCTTAAAATACATGTTTAACCAGGAGATAATTTTTAAAGAAGTGTTCTGGATGGAATCATTCTGCTTCTTAAACGAATCTTTGGGGGAACATTCTATAATCAAATCCTGACTCTTCGAAAATATTTTTATTTCACATTGATAGCTGACTGCTGATTCAACTGATTCCCTGGCATCAGTAGAAATAGCACCTCCACTTGCACGTTCTGTCTCTTCTTCAGATGAGTCTGTAACCTTCAACTTCTTGCTTGATCCAGGTGACTCAGACACTGCTTTTAAAGGAGTACTTATAGTAGAAAAGACTGGTTCAGATAGCCTATGCTGACGACAGAATGTAAACAGGACATCTCTTGGCAAAGAACCCCTCCAATTTGTTCTTGTAGTGAATGCCAAAGGAAACTCTGCTGTTAGCACTGCTTCTCTGGACAGCTTGTAAATTCCACCTGGTATCTTACTTATGAGCATCCTGAAATCCATCTAATTATGACTAATTTAGGCAAGGGTGCATGGTTACACAATAATTCAGCAAAAGGCACAGTAGCTGTACATGTGAAACTTACTCTCCACCTTACTCTTTGACAAGAAGGCTAAAAAAATATGAGAAAAGAAAAAAAAAATTTGGGAAACCTTCAGAGGTTTCCTAAACAACTCCAACCTCTTGGAAGGCTTCACAAAAATGGTGATCTCCCCTATGATTTTGTAATTTGTAATTTTTTATCATTTGCGCAAAAATAAAAGTAATTAAATGGTTAATACAATTATCATAATGCTAAATATTAGACTCTACCCAACTGAGAGACAATATTAACAAAACAGTACTCCAAAAAAAAAGAGCTAATTAATTATAAAGAGTAAAGATATGAAACAAGTTAGAAATGTAGACACAAATAAAACAGAATATGTATCATAATATACTGAAATGGCATGAGGAAATGAAAAAAAGATTCATAAATTTTGTTCAGACAATTCACCAACAAAGTATCCATGAAACATGATTTGTGGAATTTAAACTGATCATAGAGCAAACTGCACAAAAGTACTAAATAAATGCAGATTCTTTATGCTTCTGCATTAATTTGGATAAAACATAACGATCAAGTATCATTTGGAGTTGACAAGGCAGGTTCTATAAACACAGGTGTAAGAGTTTGGAAGGCATGTTACAGTCAATGTATAATTAAATGACAGTCAAGGCAACATCCACATTGAATCTTTTTAAGATTTCTTAGATTTATTGAATTTCATATTGTAATTGGTTAGGATTAGTGGGTTACAAATCCTGTGTAATCTAGCAGTCCTTCATTTAAGTATAAAATTATCATTTTTGAAATCACTTGAAAAGGATCAATATGGTAAAAAAAATCAATAAAATACATGAAGTCAGAAGAGACCTATAATATGATTGCACGGATACATCTTCATAGAAAAGGTCTTTGGACCTCCAAGTGAATCCAATGGATGCCAAAATTGCGTCACCATATATATCTTGACTGGACAAATAACTTGCCCTTGCATTTAATGATACTTCAGAATGAAGAGCTTCTTTTGCATTAGGATGATCTGATGATGGCTCTATCAGATATGACTGATGAGCAGCGAAGTACAATCTTGTCTCAGAAGAAGCTTTACCAATAGCCCTGTTAAAAAACCAAGTACTGGATTAATACCAAAAGTAAGACTCAGATATAAGAAAGCCACTTTAAGCATTGAAAATTTCCTTCCTCCTAGGCTCTGCTATTAAATGGCTTCACCCTACCTGGAGATCAGAACCTTAGCAGCATCTGCTAAGTCAAGTTTTTTGGCAATAACATCCAGGTAATACCCTGTTGAGGAAATATCAAGAATCACAAGTTCAATGGCCTTTTCCTGTGAACATGGAATATGTATGGCTTCAACTAAAGTGCTTTGTGGGGCGCCAGATTGTTGGTCAACTGATGACTCTATAACTTCAGGAGGGTATAAATTTTTCCTCCAAATCGAAAGCTGCCCCTCAGACGTAGCAACAAGCTCAGACAATCTTGAAGCGGCCCTCATAATCAATGGAATAACCAAGAATGGATTTGACTCCACCTTTGGATTAATGCATTTGCAAAGACTGTTAAGCTTTGAATCATAGACAGCCATGACAGAAAGCGGAACCAACCCACAAAGATCACCTTCTCTCTCCAAAGCTGCTCTTAAGTGACCACTAATGGGGTGGGGTGGATCAGATGAGAGGAACTTTACCATGACACAAAAGCAACACAGAGAAGGTCAGAGACAAAAAATATACCCAAGGTAACATAGAATTTTATTTCCAAAAATGTTTGCAGCAGGATGTATTTATACTATAACATCAACGAAGGTTTAGAAAACAAAATGAGCCTATAGAAGTCATCCTCTATCTGTATAGTTGCTCTAAAATGACACCTCACAAGACACAGATAAATTAATTATATCAATGCCAACATAGAAAAGCACAAAGCTACATAAAAATCAAATCAAGGTAAGGCTCCATAAAAAATCGTATAAATGCTTAATTGTCTAAGTAATTTAATAAGCAATCCATCGGCATGTAAAACTCAGGGAAAAAGAAGAAACGCAAAGCACAGTAGTCAGGGATTCAGATTGCCCCAAAAAGGCCAAAAAAAGAAATATCATGACGCACTAGTTACATGACTAAGGGCATGTTTGGTACACAAGAATAGATTCAAGAATGGAATAACTATCCTTTGTAATCACCATTTAGTTGCTTGGTTACGGTTTCATTACAGGGAATAGCTATTCCTTAGCAAAAGGTCCTTAATAATTATTCCTTAAGTCACGTAGCTCAAAAAATTGAAATTCCCCAAAAAACGATTGTTCTCTCTCACTATAGTCGGGAAGAGTAAGATTATTTTCTTCAATAAAAAGGTAACATTTATAATTATTGATTGTTATATTTAATTATTAAAAAGAAAAAAAAAAAACTGTTGACAAGTATAAGTCTAATCAATTGTATTATGATATGAATTTTAATTAAGAAAAAACAAACAAACAAAATTACAAACTCATTTTTCCATATGTATTAATTTAAATTTCAAATATGTATTAACTTTTTTTTTTTTTTTAATTGAAAATGTATTATTTTTTCACCCCAAAAAATCAAACTTGTTTTATATATCAACTTTTTCAAGTAAGTGAATTTGTCATTTTTTAGATTTTTTTTTTTTTATAAGTTTCCACATGTGAGCTTCTTAGAATTAAATATTTAGGGGAAGTTTTACTTATCAAAAAAAAATTATTTAGGGGAAGTTTTAATCGTTTTAGACATTTATGGAGATAACAACTTTGAACAAAGGACAATCCTTTTTTTTTTTTTTTTTTTGGTAGAAAGGAAATTCAATAAAACTAAAGAACCAAAAAAGTTTCAGGACAAAGCCTGTTACAAACACACCATTCAATCCGAAAGATAAAAATCTAACAAGTCCACTGGTGGACCATCATACAACACAAAAATGGAGATTTGATTGAGTCCCAACCTCGCCAAACTATTAGCACATCTGTTAGTTTATTGATTTTACAATAATTTTATCACACATAAGCAGATGTTAAGTGAGATCAACAAAGAGAACAATATAATTATATAAGAGTATTTTAGGAAATTTGATTGGGATATGACCCTCATTCTATCATCAAATCAAGCTATACCAAACTATGAATTACATATTCAGTCATTTATTATCACCAACACATGCATAGGAATAATTATTCTATTACAGCACCACCTGCTTTTATTCTTGTTTATTCATCAAAAAAAATTACTCTATTACAGCTTCTTGGATTATGTGTAATACTTACTCTTATTCCTAAGTAATTATCATTACAATATTACCAAAGATGCACTGTTCCAACAAACTATATATTAATTAAAATAGAAACAAAGTTAGCTACTCTTAGTTATTTGAATTCCAAAAATGAATGAAGGTACAAATCCCTGTGTAGTAGGAAAAGAAAGATTGAAAAAAAATATATATATATACATATATATATATATATATATATAAATATATTAAAAAAAGCTATTCACAATTTTTTGCCAATTCAAACCACTAACCTCATTTGAGAATAGATATGTGAGACGTTCAACTAATAAATCTGATGCTTCCTGTGGAGTGGGACTATCAGTTGAAATTTGGATGCCTAGCTGCGGAAGAAGTAATTTAACCCCCCAAAAAAGGACAAAAATGGTTATTACCAAGTGTTGTTCCCACAAAAGTAGATATCACAAGTGAGACAATATATGAAGTACTGGCCAGACAATGAATAAGAAAAATAGCAGGGGTAATTAATGGAAAGGGCGATGAACAAAACCTTCTCTATAGCCATCTCTGCAGCAGATTTCTCAGCATCCTTCTTTCTCTTAAATATTCCTGACTCAATTGTAATTTCTGGCAGCTGCAAGATGCAGCGGTAACTACAGGGCCCTTTCTGTGGGATGGCCAACCCTGGGCATCCCTTTTCATAAGATTCCTGTACTTCCTCTACCTTATAGCAAGCCTTGCTACCAAACTTTTGGAATATAATAGATTTAGGTGCAAGGTTTGTCTTCTTGACCACATCAGCCGGGGATTTTCCGTTTTCCATCACTATCATTTGAGCATTTGAATATAAAAATTACCAAATTACAAATTTATCACATAAATAAAACAATATCTCAAAGATGGTTAAATTTCATTAAGGAAAGGGGTGATATATAGAAGATTAGCATCTATTTGGTAAGTAGTATAAAGTATTAATGTAGACACTGCATTTTGGATGCGGTTTCTCACAATTAACCAAGTTTATATATAGCAATTAACATAGTATGAAAGGGTTTTTATTTATTATTATTATTATTTCTTACTGAAACAATATGGACTTTCTTCTTGCAAGTCAACAACTAAGGAATGAAGCAATAAAGTCAGAATTTTGATAAATATGAAAATGTGAGAAAATTTCAACAAAACCCCATAATTTATTTACTCTTTTTATGTCCCTCAATTTTCTCAGCGAAGTTAGCAGTAGGCAATAAGTTTCAAAAGTCTTCAAATAACTTGCATGGTGATCTTATATAGGAAAGACCCAAAAAGATTTGATTTTGAAAACAAAGGACATAAATTTAGGCAATTTTAGCAAATGGGTCTGAAACCAAGCAATGCAGTAAGCAATTGGAACAACATTAGACTCAAAATTGAGCAAGAAAAACTCAATGGGTTTTCGTCCAACAAGTTAAAAACACAGAAACAAAAGAAAAAAGAAAAAAGAAAAAGCATAGATTAAAGCCATACCTAAACATGGGCAATGGGAAATTGTTCAGCTTTTTGGGGTTTGAGTTGAGTGTGATGTTTGTGTTTGTGTTCTGTGGGGTTTTGGGCTTCTGGGTTTACTTCTTATAGTTCTTACTTGGGGGGTTTTGGGAAAGCAAAGAATTTTTAAAGAGAGTTAAGACTTAAGACTTAAGAGAGAAGGGGGCACTGAAGTGGAGTGAGAGCGAAAGGTTAGTGAGTCCAATCAGAACTTAACAAAAAAAAAAAAAAAGTCACGCCTTTCCCACTGGTCTTGAACGTGGCAGTTAAGGAGTTACCTTTTTCTTTTTTCTTTTTTAACACCATAAACAAAGCCACAATTTTAGTCCAGAGTGATAGCTTTTACTTGTAATATCACATTTTCTTTACAACTTATAGATTATCACATGGATAATATTGCGGCAAAAGTTGTGGATTAGCTTGTGCCCCTCTTCTCTCTTTTTTTTTTTTTTTTTTTTTTGTAGTTAAGGTGAGGGAAGGAATTTCCTTTTATGGTTCTATTCTCTTTTTATTTTTTTTATTTTTTCCTTTTTAGGGAAATAATGAAGTGTACGTATGGTACATACAACACTTAAAAATTGTGCATTCAAACTTCAAAATTCTATGTAATTTAAAATGAGAAAATTTTCATAATTTAACTAAAATCATATAATTTGTTTAGTTTAAAATAAGATAATTTAGCTAGTTGAAGGTTGAAACTCAACATTTTTCAATATTTATCAAATTTCTTTTTTTCTTTCTTACGTGACAAACTTTATTTTAATTCATTCTTCCACTACTAGATCAAAACATCAAATTAGGGTGGGAAAAGGATTTTTATTACCGAAATTTTTAGGTAGTATTATTTAAAACATAAAAGGAACACTTATTTAATAGCTTTCCTATATATAGAGAAAAGGCTCAACAGAGGAGAGGAGAGGAGAAAGTGATCATAATGTATTAATTTTTAATATATTTCAACAAAAAAAAAAAAATGTTGATACCACAACATTTATACCACTTTTGCAACAACTCGTCACATAGGGAGTTATAAGTGGTAGAGAAAAAAAAATATAAATAAAAGGTCCATATTTCTATCATTCATAATTCACCATATGACAAGTTGTGTAAAATATTGAACCTTTTCCTTTACTCTTATCATCTTCCTCTGTCTCCCTCAATTTTGAAACATATTAAACTTCTTAATAAAGTTTCCAAGATAAAAACCACTCGAATCTAGAAGCTGGCAAAAAAGAATTAAAAAAAAAAAAAGCAAAAGAATATTGTTTGCGATGCCAACTAATTAACAAAGTCTCATATTTCAATACAATAATTATCGAAACAAAGTAGAAGAGAAGGGAAGATTAGGAAAAGCAAACCAAGTTCAATGTATTCAAGAGGTGATGGTGTAAAAATTCTATTTCTATTTCCTTTCCTTTTGTAATTTAATCTAAAAGCAGAGTCCTTTTTCTCCAAAAAAAAAAAAAAAAAAAATTCCTTTCCTTTTCTTTTTCCAAGTGTCGTTTTTTTTCTTTTACAAAATTATATTTTAGAACCTATAATTTAGAGGGTTCTACAAATAAAACCTTGAAATTTTGAAAATAATAAACTAAACCTTCAAATTTAAAAGATACAACAAATTAAACCTCGAGTCCCACAGACACTCACAGTCACACCATTAGGCATTAGCTCTAACGTTACATTAAATAACTTGAAATTTTTGACGTTGTACGTGTCTGTTAGACTCATGATTTAAGTTGTTAGGTTTATGAAATTTCAAGATTCAATCGGTCACCTTTGAAACTCTAGGATTCAATTGGTTACGTTTGTGCAATGAAATTATCAAAGCCAATTTATAACGTTTGCATTATTATGATATTTTCGGTGTGTACTATGAGAGGCTTTTCCCTCAAACCTCTATTGATCTCATTTAGTTCCTAATATTATTCATTGTTTAGGATTCAATTGGTTACCTATCTTGAAATGTGCCCCCCCCCCTTCTCTCTCTCTATTAAGGTGTGGTTTGATAATAGAAGTTTTCGTATCGTTTTATTAGGTGAACCATTTGAGTGATAGTCTTATCAAAATACTAGTGATACACGTAACGTGTAATATTACCAATTATTGTCATGTGGCATGAGGTCGATAAGTCAACACCAAACACTCCTTTTTTCATTCAGCCAAAATAAAATTACAAAAAAGTTTTGAAGAACTTATCAAAATTATGTTTAAATTTGAGGACATATATTTGTGTGAAACTGTCAGAATAGATATTAAAATATTACCCTACAACACTGCTTTCATAACAACCCTTTTAAATAGAAATCATCTATATTATTTTGAATGTTCTACTTTCTCCGCTCCAATCATGATATGACATGTATTTGATTAATTAATTAATTATTTTAAACCTTGATTATTTTATAAAGAAAGCAAAATTTGTGGGACAAGCAATGATTGGTAGAGTATAAAGTGAAACATTTAAAATGAGACAAGTTATGATTTAAAAAAAAAAGAGAAAAATTATCGTTTAGCTTGATCCATCGAATGATTAAACAATTATACTCACGGAGATTTCTCTGCACATATTTACAAAAACTCATGGTACATACAATGGTTACAATGTCATGGTAAAAGGTAGAACTACCAATGGACCTTGACACTGCAAGAGCTCCCAAAACACACTGGCCATTTCATTGTATGACCTTGCCTCAATTCTTGCATATTTCATCTGATTGGCTGGAAACAATAAAATCAAAGTATGAAAGCAAATCAAACCCTTGACTATAACTTGGCCAAGTAAAATCAGGTTATACATGATCTATAAATAAATCCTGTTTCAGACACTGAAGCCAGAATGATCTCAATTAACTACATCCAATTGTGCAAACAAAATACACTTTATAACTCAAAGGAGTCAAATACAGAATTCAAGGGGAATACATTCTCAAAAACACTCAGGCTGTCTCCTTTATTGACATTCTTCTGCTATCTTTGAATCTGGCTACTTGCTGCCATAGTTCACCAAAAGGCACCTATACTTGATTCCACCAAGCCTTTGCAACAATCTGAGCATGACCAACATTTTCAATTCGCGCAATATCGGGCAATCTTATTTCAGACTCTACATCCAAAGTTCACAGCTCCCCTCTAATAATCCCACTAGTGTCATGTGCAACAGACAATATTCTGTCTTCCTCACTTCGCTGCATCACATCATCATTAACAATTGAACTGTTTCCATTCTCTGGCAATATTCTCAACAAAATGCCATCTGGTGCTGACATGGTTAATATGCTTAGACAAGTTCACTCTTAGCATCATTGCAATTTCCACTTTACATTTCCATTATCAACTTTTTTTATGATCCAACTGATCTTGTTTCCCTCAAAACCATGAAAAATATTAGTTGGAACTTAAAAAGACTTGGTACATGAAAACCTGGACAGTGAAGCCTCTTTCCTAGATTTTTTGCCCACTTTGTTTCTGGGCTTAGAGTAGGCTTCAAAGAGAGAGAGAGAGAAAGAGAGAGATTTGTATCAACGGGGAAATGCTTTTCACTATGCACTTTATCTAATAGTATCATTCAAAGCTTTTTCAGGACACTGGTTGGAGCATCTCGAATTCAGAGCCATTTTTCCTCTCCATTTTGGAGAGTAAAGCCACAAAACCGTTCTCCAACAGTCTCTCTATTTAACTGAATTTCTTTCTGGAAAGCTATACTGTGATTATCCAAGAAATAATAATAATAATAATAAAATCATTGGCTCTTCTCCTTCTCTCTCATCATTCTTTCTCAAACGTTTCTGTATTCCAAAACCCAGCTGCTCCCTGAAGCATTGCTATACACTCTCTACTCACTCAGCCTCCTTCAGACTCCACACCTACTTCTCTTGCATTCATGCTGTCTACATCTGAGAATACATCAAACTCCACACCTCCAGGTTGCTGTGTGTGTGTGTGTGTGTGTGTGTGTGTGGTTAGATGGATTAGAACTTGGTTGATCTGGGTTTTACTACATGGGTTCTACTAGATCATGTTTTGTTTAGATTTATCCTGGGTTTGTCTCATATCTTGGTGGCCTGAAACTAATTTTTGTCTACTGATGTTATTTTATATCCTGGGTTGTTGTTTTAAAATCGCATTTGGTGGTCTGAAATATCTCAGACTCTCTTTATGATATCATTGTTTAGGAGCAGATGTGGTTATCCGCTGCTCTTTTTAATAGGTACAAATAATCATGACTTTGTTGTGTAGAATTTTCAGAGCTTTCCTTGCATTCTGTTTTTGTTTTAGATCTTCTTGTTCCGATGAACATTTCTATCAATTATTCCTTTATTTATCAAAGCTCATTCTCTTCCCAATCTCTGTTGAGATTGCTGCCTTAGTCCTGTTATATCATCAGTTTAATGGCTTTGTCATTTTACATTTGGAGTTGGGCAAAGGCTTCAAGTATATTAATTTAGCTCAAAGTTAGATTTTTTTCCCCCTTAGGCTACAAAGGACTTTTTTATTATTTGTTTATTGAAGCTTCTATACCGTGCTTATTCTAAGTTTCAAAACTAGTAGAGTAAAAAGCAAAACCTCAGGTTAGATAACATTGTGTCCTTAGAGACATGCATGTACAACCTCTTGGTAAACTGTTAGGCACTGAAATATAGCATATGTATAAGATTCAATTCTATGGTGAATAGAACATTTTGTTACAAATCTGTGGGTGTTTGTCACATATTGGATCAATGCATCAAAGTGGTGTGACTGAGGAAAACAAGGTATGCTTGGGTTAAAAGAGAGTGTAATTGAGCAGCCCATAAGGCAGCAAGATTCTCTTGCTTCCCTCTCGAATGTTTTTGTTTCAAAAATCACAGTCAGCCTGCCGACTTAGTGTCTGTTTGTAAAGCTGACTACTGTCCAGTTTAATTCAATGAAGATTGAAGATTATCAAAAAAAAGAAAAAAAGAAAAAGAAAAAGGAAAGCAAGGTATATCTTTGCAAATTGCGTTAATGTGTCAATTGTTCAACTTCCAACTGTTAATTTTTCAGATTGATAAAGGCAAGACTTCTCCATCAACAACTCCATAATTTCCATATTTGAGCATTTTTGGAATGAGGCACACACCAAAAGGATTGGATCTTAATCACAAAGATAGGCCAAAAAGAAGGAAAATTGAGACAACATCTTCCTCTTCTAATCTAGAGTTGATAGATTTAGGGAATGATGATGTGTCACATGCTCCCTTTATAGACTTGGAGAGACTACCAGGTAAGATGGCCGACAAAACACGATAGAACAAACAAAAGAACAAAGAAGGTACAAGTTCAAATGTGGAAGCCATGTTGTATGTCATGATGAAAGAAAGAAGGAAATTGTGTGAAATGGAATTGGAATGTCTTGAGAAAGGACGCATTGCAAACCACGAGCTGGAGAAGAAGTGAATTCGTGCTAAGGAAGAAAAAATTGCGTTGGAAAAAATGAAATTGGAACTAGAAGTGGAAAAATTGGAAGTAGGGAGGGAATGGATAAAAGAGGAAAGGGAACGGATAAAAGAGGAAAAGGAAATTATGATGATGGATATAAGTTGACTCTAGTGCAGCAAGAATATATTTTTCAAAGCCAATTGGAAATCCTTGCTAATCGAAAGACTAGAAAATAGAAATTTTGCAATAATTTGATCCTTTTGCATGTTTATGTGATTGGTGAGGAAGGTATATTCGAAGAGTTGCAGTTTGCTGGAATCTTCCTCTCTAATTTCTTTCACTGCCTTGGGTATTTTGGGTCTATGGCATGCCTAAAGGATATATGTTGTTATAATGCTAACAATTTCTCTGTTTTAATCTGTTTTGTGCTTCTAATGTTATTTTTAGTTGTCATCTGTATATTATCGAGATGAATATGCAAAATAGCAAGGATCAAATCGAGGAATGATGAATTTGCTACATTTGATTTCGAAATTTTAGCCTGAATGTATCTAGGTTCAATACTAATATGAGGATTTGACCTCCAAAGAAAAATTCAAAGGTTGGCAATTCTAGCAGGCCATATGTGTTAATATAAATTTTATTTGATAATGGAATTTTTTAATGACTTGGACAAGACTAACATAGAATTGATAAATTTCAAATTACAATAAAGACTAACATAAATAAATAAATAATACAAGCATTAAAAAAAAAAAAAAAATTATGATTGGCTGTCATTATCACAAGTGCTCCACTAGATCCAATTGAAGTTGAGAATGAGTTTATCTATTTCTAATGTTATGATTTGTTTGAATGAAATTCATGAGTTTACTTCAGTGGTATGCTCGTGTGACATTGTTATAGCCTTACAGGGATGCTTTTAGGTACTCGTTCATAATCAAAGCATTTTGCTCCATCAACATCATATTCATCTTCAATAATCATGTTAGGCAGTATCATGTATGTCTTCATAATGTAATTAGGAGTTGAATGACTCCAAAGATGTGCAAGCCCACACATGATTGCAAATCGTGCTTGAAGCACTCTAAATGCATGGTCCACATCATTCTTTGTTAACTCTTGAGCTATAGCAAAGAGTCGTCTTTTATTGCCTTGTGGATTTGGGATTGTTTTTACAAAAGTTGACTAATACAAACAGGAAAATGCTAACAAATGCCCTTAGGGCATTCGTTAACAATTCATTTAAATAAAGTTTTTATGAGAAAAAAAAACGATTAATGTTTTGACAATTTTTTTCATTTCCCATAAAAGTAATGTCAAAACTTTCTAAAAATTGATTGTTAACTAATGCCCCGAGTGTACCCGTTAGCATGGCCCATACAAATATACCATCAGCAAGATAGTATCACATCAAATAATTGTGACCATTGATTGATGAATTCACTAAATGAGCACGCATTTGAGTGAGCTCAGTAATACTAATCTTAGTTTGGTTAGTATTAATTCATCAAATTATGTATTTAATTTATTAAATTAACATTGGTTTGGTTGGTATTAAATAAATGTATAATAAATATTTAAATATAAAAGATCCTACTTAAACTCAGAAGACAAAGAAAAGAAAATTATGAGTACAAAGACTAACCTTTTGCACTACCTTCATTGCTACAACTGATGCAAAGCTCCTACACATTCTTTGAAGCTCCAATCTATGCTTAAGGAAACCATAAAGGTAAGGATACGTTACATGGAAGAAAGACAGACAGCCGGCACTGAAAGATTTCAGTTGGGTAACAAATGGACTAAACAGATTGTTCAGGTCCAGGAGGGTTCTTTCATAGCCCTATGTATATTATATCACATGTTTGGGGATGAATTATTCAAAGATGAAATGACAGAAGGAAAAGGAAATGAAGCAGAACTTGTTTAAGCATCAGCAGCAGCAGCTTGAGACAAATTTTGAGAAGTTATCGTTCCTAATAGAGAATCCTTTTGATCAATATGCAGAGGATGAAGTTAAGGAACTAAGAATGCAGATCATTAATCTTTCTGCAACTATTGGCAATCTCTGAAGAAAATTGTATGAATGCATTGAGAATGATTTGTTGAATTCTCTTCAGCAGGAAAATCACCACATTATTCCTTACATGTCAAAGGGGGTAGAGAGAGCATCAGAAGTTCCTGTTTGGTGGGACACTAAGGCCTATGATACAGAACAGAACTTAAGAAAGAGGAAAGGAACAATGTAAGTGGAACCTTGTCATCAACCTTCATCTGGCTTTGAGAGTTCAATTGGGGACAGACACTCTTCTCAGAAACGAGCTAAAGGGTGAGCTCTTGGACACTACCTCATTCATTATCCAGTCTTGCAAACAGATTTGAACAATAGAAGGTCAATTGTTATGGTAGCCAAAATGTTCATCGGTAACTTTAGGGCGGTCTATTGTTAGGACAAAATTGATGACTTGCATGTAACCGGAGTTTGATACTTTATCCTTTTTTGTTCTGTTTCATCTTTATCTTTTGGTCAAATAAGCTTTCTTTTCGTTTCACTTTCATATTTTTCTTCAGTTCTTTCAAGATCTTTATCAATCTACAATTTTTATACTGTGGTCCACCAGCAGTATGCATCTACTTCAAACTTAACACTAGGGCTATCCATCTTGAGAACTTTATCTCTATATGTACATCATAGGTTAGCCTATGATGTACATCATAACCTATGATGTACATCATAGGTTTCCTTACCGTCTCTGCATTTTCAACTTATATGTACATTACAAAAAAGAGAGAAACAAAAAAGCAAAAGGAGGGGGGTGAGATTGGCACATAGTCATGTGAAGTAATGGAGGTGCCATGTCCCTAGAATGAAGTTCTCACCTGTTACACCAAATGGTGCATTTGGTTCGCTGTGATGTACCATTGATGTGATGCATATTACAATGATATAGTATTAATGTTTTTGGTTTATTTTATTTGTTCTAACATTACCATATTTAAACTTACAAAATATATCACATCATCTTAATCTCATTATATTCCTAAAAAATTTAGTGTTGTATTATTGTATTGAGATTATATTAATGTAAGATTACAATAACCTAATATTATGGTGTAATGTAACATCATGGCAAACCAAATGCCCCTAAAGAGTTATTTTGTGAGAGTACATATATTTGTGAAGAATGATTAATAAATAAAAAAATTAAAAAAGAAAAAGTATTTCAAAGTCTATCTTCCAAGATATATAATTTTTGAGGCCAAATTTGACAGAATCATTCAATTATTTTAGAATCTCAATTGTCACAGTCAAACTCCAAATTGGATGAACCAAATTCCAAAATTTCTTGCATATCAAGAGCTATCAAAAGTTTATTCTTGAACAATTCTTCATCAAAGTTTTAGCCTAATTCAAGAATCAACGAAACTTATCTTGTCACATGGACGCTTTGTTCATCCATTTTCACAAAGCCAAGAAACAAATTTTATCAATAGAAGGTATTTTGGACAATTTACTCTTTCCCTCTCCATCATATAATTTAGAAAGGGACAAAATATGAAAGATTATTATTAACCAGAAAAGGGTTATCTCTAGTGTCTATAATAAACAAAAATTAAGTATGCCTTCAAAATTAGTTGCTAAGCACAGTCAAAGAAGTATACCTCATTAACTTTAAGAACACATGTCATAGATAGTTTCTCAAAGACAGTTTCCTTTAGTTCAATATTTCCGACACTAATTGTTGATGTCTACAAGACTCTTGCCCCTTTTAGAATATATTTCATAAATTCCATTTCATGCTCCGATCCTTCAATTTCACTAGAATAATTGATTAAGATTAATTATGATTGATCCTCCTAATTAAGATTGTCAATCTTAGTTAATTTTGCCTTATCACTTAAGAACCACTAATGTACTGCAAGAGAAAACACCACAAGGCAACTTCAAAGGTTTCCAACTACCATTATGATAGTAAATATCAAGATCGATCGAGTTCTTCCACTATACGTGAAGCAACATTGTTGATCCATGTTCTGACAAGACTAGAACAGCATGGACAAAAGTTGTGCGTGAAGCGAAAAGTCTGGAGATACGGTGCATTGTGTTGATCAAGAATTCTGGACACAATATGCACACAACTGCTGACAGTGTCGAATGTTTCTCTGGCAATGTCGAGTTTTGGGACGAGAGTCCAAAGTATAGCTTCCACCTGCTAGATAAAATGCTAGTGGCCATTGTGTTTTGGTTGGAAGAAACGAAAGGATGTGGATGAGAAGACATTCTGGTAGATCACTAATCCTGTCTAGCATTGTCATTTTCTTGGTAGAAAGTTTGCCGTGTTTTGAGTTTGATTCTGCCATGCATAATATGGTAAGAAGAATTGAATCGATGATTCAATTGAGTAACAGGATTCTCCAGTTTGGGCTGGAATTTTCAATATGTTAATATTATCCTTTTTTAAAAAATTTAATTCTAAATTTAAGAGTTTTACAAACACACGTTTCTCCCACTATGTCACATACTCACGTTTAAATTGTATATGCTCTTAACTTTTTATTCTTTTTGTGGGTTTCTGACTTCTAATTACCTTAATTGATAAAATCTTTAATGGTTGAATATGAAATCTAGGATTTAATCTTTGTCTATACCAAAAACGTCATAGGTTGAAACTCTCTCGCAAAAAAAAAAAGTGCTTCCTAATAAAAAAAATTAAGATTTTAAATAAATAAATACATCTATACGATTAAGGATTAGATGGAGTGTGCTAAATTATCAAAAAAAAAGAAAAAGTGTTCTATGTTTAAGGAATTTTAATGGCGAAAATGGCCAAATGGCCATCAAATTCTAACTATTTAGTTAATAGACCCATTTTGAAACTATATAGCTTATTAGCAATTCGAGTTTGAGAGACTCGATTTACAAACAAATTTTTTTTTTTTTAAACTTTGAGTTTCAAGCGTAGCCTCACCTCACCGGATCGGATCAGATCACAGAGGGAGAAAGAGTCAGATCAGATCAGGGAGAGGGAGACTAGATCAGAGAGAGGGAGACCAGATCAGAGGCCGCACGACCTGGGTCGCGCGACTTGGGCAGCGCGACCTGGGTCGCACGACCTGGGCAGCGCGACCTGGGTCGCGCGGCCAGGCCGTCGCGCGACTTGGGCAGCGCGACCTGGGTCGCGCGGCCAGGCCGTCGCGCGACTTGGGCAGGTCTCGTGCGACCTGGCCGCGTGCGAGCCTGGCCGCGCGACCCCTGGCCGCGCGCGAGCCTGGCCACGCGAGTCAGGCCGTCAGGCTCGCGCTGCCTGAGGTTCGCCGCGGCCTGGGTGGATCTGATTTTTTCTGGGTTTTTTCTTAGTCGTCTTTTTTTTTTTTTTTTTTTTTTCTTCTGTATCTGATTTCATTTTAGGCTTATAAATCGAGTTTTGCAATTGAAATATGATGAAAATCGAGTCTTAGAGACTCGATTTTGGAATCCAAAATCGAGACTCTCAAACTCGAATTGCTAATAAGCTATATAGTTTCAAAAGGGGTCTATTAACTAAATAGTTAGAATTTGATGGCCATTTTGCCATTTTCGCCAATTTTAATTTTAGTTTAAAATACAAATTACACTCTCTAAATTTTACTAAAATTCATTTCAATCTTTTTACTTTACTTTCATTTAATTCAGTACCTAACTTTCAAATTTATTCAATTTAGCCATTTTGTACAATTTCGTTGAAAATTTTCCATTAAAAGAATATTTTTCTCACTTGATAAAAAAAAAAAAATCAATAAAATTAATAGAAATATTTTATAGATTTTTTATGTGAGATTTTTTTTATTTCGCAAAAAAATATATTTTTTTTCATTAGTTAATTGCAAACTTAATGACAACAATTAGACAAAAGCCTTGAATTGAACCAATGCTCTTAGAGCATCTGTTAACTTTTTACATTTATAAATTACATGTACTGTTGTGAAATTTTAAAATACTCGCAAGTGTACGAACTGTACCGAAGTATAGTTGGACAAGAACGAGGTCGAACCCACAGGGACTTATATGAACGTAGGAAAATTAATTAAACCTTAACCAAATTAATCCTAATCTAGTTTAATAAAAATTGGTTGTTTGCAATTAAATAAACTAAACAAATAATAAAATTAAGCAAATAGTTAAACTAAGCAAAAGATAAATTAATCCTAATCTAGTTTAATAAAAATTGGTTGTTTGCAATTAAATAAACTAAACAAATAATAAAATTAAGCAAATAGTTAAACTAAGCAAAAGATATAAAATAATGAAAAGATGCAAACAATCAAGAGAAAGGAATTAAGGTTTTGGAATCCGTCTTGTAAATCATATTAACATATATTTATGATCATTAATTTTTCCTAACCATTGCATGATAATCTAGAAATCAATCTTGCTATCATGGAAAATATCATCATTAAAATCCTTATTTTAAAAATCAAAAGCATGTTCTTCTTCGCTTCTTAAGTATAAAATCAAATCATCAATTGTATCCGTAGCCAAACAAATCACAAGCGATATCCAATTTTATAATCAAGAATTAATAAACCAAGCATTCAATTAATTAAGACAAATCCTAAATCATGAGAAAAACATGATTGAACTCATATGTAGAATCTCATCTTAGTAAATTGATATGAAGCAAGAACAAATTTAAATCATTAAAGAACAACTATTGTGGGAAAAATCAAATCACATAAATATTATTGATAATCCTTAACAAGGTTTCATCCTCAACCTTAATTATAAATTTAGCTACTCATAGTAATTGAAAGAAAACACAAAAATAAAATACTAAACATTAAACTAGACAAATAAAATAAAACTAACTATCATGGAAGAAAACCAAAGAAATTGCCGCACTTTCTATACATTCAGCCCTCAGCCCTAGCATTAGCCTCCCTGAATTTTTCCCTAAAGAGCCCTTAAATAGTTCAAGGAATCCTATTACAAGTTGAATTCTTGTTTGGAGAAAATCCCAGATTTTTAGGCTTCACTTAACCAACTATTTTGGCCCATTTAACGTCAGAATTTGGACTTTTGGTGAACAACAAAGTTGTAGCCCTTTAGGTTATCGTTCCAGCCAACTTAAATTATCTCAATTAGACATCTGAGCCGAAAGTTATGCCAAAAATACTAACTGAGTGCAGTCTGGAATCCTAATCCGAATTGGACTTGGATTTGGTGCAAATTTCCTTTGATTCCTTGCTCCAATTGGACTTAAATTTAATTGGGTTGGTCTTTTCTTGAATTCATGCCTGGCTGAATGTAAGTTGGCTTGGTTCAATTGACCTAGCCCCACTTTGCATGTAAAACCCTTGTTACCTACAACACAAAGATATTATATAATTAGTCATAAAATAACATAAAAGTAAGGATAAATATGTAGATATGTGAGTACTTTATTGTATATATTTCATGCACATCATGTACCTTAAGTTTTGTTTCGCTATAAAACATTTTCGGAAAAATATTATTGTTACTATGATCACTTGAAATTCTAAATAAACTATCGTAACACAAACATACAAACTATTGCCAAACTAAAGAGGAAGATTTTTATTGATTTTGAAATATTATGTCGAGGAATCTCAAGTACTCAAAGGAGTATACAAGAGAATCACCCAGAAGAAACTAAGAAAGAAGAAGTGGAAAGAGAGAAGTAGAATTAGCGTAAATGCATATGGTACGTACATTCAGATCCAAAGAAGTCACAAATTTTTATTTGTCCTATAGACGCAGAAAAGTGAGTAATATTTTCAAACTGTCTACATTGCAAAAGGAGGACAAAAGAGGAAGAGAATAATAGCGAAATCATAATCAAAGCGATAAAAAAAAGTGAAAAGATTATAAGATGAACGGGAAACCTGTCCATTATGGTTCCATATAGGAATACACAAATGTTGACATGATTTTAATTCACTATTTCTATTGCAATGGATAATTTAATAGGTTCTGCATCAACCTTCTAATTCATGTCATTATAGCAGACATATTTCAGTTTTAAAATATTTTTAGTATCTTTTTCTCCTCTACGTAGGAGCTTTTTCTCTCACGCTCAGGTGAGTCTTCCTTTCCACTGTGTACACACAGTGGACTTCCAAAACACATAACATGGACCAAGAATTCATTGACCGATTACAAAACATGCAACTCACAGAGGAAGAAGGTGAAGTAGTGCACATTCGGTCCACCAGTAGAGAGAAAAACATTGAAGACTGTTCCCTCACCTTATTAGGCCGTTTTCTTACTACTCGTCCTTACAACCAGAGGGCAGCAAAAGCACTACTAAGGACGGTGTGGAAACTAGGGAATGATTTGCGAATAGTGGACATGGGAGAGGGGCTGTTTCAGTTTAGATTCAAACTTGAGAGCCAACTAACATGGGTATTGAACAACGGTCCATGGAGTTTCGACAATATCTTGTTAGTCCTCCGACGGTGGGAAAGGGGTATGACAACCAACTCAGTGATTTTTTCAGCTCTCCCTATATGGGTCCAAGTGTGGGGACTGCCGTTCGACTTGATGAACGAAGAGGCTGGCTCGGAAAACGGTAAAGGTTTGGGGCACGTTGTGGAGGTGGACAAGAAAACATTCCTATCCGACCAAGCGCACTTCATCAGGATCAGGGTCGAGCTTCCACTGGAGAAACCAATTCGGCGAGGAGGGTGGGTTGCTAACCCGAAGGGCGACCAAGTACGTGTGGGCTTTAAGTACGAGAGGTTGGTGGGGTTGTGCTACCAATGTGGGAGATTCGGCCATGAGATGAAGGACTGTCCATCTCCAGGACCCACACAGCAGATGGCGAGAATGTATGGGGAATGGTTGAAGGCTGGAGTACGGAGGAAGGAGAGTGCATCAAATCGGACAACCAGCAGCCCATCTATGCAACAAACGACGCTGGAGACAAGGAGCCGAACCACAACCCATGTGGAGACTGCTGACGTCACCGGCATTAAAAGCAATTATGACTCCCATAGGTCGATTACTTAGACAACCAAGCAATCAATGATTGCGGCTGTAACGTCTGAGCATTTACTTGGAACGCAATTTCAGGAAACCGACCACATCAATGCTGATGATTATGGGCGAACTGAAATCACGGGAATGGAGATTAACGGGTCCAGAATTATGGCAGCCGATTCGTTGGACCCAAGCCTCATCAATGTGCCAGTTAAGTATGATGAACAACAGGCACGTGACACACTCTCAACTCACATAAACCAGCCACGTGACCCACTCCCAAGCCACTCAAACCAGCAGCCACGTGACCCACCCCAAACCCACGTTAACCAGCCACTCCTAAATCACTTAAACCAGCCGTATGACCCACTCCCAACTCATCTAACCCAGCCACGTGACCCACTTCAAACTTACACCAACAAACCACGTGAGAGCCCACCATGCATGGGCAAGAAACACAAACCACGTATCTATGGAAATAAAACTTCTGGAACAAAATATCATGCCACAAAATAACCCAAACCCACACAGACGCTAAAGAAATTATAAGCCGCAAATTAAAAAGAGACAAGCCTGAGAACAACCTACCTTTGGAAGAAGAACTGAAACAGAATGAAAAGAGAAGTAAAGCCATGGAGTGTAACCCAGAAAATATCATCATCAAAACAGTGGAGGCTGCTGGAAAGCCCCGCCGAGAACAATGAAAATCATAAGCTGGAACTGTCGGGGGCTTGGGAACCAACGTGCAGTGGATGTGCTCTCTCATCTTGTGAGGGAAAAAGCTCCCAAAATCTTGTTTCTTATGGAAACAAAACAGTCCGTATCAGAGATGAAACAGATTCAAGCTGGTTTACCGTATCGAAGTATGTTTGTGGTACCTAGTATTCATCGTAGTGGAGGGTTGGCTTTACTATGGATGGAAGAAATTGAGTTGCATGTCCAAACTTTTACCTTAAATCATATTGATGCGCTTATTATGGATGACCCAGCAAACCCATGGAGATTGACAGGTTTTTACGGATGGCTTGAGGAGCAACGAAAGTAGGATTCATGGAAACTCTTGAAACATCTCCACTCTAGGCACTCAGCACCCTGGCTTTGCTTTGGGGACTTTAACGAGATCCTCCAATCAGAAGAGAAGCAGGGTCGACTACCAAAGCCACTGGCCCCAATGCAGCACTTTCGGATGGCACTCCTACACTGTGGTTTGGCGGACCTGGGCTTCCAAGGTAATATCTTTACTTGGAATAACGGTCGGGAGGGAGATGCTTATGTGCAAGAAAGATTGGACAGGGCATGCGCTACGATGCTATGGAGAGATAAATTCCTCCACAGCCATGTCGCTCACCTATAAGTAGCGTATTCTAATCATATACCAATCCTCATCACCATACAAACCTAGAGGCAGGCCAAAAAGAAAAAAATACCACATCGGTTTGAAGAGAGATGGGCCACTCACCTTGACTGTGTTAATGTCATCCAGATGGCTTGCGAGACCGAGGTGACCCCTGGTAGCCCAATGGCGATGCTGTTCGAAAAAATAAAAAAATGCATGTTTGCTCTAGTTGATTGGGGCCGTGAGGTTTCTGGATCCTCTAACATGCAATTGCAGGAAAAACAAAAATTATTGGAGGAACTTTGCTTACAAGATAATGTCGACTATATCAGCTCAATTAAAGAACTCAAAGCTGACATTAGCAACCTGATTCACCAGGATGAGCTATTCTGGCGACAACGGTCTCGATCAATTTGGCTACCTGCTGGAGACAAGAACACGAAGTATTTCCATAATCGGGCCAGCCAACGCCAACGCAAAAACCATATCCATGGTGTATTCGATCGAGAGGGTCGGTGGTGCAATACGAAGGATGGTATAGCCAGGGTGGCCGAATCTTATTTCAAGGACCTGTTTGCAGCAACCTCAACAGTCAATATTGAAGGTGTTGTACAAGCTGTTGAAAGACGGGTCACCCCATAAATGAATGACAGACTCACCCAGCGGTACACTCCTGATGAAGTCTGTACTGCCCTTTTCCAAATGCACCCATCAAAAGCACCAGGGCCAGATGGTATGTCTCCCTTTTTCTTTCAGAAATACTGGCATATTGTAGGTCATGATGTCACTAAAGCTGTCTTATCAGTTTTGCACTCAGGTCATATGCTGAAGAAAATGAACCATACACACATTGTCCTAATTCCAAAAAAGAAGGACCCCACACACTTAGTGGACTATAAACCTATTAGTTTGAGTAATGTTTTCTCGCGGATAATTTCCAAGGTTATTGCAAATCGTTTAAAATATATTTTGCCTAATGTTATTTCTGAATCTCAGAGTGCATTTGTGCTAAACCGTCTTATTATTGACAACATAACAGTTGCATATGAGCTACTACACAGAATGAGAAATAGAAGAAGAGGCAAAGTGGGGCACATGGCGTCAAGCTTGACATCAGCAAAGCCTATGACCGAGTGGATTGGAATTTTTTGCAGAATATTATGTGCAAACTGGGGTTTGACCAAAGATTGGTGCAAGTAGCCATGGAGACTGTCACAACGGCCTCTTATTCAGTCCTAATTAATGGTGAACCAAGGGGCTTCATTACTCAATCTAGGGGTATTAGGCAAGGAGACTCATTATCTCCTTACCTATTCCTCCTATGTGCTGAGGGCCTATCGGTATTATTAAGGAAAGCTGTTGAAACTCGAGTGTTACATGGAATCTTGCCAAGTCAACATGGGGTATGCATATCCCACCTCCTATTCGCCGATGACAACCTCCTCTTTTGTAAAGCCACAGTAGGTGAATGCCAACAGCTGTTACATATTTTGGGCCAATATGAAGTAGCCTCGGGTCAAGCCATCAACCGCCAAAAGACAACCTTGTTTTTTAGTAAGAATACAAAGCCGGAAGTTAGAGCATTGATCCAGCAAATGTTGGGGGGAAGAATAATGACACAAACCAACAAGTACCTTGGCTTGCCTATGGCTAGTGGAAAATCAAAAGTGGCCACTTTCAAAGACCTACAAGAGAAGATTACAAAACGAGTGATGGGATGGAAGGAGAAGTTCATCTCAAAGGCTGGCCGAGAGGTTCTAATTAAAACGGTGGCACAAGCAATCCCAACATATGCCATGAGCATATTCAAATTGCCCAAATCCATGTGTGACAACATCAACTCCTTGCTAGCAAAGTATTGGTGGGGACAAACAAAAGAAGAAAGGAAGATCCACTGGATAAATTGGAAGAAACTTTGCACACAAAAAAAGGAGGGAGGAATGGGCTTTCGTGACCTCCATTCTTTTAACTTGGCAATGCTTTCCAAGCAAGCATGGAGACTAATCCATGACACGGACTCACTATTTTACAAGGTTTACAAGGCTCGATATTTTCCAAACAGCTCCTTCATGATGGCGAATGTTGGGAACAATCCTTCCTTTGTTTGGAGAAGCCTTTTGGCAGCAAGGGACATAATTTTTAGAGGCTCAAAGTGGCGGGTGGGTAATGGTAGAACAATTGGAGTGTGCACCCATAATGGCTCACACACAAGCCAATACCACGAACAGAGGCAGTGTTGGATATGAGAGTTTGTGAACTCATAGACGAAGACGCTCGGCAGTGGGACCGTGGGAAGCTTGATGCCATGTTCAGCCAGAGGACGAGGGAGGAGATTCTATCAATACCACTTGACCATTTGCAGTCCCAAGACACGCTTGTTTGGATTGAAAACGCAGCCCAAAAATTCTCGGTAAAAACTGCGTATCGAGTTGCTCTCCGCTCCAGTACGCAGAGTTGGGTAGAACACTCTGGTGCTCGGGAGGATGGGCCAACCTGGAACAAAGTATGGGATCTGAAAGTGCCACCGAAGGTCAGGATGTTCCTATGGAGAGTTGTTTCAAACTGTCTTCCAACTAGAGACAAGCTGCATCAACGCCGAGTGAATGTGGACACACGGTGCGAATTCTGCCTTCATAATACTGAGACTGTGCACCACATCTTATGGGAATGCCCTTTTGCCCAAAATGTGTGGGCTCTGTTCAGTGGCCGAACCCAAAAGTGTAGCAACGTTGTCAGCGACTTCTTCCTCTTGTTTCGGCAAATGCGGAGCAAGCTCAGTCAGCAGGAGTTGGAGAAATGGGCAGTCACAGCATGGGCTATATGGGCCGCGAGGAACAAATTTTATTTCCAACACTACCAAACTCACCCAAAGGTGATAGCAGACATGGTGTGTGGACTGCTTGCAGAGTATCAGAGGTTCATGGACACTCAGGGACAAGACTAGGCTTCTACGTTTTGTTTCACTGTGTTTGCATGTGTTATGTTCCTATAATTTACGTAGCCATTTCTGTTTTTGGCACCTCCCTGGGCCCACCATTGTATGTATTTCGTTACCATATTAATGCAATTCTATCGTTTGGATCTCAAAAAAAAGCAGACATATTTCGCATCAAAATTGCTTCAACATTTTAGGTCTAGCCGCTTCCATATCAAATTCCAAACTCATTTACGATATATGTGCTCAGATAGCCTAAAAATGGGTCATCATGACTACTATAAACCATCTATATCATGAATTCATATACTAAACAAGGATCACCAAGAACATTTCCTCCAAAATGGAAGAAGTTAAATAATAAACAAAGTTCTTGTAGTACTTGATGAATACAACCAGCAATAAGGAAAACTCTCCCAAAAACATTTACCTGGGAGATCTTCACCATTTCGTCTACAGAAAAAAGTGCATTTTAATATATTTAACTCCTATTGGGGTATATGGAGTTTCTTACCAAGTTCAAACAAGGAAGGCAAAAGGAGGGAAGAGGCAAGCTTGGCACATGGTCATGTTAAGTAATGGAGGTCTTATGCCGCTAAATTGAAGTTCGCACCTGTTACACAAAAGATTTATTTGTGAGAATACATACATTTGTGAAGGTTGATTAATAGGGGAAATAAACTATTTCAAAGGTTCTAAGTCTTAATTTCTCCCAATATTTTCAAAAAAAAAAAAAAAAAAAGTACGTCAGTTATTATAAAGCCAAGAAACAATTTTTATCACAAGGTACTTTTTTTTTTTTGCTGGGTAATTGGTTTATAGGGGGATCGAACCCCTGAGCTTGACAAGGCACTAAGGCCCGGGTACCACTCAGGCACAAGGCTCGGTGGTTTCTCACAAGGTACTTTTATTAAATGACTCTCTCTCTGTTAATCAATTAGTTTAGAAGGGGAAAAAAAAAAACATTAATAACTAGAAAAGAGTTATGTAACTCTACCATGTGAAGAGAGTTTGTAATAAACTGAAATTATTTGCTGCATACTTTTGAAATTAGATGCTAAGTACCAGTCAAAGAAGTATACCTTATTAACTGTAAGAAGACATGTCATTGGGCGCTTCAAGATACTTGCCTCTTTTAGAATGTATTTTACAAATTCCATTTCATGTTCCAAACCTTTAACTTCATTAAAATAAAAAGTTTCAAGGTGTGATGACAGACAAACAGGATCAGCTGGTGACTTCTTCCAGCATAACTTGTGTGTAAGGGAACGACAACATTGATGCCAACATACAAACCAAATCATTAGTGTAAGTTAAGGGAAGATCGGTGAAAAATACATCATATTAAGTAAACTAACCTTATTAGTAACATCAAGAACTTTTAGATTAGGAGAATTTTTGAGCAAGGCTTGTAGCATATGCCAGTTCCACGTATTCACTATAAAGTCTAATTGTTCCAAATTTTGGAATTGGGAGGGATAAGTACAACCATTGCTGAGACACTGCACGACAAAATTATAATCATGCCAACATAAAAGCTTGTACTACAGGATGTGTATAAAACATAAATTCAATAGGGAACGAGGCTTTATTATGGTCCGTTTGGATTGAAAGGAACGGAGGGAAAGTAGAGGAGAGTTGGCCAGAAATTAGCCTAATATCCGGCCAACTCTACTCTACTACCTCTTGCTCCCCCTCCCTCCCTCCTCAATCCAAAGAGGCCTTAACTGGCTATTAGGCCTTTAATTTAGGACCTGAAATTTGAAGAAAAACAAAAATTTCTTTAAAAATTAAAAAAATAAAGGAACTCACCTTTGAGTAACCAGAAAAAAATGACAGTAATTTGGCATTATAGAGTGTGTCAAGAAGCTTGAATACCCTATCTGCATAACATTCCTCCTCCCAATGCTCTCCAGCTTCAAATGTACAAATATTAATATCTGCATGAACTAAGTTACCTAGTTCTTTAAGGAAAATGATATCGCCCAAATGACCATTAAATTGAAAGTACTCAATAGCTGGGGCGTGTATCTCAAGTTTGTAATTAAGTTCATTGTCTGGGTTTATCTCATTATCGTAGTCAAATTGTACACAATCATATTGAGATATACTTAAACTTTTCAGCGTAGGTACGCATATTTTGTAATTGTTAACACCCTCTGAATATTCTCTTTCAAATGACAAATCTTCAAGTACAGGGCAGCCAGAGAGGAGCCTAAAAAAAGAGTTGGATTTATAAGCAAGACGGAATAGACCAAGTTTCTTTAGGCTTGGGAATTGAAACGACGGAGGAGGATCAATCATAATTCTGCCTAGTAACTTCAGAACCACTAATGTCTTGCAATAATAAACTCTATGAGGCAACTCCAAAGGTTTCCATTCGTCATTATCACGGTTAATCACAAGATCGAGTTCTTCCACTTCACGCGCAGCAACATTGTTAACCCATGTATCAACAAGATCGGAACAGCAATCAGCAAAGTCGTATGTAATGCGACAAGTCTGGAGGTACGGTGCTTTGTGTAGATCCAAAAATCTGGAAAAATGATCTGCAGTTTCACAGAATAATTCTAATTTGTTGATTTCGAGTTTTGGTACCAGACTCCAAAGGAGCTTCCACCTCTTTGACAAGATGCTAGTGGCCATTGACTCTTTGGTTGGGAGGAAATATAGGATGTGAATGAGTAGACATTCTGGTGGCCAAATGGCCATTAAATTCTAACTATTTAGTTAGTAGTTTTGGTTTTTAAACTATATTTTTTACTAGCATTTCGAGTCTAATAGACTCGATTTAGAGTCTATAAATCGAGTTTTTGGGACTCGATTTTCATGAGTTGTTTACATTTGATGTGACACTTTTTCCACATGCATCTACATGGAAATCGAGTTTCTAAGACTCGATTTACATTTAAAAAGAGAACAAAAAAAAAAACCACAAGGACAGCAGGAAAAGAAAACCACAACAACGTGTTCATCAGAGAGAAAAAAAAAAAAAAAAAAACCCATAGAGGCGGGACCTGGTCAGCCGGGCATGGGTCGCCGGCCTGGATCTGTCGCGGCGCCTAGGTCGCTGGGTCGGCTTAAGCTGATCTCCATTTCTTCTTCTTCTTTCTTTTCTTTTTTTTTTTTTTTTTGCATTTTTTCCGCTATTTCTGCATTTTGGGTCATTAATAATATTATTTTTGGGTTAGAAATCTAGTCTTAGAGACTCGATTTCCATGTAGACGCCACCTGAAAAAAGTGCCACATCAGACATTAACAACCCATGAAAATCGAGTCCCAAAAACTCGATTTATGGACCCTAAATCGAGTCTCTTAAACTCGAGATGCTAGTAAAAAATATAATTTGGAAACCAAAACTACTAACTATATAGTTGAAATTTTATGGCCATTTGGCCATTTTGGCCCTGGGTAGATTACTGATCCTGTCGACCACTGCGTCGTTTTCAGCAAAAAGTTTCTGGCGTTTTGATTTTGATTCAGCCATCAAAGGCTAGTGTTTGTAAGAGGTAATGGTTTGAATTTTGAAGTAAGATTTTGCTAAGATTGAAGAAAACTGGGGTTTTGATTTATAACTGGAACCTATCAACGAGTGTCAAGGTAGAATTTAACAGGGGAGCCGAACCACTTTTTCAACATTTAAGCCTTTTAACTTCGGCTATTTTTCAATGAAAGTGGAATCCCTTTCAGCTTTCAAGTCTCTTAAACTTACTTTTTTAGGGAACTGAACCACTCTCATCATTTATGCCTATATCTCTATTTTTGTTATTTTTCAATGCAGGTGGTCTTCCTTTGAAGTCCCAAGACAAAAGCCTTTATAACTTACTAGATTTTTGTTTTTCAAGAGATAATGCCTTTTCTTAAAATAATGATAATAAATCTATAGTTGCAAAATAGATAATAGAGTAGAAGTGATTCAAATTTCAAACCCTAGTTGGAGAACATGCAATACTAAAGGAGCTTTTGATCTCTTCAATGTTTAAAGTAATGGATTAATGCAATGTGATAGAGGAGTTCCGAACAGGAAGAATCACGTTTAAAACATCTCATTCGATTATTACAATTTATGTTCCATTTCGATTGGCTTTATCAATGCTAGTTGAGTTGCATATGCTTCGGCTTCCAATTGACTTAATTGAGCTTTGCTCTATAATCATTACGGTCCACGCAAAAATGACGTTCCTTTTATCGTTTCTTCCAACAACAAAATTCATTATTTACATGTAACGACATTTGATAACAAAATTAGATATAAAAATGAGATTTTACATAAAATTAAAGCACTTCAGAGACACTTGCCATCAGGATATTTGTAGCTAAATTAGAATACAATTAAATGCCAACTTGGATTTTTGGAGAGAGAGAAAATAAAAAAATAATTTTATTTTGGTTTGGCGATGAGTAGTCCTTGATAATTCGAGCGAGGTACTGCTCATTTACTAAATTTTCTTGTTACTCTGTCGAGCTTGGTGTGAAGCATTTTTTGGGTTGGTTTACCAAAATACTTGCTACTTTTAGCATATGGTGATGTTGTGCAAATGCTCTAAGAGGGGGGGAGGAGAGGAGGGCGGGGGCTTTAGCTAAGTTAGACAAAGGTGAAGTAACTAAGGGGAGGGGGGTCTGTTAGTGTTAGAAATTAGATAAAGGTGAAGTAACTAAGTTGGGTTTTGATTTATAACTGGGTCCTTTCAACGTGTGTCAAGGTAGAATTTAACAGGTGAGCCGAACCACTTTTTCAACATTTAAGCCTTCTAACTTTCGCTATTTTTCAATGAAGGTGGAATCCCTTTCAGCTTTCAAGTCTCTTTAACTTACATTTATAGGGAGCTGAACCACTCTCTCATCATTTATGCCTATATTTTTTGTTATTTTTCAACGCAGGTGGTCTTCCTTTGAAGTCCCGAGACAAAAGCCTTTATAACTTACTAGATTTTTGTTAAATAGTGATAATAAATCTATAGTTGCAATAAATAATAGAGTAGAAGTGATTCAAACCAGACATGGCAAAACGGGTAGGTTGGGTTGGGTTCAAATCAGGTTGGGTTGACTCATATTTTTCAGATGAATTTTAAAGAGTTACACCTTTTTTAAACCATTAGATCTAAGTAGATCCAACAGTAAAAAAAAACTATTATTAATGCTAATATTTTAATTAATCTCATTTATTATTCCTTATTTAATACATTCTATACTTATTTCTAAACCCAAAAAGATTTGTACGGCTGACTCTTTCTCTCTCTCTCCTCCATGGCTCTTCCACCCCCACAACCATGCCAGGTCGCCGGCAGCTAAAAAAAAAAAAAAAACCACAGCCTGCCGTACATGTTTTTCTCCACTGCATTTCTCTCTTTGGTCCTTTAACATGTAGATGATAATTATAGTTGGAAAGTATTACAGTCCTTGGTTCTCTTTGATTCTGAGGAGATTGAATTTAACCATTCTTTTAAAATTATAATAGGTTGGAGATTGTAATTACTTTGATGTGATTATATAGTTTTTTTTATAAGCTAATGTTAAGTTCTTTGAATTTGAACAATGAAAAGAAAAATTAATCTCAGTAATAATCATTACTTCAGTTTTTTCTACATTCACAATGGTACAAAAGATTTTGAGGATAAGACCTCAGAATATGCTAAAAAAGAGAGTAAAAAAAAGCTAATAACTGAAGCTAAGAAACAATTTTATAGTATGTGTCCAATGACAAAATTCAATGCGCTACCATGCCAATGACAAAACATTAACAAGTATTGCTCCATCTGTTGAATTCGTATCCACTCGTCCTCTGTGATGTTGACGCTATTTCCATCCATGACCAATTGCTTTTAGGCAGATGGGTTCCTTTATTATTCTACACCATTTTTGTTTTGCCTCGTTACCATTAACGAGTACTACACCATTTGTTGAATCTGCACCATCTGTGGCTTGTTTTTTTTTTTTTTTTTTTTTTTTTTGGGTTGCTGGCGATTTGACCATGGAGGTGGAAGAGCCTTGGAGGAGATAGAGAAAAAAATGTGCAGAGAGAAAGAGAGAGAGATGTGCAGTGGAGAAAGAAAGAGTCAGCCGTATAATTTTTTTTGGGTTTAGAAATAAGTATAAAATGTATTAAATAATGGATAATAAATGAGATCAATTAAAATATTAAAATTAATGATAGTTTTTTTTTTTTTTTTTTTTTTTTTTTTTTTTTTTTTTTTTTTACCGTTGAATCTACTTAAATCCAATGGTTTAAAAAATGTGTAACCCTTTAGAGTTATACCAGGTGTAACTTGAACCTATCTCATATATATATATATATAAAGAAAACAACATGTCTTGGCCATTTAGAAAGTCATGCAACAAATTGCTTGATGTAAAATGCTTTACTTTGAATTCATCACTTATATCAAGAATGAACTCAGATAAACTTATTAATACATATTCAATAATTTTAAAATTATACAAATCCTAACATTGCTATCTAAAACAAAATAACACAAAGATAAGTAAAACAAATACACAAATTTTATTTCTACACAATATCAACATTTCAAAATATAAAACAAAATTACAAATGACTTATTGGATAACTCATTTGACAAAGAATAAAAACATATAAGAAATTTACAATCTTGAAAATTAATTTTATAATCTATTATTAATTGTGGTTAGCACTCTATTTCAATTTGAGATATATATTAAAATTTGATTGTTTACTTATTTATACCTGGTCTCTTTTATGAATATCATATCATTGTCAAGCAACACACACTTTAGGAAATATAATAATTTATTTTGAAAAACCATTTATTTTGGACATAAATTGTTAAAAAATAGGTCTAAACATTCATAATTTATACTAATTTGATACTTTGGCTTCACTATTTTCACATTTATGAATGTTTCTCACACATGTCCACAATTTTAAATCTATGTTTTTAACTCTACTGTAATCAAATTTGTAACCAAATTACAAATGACTTATTGGATAACTCATTTGACAAAGAATTAAAACATATAAGAAATTTACAATCTTGAAAGTTAATTTTATAATCTATTATCAATTGTGTTTAGCACTCTATTTCAATTTGAGATATATATTAAAATTTGATTGTTTACTTATTTATACCTAGTCTCTTTTATGAATATCATATCATTTTTAAACAACACACACTTTAGGAAATATCATAATTTATTTTGAAAAACCATTTATTTTGGACATAAATTGTTAAAAAAGAGGTCTAAACATTCACAATTTATTCTAATTTGATACTTTGGCTTCACATTTTCACACTTGTGAATGTTTCTCACATATGTCCACAATTTTAAATCTATGTTTTTAACTCTATTGTAACCAAATTTGTAACCAAATTACAAATGACTTATTGGATAACTCATTTGACAAAGAATAAAAACATATAAGAAATTTACAATCTTGAAAATTAATTTTATAATTTATTATCAATTGTGTTTAGCACTCTATTTCAATTTGAGATATATATTAAAATTTGATTGTTCACTTATTTATACCTGGTCTCTTTTATGAATATCATATCATTGTTAAGCAACACACACTTTAGGAAGTATCATAATTTATTTTGAAAAACCATTTATTTTGGACATAAATTGTTAAAAAATAGTTCTAAACATTCATAATTTATACTAATTTGATACTTTGGCTTCACTATTTTCACACTTGTGAATGTTTCTCACCCATGTCCACAATTTTAAATCTATGTTTTTAACTCTACTGTAACCAAATTATTTTGGCATGTATTTTGCTATTTGATATCTAAAATTTTTTACTCATTACAGAATACTCAACTATTCATCTTTTAATTAATTTGCATATACAGTTATGTAGATATCTCAATTGTATCTTTAAAACTCACAACAAACAATTAAACCAATATTATCTTAATTTTATTATTTTTTTAACCAAAAAGAAAGTTTTAAAGAATGGTTCGGGTCTTGGGTCGGGTCGGGTTGACCCGTAAAAAACACGGGTCAAGTCACGGGTCAACCTATTTTTGCTTTGGGTAAAAAAAAAAGGGCTTTGGGTTGAGTATTTTTTGGTTCGGGTAGGGTCGGGTCAGAAAATTCTGACCTATTTTGCCATGTCTAATTCAAACCCTAGTTGGAGAACATGCAATACTAAGGGTCTGTTTGGTTGGATGGGTGGAAAAGTGAGATAATAGAAAATGAGGAAAGAATAGAAAAATTGGAGGATATAAAAGATTTAGTTTTCTCTCATATTTGTTTGGTTGGGAGGATGAAAAAGTGAAGAGATGGAAAACTATAAAAAATAAAATTGGTATAAATTTACAATTATGTCCCTATTAAATAAAACAAATGACAATACAATTTTTTATACACATTTATTTATTTAAAAAATTATGCATGGAAATTTCACTTTTCTTTCTTTTTTTTTAAATTTCAAAGGCACAGGCTAGAACCAAAAACAGGCGGGAAAAAAACAACAAGAAAGGAAATATCAGATGAAAAAAAAAACCCCAAAATAATATGAACGTGTGTAGATTAGTAATAGAGAAAGAAAAAAAAAGGGGAGAAATGAACTATAGAAGAAAGTAATAAAAACAAAATAAATAAAAAGAAAAGAAAAGTGAGATGAAACAAAAAATCCAAAACAACATGAATGTGCATAGAATAGTAACAAAGAAGAAACAAAAAATGTTAGCAAAGAAGAATGTGCAAGGGCATTTTGGGCAGCTCATGTTAATGAGCTTCTCTCCCTAGTTTTCTTTATATTTTGTGGAAAAAACTTTTTGATGGGCTCGGGAAGAAAACACTTTTGCTCCACCACATTTTTTTCCATTCCCCCTCCCAGCCAAACACCCATTGAAATTTCTCTATCCATTTTTCTCTCCTAAATTTTCCATCCTTCCTAAAATCTTTCCAAACAAGCAAACTCTAAGGGTTCATTTGGTTGGAGAGATAGAAAAGTGGGAGGATAGAAAATATTTTAATTTCCCTCCTTTTTGTTTGGTTGGAAGTGGAAAAATGAAAAGATAGAAAAAGTAAGTTTGTATAAATTTACACATATACCCTTGTTAAAAAATGATGTCCAATTAAAACAAAAAAGTGATAAACAACCAAAAAGAAAAAGAAAAGCAATCACCTAAATTTATTAAAAAATAAAAATCATGTCCATAAAAAAATCACAGCTGAAAAAAAAGAAGGAATATTGGACAAGCCTGCCTAGTAAATTAAAAAAAAAAAAAAGACACAATGAAGAAGAGGCAGGGAACGTCCAGAGGAGGGAAAAAATTTTTAAAAAAAAAGAAAAAGAAAAGGGGCAAGCAACATCAGAGGAAAAAAAAAAAAAAGTGCAACGTGGACGAAGCCCTTATTTTTCATCCACTTTATTTCACCTCTAAACAAATACACTCTAAAAGAGCTTTTGATCTCTTCAATGTTTAACTTAATGGACTAATGCAGTGTGATAAAGGAGTTCCCAAACAGGAAGAATCACGTTTAAAACATCTCATTCGATTATTACAATTTATGTTCCATTTCGATTGGCTTTATCAATGCTAGTTGAGTTGCATGTGCTTCGGCTTCCATTGAGCTTTGCTTTATAATCATTACGGTCCACGCAAAAATGACGTTCCTTTTATCGTTTCTTCCAACTGTAAAATTCACTATTTACATGTAACGACGTTTGATAACAAAATTATATATAAAAATGACGTTTGACGTAAACTACAAGCACTTCAGAGACACTTGCCATCAGGATATTTGTGGCTAAATTAGAATACAATTAAATGCCAACTTGGATTTTTGGAGAGAGAGAACAAATACAAAATAGTTTTATTTTGGTTTGACAATGAGTAGTCCTCAATAATTCGAGCGAGGTACTGTTCATAACTAAATTTTCTTGTTACTCTGTGGAGCTTGATGCGAAGCATTTTTTGGGTTTGGTTTACCAAAATTTTTGCTACTTTTAGCATATGGTGATCAGGGTTTTAAAAACTGAACCGAGAGTCTAACCATTTTTTAAATAATTTCCGGTTCAACCTTGTTTTTGACCGGTTTTAGGAGTTTTTACTGGATCGGACTGACTCCCAATTCCCGTTGAATCAGTTGGACGGGCCAGTTCGGTCCGATTTTTAAAACATAGATGGTGATGTTGTGCAAATGCTCTAAGGGGGAGGGCTTTTAGCTAAGTTAGACAAAGGTGAAGTAACTAAGGGGAGGGAGGTCTCTTTTTTTTTTTTTCTTTTTTGAGGGGGAAAACCGGAAATTTTATTAATGTAAGCTTATTAAATCGGCTTGTAATACAGATACAAGTGAAATATTCTCCATCCACACTAAAAAATCTGAAATGCCTATTGCATATCTAGCCAAAATTTTATATTCTCACAGTAAGAGGGGGGGGGGGGGTATTTTAGTGTCAGAAATTAGATAATGGAGAACAAAAGTCAGAAAATAATAGTGAAAGAATTGAAGTTATTAAAAATGTGAAGAAGTATAAGAGTGAGATGAAAACCTATCCATTATGATCCATTAGGATTTAGGAATATACATGTTGACATGATTTAAATTAATTGTTTTAGTTGCAATCGATGACCTAACAGGTTCTGCATCAACCATCTAACTTTATCACCATAGTAGACATCCAAACCACTTTTAACATTTTCGGATCTAGAAGCTTCCTTATCAAAATTCAAACTCATCATTTGAGATCCATGTGTTTAAATACGCAAAAAATGGGTCACTATGACTACTATAAATTATCCCTAACATGAGTTCTAAATTAAAAATAAATCACCAAGAACTTTTTCCTCCAATATTAAAAAGGTTTTCAATAATAAACAAAGGACTTGCAACACTCGATAAAAACAACTAGAAATGAGGCAGAACCTACCAAGAACATTTACCTTGGGGATATTTGTCATCATTTCGTCTACATCAAGTGCATTTCATCATATCTAGCCCCTATTGGGTACATAGGGTATCTTACAGTTTCTGCAACTTACCATACAAAATGAGAAAGAAAGAGAAAAACAAGTTCGAAAAAGGAAGGCAAAAAGGGAGGGGGAAGGGAGCGAGGTTGGCACAGTCATTTTAAGTAATGGAGGTCCCATATCACTAGACTGAAGTTTGCACCTGTTCCACCAAAGAGTTATATGTGAGAGAACATATATTTGTGAAGATTGATTAATAATTTTTTTTTTTTTTAAAGTATTTCAAAGGTTATAACATTTGAGGTCACAAATTGAACTAAGACATTCAATTATTTTACCATTTCAATTGTCACAATCAAACAAAAAACTTGAGAGAATTATATTTTAACTTTCAGGCATAGAAAGAGGTATCAAAAGTTTATTCATGAACATGTCTTTAGCAATGCTTTAGCCTGATCAAAAGAAGTGACTTTGGATAATTGATTCTCTCTCTCCGTCAATTAAATTATTTGCAGCGTGCATTCGAAATTAGTTGCTAAGTAGAAGTCAAAGAAGTTTACCTCATTTTTTAACTGTAAGAAGAGATGTCATTGAGCGCCTTCGGATCATTGATAGTTTCTGAAGAACACCTTTTTTTAGCTTAATATTTCTAACTCTGATTGATGCTGTCTTCAAGGCTCTTGCCTCTTTTAGAATATATTTTATAAATTCCACTTCATCCTTCAATCCTCCAAATTCGCTATAATAAAAAGTTGTAAGGTGTGATGACAGAAAATTAGGATCATTTGGTGACTTCTTCCTGCATCTGCATAACTTGTGATTACTGGAACCATGCCTCTGATGACAACATACAAAGCATATCAATTATTCGTATTAATAACATCAAGATCAGCTAAAAATACATCACATAAGTAAACTAACCGTATTAATAACATCAAGAACTTCTAGATTAGGAGTATTTCGGAGCAAGGCTTGTAGCACATGCCAGTTTAATGCATTCGCCATAAAGTCCAATCTGAGCAAATTTTGGAATTTGAAAGGGTAAATAGAACCGTTGCAGAGACACTGCATAAAAAAATTATAATCAAAAGAAGCAAACATCAAAGCTTGTACTAGAAAATATCTATAAAATATAAATTCAATAAAGAATGGAGTGAGACATTAACCTCCGGGTGACCTGAAAATAATGACAGAAATTTGACATTATAGAATGCAGCAAGAAGCTTGAATATCCTATTGGCAGCTTTAAGTGTACAAATATGAATATCTGCCTGAACTAAGTTGTCTAGCTTTTGAAGGAAAACGACTTCACTCAAATGACCATTAAACTTAAAGTATTCAAGCGCTGGGGTGTTTATCTCAATTCTGTAACTGCAATCAGAATCATCGTAGTCTAATAATTTAAAAGAATCATATTCAGATACTTCGATAGCTATACTTAAGCGTTTCAGCATAGGAACACATATTTTATGATTAAAAACACCCCCCAAGCATTCACTTTCAAATGACAATTCTTCAAGAACAGGACAGCCAGAGAGGAGCCCAGAAAAAGAGTCTGATTTATAATCAACATAGAACAAACCAAGTATCTTTAAGCTTGGGAATTGAAACGATGAAGGAGGATCAATCACAATTCTGCTCCGCAAATTCAGAACCACTAATGTCTTGCAAGAGAAAATTTCATGACTGTGGTACAACCTCAAACGCTCAAAATCCCAGTACTCATCATCATATATCTCGAGATCAAGTTCTTCCACTTTCCGCGCTGCAATGTTGCTAATCCACGCATCTACATCAGAACGGTTACCACAACTGTATGTGAGGCGAAAAGTTCGGAGGTATGGGGTTTTGTGTAGGTGAAAAATTCTGGACACAGTATGCGCATGCTTGACAATGGGGTGGAGCTCTTCAGTGTTGATGTCGAGTTTTGGGACGAGAGTCCAAAGGTCTTTCCACCTGCTCGACAAAATGCTTGTGGTGATTGCCTTTTGGGTTGGAAGGAACGAAAGTATGTGGATGAGAAGAGATTCTGGTAGATCACTCATCCTGTCTACCTCAAGTTTCTGGCATTTTGATCTTGATTTTGCCATCAATGAGTCCCAAACTCTCAATTGTAATATTGTGATCTTGTTTTTTTTCAGAAGAAAATATTGTGATCTTGGTAGATATAGAATTAATGTTAACATCGATTTATAAAACCGACACAGAGTTTGTGTTTGATAGGGACACAGACTCAATTTGTGTTTGATAGGGACACAAGACTTTGTGTTTGATAGGGACACAGACTCAACATAAGAGATGTGCCTTAAATTTGGCCTAAGTTCATTACTAGCCAAAGCCCATGGAAAATCATATCTGAACTCATTCCAAGCCCAGTGCTCAAGCTGACCCAACAAAATCCCAAGATCAAGTTCGTTGATTTTACTTTTTGAATATCTTTTTTCGATAGATATGATATGAAATATATAGGACTTAGGAATCCGAGTGAGAGAGAATGAATGAATGGACAAAAACAACCGACCTATTAAAACAATCTGGACTAGGAAACCGAGTCAGGGTAGAAGTAATCAGGACCTAAATAGTGATTATAAATATGGCTTGTGAGTTTTGACACAAAACAAAAATTTCAGAAAATCTAGTAGTGATTGTAGTCAAGATCACAAGTGTCGTTTAACTCCGAAATTTCTTCTCTTAGCCTTCGGATTAGTTTTAGTTTATTTCTTTTCTGGTCGTGCTTAATTTTCCAATACTCAAATCATGTCGAGTTGGACAAAATATCAAGGACAAAGTCTCAAAAATTGGATTTGCGGAGGTACTAATCGTAACCAAGCCCAGGACGGAAAATATAGTGTGCCATCTTGGGAAAAAAAGTTTTGCTTTGTGGTGGGTTCGATGCCATGGATTAGGTTGTTGGAGGCCAAAAAGAACATATCCAAATTTGACAATGTGATGAAGTGGGACGATTCAGCAGGAAAGAAGGCCTTCCACGATGCAAAGAGAAGGTTTTAGGCAAAGTTTAATGGCTTCCCATGTAATATTCCCTTGCCTGATCCAGATATATATATTGATAAAATTGATTGGGACTCCAAGATTGATCCTCAACTTTTATTGGACGTGGAAGTTGCTATTGATTAAAGTGGAAGAGAATAATGTGATTGACAATTCTTTTCAATTAATTTTGGACCATAGTGATTTTTTAACAAGCCCAGAGTATTGACTGGTATGATTGTCGGAGTTGAGCGGATGGTGATGTTGAATAGAATCTACAATTTAAAAAAAAAAAAAAATTTGTGTTAAATTTGTACTTTTTATGTAATTTTTGAAATTTTAGGTGTAGGGTTAGTATTTTCATAATTTTAGGTGCATATAATGTTTTTCTAGTCAAATTAGAATTTTATGATGTTTTTCTAGCTACTTTAGGAGTGCTTTAGGGTTTTCTAAGCATCTCCTAACAACCTTAGGACTAATCTTTTATTTGAACTCATTGTAGCCTTTAAGGCAATTCAATTTTCAAATTAATAAAATTTTAGACTTTTATATTTTTATTTTCTTGTAACTCTCCCCATGGATTCAAGGTTATCTTTCAAAAGAAGTGTATTTTATTTCTTATGACTTTCTGGTTACATTAGTTGGTATCATAGTCTTGTCCTTACCATGGTCTGACAGCTTATTTATGCGACAATAATCACTCCAATGATGATGAAGTTAATGGAACAATCCTCGCCAGGGCTAAATTCCTCCACATAATGAAAAGGCATGTGGTTGATTTTTGGTTTCCTTGTAAATATAATGATATGTTACACACTATACAGTTGGTGTTTATAGATCATTAATTTCATATGATGAGGACTATATTCAAAATTTTATAGGCCAACCACATACATCAAGATTATCACCCAAAAAATTATATATATATATTTATATAAAATCTAAAAACTGAAGCTTAATATTTATTATTGCTACACTTTTATTGAATCATATCAGTGGCCACATCATCTACCTATTTCCCACTAATTCTCTCAACTATTTGCAACCATAATGTGCTTTTTATCTTTCCATCTCCCCACTATTCTCAACCTGAATGTCACTCTTCATCTATCCCTTCCACTTCCTTTTATTTTGACTCTTCTTGTCCCCATTCTATTACTATAAATATGTCATTCTCTCTCCCATTTTATACACATTTTCTCACATGAAAAAGATTATTATTCTCTTTCTCTTTCATGTTTATTTTTGTGTGAATTTTTTATTTTTTGTATCCCTACTTTAGATTGATGAATTTATTTGTTAATTAGAATTCTACTCTGAGTTGATGCAATTTGGTTTTGTGTTTTTAAGTTATTATCATTTTTCTTTTCTATGATTGTTTAATGTTATCATATTCCATATAAAGTTAGTTTACATTTTACAATAATATAATTTTATTCCATTATATAGCATGGCTTGGATAATTTGGTGTTTGACTCATGAATATATTTTTTATTTTGACACTCTTTCTTCTCATTTTATTTTCTATTTATCTCCCGAAAAAGGTGATTTCTCTCTCTCTCTCTCTCTCTCTCTCTCTCTCTCTCTCTCTCTCTATATATATATATATATATATATATAATTTATTCTTTTTTGCAACTTTACTTTAAGTTGATGAATCATTGTATTTTTTAAAATACTATTTTGGGTTAACAAATTTGGTAAGTGTTTTTTTTTTTTTTTTAACATAATACTTAGTTATTTTGGAAGTGAGATTTTGAATTTATATCAAAATACAAGCTTGGCCATGTATTTGTACATGTATATCAACTATTAAAACCATCCAAGATGAATATATATAGACAATATTTTTGTTTTAATTTTTCATTGATTTATTATTTAGTTATAACATCAAAATCGAAGTAGATGAATTTGTAAATCCAATATATTTATATATTTAATATTGTCAAAAAATTAAAAGTAAAAAATAAATAATAAAAGGAATAATAATGTGGCCAATGAGTAGGCTGAATAGAAGGGTAGCAAGAATAAATGCGATATGAAGGTCCAGTTAAAGACAATTAAATCTTAATAATTTAATTATAGTTTATGTAGCCTTTTTTTTTTTGTTAGATCACGTTCTCTTTTCGTTGTTGTACTAATTATTTTCTTTCATTTCAATAGGTGAAGTGTTCAATTTTAGACATAAAGTCTACTTTTTTCTACATATTATTTTAAATGTCAAATTTATAATATGGCATAGTCTCTTAGAAATGTTTGAGAAATATGCAGTTCCAATTTCATGTATCTATATTAGTAAACAAACACAATCAATAGTTCGAAACTACTTCTACGATAAGCAAAATTATAAATATGATAATCTCTTTTAAGAGAATGAAAATTTTGAATAATATATTTAAAACTTAAAAACAGTTTAATTGTACAGGAATAAAATTAGGAAAATATTGCACACAATAACATAATTTAGCAAAATATAGACCGCCTAAAAAATGAATAATATCAATCAAAAAAATCCAAATAATAAAATGATGGTATAATTTTTGAGATATATATATATATATATATGAAAAATAGTTTTAGAAATTGTTTAATTTTTTGGGAAAACAAATAATTTTCCACAAAATTTAGAGAACAAATTAATTATATATTATATCATAACTACAAAATAATTATCTATTCCAATGTTTCGCGTAGGTTTGTGACTAGTTTAAATAAAATCGAAGTTCAAGCATCAGGAAAAGAAATAGATTTGGGATTGACAAGACAAAGCTAGATAATGAAAAGATTAAAGAAAATCATTTTTTTTTTTTTTAAGAAACAAAAACACACACACAAGAGAAGAAAATCAAGTTTACCATCACAAATTGAAAATTTTTATAATTTACATGAGAATTATCTTGAAGTCAATTGGAAAAAGGTGGATATTCTTGCTAATATTTATGAAGATTACTGTAGGGATGAAGGGCCTAAGAATGTATATTGGGCTGTGGGCCTTGTCTGAGGACATTTAGCTGTCCGAGGATGGTTAGACCTTAACGAAGACGTACAAATGAGTAAGTTATGAAAGGATTTTGGTCATAAAGATTTGAAAAGTAGTTCGAGGGGAAATGCCTCCTCGGCTAACAGAGTAGAGGCCAAAGTTTGACATGCCGTCAAGAATGATACACTAGACAATTTTACTGATAAGGATAAGCATCAAGAGAGAATAGGACAAAGGGGAGCTAAGAAATATCTAAGAGAAAGCTGCTATCACTGCATTAAATGCTCTACAGCTAACTCCTTGACCACATTTATGTGGAGGTAATACCTGAATAGTAATATTCAGCCTTATAGCTACCCCCAAAGACTTCAGGAAAGTGCTGATAGGACAAGGATCAAAGCTAGCAGCTTGATCTATACGTGGAAAGCTAAAATGAAGAAAAAGATGGTAATATAAAGAAGAAAGACCCCATTACAAGGGAGGCATCTGAGAATCTGTAGAAAGAAAAAACACTGTAGTAATAAGAACTGTAATCAAGTTCAAGAGAATTATATACACGAACTATTCTCCTCGGACTTTGCTGAGGAAGATTTTCCTTGCACAAAATTTGTTTATCTTTGTTTTCTTGTCATCTTTAACCTACTATGATTGTTGTTCAACTCATTGAAGTCTAGTTTCCAGCCCACTCTCTACAAATTCATTTTGTTGGGCTCTTTGGGCTTTAGTCCTTTTACTTTTTGGGCCTAGGAACCAAAATGTGCCCTTACAATTACAATGAAGCAAAATATCTTGAGGTAGAAATTGTAAAAAAAAAAAAATCAAAGATCTTAATGATATCAAATAAGATAATTGCCTATCTCAAGCTCCTATTATTTTAATGGGAGATGATACATTATAGATTTTATTTCAATTGAAAGATTTGATTCAATTGATCATTCATTTTTATTTGGTGAATCTTGTCAATCGCATGAAGACCAAGGAAGAATAATTTCAAGTTGCTTAATTGATGACTTGCAAGTTTGGAAAGAAGACAAAAGAATTAAAGCATTCCAAATATTTGTTTGTTTGGCATTAAAGATTTTAGATCTCGAATACAAATTTGAGGACGAGTTTTTCTCAAGTGGAGGGATCTAATGTAGGATAAAATCTACAATTCAATTTTTGTTATCTATTAATTTTGATATTTTTAAAGTAATTTTCAGAATTTTAGGTGGAGGGTTACTGTTTCCTTGATTTTAAGTGCATCTAATGCCTTTCTAGTCAAATTTGGGTTTTAGAGTGTTTTCCTAGCCACCCTAGGGGCTAGGAGTGCTTTAGGCTTTTCCAGGCCTCTCCTAGGAGGCTTAGAACTACATTTCTATTTGAATCTAGGAGGCTTAGTCAATTCAGTTATCAAATTGAAAAATTTTCAGTAGAATTCTAGTAACGTACTTTTCTTGTGGATTCAAGGTTATTTTTTAAAAGCAAACATGTTTAATTCTTGCAAATTTCCGTTTGTGTCATATGGTGAGAATAAGAATTGGGAATGTAGCAATTTTCTTGGAGATGAAAATTTAAGGAATGGAAATGGTGCAAGTAGTTACCAAAATAATAATATTAATGACAATTATAGGAAAGGTGTGAGGAAAAAAGAATGAGAATCATAGCAGAAGAGAAGAGTACTATATGGCAATGGATGTAAGTCTCCTAGGTGCATAAATCCAAGGTTTCAAGCAGATAGGTATCAAAGAAACATGAGGGGAGAGTGAAAGGGTATTCGTGCATGCCGACCAAATAGGGTGATGGTACGTGGAGCTTGTTATTAAAAAAGAAAAAAAAAAGGGGGGGGCGCATGGTGGACCTATTAGAAAAACTAGTTGCTACTTGCTCATATCTTTTGAATTGTTGGCACTTCTATTATGATATTTTTTTTTGTTTTTACTTTCAACACTAATGTAGTTTCTCTTATTCTAATTGGAAGACATTGTAAGATGTTATATATATATATATAAATATATATATATATATATATAAATATATATATATATATATATATATACACATACTTGAGAAGAAGATGTTATTTGCTATTTGATTAGTAAACATACGTTTTTTTAATAATTTTAAAATAAATAAAAAACTTGAAGTTAAAGAGGCAATGTGATCTTCGATAATAAAAAAAAAAAAAAAAAAAGGAGAAAAACTGACATATTTTAGCTCCTTTTGATGACTATAATCTATATACAACAAGAATCAAGGCTGAAATATGTGTTATGTTGTTGAGAAGAGCTTAGTAGGATAAATTGATGCATTTATGTTCACTAGTACCCTTAAAATTAAGGTTTTGTTTTATGTTTGGCCATAGTCTAGATCTCATTATCTTACAAAGGCCAAAGTCCTTCAAGGATAATATGGTCCATGGATGGCAATTTTTTTTTTTTTTTAATTTATCATTTGTTTAGTATTTTTCATGCTATGGTTTTGTCTCCTTTATCTCAACTTTATTTTGCTTTACACTAACCCATCCAATAAAAATTACAACATCCCAACTAGGGATAGCAATGGGGCGGGCCAAGGCCGAAGGATGAGGTTTTCAACCTTGCCCCGCATGGTTTTGTCTCGCTCCATCCCCGTCCCTCCCCACATGACGAAGAAAATTTTCTTACCTTATCCCCGTCCCTTAGGGCCCCACAAAGCACCTTCCCACCTCATAAAACTCTACTTTTTATTAATTTGCTCTTAAACTAATTACAATTAAAAAAAATTATTTCATTAATAAAATTACACTTGAAATTACAGTTAAATTTATCCCATCAAATCAAACTAATTTTTAGTAAAAACTAAATGATATTATCCAAGTATTTAACAAGATAATATCACAACAAAAACAAAAATCTCATAGTATAACAAATAACAAAATAGAGGCAGGATAGTCATATTAGGTAGAATAAAACAAACTAATATTAATATGTTTGTTTAAATAGTAGTATTTTAGGATATCAGAAATTTACAATTATAACCTTTATCAACGTAGGGGGGGGTGGATGTAAAAAGTCTAAACCAATCCCCGTCCTGCCCTATGATGCAAGGCTAAAATCTCAGCCTATCCCTACTCCACCACCATTGTGAGGCAGGAATAACTAGTGCGGAGTGAAGCGGGAAGGGACTAGTCAAGTGGGGCGGGACAAAATTATCATACCTTCCCAAGAACAATTGTTTAAAAAAAAAAAATCCATGCCCTTCACTTCAATTGCACGGTATAATTTTTAGTTAAAATGTGATTAAGCTAGCCTCGATCAAACTTGATCAACTCTAAGATTTTACTATAAATTGATTAAGTTCACCGATATGCCAACATCCAATCTGCCAACACACATCACTTCGCCAATAGCAGATTCACTCCCAAAACCAACTGCCAAGTCTCAACTCCCAAGCCGCTTTGCTCTCTAACATAAAAAGGATAAATAACACAAGGTAAAGAAACGAAAATTTGGGAAAGAAGTCAGTCATTATAAATTCAATTCATGAATCAAGACGATTAAATAGATTACTTAAGAGCGCATTAAGTTTGTTTTGATGCTTTCTTTGAAAGCTATATATGTTATGTTAGGGTCCAATAAAAAACTCCACATAAAAAATTTTAAAAAAAAATCTATTAAAAACCAGTAAACTAACATAAAACCATACCTTCTCAAAAAAAAAAAATAAATAAATAAAAAATACTGTAGTCCCTGAACTCTTCTTGTGGATTCATGGTTAACTTTCAGAAGCAAATGTGTTTAGAACAAAAATTTGTGTCATATGATTAGAACAAAAATTTAGAATATAAAAAAACCAAAAATCAAAACATACATAAAAGAGTTCAAGAATTAAGAATAAAAAATAATAAAGAAAAACTTACATAAGAAAACCAAGAATTTAAAGGGCCATCCATTGTTTTACTTATTTATAGTAAACTTCTTTTGGCAAAATATTATGCACACAAATTCAGAAGCAAAGATAAGTAAGTAAGATGAATTTATTAAATTAAAACATAAGCATAAGTCACATTTTGAAAAAAGAAATAATAATAATATAACAACTTGAGGTGTATTGTGTGAGATTTAATTATAGAAATGACTTATTGGTTAAGTTCTAAAAATTTTGATAATAGATTTTTAATTGGAGTAGAGTTTAAATTTCAGAAACTTAGATGATAAATATTTATCTAAATTAAATTATTGTTATATCTTTTTTTTTTTTTTTGATAGCTTGTTATATCTTATCCCTTGGTCAAGAGCTCTGTAGCTTAATATTCTAATAAAATATTAATTTAATAAGATGCAACTTGAGAGAAAAAAACAAAAACCAAACCGTGGCATGTCTGAGATTTAAGTTTAGAAATTTTTTATAATAGACTTTTAGTTTGAATAGAAATTAAATATGTTTTGAATCATAGTTAAATCATGCAACTTGGGGGGGGGGGGGGACACAAAAACAAAATGAAAGCATGGGTTGTGTGTGGGATTTAAGATTAGAAATTTTTTATAATAGACTTTTAGTTTGAATAGAATTTAAATTTGTTTTAAATTATTGTTGTAAGGACTCGATTTTGCGACGAACCTAAACAGTATTGGGTTCGTACGTACAAAGGCCCAAACAATATCATTTGTAGAGTGTGGGTTTGAAATGCTAGACCTTGGTCACCAGACGGTGGGTTTTTCGTGATGTTCTTATATGGTTAAGTTTTCTTCACCCCTGGAGTCTTTCTCCTGGAGGTGGGCTGGGAGGCTCCGGTTTCTGGCCATTTTTCCCAGCCCCTTCCCTAGGTCACTTATTTTCCCTTTTATACTGGCCTGTGTTCGCTGTCCTTCGTCCACGTGTAGGGTCAAACTTTCCAAGACTGATACTTGTCCCATCAGCCCATACCCAAAGTCGTTGGGGGTGGTTGTAAAAGCCAAAGAATGCGGCTCTGTCAGGTGCAGAGCATTGAATGGCCGTAAGGGCAGCTTTCCCCGGATATTTTAGATTTTTCTTCCTAGTTTTAATCCTATACCGTTTTTACCCCTCTTTCTGGTGGGACTTTGGGTCTGCCGAGGACTGAACTGTCCTCGGCTAAATCCCAAGGCTATCTTGCCGAGCTTGGGCCATAGCCTTCCTCGGTTTGGGCCTCTGGCCTCCTCACGGGTAAATGGGCCCGGCCCATAAATTATTTGGGCCCCACAATTGTTAAATCATGCAACATAAGAGAAAAAAAAAAAAAACACAAAGGCAAAAACGTGTGTTGTGTGAGAAGAAAGTTTAGAAATTTTTTATAATAAACTTTTAATTTGAATAAAATTTAAATATTGATAGGTTCCAATATTTGAATATCATAATATTAAAATATTGATAGAATAAATTTCATATTTTCTAATGTTTGTATTTTTAAATTTCACTTGTCAACCAAATTAAATAGTTAAACATGCATGGCACTATACATGATTTTAGTACGACAACTATATTTATTTTTGAGTCAAGTAGGCATAATAGAAAGAAATCTCATAAAAGTGGTCACGACCATAACGGACACCGTTTTAGGAAGAAATTCGTCGGATACACTTCTCGGAGATGGAAGTGGAGTGATTTCAGGAGCAACAGCTCCAGTTCTTCTGGTTTGCACTAAAGTGCCTTAAGTAGCCCTCGAGGAGTCCGTTTATTCTCTCCGTCTGAGCTTTCAAAGATATACCGACCATAGGTATCTTACCATCAGATACCGGTTTCAAAAAAAAAAGTAGCCGAACCGAAGGAGCTCTCACAAATAGAATTTGAGTACCACGGGGAAAAGCTAGCTGGATAAACAAGACAGGGATCACCCGCTCGGCAATGCTACCTTGGGGAGGAGACAAAACACTTTAATACATGTTAGTTAATTTCTCTATAAGAAAATTTTAAATTCATTGGTTCATTCATTATTCTTAAAACGCATGGTGGATAAAAATACAGTTCTATATAAAATGAAGAAATAAAACTTTAAAAATTTTCAAGTATACTAACTTTAAATAAATTAGTTTACAAAATTTAACAAATCGAGTTTTAATTTAGAATGTTCATCTTCTAATGTTAACAAGACACTATTCGATGGTGATATTGTTTGTTAGTGCTCTAAATGGGAGAGTTTAAAAAAAAAAAAAAAAAGGTTTATGAGTGCAAAATTATTCTCTTGTTTGTATATACGTTTATGTTTATATTTACGTTTATTTTAATTTATTTAAATGACTAGCTTTGGTTTCATGGTGCAAGCACGTGTTTTTTGTTATATTAAACAAATAACATAATTTGTAATGTTATATTTAATATTGAAATATAAATACAAAATATTACAAATTAATATTGATAATTTAAATTCAATAATAATGTTGATCATAGATTTTTTATTAAAAAAAGAACTTGAATATCACAAGCTTATAAAGTTAGTATACAGCGTACAAAAAGATGCCTCAAAAAAGAATTTTTCCATATATAACATTTTATGTATACGTTTTTACTAATGTAGCATTGTAAATTGATTCCACAACGATTAAAAAAGAATATATATATATATATATATAGAGAGAGAGAGAGAGAGAGAGAGAGAGAGAGAGAGAAATTCCATTAGTGTTGTATAAATTAACCAAAGTGGAGAAAAGCCATTGATATAGACTTGAGAAAAAGGCCAAACAACACATAAATTATGTGCAAAAACTACTAAATGAAAATTTATATTTATCGTAAAATTTCCATTTTTTGTTTTTTGGGTTGTTAATTAACTGAAAATAATATTAATTTTTCACACATGTTTTTGTATAATCTTTATTTGCATTACAAAATTTCATCTAATTATGCTTCATTTTTCCTTATCTTATAGGAAAATTTACAATTCTATGGAACTTTAGCCCACCAAGCTGTGTGAATATTGTAATTGTTGAAATGAGATTTCCAAGTTAATAATAAAATCCTGTAGTAGCGATTTTTTTATTTATTTTGGTTGGCCAAAACCTATTGGCCAGTGTAGGAGAGCAATGCCAACGATCTCTCTCCCAATATACATTTTGACTACATCATTTAAGATTGTCATCATTATCGCCATGACGATTCTGCCGCAATTAGCGTTAAAGAGGAAGATCTGAATCTTGTTTCTCATCTTGGTTGCTACGAATATCAGTGCGCCGATAAGAGTTTCTATATATTGAATAGGAAAATAACAAGTTTCTGATGAATGCATCTTTATCCTTACCATACTTTGAAAACTAGATATAGGACTAGACAATGTTAAATTTGTATTTTCTAATGTTTGTATTTTTAAATTTCACTTATCAACCAAATTAAATAGTTAAACATGATACTATGCATCATTTTAGCACAGCTATTATATTTATTTTTGAGTCAAAGAAATTTCAAAAGAAATCTCATAGAAGTGGTCAAAGTCATGTTAGTTCCCCTATAGAAATAGTTTACAAAATTTAACAAATCGAATTTTAATTTAGAATGTTAGTCTTATAAGGTTAACAAGACACTCAATGGTTATATTGTTTGTTAGTGCTCTAAATGAGAGAGTTAAAAAAATGTTTATGAGTACAAAATTAATCTCTTGTTTGTATATATATGTTTATATTTATGTTTATGTGTAATATTAATTTATTAAATGACTAGTTTTGGTTACATGTATATTTTTTTATATTAAACAAATAACATAATGTGTTATGTTATATTTAATACTGAAATTTGTTTTAAATTATAGCTATATCATGCAACTTGAGGGAAAAAATAAAAAACAAAAACAAAATTGTGGGTTGTGTATGAGATTTAAGATTAGAAATTTTTTTATAATCGACTCTTAGTTTGAATAGAATTTAAATTTATTGAAATTTAAATGATAAAGTAACTTTGATTAATTTGTGAGAGTAGCCACTTTCTAAGCCCAACTTTTATGATATAGTATATGATATGATGATATAAGATGTTATTTTCTATTTGATTAGTAATCATATGCTTTTTTAAAAATAATTTTAAATTTAAAAAAAGAGGGAATGCAATATTTGATTAACAATTGTTGACACCTCATTTTGCAACCCACATTTAACCTCACATGGAGGGTAAAAGAGTAATTTTACCTTGGAAATAGGCATTTTAAATATGGCCACTAGATCTTTAATTTCATTTCGTCAAAGTAATCTAAATGTTGTAACGATCAAATTGACTGGTCATAAACCTTAATTGGATCATCATATTGAAAGTTATCATCTAATCAAGTTTTAATGACCAAGATGCACTGTCACAAATTAAGTCTGATTATATGTGATTATAAACAATTGATTCCAATTGGTTATAAATTAATTTGAAATTAATGATGTGACATAATTTGATTGGCTAAGACTGTCACGCCCCAAACCTAAAAGGGTCCAAAGTATGAGAAAAACATCTCAAAGGAATCTGTTGATTTTTCCATTTTGACAATTCAATCCGAAAATCATTATCAAAGTACCAACATCAATAATTATAATAAAATTTTCATTAATGATACTCCCAAAGTAAGTCAGAGCTCTATGCAATAATTACAAAGACCATTAGCCACAAAAGAATGGAGGTCTGAATAAATACAATTACATATCATTAACGTGTCCCATCATGGGAAATAAAGTCATGACCACTATAACATACAAAAGAATGAATCAAGCCTACTCTAGGATATACATCATCTAAATATCTCCATCACAAAAGTCCAGCCTCCATCAAGAATTAGTCTAACTACTGCTAGCCACAAAAACATGTCTCAAAACGATCATTGCCTACTCTGAAAATTTTGGTAAAAGAATGGGATGAGACAAAGCCCAATAAGTAGTATAATTAATGGGGGTAGGGGAAATGCAAATTTCATAATGATGAACAGTTTACAAAGCATGTTTTAGTTTGAGAAATTTCTAACTAAATATTGCAAAATCATTTTCAATAATAATGTGACAAGAATGGTTAAATAATGAAACACAAAATTTCTCAAAGTAAATACCTTGAAACTATATACTATAATCTATGAGCACTAAAAATATTATTTCAAAGCCATAAAATCTAACATAAGGAAAATTATCACAAAGATAACACACTATCACATAGACCAGTCAGGGGATCCACTCATTCACAACTAGCATGATTTGTCCTCTCTGATATGCAATCTCTTGGCCCCATGGATGGTAGCCTCACCCATACCCTGAAGATTTTGTCTCTCCCCCCATGGGTAGCAAGGAGATAGGACCTCTTTTGCATGTGGTCTTTTGGCCCCATGGGCAGCAACCTCACCCACACACAATCAAGGAACCTCTTTCCCCTATAGGTTGCAGGAAAGAACACATCATCTAAAGTGAAAAGGCATTGACCTAAATCTAATTCCATTTTCATAAGGACTACGGAAGCCAAATCGAGTGATCACCAAGAAATCACACATGGCAAAGAGTCAAAACAACATAAAGTTCATAGGTTACATACACTTTCAAATACATAGTTTTTATCCAGGTAGTTTCAAAAAAACCTTAAATAACCAAAATTTCCACAAAGTTTGTAAGGTTTTCAAATTCATTCTTTGTCCAAAAAGATTTTCTATCAATTTCCCAAATAATGCAAGACAAGATAAATAAGCACTTTTAAATTTTCCAATATACCATAAAATCCATGAATTCCTTGTCAAAGATTAAATCTAACATCGCCAGCCAGTTCCAATAAACACTCAACCAACTTATCATCTTCTTCAGCTGTCCATTGAAATTTAGTTCCTTTCTTTCCTTCGTTGACAAGTTCACTATATGTATTTTACATGTCTATGCAAAAGTTGAACATTATACATAATTATCCAAATAAAAATGTAAGTACTGCATTTTTAAGAAAAAAATTATACAAGAAATTCATGATGGTAATTAAGGTCAACAAATTGTGTAAAGGAACAAAAAACATGACCAAAAAAATACCACCAACTGAAATTATATTATAAAACAAATTCTTGGAATTTTTAAATAAATAACAAAAACCATATTCCAAATTGAACATAAATTGTAAATGAGAAAATTACAAATTACGTAACTGTAATATCAAATTGAGTAGCACCTAACTATATAATAGAATGAAAAGATACCAAGTAAACATCATCTCAAATTCAATGCCTAGAGGCCCTCCATTGTTCGTACATTTCTTCAGCCAACTTATCTCTCCAATCACTCCATGCATCAGATGCCTCCACATACCATATATGCTCACCATCCAACTCTTGAGCACCTGAGTTGTTAGACAAGGGAGAGTTCTCTTGAGGGTCAAGTGACATCTCTCTTCTTATATAGTTGTGGAGTAGTGCACAAGCTGAAATGATCTAACATTGGGTCTTGATTGGATAAAATGATCTACTCCTAAGTATTGCCCATCTTCCTTTTAGTAGGCCAAAGGCTCTCTCAATGATATTCCTAGCAAAAGAGTGTTTCATATTAAAAAACTCTTTAGAAGTAGGTTGGTGACCTTGCTTCCAATCATTTAGGTGATATATTTGTGCTCCATAAGGTGCAAGAAATCCCTCACCGTTGGTGTAACCAGCATCACACAAGTAGTAGTAACCTAACACCATTTTTAAACTATAATAATTTAAATAGATGTGTCCAGAAAAAAGTAGTGATTAATAAGTATTTATTTACCTTGAGGGACTTTCAATCCATTTCTCCTAGAAATTGCATCCCTCAAAACTCTAGAATCTGCAGCTGAACCCTCCCAACCAGGCAATAGATAGATAAATTGCATATTGTGCGAACATACTCCTAGCACATTGGTGGCTATTTCATTTTTCTTGGTTCGATATCTAGGCCTATCTTCAATTGACACATTGACTAGAATATAGGTTCCATCTAGCGCACCTAGACAATTCTATTATAGGACTTATTCATTAAATTTAAATCAATAATAAGAAATACATAGAAACACTCTAATCTAAATAGTAATGTGCCTTAAACCATTTCCACCTTTCATCAATACAGTCCTCAAGTATAGGCTCCGGTTTCTTAAAAAGGATGCTATGAAGATGAAGGACAGCATGCAATACAGCATTGAAGTTTCTACTTATACTCTCACCCGACCGAGCTAATTGTCGTGCTACAACTCTATTTTTTGCATGATGTGCAAGTACATGTAGAAAAGATGCTACCATCTCATCCTTTTCCATATTCTTAGATGGCCTCAAACCCCATGTATGTGGAGCATGTCACAAAGTTTTCTAAATGCACTCCTGTCCATTCTTACATTGTTTATGGATGCTGTATCATCCATCCAAACCATTTGATTCGTATTCACAACTCTCACATTTGCTCTCTCTAATATTTGGTCAGCCCAACCTCCAATTCTTCCAACTCTCCTATTCCTAGAAAGAATCACTATTGCACACATGTGCACTAACATCATCCACATTTGACGTAGTAAATCTAATTGATTTAGCAACACAACTAAAATTTTCTTTTTATGATTCCTTGGTGGTTGAGCCATCACTGCAATCATACACAAGAAATAAAAACTTGACATTTAAAAAAATTACAAATTATTAAAATAACTGCTACTAGACTAGCTACCAGTGTGACATATAGCTGTGTAACTAATATAATGGAAGAAAACTACTTGGGATACTTACTAATAAATTCTTATTAGCTAAAAAAATCTATTGTTTTTAATCTTAGATTAGCTATTGTCTATAAATGACCAGTGCAAAAAGAGTAAAATGAGTTTCCTCTATTATATATTCTCACAATAATATCAAACCAATGAATCAAGGCTTGAAAAAAAATAGCATATACTGTGTTTAGGACTAGTTGGTTACACACCCTATGTATTCTGAATAGTCCTTATGCAGGCAGATCATTATCAAGCAGATATGTAGCTACCGTGAAACCCCCACAAAATATATAAGGCATCTACTCATAACATTCTTCCTAACTATATTATATACTCACAAAATCACTACCATTATGAAGCATCCCCCCAATTAAATTCATGAAATTCATTAAGGAAACAATATAATAATATATATCCACTACAATAAAATAATATATATCCATTACAATAAATAATAATCACAACAACCGCCACAACCACAGCCACAGAATAGCAAATTATAAATTTTGATTTAAATGATCAATTAATCAAAATTATAATACTTTTGTAAAAATATTCCAAAGAACATACATACATACCAATTTATATCCACTGCTAACAAAATTCATGTTCACTATGTTCTAGTAAGATTTAAAATCTCCATACACACACCAATCAAACATTTCACAACACTCAAACCAAAGCATCACAAAACAGCTAAACAATTAATTATAATTTTGATTTAAATGATCATTTAACCAAAAATACATACAAAAAAGCTCACTCAATGCACAGACCACTCACACACTAGTACTCACACTACACTGCCAAAAAGCATGATTTCACCAATCTTATCATTCTCCAATCAAAAATGAAACTTCAACAAATTTAGAATCTTTTCAATAAAGACCCAATTGCAAACACACACACATCGGTAAAGAAAGCAAATTGAGACCTATATGCAAACACACACAAACCCAAATGCAAAATCAACAGATCGGCGAAGGATGATGGATGAACAGGGCTGGGCTTTGAAGGTGGGTGAGGAGGAGGATGAATCGGTGAGGATGATGGATGAGGAGGATGATGGGTGAGGATGATGGATGAATCAGTGAGAGTTTGACGATGAGAGAGAGGTAAGAGTCTGAGAGCTTTGAGAAGGAGAGAATGAGTGTGAAACAAAAACGGCTAAGTAAAAAGAAATAGAAAAAGAAAGAAAGAAATATTATTTGCATGAGAGTGTGAATAAATATATATATATTTGAGTTTAGCTTTGAGCTATGCCTGTGCACTATAACAAGAAGCTAAAGATTTTTAATTATGGCACCACCATTGCATACAAATATGATAGGTTGTTAAAAATTAAAAATCTACACATTATGTATCATTGTATAACAAACATCAAAAGCACTAGATAGGATACAAATTATTGACAATAGTAGGATACAAATTATTGACATGTATCGTAACATATGAATCCAGAAACAAAGCCATTAATCTAAAAAAAAAAAAAAAGATGAAGCCACCAATCCAAATCTATATTTCTAGCAACTAAACAAAATCAAGATTTGAGATATGAATAGATACATTAACAAATTTTCATGAAAATAAATTCATTAATAATTTGTTGAGCAACACACACACAACAGTAAAAGTGCATACTTGGCAATAATAGAGGGTTCCCTTCTAACTTTTTTTTTTTTTTTCTACACATAAAAGCTAAATAGAACTCTGTCAAAAAATATATTAATAGAGTTGTCTATCCTGTTTATGTTGTTTTGGCGGGAAAAGATAAAGATAAGAGAAAAGATATTGATGATTTGTTTTATATTTTATCTTAATTGCTTAAATGATAAGGAAAAGGGGATAAAATTTTCAATTCATAAAAAATACAATTTCTTTTAAGTTTGGGAATCTAGATAACCACTTGTTTTAAAAGGAATCCACATTTCTACTAAGAATGGTTTAAGGGGGGAATCTAGATTTCCTTGGCATCTGATTCCCCGGCGTAAGTTACAACCAAACAAGAGAATCTTTAAACATTCTTGGGAATCCTAAAACATTATCTCGTACCAAACACCACTAAGGTATTGATTGAGACTCACTCTCCCTCTCCTAGTTCTTCTCTTCTACTTCACCTTTAGGACCTCCACCAAGATCGCCTCCTCCTCCGCTGTGTGGATCTTGCATGCAAGTATAATCCATTTCCCTAACTTGTTTTTTATATTGCTATGATGAGAATTTAAGATTAAGGCATGCTAGTGATTATTTAAATTCCTTGAATAAATGATTATCTATGTAATTTTCAATCTCTAGATTGTACCTAGGAAATAAAGTCATGTACTTGATCTTAAATTGTATCTAGGGCCAAAACCATGTAATTTCCTATGATCAATGTACATTCATTCTCAAATCAATAAAATCATGAATTTTTCAATTATGGTTTTCTTATTTTTTCTAATAATTAAGTAAGTGGTGACTTAATTGTAAAACTCTTAATCTAAAGGGAAAAATGTAATCAATCGAACCTCCATTTTGAGAGGTAATAATACAACTCCACCCATTCATATGAGTTTGGCCCAAATCAAATCAATTCCAAAATAGGCTAAGAGCGTAGTCTCTCACAACAATTAACATGTTTTAACTCCTTTTGATCACACACACACACACGTATAGGCGAAACTACAATGTTGGTCCCTTAAGTTTACTTTATGTGCGCAATTGGTCCCTCAAGTTTCAAGGGAGCACAATTAATCTCTCAAGTTTTAAAATTGAGTTGCATTAGTCCTTTTACTAACTACTGTTAGTAGTATTATTTACATGGTAAACGGAACAATGAATTGACATTTTTTTTATGATGTGGCATTTTTTATTAAAATTTACAAAATAAATTTACACGTAAGAAATTCACAAATCAATACCAAATTAAAACTAGTATTGCCACTAATTCACAAACCCACAGTTCTAAAAAAAAAAAAAAAAGAAAAAAAAAATCACAAACCCACCCATGAGAGAGAAGGGGACTAACCTGCTGGCAGTGGAGACCCAAGCCCTAGTCGCCGCTGACGATAGCCCAAGCCCTAACCTCCTGCTGGTGACAAGATTGACTTACTGTTTGATGTTTCTAGACCTTTGCTACAGTGGCTGGTCATCTAGATTACTGTTTGATGTTTTTGTATGAGGACATAAGAAAGCTATTATCTCTGATTGCAATTCTCAAGGGTAACTTGTAAAAAAGATGCTACCATCTCATCCATTTCCATATTCTTAGATGGCCTCAAACCCCCATGTATGTGGAGCATGTCACAAAGTTTTCTAAATGCTCTCCTGTCCATTCTTGCATTGTTTATGGATGTTGTATCATCCATCCAAACCATTTGATTCATATTCACAACTCTCACATTTGCTCTCTCTAATATTTGGTCACCCCAACCTCCAATTCTTCCAACTCTCCTATTCGTAGAAAGAATCACTATTGCACACATGTGCACTAACATCGTCCACATTTGACGTAGTAAATCTAATTGATGTAGCAACACAACTAAAATTTTCTTGTTATGATTCCTTGGTGGTTGAGCCATCACTGCAATCATACACAAGAAATAAAAACTTGACATTTAAGAAAATTACAAATTATTAAAACAACTGCTACTAGACTGGCTACAAGTGTGACATATAGCTGTATAACTAATATAATGGAAGAAAACTACTTGGGATGCTTACCAATAAATTATTATTAGCTAAAAAAATCTATTATTTTTAATCTTAGATTAGCTATTTTCCGTAAATGACCAGTGCAAAAAGAGTAAAATGAGTTTCCTCTATTATATATTCTCACAATAATATCAAACCAATGAACCAAGGCTTGAAAAAAATAGCATATACTGTGTTTAGGACTAGTTGGTTACACACCCTATGTATTCCGAATAGTCCTTATGCAGGCAAATCATTATCAGGTAGATATGTAGCTACCATTAAACCCCCACAAAATATATAAGGCATCTACTCATAACATTCTTCCTAACTATATTATATACTCACAAAATCACTACCATTATGAAGCATCCCCCAATTAAATTCATGCAATTCATTAAGGAAACAATATAATAATATATATCCACTACAATAAAATAATATATATCCATTACAATAAATAACAATCACAACAACCGTCACCGCCATAGCCACAGCCACAGCCACAGCCACAGAATAGCAAATTATAAATTTTGATTTAAATGATCAATTAATCAAAATTATAAACTTTTGTAATAATATTCCAAAGAACATACATGCATACCAATTTATATCCACTGCTAACAAAATTCACGTTCACTATGTTCTAGTAGGATTTAAAATCTCCATACACAAACCAATTAGACATTTCACAACACTCAAACCAAAGCATCACAAAACAGCTGAACAATTAATTATAATTTTGATTTAAATGATCATTTAACCAAAAATACATGCAAAAAAGCTCACCCATTGCACAGACCACTCACACATTGGTACTCACACTACACTGCCAAAAAGCATGATTTTACCAATCTTATCATTCTCCAATCAAAAACGAAACTTCAACAAATTTAGGATCTTTTCAATAAAGACCCAAATGCAAACACACACACATCGGTAAAGAAAGCAAATTGAGACCTATATGCAAACACACACAAACCCAAATGCAAAATCAACAGATCGGCGAAGGATGATGGATGAACAGGGCTGGGCTTTGAAGGTGGGTGAGGAGGAGGATGAATCGGTGAGGATGATGGATGAGGAGGATGATGGGTGAATCAATGAGAGTTTAACGATGAGAGAGAGGTGAGAGTCTGAGAGCTTTGAGAAGGAGAGAATGAGTGTGAAACAAAAACGGCTGAGTAAAAAGAAATAGAAAAAGAAAGAAAGAAATATTATTTGAATGAGAGTGTGAATAAAAAAAAACAAAATTGAGTTTAGCTTTGAGCTATGCCTGTGCATTGTAACAAGAAGCTAAAGATTTTTAATTATGGCACCACCATTGCATACAAATATAAAAATTAAAAATCTACACATTCTGTATCATTATATAACAAACATCAAAAGCACTAGATAGGATACAAATTATTGACATGTACCGTAACATATGAATCTAGAAACAAAGCCATTAATCTAAAAAAAAGAAAAAAAAAAAGATGAAGCCACCAATCTAAATCTATATTTCTAGCAACTAAACAAAATCAAGATTTGAGATATGAATAGATACATTAACAAATTTTCATGAAAATAAATTCATTAATAATTTGTTGAGCAACACACACACAACAATAAAAGTGAATACTTGGCAATAATAGAGGGTTCCCTTCTAACTTTTTTTTTTTTTTTTCTACACATAAAACCTAAATAAAACTTTGTTGAAAAATATATTAACAGAGTTGTCTATCATGTTTATGTTGTTTTGGCAGGAAAAGATAAAGATAAGAGAAAAGATATTGATGATTTGTTTTATATTTTATCTTAATTGCTTAAATGATAAGGAAAAGGGGTTAAAATTGTCAATTTATAAAAAATACAATTTCTTTTAAGTTTGAGAATCTAGATAACCACCTGTTTTAAAAGGAATCCACATTCCTACTAAGAGGGGTTTAAGGGGGGGGGGGGGGGAATCTAGATTTCCCTGGCATCTGATTTCCTGGCGTAATTTGCAACCAAACATGAGAATCTTTAAACATTCTTGGGAATCCTAAAACATTATCCCATACCAAACACCACTAAGGTATTGATTGAGACTCACTTTCCCTCTCCTAGTTCTTCTCTTCTGCTTCACCTTTAGGACCTCCACCAAGATCGCCTCCTCCTCCACTGTGTGGATCTTGTATGTAATATAATCCCTTTCCCTAACTTGTTTTTTATATTGCTATGATGAGAATTTAAGATTAAGGCATGCTAGTGATTATTTAAATTCCTTGAATAAATGATTATCTTGTAATTTTCAATCTCTAGATTGTACCTAGGAAATAAAGTCATGTACTTGATCTTAAATTGTATCTAGGGCTAAAACCATGTAATTTCCTATAATCAATGTACATTCATTCTCAAATCAATAAAATCATGAATTTTTCAATTATGGTTTTCTCATTTTTTTTCTAATAATTAAATAAGTGTTGACTTAATTGTAAAACTCTTAATCTAAAGGGAAAAATGTAATCAATCGAACCTCCATTTTGAGAGGTAATAATACAACTCCACCCATTCATATGAGTTTGGCCCAAATCAAATCAATTCCAAAACAGGCTAAGAGCATAGTCTCTCACAAAAATTGACACGTTTTAACTCCTTTTGATCACACACACACACACATATAGGCGAAACTACAATGTTGGTCCTTTAAGTTTACTTTATGTGCGCAATTGGTTCCTCAAGTTTCAAGGGAGCATAATTAATCCCTCAAGTTTTAAAATTGAATTGCATTAGTCCTTTTACTAACTGCTGTTAGTAGTGTTATTTACGTGGCAAACGGAACAATGACTTGGCATTTTTTTTATGATGTGGCATTTTTTATTAAAAATTACAAAATAAATTTACACGTAAGAAATTCACAAATCAATACCAAATTAAAACTAGTATTGCCACTGATTCACAAACCCACAATTAAAAAAAAAAAAAAAAAAAAAAAAAAAAAATCACAAACCCACCCACGAGAGAGAAGGGGACTAACCTGCTGGCGGTGGAGACCCAAGCCCTAGTTGCCGCCGCCAACAGCCCAAGCCCTAATCGCCCGCCAGTGACAAGATTGACTTACTGTTTGATGTTTCTAGACCTTTGCTACAATGGCTAGTCATCTAGATTACTGTTTGATGTTTCTATATGAGGACATAAGAAAGCTATCATCTCTGATTGCAATTCTCAAGGGTAACTTGGATGCCACCAGATCAAAGAAAAAAATTTATGGGGTTTTTTTTTTTTTTTTTTTTTTTTTTTTTTCCTCCAAGAAGACCTCCGAGCTTGGCAGGTATTTCAAATTCAGCGTTGTGAATTAGGAATTTTGGTTTATTATAAAAGAATTTATTCATTGTCTAGCTATTTTGCTGCTTTGTTAGTTATTTGAATTTTCAATAACTAGTTTGTCCAGGTTTTGATTACGGGCTGCACTCTAACTGTGTGTATTCCATAAGCAAGTTTGCCACACCACTTACATGAGGACAAGCCATTGAAGTACCAGAGTGTATATTGAACTCAGTCCTTCAAGTATTGGAGTCTAATCCTGTTGGACCAATTGCATTGATCCACGCGGCTAGTATGTTCTCACCAGGCGCAATCATTTCGGGTTTGAGAATATTCGAGTCCAAACTGTTTAATCCTCTAACTGAAAACGAAGCTACGATCAGTGCCGGTTTGATTCCGAGCAAGGTGCCTTGGAAATCAATGGAAATTAATAAAGAAGAACTGGGAATTAGAATAAGACTCCCTATTTTTTTTTTTTTTTTTTTTTTTTTTTTTTAGAACCGTGGGGTTGTGAATCAGTAGCAATAGTGGTTTTAATTTGGTATTAGTTTGTGAATTTCTTATGTGTAAATTTATTTTGTAATTTTTTAATAAAAAAATGTCACATCATTAAAAAAAAATTACTAAGTCATTGTTCCTACTAACGACAGTTTCGCATATATATATATATATATATATATATATATATATATATATATAGAAACATATAATATATACACACCAGCGATGTCTAAGGTTTTGGTCTTTGCCATAAATTGTTTAAGTTCGCCTATAAGCCAACATTCAATCTGCCAATACACATCACTTCAACAAAATTCATAGATATCCAATAAATAAAAAACTTCAATAAAATAAAAATCCAACTAAAAACCAGTAAACTAACGTAAACCATACCATAATCCATAAACCAATCCATCACAACTAAACCTAAAAACAAAGACGAAAAACAAGAAGAACCAAGAAAAACAAGAAAAGAAAAAACATGCCCAGAAATTCTTAACAAAGTAGTAAAGTTAAAGAACTCTAACAAGATACTGATTAGGAATAAGATTATTAATCAACTAATCCTCATCGACTCCCTCGAAAGCCCAAGCATATTCTTCGCGATACTTCTCCTCCTCGTGGGGCTCGTAATCGTTCTTGATACCAAAGAACTTCCGAACATACTCAACGCTCTTGTTCTGGATGTGATCAGCCAAGGCCTGGTTGAAGAACTCCAGCCCTTCCTTGAAGTCCAAATAGTTAGCAGCAGATATTAGGTCTAGGAGTTCCCCAGGCATCAGGTTCTTTAACAACCCTTGCTCGTATTTCTTCCTCTCTTTCTTCTTCGTCTCTTCCTCCTCATGGTTGTCTGCGACGGCATTGCTCTGGGGAAGTTTCTTGCCGTAGGAGATGAGCATGGTGAGGACGGCACTGTGAACGTTTGGGAGAGGGATGACGGTGGTGGAGCCACGCGCGGCCACATCGCTGTCTTTCTCGTCTTCAAAGTATTGCTTGACGGTGCAGAATTTCATGGCCACGGCTTCTTCAACCTCGAATAGTTCGTTGTCTGAGGTTTTTAGGGTCATTTTGGCTGAAGATGAACTGGGGTTTGGGTTTTCGCTAGTGTTCGACATTGTTGAAGAGAGAGGGATTCGTTGCTGTTGTAGTAGTAGCAAAAGACTAATAAAAAGAAAATTGGAAAGCCAGGGTTTTTACTGGTTTTCTTTTATCCGAGATCTCTTTTATCATAAGTTAATATCTATTTTTTCACTTACTTAATATCATAACTAATATAACTTATGATATCAGTAGTTTATAAAAAATGTTGTAAAATAATTTGTAACTTTAGCATTTATGCAAATAGAAATGTCAAAATGGAATTTGTAAAATGCTAAACGTACTAAAATTTTCACTACATAAAACTTACAAATTAATGTGACAATGTGATTGGTGGAATTTAACCACCTCATAGCCGAATATTTAAATTTCGTCTTTATTATTATTATTATTATTATTATTTTTTTTTTTTTTAGAATCAAATTTCTTCTTCATAATTGTTGACACATTAGTTTATATGTTTATTGTAATAAAACTTGTAGTACCTGTAATACCAAAGGAGGCGTTAGGCAGTTTCCATGGGTTAAAATGAACTCCCTAAGTTGCCCCCAAAAAAATTATATTTATTTATTTTTAAATTTTTCTTATTTGACCCTCCTAAAATAAAAATTTGAACACTCTAAATCTAAATTTTTTTTTAAGCTCAAATAAAATAAGCTTGAATATAATTCTCTTAACAATATCTTTTGGTCTTTTTCAACAAACCAATTTGTCTTTTTTTTTTTTTTTTTTTGGGGGGGGCGGGGGGTGGAGTAAGTCCAACAACAAAAGTAAAAATTTGTTCATCTTAAACCTCAAGAAAAAGCCCATTTAGATCTTAAAAAATTTGAAATAAACTAACAGATATATAAAAGTTTATTGTATTTAGATTTCGCTTGCAATTCAATTAACAACACTAATTAATATATTTATTGTATATAGAAATAATAGATGATTTCCAAGATTTAATCTTAGCAACATTAATTAGTATGCTCATTGTATTAAGAAGTAATGTACCACCACGCACCCTTGGCGCGTTGGTCACTCCATAAGTATAAGTGCTTGTAAGGTGTAGGAGGTAAGGACTGGAGTTCAAGATTTCAAGAAGGAACTTCACACACATAAATATACACTTAGATTAGACTAGAGTAGAATTTCTATTTTGTGTATATATATATATATATATATATAAATATATATAAATAAAAAAAATTAAAAAAAAGTAAACCATGAAACATAATCTTCCCAACCCATGAAATAAACCAAATAACCAAAAAAAAAATACACGACAAACCAAACACACCCCCAAAAACATACCTAACCCAAAAAAACATAATAAACCCATTAAACCAAACAGGATCACAAAAAAACCCCAAAACATAAAAACACAAAAAATAAAAACAACCCCAAAAAACACATCACACCCCCCTCCCCCCTGAAAAATCACGACAACTCAAAAAAAAAATCCAATAAAAACATAGAGTAGAATTTCTATTTTGTGTATATATATATATATATATATAAATAAAAAAAATTAAAAAAAAAAAAACAATTTTTCAGTGTTTACTCACTGTTAATGATGGGCAAAACATAGCATTTCTCACTTTTATTTTATTGCTAGTACGTATTATGGACAAATTTGTAAAAAAGAAACCACATAGATCATGAAATTCATCTTCTTACAAAGTCCCCTAAAAAAATCCTAGAGCCGCCTCCTTGTAATACTACTCTTTATAAATGTTTCTCTTCCACTTCATTGGATTAATGCTTCACAAGTGCTACTGGATTCGATTTTGGATTCTCCACCTACCATTAAAGATTTCAATTTTGTTCTTTTAAATTTTCAACAATTCATTTTTTTTTATTGCAATCCTTTTTTTTTAATGAAAATTTTTTTTGACAATTTCAAAGTTGTTAATGATAGCCTTTCGCTAATGATTAAGGACAAGAAAATACATATTTTCATTTTCTACTTGTGAATTTCAAACTGTTATTGCCAATTATGTTCATATTGAATGCTGTTAAATGCTTTGGGCTTTAATCCTTTATTTTATTCCCTTCTCTCTCTCCGCCCCCCCAAGCCTGTGAAATAACATAGTTGGATGCAACAAAAAGAAGCTGAGCTTCTTCTACTAGCAATTCCTTTTTCTTTGGCTTAATACACGCAATTTATTTACTGGTTGAACTATAGCTCATACGCCAGAGTAGTATCTGTTTCATGGCCCTCGCAAAGAATATGGTGGTTTATCAGCTTATGATGATTCAACGTAACATGAAGCATTAGTAACTCAAGCTTCACCCTCTTGTTCTTGTTGTACAATTGCTTAGCTTTCATCAGATTCTGTAGAGCAGAAAATTGATGTGGCATTGTGAAGTTATCAATTTGACAAGATGTTAACACCAGCCTATATAAAATTTTGTAATAGCTTCAGAGTATAATTAAAATACTAATTGCTTAAGTTAGAAACATTTTTTGGTAACCATCCAGATTGCTGCAAATCAAACTTGGATATGCAACTGGTAGCTCAATTCCTACAAAATGGCCTTGTAATAGCAATGCTGAAGATAATTATAATAAGAATTCTAATGACGATAAATTCAAGCCAAAACAAGTTCGTCCAGTTTCAAAAATTCAAGTACGAGAGAAGACTGTCCCCACATATGAGGAAAAAGGAAAATGGAGTTTGAAATTGTTTGCGGATAATATTGGGTGGATAGGTAATTGTTACTAGTCATGGCGGCTAGATAAAGGGATTATGCAGTTCAAAAATCACTTGGACTGATTTTTGAGGACGGACCTTCGTTCAGATTGAAAAGGTTTTGATGCCTATTTGTTGTGAATGTATCTAATACTAATAGGTTTATGGAAAATGGAAACAAAAAAATTACACACAAGGAAGACAAAGTTTAAGTGATTCGGCTTCTAGCCTATGTCCACGGGCTGTGTTGAAGAGATCTCTCTGACCACAACTAGCTAAACCTGATATGTAAAGGATCAAAGTTGTGTGTGAAAGTGAAACTGAAGTCTGGCCGGAAATATACATTTGACTGCTGTTGGTTTGGCTGGGACTTTGTGCTTTGTGCACTTCCACATGCATTATTCAAGCCACTGACTTAACAACCTTAAACTGCATAGTTTTGTACTCCACACAGAACCACATCTGAAAATGAGGAAGAAAAAATAGAAGCGAACAGGCTAAACCACTTGCCTTAAGTTAGGATGCAAATCCACAATCATAATTACTTGAAGAAGGTGCTCCTTCCATCACTCTGGGAACAGGATTATAGCTTTCACTGTTATTTGCATGCCCTTAGTAAATAAATTTTGATTAACCCAGGTGAAATGCAGAATATACTTAAATTTGATCCACAACCTGATAATATGGTCCACTGGTGGAAGCATTTTATTATAGTCACCTTCTATATCTCTCCAGACCACTATTGAACTACTAATATCGCATGATCTAGGAAAGCCTTATTCCTGATTTGTTTCTGTTTGTGGTGGTGATTGCTTGTTATATATACATTGCTCTCACACTTCTTAACAGCTTAGCTTTTGGGATATATGGTAGGGAACAGTTTCTACAACAAATGAATGGACATGTTTATCCATTCGATGAGGGTTTGTTCCTAAGCCATAAAAGGAGACAAGTCTGGGAAACTATGTTATGTGATAGTTTTTAGACCCCTTAAAACAATTGATTTAACTTAGGTAATTAACCAAGTTGTTACTTAGTCCAATTAAACAAGTCCAGATTATCACAATATCAAATATCAAATCATGCAAAGCAGCGGAAAATAATAACACAAGATATGGTCACCCAGGAAACCAAACCGGTAAAAACCTGATGAGAATTTGACCTAGCTATCCTCAAGGTAAACTTGAATCCACTATCTTGAAAGAATCGAAGTTCATACAATAAGACTTACAAGCCCCCACGCTCGACTTCTTATTGCTACCAACCAGTAGAATTTACTGACACGACCACGTGCAAGCTCTGAATCCACAGACTCCTTCTTTCTTGGATTCACCATTAGATACAAGCACACCCGCTTGTGTTTTCTTTAAGCTTCAATGGCAACAATTGAATTGATCATCAAAGTGTAGATAAATCTTTTCCTTGAAAACCCTAAGTTTGTGTAAAGGAAAGCTCCTTTAGATCTCACAAGAAATTTATACAAACCGCAATTATGAGCAACACTAAAACGTGGCTAGGGTTTGCCTTCTATATTCAGGACAAATAAGAAACCCTAAAAACGTTTTAAAACACCTAGGGCTGAATTGGAAAAATCTGCAGAAAATCATTTTGCCCGAGCTTCGATCGATCAAGCCTAAACTTCGATCGATCAAGCCAGGCCGAAAGGCACAATGCTTTCCTGCTTTAACTCGATTCCAACTTTACATAAAAGCACAACTTTGAGCTAGACTAAAACACGTCTAAACACATTGTTTTGATCATGGTTTGCCAACAATACAAATTAGAGTTTTAAATACATAAAATCCTAAGTCTTTAGAACCTAACATTATGTTTCTCCAAGGTACCTTAAAAATAAAAGGTTTGTCTTAAGCAAATTCCAGCACAACAAAGTTTTATTTAAGGAAGAGGTTCCAACATTAATTCTTTTTTCTTTTACAGATTCATAACTTTTAGTCACGTTGAGATCATCTTTCAGCACGAACATCAGCACCAGTTTCTTCTGTAGGATTAGTTATTAGTGGTTAGATAACTTAATTCACATAAGACTAATTTATGACCCAACAAATATGTCAGAAGTGTTTTACCAGAGTTGCATATGGAAAATTTTGGTGTGTAAAAAGGGGTCAAATGAGTTAGATATAGAGTAGTGTTTATTACACTAACTGTTTTACATAATTTTACACACGCCCCAACTATTTGATCCCTCGGTTAATCTTCCAATGCCTACTTCATCATGCACCAGCAACAATTTTCTTAGACCCAACAAGCCTTGCCCCTCCCTTGCTTCTTATTCCCCATTATGACCCCAACACCAAAAATTTTCCATTGCCAATGTTATTGATTGTTCGAGGTGGGGACGCTATCCAGAACTAGATTGTAAATGTTATGAACTTGGAAAGATTATGAAGGTATCTAGAAAGATGTAATTGGGGTTGAATAGTTTTCTGTGATTGGATAGGAATAATGAGGAGTTGATGGACACCTGATATAACTGGGAATAAGTAAAAGATATGGTGAAGAGGTATTAATAATCGTGAGGTTAGGTAGGTTCAATAACTTAGTTATTTTAGAAATTAGAGCTTTTGCATAGTTAGCTACCACTTGGCGTAACATTAATCACTCTTAAGGTTTTTAGATTTAGCTTTCTGTCAGATTTCACTTTTATTTATTAAAATAGAACGTTAGTTCAATAGGCAGAATTATAGAAGCACCATTTGAAATTGTAGTTCTTTTCAAATATTGAAAACGACTGAGGAGGGAGCACATTTCAGTAGAAATTAACTTGAAAGTTCGTGTTTCAAATACTCCTAGCATCATCAAGGCTACTTCTGCAATTGGAAAAGGTGAAACCAGAGAAAGGCAACCCTCTTTTGTTTTATACATGGAGGCAACTAATTTTCGATCTAAGAGTAAGAGAATTCATCTTTCCAGAAATGGAAAAGCATAAAAACTTTAATTAGTGAACATTATCAAGGAAAGCGAGAAAAGAGTCAACATACTCATCAACTCAAGCATAACATAGTTGTGGAACACTCCAAATTATTTTTCTCACTCCTTACAACATGGCAATCAAAGAAAAAGTAACTCTTGGGAACAAAAGTGCTGCAGGGTGAAGAAAAAGAAATGAAATCTTGATTATCAGTAAAGATGAACACATTTTTGTCATAACCATTTTAATTTTTTGGATCTAGAAGCTTTCTCATCAAAATCCAAACTAACTTAAGATATAGGTGTGTAAACAGCCTCAAATGGGTCCTCATGACTATAGGTGGAGGCCTCATACCACCTGTGAATTGCCAACTGAGCTTAAATTCACATCTTGAACTCACAATTTCAACTTGAAATCGTGACTTGAAGATTCAATTTTAAGATCTACATTATTTTCATAAATTGTTTCAAGATTGCAGTATTTTTCTAATTTGATATTAAATTTACAATTTTGATCAAAATCACTTTGAGTGGATATGTTGTTATCAATTGGAAGATCTTGATCATAAAACGTGCTAGAGAAGAAACATTAAAGCATACAAGTATATCTTGATCCAAATTATTTGGTTGCACAGCAAGGGAAAGTAAAACCAATCAATGCAATATGCAAGCCATCTTCTATGATGTGAGTTTGATGCAGAACTAAATAGGATTTTTTAAAATTTATGTATAAGTAATAAAATTTACTGAAATAAGAAGAAACTTGAGTACAAAATGAATGAGTATACAGGAGAATCACCTAAAAAACTAAGAAAGAAGAAGTGGAAACAGAGAGAAGCATTAGTGCAGGTGAATATGGTACATCCTGATCCAAAAAAATCACAAATTTTTATTTTTCCTGTAGTTGTAGGAAAGTAAGTAATCTTTCAAGTTGTCCACAGCGCAAGAGGACAAAAGACGAAGAGAACAATACCAAAAGCATTAATCAAAGTTGTAAAAAAATATGAAGTATAGGAGTAAGATGAATAGGAAACCTCTCCAATATGGTTCCAAGTTAGAATATACATATTGACATGATTTGAATTCCCTGTTCCAGTTACAATGGGTGACCTAACAGGTTCTGCATCATGCATCTAACCTTATCACAATAGCAAAAACATTTCACATACCTCATTTTTCTGGCTCTAGAAGTTCCTTATTAAATCCAAACTCATTTAAGATACATAAATTCATAAACTAAACATGGATCACCAAGAAATTTTCCTCCAAGATTGAAGAAGTTCAAAAGTAAACAAAGGACTTGCTATACTTGATGAATACAACCAATAATAAGGCAGAACTGCCCAAAAACATTTACCTGAAAAATATTTGTCATTTCATCTACATCAAGAAGTGCATTATACTATATCTAACCCCTATTGTGCTACATAGGGTTTCTTACTGTCTATACAACTAAAATACATAATGAAAAAGAGAAAAACCAGTTCCAGAAAGGAAGGCAAAAGGGGAAGGGGGTGAGGTTGGCACATAGTCATGTGGCTCATGTTAAGTAATGGACAGTCATGTCACTAGAGTGAAGAAGTTTGCACCTGTTACACCAAAGAGTTATTTGTGAGAATACATAAATTTGTGAAGATAAATTAAAAGTAAATTTTTATAATAATAAAAAATAAAAGAATTTCAAAGGTTCTAAGGCTTTCTTCCAAAATATAATTTCTGAGATTACAAATGTGGCTGAGACATTCAATTATTTTACCATTTAAATTGTACAATCAAACAAAAATTCAGTGAACCAAAATCTAAAAGTGAAGCATGTAAAGAGGATTCAAAAGTTTATTCATGAGCATTTCTTTATCAAAGCTGTAGCCTGATTAAAAAATCAACTATACTTATCTTATGATTGTCAAATGGACGTTTTGTACATCGATTATTAGAAAGCCAAGAAACAATTTTTTCACAAGGTACTTTGGATGGATAATTTAGAAGGGGGAAAACATGAAAAAAAAAAAAAATAATAATAATAATAATAATAATAATAACCAGAAAAGAGTTCTGTAACTCTGCAGCCATGCAAAGAGTGTCTGTTATAAATTTGTTAAGTACTAGTCAAAGAGGTATACCTCATTTAACTGTAAGAAGACATGTCATTGAGCGCCTTGGGATCTTTGATAGTTTCTCACGAACAAATTCCTTTAGCTTAATATTTCCAACTCTAATTTTTGCTGACTTCAAGACTCCTGCCTCCTTTAGAATATATTTTACAAATTCCATTTCATGTTCCAATCCTTTAACTTCGCGAAGATAAAAAGTTGTGAGGTGTGATGACAGAAAAAGAGGATCATTTGGTGACTTCTTCCAGCCTAAAAGCGAACCGGTACTCTGATGACAACATACATAGCAGTTCATTAGCGTTAGTTTTACCGAAGAACAGCTGAAAATACATCACATCAAGTATACTAACCGTATTAGTAACATCAAGAACTTCTAGATTAGGAGAATTTTTTAACAAGTCTTGCAGCACATGCCAGTTCCACGTATTCGCCTTAAAGTCCAATCTGAGCAAATTTTGGAATTGGGAAGGATAAGTAGAACCATTGCTGAGACACTGCATGAAAAAATTATAATCACACTGACATCAAAGCTTGTATTAAAAAATGGCTATAAATTTAATGAGAGTGGAGTGAGACTATAACTGACTATTGAGCCTTTAATTTATGACCTCACCTCTGAGTGACCAGTAAAAAATGATAGGAATTTGACATTATAGAGTGCTGCAAGAAGTTTGAATACCCTATCTACATGACATTCCTCCTCCTCATGGTCTTTAGGTTCAAATGTACAAATGTTAACCTTAGCCCGAACTAAGTTGTCTAGTTTTTCAAGGAAAACGAAGTCGCTCAAATGACCATCAAACGTAAAGTACTCAAGAGCTGGGGCGTTGATCTCCACTGCGTAATGAACTTCAGAATCTTCTAATCCCCCCATATCGGCATAATCATCAAAAAGAATTTCATGGTGAAGTATACTTAAACGTTTGAGAGTAGGTACATAGATTTTATAAATGGAAATACTATCAGAAAAATCTCTATCAAATGACAAATCTTCAAGAACAGGGCAACCAGAGAGAAGTCTAACAAAAGGGTCAGATTCATAAAAAACTTGGTACAGATCAAGTTTCTTTAGGCATGGCAGTTGAAACGATGAAGGAGGATCAATCCTGACTCCGCTTAAACTCAGAAAAACTAATGTACTGCAAGAGAAAACTCGATGAGGCAACTCCAAATAACTTTCGTGACTTTTGTGACCATCAGTATGCATCTCGAGATTGAGTTGCTCGACTTTACGTGAAGCGAGGTTGTTAATCCATCTCTGAACAAGTCTATAGCAGCAACTACAGAATTTGTACGTGAGGGAACAACACTGGAGGTACGGTGCTTTGTGTTGATCGAAAACACTTTGAACGGAGTCAAGATTTTCACTTTCGATGTCGAGTATTGGGACGTGAGTCCAAACATGCTTCCATCTCCTCGACAAGATACTAGTGGCCATTGCTGTTTGGGTTGGAAGGAAAGAAAGAATGTGGATGAGAAGACATTCCGGTAGATCACTGATCCTGTCGTTTTTATTATTATTTTCCGGAGAAAGTTTATGGCGTTTCGATTTTGACTTTGATTTTGGCATCAGAGAGACTACGAGGCTTTGTTAAGATTGGAGAAAGATGTAAACGAGCGACAATGATTTATAGTCACTTTTATATGCAGCCCAACCAACTTACTTTAGGATTCAGATTCAGTTTCGGAGTGTACTTTGGAGTTCTTTAAATTTTCACGATTTTTTTAAAAATATTACTCCTAACCGCGTTAGAATACTAAACATCGTCTCATCATATCTTCTCTTCAATTTTTCTCTCAAAAAAAAAATTTTTTCCTCTTCAATTTATTTTTATTTTTTAAAATTCATCAACGCAAAAACAGTTCATCTGAATCCAGATTCATCAAAGTTAATCTAAAATAAAATCATTAATAGGAGTTTTTTTTTAAAAAAAAAAAACGAATTTAGAGATTTATTAGTGGTGCTCGTGAGTTGTGACACGTACACACCACTACTTCGTGTTTATATATACCGGTTCAAGTCGGTTAAGTCACCAACTTTGATGTTTCTAGCCCATATTTTTTTACTATCAGTAAATAATTTTTTTCTTCTACCAATCTACTTGACTCTTCATCTGACTAAATAGTTTTGGTTCTATAGGTTTCCTATATTCTAGTTTATATTATTTCTTGTCCAAAAAAACGTCTAGAACAATAGTCAAATTGTGGCTGAAGTTTAAGCTGATGAGGCCTCTATAAAAATGTCTATTATAGAATTCCGAAGAGAAATAGATTGAGAGAAACTTTAGAAATTTCTAGAGAAATGCAGTGCTTGATTTTTAACACAACATTACAACATCTTTGAAGAGCAGAAGGTGCAGCAGCAGGTAGAAGAAGATACTGATGAAGGCTAATGAAGATGCAAACAGTGTCATATTTAGCCGTGTGAGTGACACTCTTGGCGGTTTCAAGAATTTTGTTTAGGGGCCATTAAAATATTTTCATAAAAAGAGAATTTGAATATATTGAGTTATCGACAAAAAAAAATAAAATAAAATAAAATAATACATGAAGTTTTATAATTTTATTTTACAAGTTTTTAAATTTTGAATGTTACATGATAGTTCATTATGAGTCTCTATTGCCAATATATGCAGCTATGAGTCTATAAATATTTTATTTTGTTAAGTTTGTCTAACATTTTTTCTTTTATCTTTTATGTTGAATCTAAACAAACAATTAATTAAAATATGGATAGATCATACATAGATAATTATATGTGAGATTGAATGACAATTTTAATCAACCAAAAATCACACCTTTAATTAAGAAAAAAAAATCACATGAACCCAAAAAAAAAAAAAAAATTTCTCAATAAAGTAAAAGCATATAAAGTAAAGAATTAAGATTTAGTAATAAGCTTTTGATGTAGTTGTCTTGAGACGTTTGCGAAGCATTTGGATTGGTAGACTCTTTTCTGAAGTTTACGTTACTTCTGTTTTCTATTACTATTAAGAACTATTAATTCTAAAATGGTGAAGGAATTTCAAGATTGGCACTCATGACACAAATCATAAAGTTTGGTTTAAAAGAAAACTTTGGTGGCAATATCCATGCTTTACACATCTGAAATAATGCATGTAGTTATATTACTTGGTTCATCTCAAGTCATGCTCATGCCAACCACTTACTTCCTTGTTCCGTCCACAGCACCACGTCACAAAGAAAGAACAATATGGCTTCACTTATGATCAACAATATCTGTATCGATCGAATCAAAGGTATGATTTAACTTTAGGCTAAACGACATCCCATTCACATCTCAACAGTTTAGAACAAAATCACACACTGTTTCTTCTTTCTTCTTCCTCATTGTTGGGAAACTTGTTTTGCTTCATTTGATATCTTCTCCTTTGTTGGTCGATGCAGCCATTGACGTGATGGTTCACCTCTGCACAGCAAATTGGAGTCTATGGTTATTGCCTTGATCTAAACCCGTGTAACTTGGCTTTTGAATGTCACCACCACATGATAGAATTATATCATCATGAAACTCTGATAACAGGCCGTCATCATACTATTTTCTCTCTTTGCCACAAGATAACTTAATCCTCAACAATCACATGAATTTTCCACAGTGAAACCATGATTGATACAATCCTATTAAAAAATTGCATCAAGAACATGCTCTGATACCATTATTGGATCCTACAATGTGAATGGTAATTCCGTTAGGTGAGGATCACCAAAACTGATAGAGACATAATGTAAATTGTGTAACAAATGAATGCAAAGTATCAATATTTATAAATTTCTTCATGTCTTTTGGGAAGAAATATATCTCTTTACCAAAAGATGTATCTTATCTAGGAAAATTTAAATGTTTCGCAAAAACCACCAAACGAAAAGACACAATGTTTCATGTTTTTAAAAATGTAAAGGTGTCAATAATTTATACAGCCATGTGGCACAATGAGGAGTAGTCAACAAAAAGTCAAACATTTCGGCTATTAGTTATTATATAGATATAAATATATAAATATAGATTATTTACTCTTAATCTCTGTTTTGCACATGTAAATGGTTGTTAGTTTGTTAAATCTATTATAACAAATTTCCACCTTTTTAGCTAGCCTTCTCTCTCCTCTACGTGGGTATATAAACATAGTTGGATTCTCAGATGTATTTGGTTAGCCATTTTATGCAATGAAAGAATATCTTCTATTTAGAATTGTTCATGGTATCAAAGCTAAGCTTCCATGGTGTTTGCAAATCCAAATTCATCTTCAACCTCATCTCCTACCTTCACTACTATACCGACAATGCTAATTCCATCACACACATCAATCCCACACTACTACTACTTTCAAATATGTCATCCATGATGACTGTTAAGCTTAATTACTCCAATTACACCGTTTAGAAGCATCAAATTGAAGTAATTTTGGAGACTTACTCTATTATCGATGTTGGGTTTAGATAGATTGATCCGGTTAATTAATTCAATTATTCAAGTTAATTAATTAGGTCAAATTACATACAAATCACGAAGGCACTAACAAATCACCAAATAAACTAAATGCAGTGGAAATTAAATCGATACAGTAATTTATTGACAAATGGAGAAAACCTCTTGCAAGACAAAAATCTTACCAGGTGAATTTAAGGTCTCCCAAGAATCCACTAATCAATAATCAAGTGGTTACAAGTATGAGGAATCTTACCACTACCTTGGCCTATCCCAAAATACCAACCTACAGTTGAACCTTTGCTCTAATACCTAATTGAGCTTAATCTTGTAGTGACCTTCTTTCCTTTGTTACAAAAATCTCCAATCTATGACTAACTCCTTTACACAGATTCTAGTACATAACTAACTCCAACAATTTGAATGACTGTTGTTGGTTGCAAAGTTCTTCACTTCATAAATGATGAAGATTAGGAAGCACTTGGTTATAAAACTCTAAGGCGTACAAACACAGTAATTTCACACAGAGTATATGAGTTCTAGATCTTTATTTCCATACTTGATTACTTTTAAAATAAGTTTTATATATGACTAGGATTGTGAGGAAAGAAACCCTAATCAAACAAATCATCATGGGCTGAATTTCAAATCTAGAAATTCTAAAATCGTAGATCTCGATAGATCGAGCTTGTGTCGAGCTTCTCCATTAATCCTCGATAGCAGTATCTGTCAAGCTATTGTTGAGACTTAATGAAAAGGCTTTTCTTCACTTGTTTCTCAAATCAACCTTCATGTCTTTAATGAAACTTGATATGATTGAACATCATACTTCTTGATACATTAAATCCAACTTAGATCTACCCAATTACAAGTAAAGTGCATTTTGTCAAAGGATTAGCTAATTACATATAAAATATGACCCTAACAATCGATGCCATTGATGAATTTGTTATGGCACCAAATCAATTCTTGAAAGATTCCTCTGGTAATTTTACTACTGAGCGCAATCCTGCCTTTCTCAGTTGGAAGAATCGTGAACAAGCACTATCACCTTCCTTAATTCCACACTTTCTCCTTCTATTCTTCCTCTCCTTGTGGGGCAAAAATCTGATATTGGAAGGTTTTGGAGAAGCATTTTGCTTCAGTTTCTAGGTCTAGTGTGATGAGTCTTAGAAATGAATTGAATGCTATGAAGAAAAGTACTGATTCTATTGATGTGTATTTTCAGAAAATTAAGCAAATCAGAGATAAATTGACTGCTGTATCAATGATTGTTGATGATGAAGAATGACTTCATGTTGCCCTTGACAGTTTGCCATCAAAATATGATTCATTCAGTTCTGCTATCAGGACTTATAGTGATTTTCTCTCTATAGAGGAGCTCAATACTCTTCTCATTGCTAAAAAAAGAGCTACTAAGAAGGGATGTAGTGTGATTGATGCCTCATCCATGGCAATGGTTGCTAATTACCAATCTTAAGGATTTGGTAGAGGAAGAGGTAGAAACAACAATCAAAGAGGTTATGGAGGATATGGAGGTAGAGGCAATTTCACTACTGGTTATTATACCAATCCAAATGGCAACTTCAACAACAATCTCTTTTAGTCTCAATTTGGTCAATCAAGGTCTCCAAGTTTTCAGGGTCAGACTCAATGATCACAATGTCAGATTTATGGAAAGAATAGACATATGGCTTTAGACTGATATCACAAGATGGATTTTGCTTTTCAAGGCAAGCATGCTCAATCAAACTTGCAACAATAGTAGCCAATTCATCTCAAGTTCATGTTGCTAATGGTTGGCTCACAGACACTAGTTGTTCTAATCATGTGACACTTAACTTGGCTAATCTTTCAATGCAACAACAACCTACTTTAGGATTTGAAACAGTGACTGTTAGCAATGGTCAAGAGCCACTTGTTACTAATATTAGCGATGGTGAGTTGTGTACTTCATCTCATAACTTTAAGCTTGATAGTATACTTAGTGTAACACCCCAAATATATATATATTGCAATTTTCTTTTGAAAGGGAATAATATCTAAATTGGAGTTTTTTTTTTTTATTTGTGTGTTAACTATTTTATAGAGGACTTATGAATACTTACGTGATTTATGGGGCTAGATGAAATATGGGAGGAACCTTAAGGGTGAAGTGGTAATTTACCACAAGATATTTTTGGGGCAAACTTGTAATTAAGCCCCCTCCCATAAGTCAGCCACCCCCCCCCCCAAGCCTACGCGTTCTCTCCCTCTTCCTTGTCTTCTCTTTTGTACTTTTCTCTCTTCTGGTTTCTCCCCGCCCTCCATGGCCGAACCATTGAAGGTCCTATATCCTTACCACCACTTCAAATAACCTCCTCAATAACTTAAATCCAACAAGTATGATCTTCCATGAGTTTTGGCTACCCAAAATATCATTTTAAGATGAGTTTTCCATTGACCCACTTCCTTGATGATTTCATTTATGGCTCAATGCTCGTGTGGGATTGATCCAATGGTTGGGAATAACACTTTGGTAGTGTTAACTACAATTTTCGGGGGTGGTTTTGAGGTGTGGGCATGTGATACTTGGTATTAAGGTATTCAACCATGGACGTTTTGGGCACTTGGTTTACTGGAGGAAGGAGGAGCTGACTTTTGTATGTTTTGTGATGATTTTTCTGTTTTGATTTGTGTCGTTGGAATTATTTTTGTCAAATGTAAGAAGTTGGTGAAATGTTAACTGTTACTTGCCGTAGTGGTTTGAGAATGTGCTTGTGCATGCCAAGTGTTTGGTATATTGCCTCTATGAGTTTTGGGGTTGGATTGCTTGAATTGTTTTCATGATAATTGTTATATGAGGTTATGAGTTATAATCCAAGTAGCTTTAAGGTTAATAAAGTCTCAAAGCTTTAGGCGTAGTCTTAAAATTTTAGTATTTTTCTTTTGAGTCAAATGCACTACGTGATTTTTAATAAATAATAGAAAAATTATTTTGAGCTGAATTTTTCATGGTACATACTGCACATATAAGAGCTTACTTGATTTTAAGATAATTAGATAACTTTTCATGGACCAAATGACTTTTACAAAGAGCTCACCTATTGTGTAGTAAATCTAAAAGTATGACGATTGACGAGTACTTTGGGATTTTGTGGAATTTACTTGAAACCTTTGTTGAGTGGGTTGGCTTTTAAATTCTTGCATTTGTTCGACATGTTTTTTACTTAGTTAATATTAACAATGTTTTTTGGTTTAATCAATTGGTACCCAAAAGAAAACTCATGAGATATGCTACCTCCATTTTGAATTGATGTGTTTTATGTTATCTAATAAATACACATTGTTTGCGGTAGTATATTAAAATGCTTTGGTTGTGTTATGGTCCTTTGGGTCACTTGTGTGCTTGTTTGATACCCTTTGGGAATCGGTGCCTTGGGATAGTCAGGCTAGGCTTTAGACCCTCAATTTGATTTTGGGGACCATTTTCGATCTATAGAGACAGGTTTGCTAGTACTTTGTGAAAGACCTTGTCATAGGCTTGATCATTGTGTTTCTAGGTTTTGAGATTCTTGGTGATGGACTTAGTGATTAGATGGCTTGCTTTGGGTGATGCCCGATGGAGGAAAAATTGGTTAGTCTTACGAGGTAAATAGCTTTTTGATGGGATTTTTGAAAAATAACCATGTTGCATAAACATTATTTTTGGGTCAAACACATTTTGGGAAAAATTATTTATGGGATTATGTTTTCTTAAAGAGTATTGTGTTGTGACCCTATTATATATGACTATTTATGAAAAGTACATCATATTTGGTAATGCATATGGGGAAACGCATGATTTGTTAGTATGGAAAATATAAGCATCATTTATAAAATTCTTAGGAATGGATTTTATGGATTTATTGCATTATTGGCAAATTCTAAAGATGTTTTATCTTAGCTTGTATTATTTGGGAAATTTATGCAAAATATTTATGACAAGAAATGGTTTTGAGGACTTTGAGAATATTATGGATATTTGGTTATTGAAATATTTTATGAAACTACTTGGAAGTGAACTGTATATTTCAAAAACATTAACTTGTTAGCTTTTGATGTGGATTTGTCATTGTGCCATGATATTGATGATTTCCCCGTCTATATGACAACCTTGTCATGTGGCCTTGGGTGAGGTTTCTAGTTTTGAAATGGTATTGGATATATTTATGGCTCACATTGAGTAATATGTAGTTTCATAGTTATTTTGGGAAGGTTGGTACTACATTATTCCTATCATTCTTGTCATGTTGTAAAGGAAATTGATTTTGCATAAGTTAAATGGAAATTCCCATTTTGTAGCATGTTTGGTAAAAGGTGCATTATCATGAAACTTGCATTTCCCCCACCCCCATTAATTATGCTACTTATTGGGTTTTAGCTCCTCTTACTCTCTAAAAGTTTTACTGATAAATTAGCTACACGTCGAGTACGAAGCTTAATTTATTGGTGGTGATTGGAGGCTATATTAAATTGGGAAACTTGGGCTAGAAATGGTTGGTGACTCAATCTTGCAAAGTGTAAAGAGGTCATAATTAATTCTATTGGAGGTTGGGCACTTGAGGTTTGTTAGCCTTAGGCATAGTATGCCTAGAATCAATGTTGAGGTTGCGTATTCTAGAAAGGATATGGCTTTGTGTAATTCAATTGGAGTTTTGTAATATATTCATGTATTATGTGGAGTCACATGATTTTTAGTTATTTTTTGTAAATGTGTTATAGAGTTTTGACTTGTAATGTGGAGATTTTAGTATGGTTATATTCCTATGCTGTGGAAAAGAAAAGAAAAGAAAAGAAAAAACTCCTATAGTCTCTCTCCTCTTTTCTCATGCTTTGGACCCTTTTGGGTTCAAGACTTGACACTTAGAGTTCTTAATCTTGCATCCAATTTACTATCAATTCATAAGCTATGTTTGCAAAACAATGCTCTCTGTTATTTTGATGCTTACAGATTCTCTATTCAGGACTTACCTTCGAGGAAGATCAGTTGCGAAGGATTCAATGAAGATGGTGTTCATATCATTCTTGCATCATCTTATTTATACTCATCCTCATCCAATTCCACGACTTATACTACCTCTTTAATTCATCAAACTTCAAAAGCTTTGGCTTTGTCGTCTATCAAATCTGCTTAAATCTCACTTTGGCATAAAAGACTTGGACATCCAGGGGCAAAACTTCTCCATTCTACCATTCAATCTATAAATCATGATTTTCCATTCAATAAGGTTGATTAATGTTGTTCTTCTTGTAAATTATGTATAAGAGCAAAGAGGCACAGACTTCCTTTGAACAAATGTGATATCTAATCTACTTTTATGCTACAAATTGTTCACTCTGATGTCTAGGGTCCAGCACCCATTTCTTCTTCATTTGAATATAATTACTATATTGTGTTCATTGATAATTTACTAGATTTACTTGGTTCTTTCTACTTAAACAAAAGAGTGAATTGTTTGTTGTTTTTAAGTACTTTAAGAACCTAGTTGAAAATCAATACTCCTCTAAAATTAAAGGTCTTAGGTCTGATAATGGTGGAGAGTATGTCAATTCTCAGTTTCAATCCTTTTGTTTTAACCATGGGATACTTCATCAAACCTCCTATCTACACACTCCCTAACAAAATGGTATTTCAGAAAGGAAACATAGGCATCTTGTAGAAATTGGCTTAGCTCTACTATATCAATCTCACCTACCACTCAATTTTTGGTCCTATGTATTTTCTACAACCTCTTTTCTTATTAATAGGCTGCACTCTACGGTCTTAGGTCATGTTTCTCCTTGGGAAAAGGCAAACTATATGTCACCTCCTCTTTCAGCTCTTGAGACCTTTGGGTGTGTCTGTTACCCATACCTTAGACCTTATAATAAGCATAAACTTCAGCCCAAGTTTGTGGAGTGCGTATTTCTAGGTTACCCTCCTTTGTCCAAAGGATATCTATGCTTGGATCCTGATACCAATACAATTTATGCTACCTGCTATGCCTTGTTTAATGAGAATGTATTTTGTGTTTGCTAGAAAATATGATCTTACAAATTCTCATATTCATTTTTCTATTGTTGTTCTTGATTCTCAGTGGTTTCTAAACACTGCTTCATCATCTAGTTCAACTCTTGCATATACTTCCTCTTCTCCATCTTCAAATTCTATTGATTATCTTTCTTTATATCTTCTTCAATCCTCTATTCCTATTTCCTTTGTACCTGATCCACCCCTCTCTACTCATTCTGATTCTCCTTCTATTTCTCAGTCTTGACCACCTCCTTCTTTCATTTCTACTATTGTTCCTACAAAATCTACTTCTACCTCTACTTCACTTGATACATCTCTTCCTATTAATACTCATCCCATGCTTACAAAATCCAAACTTGGTATACACAAGCCTACAGTTTTTCAAGTCATTGCTGGTTACACATATGAAGAACCCCCTTCTTTTGATGTTGTTGCCAGATACCCTCTGTCACGCCCCAAACCCAAAAGGATTCAAAGCATGCAAAACCAAACCTTTAAGAGAAACTATAGGGGATTTTTCTTCTTCTTTCCATATGATAAAATAAATAAACATATTGATCCCTCCACAATATAAGTTAGAGCTCTATAATACACATACAAATAATACGAACTACAAATCATGTGCCCCAAAAATTTACATGAAAATTCCAAACACCAATCAATTTAACATAAAACTCCAATGTTCTTAAAAATATGCAACCCCAACGAAATTCTTGGGTTAACAAACCTCAAGAGAGCCCAACCCCCAAATAGAATTAACTACTACTTCCTTAAAAACAACTAGATCAAATCACCAACCAATAATAATGTTAGTTTCCTAATTCAGTATAACACTCCAATCACCACCAATAAGACAAGCTTCATTCCCGTGGTATAGCTAATTTATTTATAAAACTGTTGGAGAATGGAATGAGATAAAAGCTCAGTAAGTAGCATAATTAATGGAAGTAGGGGGAATGCAAGTCTTATGATAATGAGCATTGTACAAAACATGTTATAATTTAGGAATTTTCATTTGATTTCTAAAAATTCGATATCAGTAATTACATGACAAGAATGCTTGAAACAACATAGCACAAAACTAACGTGAAACTACATGAGTATATATTTCTCAAAATACCTCAACATGAAACTACATAATGTATATACTATGAGCAATAATAAAACACCGTTTAAAAGCCAGAAAATCCAACCCAAGGCCACATGATAATGCTGTCACAAAGACGGAACTTATCGCTAACACACAGTCAAAACTAATTTGCCATCACAAAGAAAAAACTCATATGCTATCACAAAGACGGGTGCTAAGATACCAACGATAAAACATAAAAAGCTCAAAGATTACATGAATTCAAAACACTGTTCATTTCCAAGTAATGGTAGGATTAAATAGAGTAGGAGATTTGGGAAAAAGATTTGAGAAAAATGGGTTTGAATTTTAAAGGTTTGGGTTTTTTCTGCCTACAAAACAAACTCATGCTCCAAGTATTAAAAACTTCCATAATTCCCTTGTTTTCAATTATGGTAGCTCCTGATATAATATAATATTTTAATATTTTATTTTAAGTTCTAATGGATTTTTTTTTTGAGAAAATTATAATGGATTTTTGTACTATTTATTGTGAAAATATTGTAACAGGTTGTTGTAGATGTATAACAATTCTAAATTTTTCAATGTAAGTAGAATCCCCAAAAGGTCCCCTTAATTTAAATTTTTTCTTCAGCAATAAATTAACAATAGCATTTACAACTTACGGAGTACAAGATTTTATTTTTGAGAGATTTTTGTTTTTTATTTAAAAATACTAGTTACAACAATAGGACAGGATGATTTGAACATACAATATCACTAAATTACAAGGCTTATTAACACAACATGAAACATAACATATCAAGATAACAAGAGTGGGTGAAATCAATATCCATCTTATGGCCAAAAAGAAAAAACTCGAGGTATCAGAAATGGGGATTTTAATCCTTATAGATTACTCAAACGGGTCCATCTTGCAACATTATAGGCAAAAATGAAAAAGGTAAACTTTCGAAAAACTCTGATGCATGAAGGGGTGCCAAACTGCTGGGACCTATACCGGCGGTTTTAAAACCGCCGTTGTAGGTCAACTGAACCTACTGTCACACTCATTAGGCAGCGCTAGGAAGTGTCAGGAAAAAAACGTTGGGATGGCCCGTCTAAACCTATACCAGTGGTTTTTGGGGTTGTAACTGCGGTTTAAATACATTGTTATAGCCTCAATTTTTTGTGGTGTGTAATTTATATATCGAATGATAAAAGAGCTAAAGGAGCTTTTGATTTTTTTTTTTTTTAATGCTTAACTTAATGGAACAATGCGGATGCAGTGTGATAGAGGAATTCTAAAAAGAAGCTTAAAGTTTTCCAACACTTGAGCTTCTTCTACAATCAACACCTTTTTCTTTGGTTGAATACAAAATTTTATTTACTGGTTGAACTATAACTCATCCATTCCAAAGTAATAATGACAGAATACCCTAGAAAAGTCCATAGTTTCAAGGCCATCCTTGCAAAACTCTGTATATCCGCTGAAAAGAATTGGTTCATCAGCTTATGATGATTCAACATAACATGTAGCACAAAAGTTTAATTTTCATCAGATTCTATAGAGCAGAAAATTGATGTGCATGGCCATTGCTTTGACAACTAGATTAATTGAGTACACGCAATCCTGCCATTGCTTTTATTCTTAACAAATAGGATTGTGAGATGTCATTGGGACCAATCAAAATCAATTGTTCATAGTCACATGTAATTAGACTCCATTATGTGGATGCATGACCATTAAATTTTGATTTCAAGATATTTTTTAATCCAATAGTCCGATTAGAGCTCATGACATGCCGTATTAATTGTCATGACTTCAAGATTTATTTTATGTGAAGCCTAAGGAAATCAAACAATCAAAACTATAGTTTTGTCCTTGGGATGTGAAATAACCATTATGCCCTTAGATAAGGTTTAATTGGATTGCAAAATGGGGTGTCTAGGTGATGCAATTATGTGGAGAGAACAAAAATGCATAATTATGCAAAATAAATGTTCAAACATAAACACTATTACAAACACAAGGAAAATATTAAAATGAAAATGAAAATAAAAATAAAAATAAATATTAATAAAATATATTAATAAAATGCTTAATGAGAAAACTAAGATGAATCACTATGATTTTATCAGTCATCTCTCAATGTCAAATAATTTTTTCTTCCATTGTATATTGTATTGAGAATAGTATACTAAAAAATAATTATATAAATAACTTAATAAATTATGTTATATAAATGAATAAATTTAAGCACATTTGCTATTAAATATAGATGTTATTCTCAATTAAATGTTTATACATGAATCATCTAATATTTGCATGATCAGAATTTTAAAATTTATTTGAAATGGTTTAAAAGCAAGGGTTAGGAACTTAAAAGTGGTTCCCATGGCAAATATCAGGATGACCATAAAAACCTTATTCCTGAGAGGAAAACCACTTATAAAGAAAAAAAAAATGACATAAAGATGTATCAAAAGAGATGAAATTGAAAATTATATCGTTATTAGTTATTGTGAATCATTTATGTGTTATATGACAGCATTGAGAATCCAAGCTTAACTTGAAGATCAAAACTACGACTCGAACCTTGACGAGATAGAGTCTGACTAACAAATTCCTCCCGATGGGAGTTGATTGCATGGTCCAACTGCCAAGAATCTCCTGGGGGCATTGGTTGTAATGGATAACTGTAGCCAATACCAATAATCCACCACACATATCTTCAAACTAATCATGTTTGTATCTTAACAATTTTAACCATTTTTTGCTTAACCACTATGGTTTTGTTGGTTCACAATGGTGACAATTTTTGAATCTTTTAAATGATGATCTAAGACTTCTAGTGTCCTAAAACCCATCTCATTCAAGGCATCAACTCCTTTCACTTTAGACAAGTTAGCAAAGCCGCAAACAAAGTTTGCAGTGAAAGCAATCTAGATGATACCAAGGCCCAAAAGATCCCCTCTAAGACAAACGATGTCAACATTAAGATTTTTTTTATTGCCATTTGATTTAGCAGAAAAACTTTCCCATTATTCTCTAGTAAGCTCAAAATTATGCTACTATTGCTTTAATTGTATCTGATGAACTTGTGAAAGATAGGACTAGAGATTTGCTATAAATTATGATAAATAAATTCAAAACCTAGTAAAATTTCGAATTCATTTCTTTTGTACAGTTGAATTATGTTGTAGGATGAAACTATGTTGAGTAGAAAATGTATAATCATGCAAAATATATGTGCAAACATAAACACTAAGGAAGTAATGGTGGAAGGTTTTTGTGTGTGTGTGTGTGTGTGTGTGTGTGTGTGTGTGTGTGTGTGTGTGTGTGTGGTGTGGTGGGGGGGGGGGTGTTTGTGGTGATGGGTATATGTGGCTGGTGGAGGCGACAATGGGTTGTTGGTTGTGGCATGGGTGGTAGGTTTGTGGTGGTTGTGGCATAGGTGGTGGGTTGAGAAAGAGAGAGAGAGAGAGACAAAGAAGAGAGAGGAAGAATAACAAATGAATAAAAAATAATAAAGAAAGAATATTTAAATGAAGTGGTAAAAAAATAGAAGTTTTGATGTTGGGTGTATTGTAAAGTGATGTATTAAATGTTATAAAGTAGGTTTTTAAAATGCTAAAATTTTTAAAACCTTTGATGTGAATGCTCTAATAATGCAAATATTTGAAACAACACCTAGGATAGGAAGCATGAAAAGAAGCTCTTAGAATTAGTTAGTCAATATTATTGGCTTACTAGCTAATTTGATATATATGTGCTCATAAAGATTAACATATGTTATTAATGTGATGTGTGTGTTTTAAAATACTTAATATTCTCAAAAGAAAAAATAGTGGATTAATCCCACATTAGAAAATGAGTGGAAGTTAAAGAGGTTTAAAACATGTGTTATGTATCTAAGAGTTAAGCTCTTTCAGATATACATTATTGTCAGTTTGTTTAAGACATTCTTCATTCTCTTTATGTGTGTGTTTTAAAATACTTAGCATTCTTAGAAAAAAAAAAAAAAAAAAAAGGGTTAGTCTATCTCCTAAACACCTAGCTCTTGTAATCACGTCCATATGAGCTCTAGCCTGATTGGTTTTTTTTTTTTTTTTGGGGTACGTTCCTAATAGATATGTTCCATCTACATGCTGCATGGGAACGTTAAATGCAATAATTTCTCATGTTTAACTTCTTAAGAAATTATAAAAAAATAAAAAATAAAAAAAGAAAGAAGAACTTTTATATCGCATTAGCCAATTTCTTCACAAGCAGACTTTTTGAAATTATAATTAAAAATTTATTATTTTATAAGAAAATAAAAATGAAAGGACCTATTCTATGACGTGTGGATGATATCTAAGAATGGAACTATATTTTCAAAAAATTTCTAGAGAATGCACTTTATTCACATTTTGAACAAATACCCAAGAAAGCCTCTCAAATAAATTGAGATAGAAAACTAATCTATCTTGACATCTGTTGGGTCCCAATTTAGTCTTATGTGATTTTTTTTTTTTTTTTTAAAAGAATAGTTTTAATCAATCTATACATGTTTCATGATTAAAGAAAATCTCTTCTTTTCTTTGCCCTCATATAGACACTGCACTATATATATATATATATATATAAAATTCTAAATTTATCCTTCGGCTCTTATGGGCTTATCATTGCCTTCTCCTGATTCTATTTGAAACAAGAGACCAAAACTACACTAACAGTGATACGCCCAAACAACTGGGCCTCTACCATGTGGACTGGACCGATGGTGCCAGTTCAACGTGCATGTGCAGCCAACATCGAATTTTGTCCATTTAGAGTGCATTTAATAAAAATTATTTTTGCTAACTTATTTTACTATTCAATTTATTTTTTTCTATTATTCATAGATCTCGCTACACTTTTTGATACTATTCATAGATATCACTGTATTATTTCAGTTAACTTTTATCTTTATTTACAATACTTTCAACAAAAAGATTTCAGTTTCAGCAAAAAAAACAGATCACAGAAAGACCTTTAATGGTTCATAACTTTTAAGGCTTTTATTTTTTTGATTTCGCTATTTTATATCTATTTCGTACATCCGCTTTTATATTTTAAATACAAACTTTTTTTTTTCTGCTTTTTAAAATGGGTATATTAATTTTAGCATTAATTGTGGAAATGTGTATGAAATGGTGGATATAAAGGAGTGTGAAAAAAATATTTAGTCTAACTTTTGTGAAATTGTGGATATAAATGATACTCATTATGGAAAATCTAATGACAAAAATAATGTCAAAATAAGAAGAAAATAATTCAACTACCTTCCTAGAGACGGATCATGGAAGCTTACATGGAGCCATTGTGTGGTTTGATGCTGAAATGATTGTTGCGAAGAAAGTTTGTGAGTTTTTTCACAAGTCTTTATAGTGTGTGAATGCAATCCATTGGGCATCTAATTTCAAAATATTTTGCTATAAAAACGAGCAAGTTGACAATGAATATTGTTTCACATTTGAGTCAATATAGGCTGCTTTGACTTGGTAATAGAAAGTTCAACTACGCAGCTGATTAAGAAAAGAATGAAAAGGAGCAATGACTGGATGATGCTCCTGGCATCTAAAATCTTCATTCTCAGCATTGAACAAGTTATGGGACGTGTTCGAAATACAGGTATGTCCGTTTTTATGGTCTTGCTATGTTGCGTTTGTTTAGAATATTGTTCTGCAACAGACACCATCACAGCTTCTCAGCCCATTAAAGACCCTGACTATATAACCTCCAATGGGAGTGCTTTCAACCTGGGATTCTTCAGCCCAGAAAATTCTACCAATCGATATGTTGGAATATGGCATAAAAGCATTTCTGTATTTACAGTTGTATGGGTAGCTAACAGACAGCAACCTCTTAGGGATTCTTCTGGGGTTCTTACTATATCTGAGGACGGAGTTCTTGTGGTACTAAATGGACAAAAGGAGGTAATTTGGTCAGCGAATGTTACAAAATCTGCTCCCAATTCAAGTGCCCAGCTTTTGGATTCAGGGAACCTGGTCTTGCAAGAAAACACTACAGGGACAATCATATGGGAAAGTTTCCAATATCCTTCGGATACATTCTTGCCAAAGATGAAGCTTAGTGCTAATGTAAGAACAGGTAAGAAAGTGCAGATTACATCTTGGAAAAGCCCTTCTGATCCATCCATTGGAATCTTCTCTGTCAGTATTCAACCTCTTGGTCTTCCTCAAGCATTCATTTGGAACGACGGTAGCCCATATTGGCGCAGTGGTCCATGGAACAGTCGGAACTTCATTGGAATACCGGATATGAATTCTGTATATCTTTACGGATTCAGTTTTGTAGATGAACAAGATGGAAATTTTTATTTAACTTTTGATTTTGCAGACAAGACTATCCCATCTATTATTGCCTTGAATTCACAAGGGAATCTAGTGCAAAAAGATTGGAATAATGGGAGTGAGGATATTGGGTGGTCAGCTTTGCAGACTGAGTGTGATGTTTATGGCAAGTGTGGGGCGTTTGGAACCTGTAATCCAAAGAATTCACCAATTTGCAGCTGCTTCCAGGGGTTCGAGCCAAATAATACAGAAGAATGGAATCAAGGAAATTGGACTAGTGGATGTGTTAGGAGGACACCGTTGCAGTGTGAGACAGTGAACACTAGTGGTGTTGAAGAAGGCAAAAAAGACGGCTTTTTGAAATTGAATATGATGAAAGTGCCAGACATTGCAGTTTGGTCAAGTGCTTTTGAAAACAACTGCAGGGAGCAATGCTTGGAGAGTTGTTCTTGTATAGCATATGCATATGACACTAGTATTGGCTGTATGTCTTGGACAAGTAAACTAATTGATACACAGCAATTCTCTAGTTCTGGAGTCGATCTTTACATTCGTGTGGCCTACTCAGAACTTGGTAAGTTTTTTTTGTTTTATATTTTTATGTGAAAATTAGGCTTCAAATTATCCGCAAATGTTACAGTTGCTAGGTTACTTCGTCTTTTAACTTCAACCAAGTAAATCAGTGTAAAAGGACTCTTTACTTAACACCGTTTTGCAGTCTATTTTCGTTTTTTTTTTAACTAGTATTATACTTTTCCCCCCCTGATTTACAGGTAAAGAAGGAGATGTGAAAAAAATTGTCACAATCACAGTGATCACAGGAACAATTTTCCTTTCCATCTGCTCTTATTTATTGTGGAGGTGGATGGTAAAACAAAAAGGTAATATTCCCACTTAAATTAGCTCAGTGGACTAGTAAATGTTGCTATATGTTTCATTACTGACTACTATAATGGACATTAGCGAGGAAAAAGAAAGCAACGGAGATCTTATTATTCAACAGAGAAGAAGTTAAAGTCCAGGAGCAACCGCTATTCAATTTGGAGGAACTGGCTAGTGCAACAAACAACTTCCATCTATCTAACAAGCTTGGGGAGGGTGGATTTGGACCCGTATACAGGGTAATGGTTACTCTACTAGAGGTTTCTTGTCTAATAATTTGAATGTCTAATCAACTTTTTGATGTTTGTTTATAGGGGAAATTGTCGGATGGACAAGAGATTGCAGTAAAAAGACTTTCTAAAGCCTCTGGACAAGGATCACAAGAATTTATGAATGAGGTGGTGGTAATTTCTAAGCTTCAACATCGGAATCTTGTTAGGCTTCTTGGTAGCTGTGTTGAAGGAGAAGAAAAAATGCTGATCTATGAATATATGCCAAACAAAAGTCTGGATGCATTCCTCTTTGGTTAGTTAATTTTGATGCCCATTCATATAATACAAATGCTTTACAACATTAAATTTTCTACATATAAATGTTAGTGTATTATACTATGACTAATAAAAGTTTTTTGCATAGGAATTACCGTTAAAACATTTGAACGATTTTCCCTGTTGTGATACTTCAATTAAACAAACTTTTGCAATTCTCTAATAACTTCACCACTAGAACTTCTATTATCATATTTCATGTCCTTTCATCTTGTGAGTTTCTCTTAATGCTTTTTTTTTTTTTTTTTTATTCATTAGATCCTCACAAGGAAAAACTGTTGGATTGGAGAAAACGTTTCAACATTATTGAAGGAATTGGTCGAGGTCTACTTTACCTTCATAGAGATTCTAGATTAAGGATTATTCACAGAGATTTAAAAGCAAGTAACATCTTGTTGGATAAAGAGCTAAATCCAAAAATATCAGATTTTGGAATGGCCAAGATTTTTGGAAATAATGAAGACCAAGCCAATACTAATAGGGTTGTCGGAACATAGTAAGTACCTTTTGTTTTGGTTAATTCATTTAGATACTAGTAATAATATTTGATGACAAGATTTTGATGTGTTTTATTGTTAAAAATTTAGTGGCTATATGTCTCCTGAATATGCAATGGAAGGGCGATTTTCAGAAAAATCGGATGTTTTTAGCTTTGGGGTGTTGTTACTAGAGATACTAAGTGGGAGAAGAAACTCTAGCTTTTATAATGATGAGCAGTCCATGAGCCTTTTAGGATTTGTAAGTCATCCTTATCTCATTGCCATATTTTTTAAATCCTCAAATAGTTTTCATTACTGATGCTAAAAATTTCAATCCTCTTTTCATGTTTCCAGGCATGGAAATTGTGGAATGCAAAGAACATGATAGCCTTAATTGACCCAATGATATATGAACCATACTTTGATATAGAGATATTGAGATGCATACATGTCGGCTTGTTATGTGTGCAAGAATTTGCCAAAGATAGGCCTATCATATCTGTTGTTATTTCCATGCTTAAAAGTGAGATTGTTGATCTTCCTCGTCCAAAGAAGCCGGCATTTACTGAAAGGCAGATTGCCTTAGATACAGATTCATCTCAAAGCTGCCAAAAAAAAATTTCTGTCAACGATGTTACTGTTACAATGCTTCAAGGTCGGTAGCTAGTGTGTGTTCTTGACAATTGACATTATTGGTTATATATTTCTGACTTTATGTCGGGATCTTTACACTGTTTACAATTATGTAGGTTATAGAATAGATATTATAATATTTTAAATAAGGAATGTCTATTATCCAAAATAGCAATTCTATGTAAAGAAAACACAACCAAATAAAAGAACAACTATTCCTATAGAAAATCTCTTATCAAAAAAAAAAAAAAAAAAAAAAAAAAAAAAAAAAAGAATAGCTACATTACAATTTTTATTTCAAACCTATCCTAAACCGTTTTGTAAATGGTTTATTTCAAAAAGTTTTATCTATAAAAAGTGAGGTTTAAAAAGTTAGACTTTGAAAAGGCACAATTTCAAAATGGGATATCAAATGCCTTCCAAATTGGAGAACCCATTGTTCCTATTGAAAGCAAATTAGAATTCTTACCTCGAGTTCGGATTTCGCTCGTTAGAGAAGCCTGGCTTCAGTTGCAGATTTGTCTTTGAATGCTGAGGGTGCTTAAGAAGGAGAATTGGAGCAGAAGACTCTAAAGTCTGAATGGGCAAGGTGATGGAGCAAGTGAGAAGTGGAAGGAGTCACATAAAAGGAGTCCCGTGATAGGTATTTGAAAGAAACGAACTAGTTTAAAAAAATATAACTAGAAAATGCTGATGTGAAAATTGTGGAGCTAGCAAATCTAATGTGGCAGAATATGGAGAAGTCAAACAAAAATCAAAGACTTTGGTTTTATAGTATATATAAATAATGTCTCATTGTTGTTCTCAGGGGCAGAGCTACATAAATTTTTTGAAAATGTCTTTATACTAAATGGAAATATTTAATATTTTAAAAATTAGCTCACAAAAATAGGGCTTGGCCTCCCAAATATTTGAGTTAATCCAATAATTTCCTTAAGAAAAATTGTCCAATTGGTCATTGTTGTTATAGAGAATGTATTATTCCTCAAATTCATTTATTGTTGTAAAATGTGTTCTTGTATTTCTTAAAGTTTTGGATCATTCATGTCTGAACACTTTATTAGTTCAATTGAAAATTTTTTACTCGCAATGGTAGACAATTTGGTAACTTATATTGAAAATGAAAATTTTAATGATTTCACTATAGAAAATAGTGAAAGATGAATTTAACTCTTTAAAACATTTGAAAGTTCAATTAGTTTATAAAACACCTTGAACGTTTCGACCCCACAAATTACCAATTCAAGTTTAATATCAAACAATTAATGTGCGGAAAATGAACATAAGCTTAATACAGAATTGATAAAGAATCTAAACCAATTAAATTCACATCCACTGCAGAAATTAAATGGAAAAGATTAAGGGAAGAGAGATGCAAACACAAGGACAACACTTGATGTGTTATCGAATATGAAACCAAAGCCCTCGGCGTAAACCTCTCCGCCGCCCTCCAAGCGGTAAACAATCCACTAAAGAATGTAGCTGGGATACATGAACAGCAAAAGACCCTCCAAGCCTAATCTACCCAATGTACCTAAGCCCTCCAAGCTCCTACTCCAACGAGGTTACGCCAAACCTATTTCTTCTTTAGCTTGCCGGATTCTGCTACTTGACCATAGCATCTACCAATATGAAATTGGTCCCTTCTTAACTGCTTCCCAAATACCAAATGGACTCCTCACAGATATAGGTATGGTGAGAAAAGGTTTTGGTAATGTATCTCTCAAGGATTTGACAATGGAGAGGAAGAGAGTAGAGGAATTTGAAGAGTCTCTATGTGAAGATTGTTGATGAATCAATCTTGTTTTTCTCAAGGGTTTCTCTCTCAAAATTCTCTCTAGAAGCTCTCTCAATATCGTGGGTATAAAGGTATATATAGAGTAAGGTGAGAAGGAATGTGAAAACTCAGTTTTTCCCAAACAGGGTGTTCTCGACTTAACCTCGTGACTGGGTTGAGTCGCGAGTTCAAGCCGCGAGCTAACGGTCTGGCCAGCTTGGGACTTTTGTCCTATAGTGCAACAGCTGGCGTGACTCTTCAGCTTCTGGCATGCTTAACACGTGTGCACCTTTTTGGCGGCTTACAAGCCGCGAGCCACCCGCGAGTTCCAATCGCGAGCCCCTACTTCTTTGCACAATCTTGAGCATTTCTTCACACTCTCTCACACACTATCCTTACATGATTCCCACCTAAATACAGGGTTACTAATTGCTAAAATACAAACAAATTTGGCACGGAATAAAGCCAACAAGATGGTTGATAAAATTCAACCTTACAACTCCCCTTTTGGCTATTCCGTGACAAAACCCTAAAACAAACTCTAGACTTAATATGTGAGTTGGGAACAGTTGAACAAAACTCAATCACACCTAACTCTAGTATCTGATAAGCTCTTGAATCATGAACAAGTAACTCCTGAAACACAACAACACAATTTGATCATTGTATGCAGAAAACTTGTAAGACATATGGGGCAAGCATAATGCGATCAAGCAAAATGGAATGAGAAATAAACCATGGCTTGACCAAACAGACAATCACTATAAAATAGTGACCACAATCCTCATTCACACTTGGAATGAACATCCGGACCTACAAGTTAATAAGCTCAATGCAAATCACTTGCATGCCCAACACTCAACCAATGCACAATACTAAAAGTATATGCATCTAGGAATAAAATCCTACAAGGGCACAAGAGTGAGAATACTTAAAGAAAATGCATAACATTTAGCTAGAAGTATTGGCAACAGAACATAAAGGCTACAAAGCAAGGTACAGACCATAAAAGCCTACAAGTTCATGGAAACAAACCCTAAAAGCTTACAGAAGCAACATGGGCACAAAATACCCAAATTTTGAAAAATATCCTAAGTATTTTTTGCGACTGGGACATTGACCCGCCAGTGAGTCGTAAAAAATCTTTGTGTGGGCTTACAACTGGGGCATGCGACTAGACTAATCCACGATTGAGTCGCCAGAACAGGACAACACTGTTTTTGAAGATTTTGACATTTTTTTGCAAAAACAAAATACTTTCCAAAAACAACTAAAAACACAAAAATCTTTTTGTGATTGATCAACAAAGATTGAGCATGTGAAAAACACATTTAATCAAATACAATCACACGAATGAATATGGCATTCATTGAACATAGACATGTGTGTTATGTGTGGATATCAAAAATAAAATAGTCCTTAGTCTAATGTGAAACTTCAATGATCAACTCAATCAAGGCATACACAACTAGCACTAGATAATGTGACCCATCTCAATTATAGAAATATGCATATATGACCTCCCACATAAACTTGAGTACAATATTTTTGAAGCTTTTCATTTGGCTCCATGTTCAACATTTCATTTGATCTTTTTGAATCAACACATCTCATTGTGAGATCGATGCCTGAAATTTTTGATATTTCACTTTAATGAGTTCGTCTTTGGCTTTTTGGGCATCATATACTTTATTTTAGGTCACTTTCCCTTTTTTCTAATCAAATACTAGTATGTGCGACAGGCTTTTGCAGCTCATTATCTCTTTTCATTTGAAGATTTACATTTGGTGAGCTCTTTTAGCAAAAACAATAAAATAAAGAGTGGGAAGATATATAGGCACAAGTCTATACATGTCTCAAGATCAACAAAACCATTCATTAATCATTCATGACAAGGTTGAAGATCTATTTACAACAGTCACATAGATTTCAAGATTTCTTCTACAATGATATAAGTGCATAGGGAACAAGCTACACTCGTAAATGCACAAAGCCATTTGCACAAAGGTACAAGGTAAAACATATTTTGAGACAAAACTCAACAATGTCGATCAATCTTTTTGGATTTTCTACTTTTTATGTGGTTTTTGGATTTTTGACACACAAGAAGGAAAAGATTGATCAAAACCAACAATGTATAAACATTCAAAGTAAAAGGCAAACAAGCACAATTTACAACACATGTTAGAACGATAATAGAAATCACTCAAACAAACAAAGTCACAAAGCATAGGAAGTATTAATGCATGGACATGTTGTAATGCTTATGCATGAGTACCCTTTTTCACCCACATGGCACATGTGTTTGGGGTGATATCCCTAGAGGATTGGGTACGAGTGTTTTGACTTCCAAACCTTCTGGTGAAGCTTGCCAAACAGGTAGTGAAGGCATCAATCATCTTCAGCACGTCCCTCATTCAAGGATCACCTTCTTGACCTTTTGATTGCTCAGCAGTCCAATTCCCTTTGCCATGTCTTGGTCCTCTCAACCTTTAAGCTTTTGAATTCTTCAATGCTTGAAGCTTATGACAATTTGGTCTGATGTGTCCTGGAATTCCACAATAATGGCAGAAGTGTTGAGTTCTAGAACCTTTTCATGACTTTGGGAGAGAATTCCCTTTACCCTTAGGTTTGACCACTAATTGGTTTGGAGGCTTAGTTAAAAACCGTTGGTTAGTCACATTCAACTTCTTTTTTGGCTTCACTTTTTCAACAACTGAAGTTTCTACCACTGGTTCCTTAGCTTTCACAAACTTCATTTCCTTGGATATATTATCTATCAAACTGCTCTCTCCGATGTATCCCAATCCACTTCTGTCGGAGAATGATTTTTGATGAGTAAGCACTTCATCAAGCTTCTTGGAGGAGACTCGCTCTACTTTAGCATTGGCTTGAAGCACCTCAAGCTCAAGGAATTTTATCTTTGAGTAGGCTTCAGTCAGCTCTCCATTCAGCATCTTCATTTCACATTTGGTCTCCTTATATCGCACTAGAAGACTTCTATAGTCTTCCTCTGCCCTCTTCATCTTTTTAATGGCTGCCTTAGCCACTTTTGCATATTCACCGATCTTCTCAGGGAGGGAATTGTAGGTCTCTTGCAGTCCCATTGTACCTTCATCTTCCTTATCATCGGATTCTTCTACTATCCCCATTGATTCCAATTCAGTGTGCTCACCAAGCTCTTCCACCAACACACTCAAATCATCCGAAGAGTGCACAGGTGCAATGGTCATGTATGCAGAGTAGTTTCTCTTTCTAAGGTGAAGACCTTCATCTAAAGATCCAATGATGTTGCTACCTAGATGGTTTTTTATCACTCTTGATGATGGCTTCTTTGAGGTGGACACTTCCTCATTCTGGGAGATAGGAGGATGAACTTCCGGAGGAGTGAGAGGACTTGATGTTCTAGACATTGATCTTGCTTCCAATCTTGAGTTCACAGGAGTTGATTCCTTTTCCGGTGTAGGTCCTTCAACTTCAATATCTTGGGCTTCACCCTCAATTGTGAGTTCTTTGGAGCTTGGCTCTTCTCCATCATCAACCATCTCTACCTTTGTTATAGTATCATCAACTTCCACATTGATGGACTCCATTACCATCTTTGTTCTCTTGTTGAATACTCTATATGCACGGCTATTAGTAGAATATCCAAGGAAGATGCCTTCATCACTTTTCGTATCAAACTTCCCAAGGTTCTCATGATCATTGAGAAATGGCCAGGTTCAATTTATGAATTGAATCTGAGGGAGGTGGCTGCCATTTTGGGAAAAGACGAGTTGGAGCTTCGGTGTTTCTCTGCTAAACTTCCACATTCTCTAGCCTATATAATTCAGCCCATGACCACAGATCCACGGAGGATGGACTTTTATTCTTGAAAATTAACTTGTTTCTGCAATTCCATATCAGCCAACATGTCGTGCAAAGGGTGTCAAAATCTAGTTGAGATAACTTCTTAAGAGCAACCTCTAAAACATCAATGAAGCAAATGTGTTATGGTAACTTGGAGCAGTAGGTTTCTAGCTGGAGTTTGGAGGTCTCAAGTAGATGTAGGCTTTTGGGCATGGAGGGTTCATAGTGCCCTAATGTATTGCAACTATATTGCCCATTGAAGATTTCTGACAAATGGTCAGGGGAGACGTTTTTACTCATGAGGCTTGGGTTTTCCTTTTATTAAACAGTTCTTGGTGTTTAGTGTGGTTTGATTGCTATATTACCATGCTTTGTGTAAGGTTGAATTTAATCAACCATCTTGTTGGCTTTATTCCGTGCCAAATTTGCTTGTATTTCAACATTCAGTAACCCTGTATTTAGGTGGGTTCTGTTGTAAGGGTAGTGAGTGAGATAGAGTGTTGATTGCTCAAGAGTGTGCAAGAAAACAGAGACTCGCGGCTTGATCTCGCTGGTGACTCGCGGCTGCAAGCCGCCAGATGCAGCACACGTGCCAAGCATGCTAGAAGGTGAACAGTCATGCTAGCTGGAGCACTACAAGACAAAACAGGACAACTGGCCATACGGCTATCTCGCGACTGGATCTCGTGACTCAGTCAAGTCGCGAGGCCAAGCCGCGAGCCAGCCCTGCTTTGAAAAACCTGACGTTTCACATTCTCCTCTCACCTCAGTATAAATACCCCTTATACCCACAAATGAAAGAGAGTTTCCAAAGAGAATTTTGAGAGAGAAACCCTAGAGTAAAACAAGATTGATTCACCTACAATCTATACATTAGAGTCTCTTCAAATTCTTCAACTCTCTTCCTCTCCGTTGTCAAACCCTTGAGAGGCATTTTACCAAAACCTTGTTCTCACCAGATTCATTACTGTGAGAGGGCTGTTTGGTGTTTTGGGAAGCAGTTAGGAAGGAACCAATCTACATTGGTTGATGCTATGGTCTAATAGTGGAATCCGAAAAGCTAGAAAAGAAAAAGGCTCGGCACAACCTAGTTGGAGCAAGAAACTTGGAGGGCTTAGGTGCACTGGGTAGATTAGGCTTGGAAGGTCTATTGTTGTCCATGTATCCCAACTACATTTTCTAGTGGATTGTTTACCGCTTGGAAGGCGGCGAAGAGGTTTTACGCCAAGGGCTTCGATTTCCTCTTCGATAACACATCGCGTGTTGTCTTTGTGTTTGCATCTTCCTTCCCTTTTATCTTTGCCTTTTATTATCTGCTATGGGTTATGATTTTAATTTGGCTTAGATAGTTTTCCAATTCTATATTATAGCTTGTGTTCATTTTCCGCACACTAGTTGTTTGACATAAAACTTGAATTGGCTAATTTGTAAATTGGGGGTCTAAACGTTCAAGGGTGTTTTTACACTATTTGAACTTTCATTTGGTATCAGAGCGGGTACACTTCTAGTGGTTTCATTACCATAGTGTGATCCTTGACTCCCTATTGAGATGGATCGATCTCAATCTCTAAATGCACCTCCATATTTTGATGGTAATAATTATGATTTTTGGAAGGTTCGCATGAGAGCATTTCTCTGTTCCATTGATGAATCAGTTTGGGATGCTGTTGAGATAGGTTGGACCAGGCCTGAGGAAGCCAAATCCACATGGGATAAGGCAACACTCGCTGCATCTAATGCTAACAGTAAAGTACTCAATACTATTTTCTGTGGTATGTCTCCAGATGAATTTCACAAGATCTCTCACATTATCGTTGCTAAAGAAGCATGGGAGATATTGGAGACCACTTACGAAGGCACGAAAAAAGTAAAAGACACCAAGCTGCAGATATTAACCACTCGGTTTGAGGAGTTAAAAATGAGTGAGGATGAGTCCTTTGACTCTTTTTATAGCAAGCTGAATGAGGTGATTGTAAGCAAGTTCAATTTGGGAGAGAAAACGGAGGATTCTAAAATTGTAAGGAAAATCCTTCGATCATTACTGGAAAGTTTTCGTGCTAAAGTGACAGCGATTAAAGAGAGCAAGGACCTTGATGACATCAAAGTCCAGGAGCTGGTTGGTTCTCTTCAGACTTATGAGATGTCGCTGCCCAATCAATGGAAGAGTAAATCTCTTGCTTTTAAGACCATTAATAAGAAGGTAAAAGACCATGACTCATCGGGAGAAGATGTGGTTGACAAAGATGTTGCATACCTTGTAAAAAATTTTCGAAAATTCTTGAAATTCAAAAATAATGGCAAATTTGGTGATAAAGGAAAATTCCAAAGTTCAGGAAGGGAGAAAAGGGAATTCAAAAAGAAAGATGGAAAAGAATCCCAATCAACACAAGGTGTGACTTGTTTCGAATGTAATGGGCATGGACACTTTAAGAAAGAATGTCCAAATTATTTGAAATCGAAAGGCAAAGTGTATGCCACGACATTGAGTGACTCGGATTCATCCGACTCAGATTCTGAAGAAAGCTGTGATGGAGAGGGAAACTATTCAGCTTTTATGACTATTGCCCATGTTGAATCTTCAGACGAGTTGAATCTACTTGTATGAGACCTTGGAGAACATAGTGATGAAGAATCACTGGGAGTTGTTGAAGAATCAGATGCTGAAGAAGATGAAAGCACAACCAATCTTCAAGAGAATTATAACTCACTCTTGGAGAAGTCGGGTGAGTACACAAGGGTGGCCAAGGCAGCTGTGAGAAAAATGAAGAAGGCAGAGGAGGACTATAAAAGTCTCCTAATTCGATATAGGGAAGCCAAATGTGAGATAGAAACACTGAACGGTGAGCTGTCAGAAGCTTACACAAAAGTGAGATTTCTTGAGCAAGAGGTTGTGCAAGCAAATGCTAAAATAGAGAGGGTCACCACCAAGAAGCTAGATGATGTTATTTCATCTCAAAAGAGCTTTTCAGACAAATCCGGATTGGGGTATACCGGAGGAAGTAGCTCATCTGAAAATGTCACTAAAGAAGTGAAGTTTATAAAGGCCTAAGAATCAGCTGATGTTGGTCCTACTGTTGAGAAGCCCAAGATAGAGGAGAAGAGAATTGTGGGGAACGAACGGTTGTTGAATTCACGTAATCAATCTGTGGGCAGGTTTGAATCGCGAGCCAAGTCTCGTCCACGACTACAAAGAGGTCCTAAATCAAATTATGTGTGTCATCATTGCGGACTTCAAGGGCATACTCGACCAAATTGTCAAAAGCTGAAAGCAAAGAATAGTGCAACTTCTCAAAGGTCACGAGGACCTAGAAATGATAGAAGAAATTGGGCTGGTGAACCATCAAGAGATCAAAGCGATGATCCCGGAATGATGAATGTGATGAAAATGATTGGTGCATTCACCAACTGCTTGGAAAGCTTCACACGAAGGTTTGAAAGCCCTAACTCCTGTACCCAATCCTATAAGGAAATCACCCCAAATGCAAGTGACGTGTGAGTGAAAAAGGGTACTCATGCATAAGCATTACAACATGTCCATGCATTAATTCTTCCTATGCTTTGTGACGGTGTTTGAGTATTTGCTTATTGTTTATGTTGATGGTTGTTTGTTTATCTTTTTGTGCAAACTTTTAGTTGACTTTTTATTTTTGATCAATCTTTTTCTTCTTATGTGTCAAAAATCCAAAAATCACATAAAAATCAGAAAATCAAAAAGTTTGATTGACATAGTTAAGTTTTGTCTCAAAACTTGTTTTGCCTTGTACCTTTGTACTAATGGCTTTGTGCATTTTCGAGGATAGCTTATCTCTTTGCACTCTTATCACTATGGGAGAAATCTTGAAATCTATTTGATTGTTGTAAATAGATCTTCAAACCTGTCATGAATGATTAGTGAATGGTTATGATGATCTTGAGACATTCATAGACTTGTGTTTATATATCTTCCCACTCTTTATTTTTGTTTTTGCTAAAAAGAGCTCACAAAATGTAAATCTCCAAATGAAAAGAGATATTGAGCTGCAAAAGCCTGTCGCACATACTAGTATTCGACTAGGAAAAAAAGAAAGCGACCAAAAATTAAAGTGAATGTTTATTCAAAACGCCAAAGGCTAGTTCATTAAAGTGAAATATCAAATATCACTCTCACAATGAGAGGTGATTGTCTCAAAAGATCAAAAAGATCAATTGTTATGATTGAAAGTGGAGTCAAATGTAAAGCTCCAAGTTATGTTATCAAGTTTTGTGGGAGGTCATATATGCATATTTCTATAATTGAGATGGGTCACATGATCTAGTACTAATTGTGTATACCTTGGTTGAATTAATCATTGAAGTTTCACATTAGACTAAGGACTATCTCATTGTTGATATCCATACACAACACACAAGTCTATGTTCAATAAATGCCATATTCATTTGTATAATTGTACTTGATGAAATGTGTTTTCACATGTTCAATCTTTGTTGATTCAAGCACAAAAAGATTTTTGAGTGTTTTAAGTGTTTTTGGAAAGTATTTTGTTCTTTAAAACTGAAAATTTTCAAAAATCACTTTTGCCCTGTTTTGGCGACTCAGTCGCAAGTAAGTCCAGTCGCATGCCACAGTCGCGAGCTCGCGGGTCAATTTTGGCGACTTGTTCGGAGTGGAAGGTCCAATCGCGAGGGTTACACAGAAATTTTCGCGGCTCAGCTCGCGGCTCCCTCGTGGGTAGACCTTCCAGTCGCGAAAAACACTTAAAAAATTTTTTCAAAATTTTGTCTTTGAGTGTTTTGGCGACTTGACCTGGCGACTTGTTGGCGACTCACTTCAGTCACGAAAAACGCGTGTTTGGCAAAAATAGGGGCAGTTTTTAAATCTCTTTCAGTTTTCCCTCGAACTTATTGACTGTTCATTGTCTTTTCTTTCTGAAACTTCTCAAACATACCGTGTTACCCACTTCCATCTCCATTGTTGCTTCATTTCTTCTCAAAATCATCAAGAAAAGGTATGGGTCTTATTTTCCTCATCTCATATTCTCTGTTTAATGAATGTTTTTCTTTTCTTGCCATTTGAGTAGATACTATATTCGAAACACCCTACTCTTTGTTTGTTGGGTATGGCTGGTTGTGTTTGTTGTTGCTTTCATCCGTTTTCATATTGTTGGTCACACTGTGCTTTTTCTTTGTTCTGTTATTTGCCTATTGTTGATTTTCAAACTCTTTTGTTATATGGGTTTGGTACTTTTTGTGACTTGCTCCATTCATTTGTGTGTGTGTTAAAGTATGCTTGCGGCATTGGATTACTTATCTCATATTACTGTGTTTTTATGATGACATAACATGTGTGTGATTGCATCTTGAAAGTATCTCTTTAAAACACTTCATTTTCTGAATGTTATGTCTCACTGCCATGTGCTCTATTTTGGGTGTTCTGATCTTTCATTTTGATATTCTATGCCTGTTCCTATCTAATGTGGTCTTATTTATGCTATCCATTCTTAATATTTGAATGTTGTCAATCTGTGCATATCATGGTCATGGTAAACTGTCTCATTGACAGTTATTTCTGAATTTGTGTTTCTCTATGCTCTATTGCACTTTCACCATTTTGTTGCACCTGTCTCATTGTACATTTTAGTATTGATTGTGGTTTTGTTTGGGTCTGACCTGTCTTAAGTTTGTATTTGTGTATAAAATCTCTGGTTTACACTCTTGTTTGTATCTAATCATGTTGATATTTATCTTGTGTGGTTCTGTTTTTGGTCCTTTGCTGTATGCCTATTCTCTTGTAGATGTCTCGTCGATCCTCTAAGGGCAAAGACATTGTTGCTGACGATCCAGCAACCCCAGTTGCTAAAAAGACTCGACTCTCATCTTAGTCATCTCAAGACTCCAATTTGGAGAGGTTCAGAACTCCGCTTACCTCACACATCTACTCAAACATCTTTGACAAGTCAACTCCTATAGTGGAACGGGTGGTTGAGTTTGACACCTTAGGGACCACTTTTATCCATCGAATCTTTGAGCCACGAGATTGGGCAAACTTATTTGGAAATTTTGTCGATCCAATGGATGAACTGGTTAAGGAATGCTACTCTAATGCAAGTGATCTTGGAGTTGAGCTCATTTTCTGGGTCAGAGGAAAAGAATTTGGCATTTCCCCGAACTTCATCGCTAATATTCTCTGCATCACTAGATCTCAGAATGTGGATCTAACTCCGTACGATGATCGAACTCCAGAGATTCAAGACATTCTACAAGTTCTAGGATCTGATCATGAAGTATCCAATACAGGCACATCCATCAGCACCGCAAAGTTTGCACCAGAGCTAACCACACTGAAGTTGATCATGTTCTCTAATCTCTACCCACTGTCCAACACTACCTTCATAAATCTTGGGAGAGCTCAATTCCTTTGTGATCTTATTACAGAAGCCCCCATTGATATCTGTGCTCACATCTTTCAAACCATGAGGAAGACCGCGGCTCGAACTGCAGCTCGAGGATGTATTCCATTTTGCAGTCTCATCATGAAGTTCATTCTTCGTGAAGGTATTGTTCCTCCATCAGATGGAAAAATGTTGACCCGTCAGCGTCCAATTTCCATGTACACTCTTCAAGCTAGCAGAAGTCACTCCTCTAAAACACCAAAGAGTGCACACATCTCTCCAATTACTCCATCTGCTCCTGAGTCAGAGACACCTGTACATACCACACCTACTTCACGTGTCATCCCTGAAGTTCCACAAGCTAGCATTCCACAAGCACAAGCTGATCCTCAAACTGATAGAGTGGGTAGTTTACTTGCAAATATTCAGAAACGCATTGATGAGATGGTAACACTTCTCTACTCCACCAACAACCATGTTCAAATGCGACTCGAGACCATGGAGAATCAGCTAGATGCTATTCAATAGAAGTTGGATGACAGCCTTTAGCTATTTGTGCCAAAAAGGGGGAGAGCATTCAGTAAGGAGGAGAAAGCTCAAAGGGAAGTGTGCATAGTAATAGGGAGAGTACACACATACTTTTGTTTTAAGTCTTATCCTTTAAATTTATAGGTTTATGTTTTTGGATATTTAGTGTTACTATGGGTTTGATACACTGTGGTTTTGGTGTATTTTTGTTTCTAACTCATAACTTATAAACTTGATTTACTTTTTTTTATATATATTGTTGATGTTATTCAGTATATATTATGTTCTGTACCCACGTTGCTTATGTAAGCTTTTAGGGTTATGTTCTTTGCATATTTGTAGGCTTTATGGTTTGTACCATGCTTTATGCAGCCTTTTATGCTTTGTTTAAATCAGTTCTTCTATCTAAATGTCTTGCATTTTCTTTTAAGTACTGTCACTCTTGTGCCCTTTTAGGATTGTTCCTAGATGCATATACTTAGTGTATTATACATTGGTTGAGTGTTGGGCATACAAATAACTTGCATTGTTCTTGTTAACCTGTATGTTCAAGTGTTCATTCCAAGTGTGAATGAGCACTGTGATCACTGCCTTGTAGTGGTTACCTGTTTGATCAAGCCATGAGTTGGGTCTTCTCTTCATCTTTGCTTAATCACTTTAAGCCTGTTTCATATGCATTTCATGCTTTTCTGCATACAATGATCATGGTGTATTGTTGTGTTTCAGGAGTTTCATGTTCTTATAATTCAAGTGCTTCATAGCTTCTAGAGTTAGGTGTGAGTAAGTTTTGCTCAACTGTTCCTAACTCACATGTTAAGTCTAGAGTCTGTTTTAGGGTTTTATCCCGTGCCAAATTTGCTTGTATTTCAGCATTTAGTAACCCTATATTTAGGTGGGTTCTGTTGTAAGGGTAGTGAGTGAGATAGAGTGTTAATTGCTCAAGAGTGTGCAAGAAAATAGAGACTTGCAACTTGATCTCGCGGGTGACTCACGGCTACAAGCCGCCAGATGCAGCACACGTGCCAAGCATGCCAGAAGGTGAACAGTCATGCTAGCTGGAGCACTACAGGACAAAACAGGACAACTGGCCATACGATTATCTCGCGACTTAGTCAAGTCGCAAGGCCAAGCCGCGAGCCAGCCCTGCTTTGAAAAACCTGACGTTTCACATTCTCCTCTCACCTCAGTATAAATACCCCTTATACCCACAAATGAAAGAGAGCTTCTAGAGAGAATTTTTAGAGAGAAACCCCAGAGTAAAACAAGATTGATTCACCTACAATCTATACATTAGAGTCTCTTCAAATTCCTCAACTCTCTTCCTCTCCATTGTCAAACCCTTGAGAGGCATTTTACCAAAACCTTATTCTCACCATATTCATTACTGTGAGATGGCTGTTTGGTGTTTTGGGAAGCAGTTAGGAAGGAACCAATCTACATTGGTTGATGCTATGGTCTAATAGCGGAATCCGAGAAGTTAGAAAAGAAAAAGGTTCGGCACAACCTCGTTGGAGCAAGAAGCTTAGAGAGCTTAGGTGCATTGGGTAGATTAGGCTTGGAGGGTCTATTGCTGTCCATGTATCCCAACTACATTTTCTAGTGGATTGTTTACCGCTTGGAAGGCGGCGAAGAGGTTTTACGCCAAGGGCTTCGGTTTCCTCTTCAATAACACATCGCGTGTTGTCTTTGTGTTTGCATCTTCCTTCCCTTTTATCTTTGCCTTTTATTATCTGCTGTGGGTTGTGATTTTAATTTGGCTTAGATAGTTTTCCAATTCTATATTATAGCTTGTGTTCATTTTCCGCACACTAGTTGTTTGACATAAAACTTGAATTGGCTAATTTGTAAATTGGGGATCTAAACGTTCAAGGGTGTTTTTACACTATTTGAACTTTCACTTTGTGTAGTGTAGTTTAGTTTGTTTGGAAATTGGTTAAATCATTTACACTTACTGTATTGTCCAATCCAGTTTACACATGCTAGGAGTAATTTAGCATATTTCAAAATGCGTTATAATGTTAAATTTTTTGCAAATAAATGTCGGTGTATTATACCATGAGTAATGATAATTTTCTGCATAGGAATTACGGCTATACTATTTTGAGATATTTTAACAATGTTCTTTGCAGTGATACTTGAATTGAATCAGACTTTTCCAATTCTCTTATAACTTCACAACTAGAACTTCTACTTTCAAACTTCATGTTCTTTTATCTTGTGAGTTTTTCTTAATGCTTTTGTTTAAATTCATTAGATCCTCACAAGGAAAAACTATTGGGTTGAAGAAACGTTTCAACATTATTGAAGGAATTGGTCCATGTATACTTTACCTTCATAGAGATTCTAGATTAAAGATTATTCACAGAGATCTAAAGGCAAGTAACATCTTGTTGGACAAAGAACTAAATCCAAAAATATCAGATTTTAGAATGGCGAGGATTTTTGGTAATAATGAAGACCAGGCCAATACTAATAGGGTCATCAGAACATAGTAAGTACCTTTTGTTTTGGTCAATTCAATTAGACATCTATATATAATAATAATAGGTGAAGTTAAGAGAAACTCAAATTAGATTTTTAATTTTGTGCTATGTGTCCTAAATTATTTATTCTTAAAGAGTTTTATTTCTTAATTTTAGAATCAAATGTGGGACTACATCTTAAATATTCATCCAAGTGAGTTATTAAGTACAAAAACAAAAGAGCCTAAAATAAATGAATTGTAAAAAAAAATAAAAAATAAAAAAAAGTGCTTCACAATAATTAAAAAAAAAATATTGATAATTTACATTTTATACTGAATGCTCTAAAATGTGTGAAAATATAAGAGGTATTTAGACCCCCAATTAAAATTACAGCTCGATAGATTTTACTCTAACTTTTACTAAGTGCGGAAAAGAGTAAATGCGAGCGTATAAACAAACAAGCTACTCTAACCCATATTCATAATAACACAACAGTAAAATGAAAGGTAAAAGAGTAGGGAAAAAAGATGCAAACACAAAAACAACATAGCGATGTGTTATCGAAGAGAAAACCGAAGTCCTCGGAGTAAAACCTCTCCACCACCCTCCAAGCGGTAATCGATTCACTAGACAATCAGTTGGGATACATGGGTTAGGAAGAGACCATCCAAGCCTAATCTACCCGATGTACCTAAGCCCTCCAAACTCCTACTCCAACAAGGCTTCTCAGAACCGTGTCTTGTCTAACTCTCTAGATCCCACAACAAGCTCCATGTTGCATCCGCCATCTTTGGTTTCATCCAATACTTCCCAGCAGCACCAAAACCTCACTGAACACTCTGAAAGGGTGTGGCAAGTGTTTGGGCTATCAATCTCTCAAGGATATGAAAATGAAGAGGTAGGAGTTGAGGAAAATCAACAAGCAATTGTGTAAAAGATTGTGGGTATAACAATCTCTAACTCTCAAGGTTTATGGCTAAGGTTTTTTCTCAGAAGCACTCCTCAACTTTTGTGGGTAATGATGGTATATATAGTGTGGGTACAAAAAGTGTGTATTAGATAAGACAATCTGGTAAAACATAATTGTTAGGTTCTAAAGTTTAGGATTTTATGTATTTAGAACTCTAATGTGTATTGTTGGCAAATCATGATCAAAACAATGTGTTTAGAAGTGTTTAAGTCTAGCTCAAAGTTGTGTGTCAAAGTAAAGTTGGAATCGAGTTAAAGCAAGAAAGGATTGTGCCTTTCAACCTGGCTCGATCGATCGAAAGACAAGCTCGATCGATCGAAGCTCGGGCAGAATGCTTTTCTGCAGATTCGTCCAACTCAGCCCTAGTTGTTTTAAAACATTTTTAGGGTTTCTTATTTGTCCTAAGTATAAAAGGCAAATCCTAGCCATGTTTTAGTGTTGCTCATATTTGCGGTTTGTGTAAATCTCTTGTGAGATCTAGAGGAGCTTTCCTTTACACAAACTTAGGGTTTTCAAGGAGAAGATTTATCTACACCTTGATGATCAATTCAGTTGCTGTCATTAAAGTTTAAAGAAAACACAAGCGGGTGTGCTTGTAGCTGGTGGTAAATCCAAGAAAGAAGGAGTCCGTGGATTCGGAGTTTGCACCTGGTCGTGTCAGTAAGTTCTACTGGTTGGTAGCAATAAGAAGTCGAGCGTAGGGCTTGTAAGTCTTATTGTATGAACTTCGATTCTTTCAAGATAGTGGATTCAAGTTTACCTTGAGGATAGCTAGGTCAAATCCTCCCCAGGTTTTTACCGGTTTGGTTTCTTGGGTGATCATATCATTGTCTTATTTATTTTCCACTGCTTTGCATGATTTGATCTTTTATATTGGGATAACCTAGACCTGTTTAATTGGACTAAGTAACAACTTGGCTAATTACCTAGGTTTAATCAATTGTTTAAGGGTTCTAAAAACTATCAATAATGTTTCGCGAGTATCTCGCGAGAAGGCCTTACCCACAAGCTACTCGCGAAACACAGCTGTCTCCATCTGTCCTGACTCTTTGCATTCCAATCATGTGCAGAGCACATGCATCATTTCACGGGATGTTTAGTCGCAAGCTACCCGCGAAAACTCTTCAGTCTTCAATTTTCTTGAGTCTTCACACACTCTCTCTCTCTCTCTCTTACAACCCTTACAATTAAATCCCTCAATAAATACAGGGTACAAAAGATTGAATAAAATTACAATCAAATTTGACACGGAATTAAAGCCAACAAAACATATAGTTGTAAATTACAACTTTTCATATACCTAATAATATATCCTTACAATTTTTTTTAAAGAGTTAATAAAATATAAAAATGACAATGAATAGTACTTAAATTTTATATACAGAAATTATATTATGCATCTTATTGTATATCTTTAAGTGTATTTATACATATACATGGAGCTACAAGCTAGTTAATAATAATATTTGATTACAAGATTTTGATGTGTTTTATTCTTAAAAATATAGGTGCTATATGTCTCATGAATATGCAATGGAAGGTGATTTTCAAAGAAATCGGATGTTTTTAGCTTTGGGGTGTTGTTACTAGAGATACTAAGTGGAAGAAGAAACTGTAGCTTTTATCATGATGAGCTGTCTATGAGCCTTTTAGGATTTGTAAGTCATCCTTACCTCTTTGCCTTATTTTTTAAAACCTCCAATAGTTTTCAATATTGATGCTAAGAATTTCAATCATGTTTTCATGTTTCCAGGCATGGAAATTGTGGAATGTAGACAACAATATAGCCTTAATAGACCCAATGATATATGAACCATACTTTGAAATGGAGATGTTGAGATGCATACATGTCGACTTGTTATGTGTGCAAAAATTTGCCAAAGATAGGTTTATGGTATCTGTTGTTACTTGCATGCGTAAAAGTGAGATTGTTGATATTCCTCGTCCAAAGCAGCCAGCGTTTACTAAAAGGTAGATTGCCTTAGATCTTTTTTTTTTTGGTTAACGATGTTACAATTACAATGGTTCAAGGTCGATAGCAACAATCCTAAAAGGCTATCGTTATAATTGGTCTTACAATGGTTCTCATTATTCCATGTTACGTATATGCTCATGACAATTGACATAATTGGTTATATATTTATGGCTTTTTATTATTATTTATTTTGGCCATTAATCTACCTCTTAAATCCTGCAACCACCCTATGTTTACCAAAGCTGAGCTTCTCTGTTCGAAATGGTTTCAAAGCTATTCCCTGTGTTATCCAATCTCGCCTCAGGTTCTGTTCCCTTTCTCCACATGTTTTTGTGTTTATTTTTTAGTTGAATTTTTTATTGAGATTCTCTGTATTTTTGGGATTTTCCTTGTTAATTTATTTATTTATTTTTCAAGTTCTTAAAATACTAAAGTACACTTGTTTTGAAAAAAAATTAAAATGAAAAAAGACTAAAGTTTAGAGATATTTATTCTTTAAAAATTTTTAGTCTTTTTCCTTTTTTTTTAGTCTTTAAATTAGCCTTTTTTTCATTTTTTTAGTCTTTAAATTTTTTAGTATTAGGGCAAAAAGGGATTGGCAACCAAGCTCTGATACCAAAATTGTTAGGTGCAAGTTCTTATAAATTATATAGCTGTGAGGAGAATTTAGTGTTTTACTTTTGTAGAGATGTTACTATTATGCTAGATATGAAAGAAAAACAGATTATTGCTGCATAACCATTTCATTGTCATTTCTATTCATTGATTCTTTTTTTTTGTTTTTTGGATGTTACCTACTTCATTTTACCACTCACATCTATATATAGATGTGTTAGGAGTTTAGGATGACTACAAGCTTCAAGAATATACTACAGAAGTTTGTTTCAGTTCTCATTAATTTACACTTGTCCATGAGGTGTCCACTTGCTTGCCTGTTCAGTTTTTCTGCTGTTGGATTCTTCATTTTTTGACACCTAAATGAAACTTAGGGACCCACTTTGACAATTGCAAATTACATTTTAACATGATCTCCAATGGGAGTGCTTTCAAGTTAGGATTCTTCAACCCTGTAAATTCTACCAGTCGATACCTCGAAATATGGTATAATAACGTATCTGTTTGCACAGTCATATCATATGGGTATCTATCAGAGAGAAACCCCTCAAGGATTCTTCTAGGGTTCTTACAATATTTGACGACGGCAATCTTATAATATTAAATGGACAAAAGGTGATTCTTTGGTCATCGAATGTTACAAGCCCTGTTGTTAATTCAAGTGCCTAGTTTTTAGACTCGTGGAACCTCGTCTTGCAAACAAGGCTACCTCAATGTATTTTGGGCTTAAGGCAATAATTTTGAGTGTAGTCTTTCTTTCTTTCTTTTTTTAATTGAAATATTAAAAAAAATTATGTTGATTTTTTATTCACAAAAATAGTTTTAATTTGTTAACAAATAACAAGTAGTGTTAATGTGGACCCACAAAAGAGTATACAAGTAAATTTTTTTAATAAAGAATCAACGAAATTCTTTTAAAAAAAAGGTGAAATTTATTTGAAAAAATTAAAACCCTAAGAGTGTAAGTTAGTTCCATGATTAATAAAAATAATAAAATAAAATAAATTTTATGGTCCTATGCTACTCCACGTCCCAACCAATTTGTTAAATGAATGAAAATGAGTTTACTTATGTGCGGTGTCAGAATGTAAAGTAATTACAAAGAATAAAAAATAAAAATTAAAAAAATTAAAAAAAAAAAAGGTAAAACAAAATAGCTTGACTTATGAAAAAGTTCAAGCAAGAAACAAAGGTCCTAAGAATTAACAAACCTAAGGATCAGACTCGAACGAGGAGAAGAAGGTTTAAAGCGCAGCAACTACAGCTTTAAAAAAAATTCTGAAAGCTCAAATAGTACAAAACACTATAGCTTGTTTAGATCCCCAATTTTAAAAACACGACTTAATTGCTTATACTCTAACTTATCTATGTGCAAAACAAGAGTAAATGATATGCAATTGTTAAGGACATTTTATGTAATTGGCTAATCCTATGACAAAATGCACTTTACTTATAATTGGGTAGATCTAGAATGGGTTTAGTACTTCAAGAAACTTGTTGTTCAAGCCATGAATATTGGACCAAAAAACAAGTGAAGAAAAGCTGTTCATTACAGCTTGACAAAAGCTTGACAAAAATAATATCTATCAAGATTTAATGAATGAAGCTCGATAGAAGCTCGACAAAAGTTGAATCTGTCGAGATCTACGAAATCAGAATTTCTAGATCTAATTTTTGGCCCAAGTTGATGTGTATGTGTAGGGTTTTTTTCTCACAACCCTAGACATATATAAGACTTATTTTAAAGGCCGTTACAGATGTATTGAGTGACCATACATGGAAAACACATGCAAAAAAGTGACCTAGTGTCTTATTCTCTCTGCAAGAAGTTACTGCGTTTTTTGCGCCTTAGAGTTTTGTAACCAAGTGCTTCTTGATCTTCATTGTTGATGAAGTGAAGAACTTTGCAGCCAACAACATCTTCTTCAAGTTGCTGGGAGTTAGTCACATATTGGGATTCGTGCAAAGGAGTTAATCATGTACTGGGATCCGTGCATCATTGGTAGCATTCATATATTGAAAAGTTTAGAGGTTTTGAAGCGGTAGAATGTTTCTACTGTAAGTTCATCTACTGGGATTATAGATTCTAGGGACAAAAGTTTTGTACTAAATCTAAAACTTCTCTTTATTATAGTGGATTGCTTTTCGGGAAGATTTCCCCCTAGGTTTTTTACTGTGAAACTAGTTTGTTTCATTCGTTTTCCTAAGTCATCATATCTTTTCTTATTTACTATTCCGCTGTGCATGATATTGACATGATATTGATGTTTGTTTGTTTTAACAAGATTTATTCATAATAGATCTAATTAACAACTTGAGTTTAAAACTTATTAATTCTATCAGCCAGTGTCTAAATTTTCCAACAACAATAATCAGAACTACTCTCTAAGCCATAACCACAAGCAAGCAAGAAAAAATATAAAGCTTAAAGAGTAAGGGAAGAGAGATGCAAACACAAGATAATATCGAGACATGTTATCGAAAAGGAAATCAAAGTACTCAGTGAAAAACCTCTCTGCGATCCTTCAAGCCGAAATTGATCCATTAGTGAATAAAGTTGGAGTATACGAATATCAAAAAGACCCTCCAAGCCTAATCTACACATTATAATTGAACCCTCCAAGTTCTAGCTTCCAAGGGCTTCACTGAAGCATGTCTTCACTAGTTCACTTAGCACTCAGATTGGGTGAGATAAGTGTTTGGGCTAAAAACCTCTCAAGGATTTGTAATTGGAAAGGTAGGAGTAGAGGAAAACAAAGAGAAATTATGTAGATGATTGTGAGTTTACATCTCTAACTCTCAAGTGTATTGCTAGGGCTTTCTCTCTGAAAAGCTTCTTATGATTTCGTGAGTAATGTGGGCTTATATAGTGTTGGTAAATTAATGAGAAAAACACATTTCAAAAAAGGTTCAGGTAGTGAGTTTCGCGAGTCACTCACGACTTGGCTTGAGTCGCGAAGTGACTTATGAAATCTAGTCTAGCATGAGATTGTTCAGATTCCAGCATGTGCTTCTCACGTGGCCTTTTGCGAGTTGTCCACTCGTGAGCCAGTCGCAAACTTCACTTTCTTCACAAGTCTTTACCAAACTCTCACACTCAACCCTTACATTAAATCCCACAAAAATACAAGGAAATGATTGAACAAAATACAATCAAATTTGACACGGAATTAAAGCCAACAAAAATGTAGTTGTAAATCACAACTATACAAATTCCTTTTTTATGCTTTAAACAGAGAGTGACAAAATTTCCAACAATTCATACAAGAAAAATTGAGGTTTGTAATTGAATATGTATATATTTTTTGTTTTTAGACTTCAGTTGTTTGGTTGAGAAAAAGAGTGTGTGCTTTTTCAACTTCTCTGTGTGGGAGTTAATGAATTCTACATTGGAAAACACACATAGAGAAGATGAAAGGTTACACATCAAACCAAAAATTTATTTGTTCTAGTTTTTTCTTTGATAAAAAAATTACTTTTTATTTATTGGTTAAAATTTGGGGCTTTATTAATACTTTCGGGAAAGAAATATCCTATCGGGTAGAAGTAATGTTATAGAACATACTATTTTTCACAACAATTGAGTTAGCATATTTTGGTTTTTATTAATTTTTATTTGGGTCACTATTGACATTATTTCATTATCTAATATTTTGGGACTTAAAATTTTTGATTGGTTAAAATTTGGGGCCTTTTTATGCTTGGAGGCCTTAGGAGATCGCCTCACTTGCTTAGTATATAGAGCCTTACAAGAAGATACAACAGGGAGAATCATATGGGAGAGTTTCCAACTTCCTACTGATACATGCTTGCCCAACATGAAAATTAGTGCTAATTCAAAAACAAGGTAAAAAAGTTGAGTTAACATCATGTAAAAGCCCCTATGATCCATTTGTTGAAAGCTCCTCTACTGCTATTAATCTCGTTGGTCTTCCTCAATCATTCATTTGGAAAGACCGTAGCCCATGTTAGCGCAGTGGTCCATGGAACACTTAGATCTTCATTGGAATACTAAACATGGCTTCTGTATTTCAAGATGGATTTAGTCTAATAAATGATAATGAAGGAACTTATTATTTATCTTTTTCTTATGGAAATTACACTTTATTACCCTAAATTATATACCAAATTATACTTTGCACCCTAAACTATCCGAAGACACACTTTGCACCCAGTGTTACTTTGGCTGTTATGTTTGACGGAATCCTACTGCATGTGACAAGCATTATGTTTCTTGCTTAGGTTGAACAAACTTAAAAGACCGAAACGTCCATTTTCAAAGCAATTAAAACAAAAGCCAATTTTTTCCACATCTCTCTTTGTCTCATGTGCATGCCAACCTCCCCCCAAATTTAGACTCTTGTAAATTCTAAATCACCAATTCGAAAATTTGCTTCTGCTCCCCTTCCACTACACCGTCCCTCCACCATTGAGGCAACCTAAACAGTATGCATGAAGAGAACAATTCATCATAAAAATTTCAAAATATTTCTATGAAATGCACTTTATTCACATTTTGAACAAATACCTAAGAATTTTGTTAGGCTCTAAGACTTTAGGAACTAATGTATTAGAACTTCAATTTGTATTATGTTGGCAAACCATGATCAAAACATAGAGTCTAGGTTTAAGCTTACTCAAAGTGTGTTTAATTGTAAAATTGGAATCGAGTGATTGCAGAAGTTATTGGACAAAATCTGCAAGGCTCGATCAATCGAAAATTAGACTCGATAGATCGAAACTTATGCAAATTTAATTTTTTTGCAGAATTTCCAATTCAGCCCAAGCCCATATGACGTCCAGGGTTAAGTGTTTTACTTCAAGTATAAAAGGAAAAACTCTAGCTATGTTTTAGATGTCTTTGGAGAGTTTTGTGTTGAATCTTCTGTGAAATCTAAAGGTGTTTACCTTCATACACACACAAAGAGTTGTCAAAATCAAGATTCGCATCAAGAACCTGATGATCTCTTCAGTTGTTGCATAAAGAACTTTAAAGAAGATCTGAAACCTTTGAGTAGAGTCTCAAAGTCACAAGAAGGAGAACTTATGGTTGCTACAGATGAAAGAAAGACGTAGTCCATGGACTCGGAGCTATCACGTGGTCATGGTAGTAAGTTTTCTACTCAAGGTGGCAATAGGATGTTAGTGGTCTAAGTTCTATTGTAAAAACTTCAATTCTTTCATAGTGGATCTATTTTACCTTAAACAACTTATTTTAAGGGGTTTAAAAACATACAAGTGGTATCAGAGCAGGTTAGCTCTTGTGTTGTTTGATCTTTTGATCTAAGAGTTGATCCTTGACCTCCGTTGTCATGGAACACGGTCACTCTCTTGTGATCCCACCTCACTTTGATGGGAACAACTATGCCTACTGGAAAGTAAGGATGAAAGCATTCCTGAAATATATCGATGAGAGAGTGTGGAACTCCGTTGAATATGGATGAGAGAAACCAACTACTCCTGTTAGTGAGTGGTTAACTTCTTAAAAAGAGGCAGCCACTTTTAATAGCAAAGTCATGAATGCTATTTTTAATGTTGTTTTTATGGAGGAATTTAAGAGAATCTCAAATGTTGAGTTGCTCATACTGCATGGAATATTCTCTAAACTGTGCATGAAGGCACAAAGGCAGTTAAGATTAATAAGTAGCAGCAGTTAACTACTAGATTTGAAAGCATTAGAATGTCTGATGATGAGTGTTTTGATGAATTCTATGCTAAGCTTAATAATATTGTTAATTATACTTATAATTTGGGTGAAATTTATGATCAACCTAAGATTATTTGGAAGATTCTTAGATCTTTGACTGAGGACTTTAGACCCAAAGTGATTGTCATTATAAAAAGCAAGGATGTGGACTCCATCTCTATTGATGAGCTTGTAGGATCTCTCCAGTCCTATGAGCTAGACCTACCCAAGACAAACAAATCCAAATCAATGGCTCTTAAGTCAGTTGATGATGTTGATAGGAATGGATTTGATGATGAACTCTCTTCTACAGAAATTGCATATCTTGCCAAGAACTTTAGAAACTTTCTTAGAAACAACAACATAAGGGCAAGAGGTAAAAACAATGCTGAACCTAGGAATTTTAAGAGGAACGAACCAACTAAAGTTAACAATACTAATAAATCAAAAGAGAAAGTTGGTCAAACCTCTAGTAATTCACTGGATCAACAATATTTTGATTGTCAAGGGTATTGTCATGTGAAATTTGAATGTCCTACATTCTTGAGGTCAAAGGGTAAAGCTACGGCTATAACCCTTAGTGATGATGAAGTTTTTGATCACGAGTTTGGTAGTGATGAAGATGGAAACTTCATTGCTTTCACAGCTACTGTTGTAGTTGATGAAAGTATTATGGTTGAAGAGAACCCTTTTGATGGGGAACTCTCTGAGTGTGCTAATTTGCGACTTTTAATAAGCTATGCAAAGTTGCTGTAAAGGATGCAATGAGTGTAGACTAAGGTTTAAAGAAGACCGCCTCCCTTGAACTTGAAAAGAAAAACTTGTTGCTAAAATTGCTTGATGCTAATAATTTGATTGATAAGGTGAAGACTAAAAACATGTTGTTGCTTGATAAGATTAAGAATTTAGAACTAGAATTATCTGTTGCTAGAGAACAAACTAATAGGTCTGTTAGTTCTAAACTTGATCATATGTTGAGTGTTCAAAAGTCTTCCTTAGACAAAACAAGTTTAGGTTTTGTTAATAGCATCTCTGTGTCTGAAACTCATTCCACAAATTTTGTTTCTTCTTCTAAGCCTCCCAAGATTGAGATTGTCAAATCAACAAAAGTTACACCACCTCCTAGGAAGATTAGGGTTGAACTTAAAGAGTCTAAGCCTAAGAATCCTAACCTCCCTAAGGATAAGAAGCATGATAGACCTTTATGGGTTTGTCATTTTTATGGAAAGGCTGGGCATACTCACCCAAACTGTTTCAAGTTGCAAGCTGCAAATCGAGCAAATAAGCCAAGAGTACCTATGTCTCAAGAACAAAATCCTATGGTACTTATTGGTGAATTGGAAAAGGCTTTAAACATTTATACCAATCCTGGAGTTGCACATCATTCTAATATGAATAATAACTCCAAAGCCAGAGTTGCATCTAAGAAGTTTTGGATCCAAAAGGCTCAATCTAATTGAGACTTTTTGACATAGTCCTTGGGCTTCATCTCAAAATTCTTTGTGACCATTCTTTTCTTGTTGTTTTGTTTCTTTTTTCTTCTAGGATTTGCATTGCATTACATTCATGCATTACATATTACATTATTTTTGTTATTTCTTTATAAAACAAAAAAAAAAAACAAAAAACAAAAAAAGGGAAAGAAGGATGTGTTTTGTATCATATATCTTGGATTTATAGTTGAGGTTGGCCATATTTTGTTTCATAACATGCTTGTGTACCTTGTTTAGCTTGTATGAGCTTATTTTTATGCATTTTGCTTGTTTTAGCTATGTAGTGCATATTGTGTAGGAGTGTTTATAGTTTTTCATCACATGATCTTGATTTTGAAGCCACATGCTTTTGATTGTTAGTGATAGGCCAAGAATGTATTGACCCTTTATGATGAATTAACCAATTAATTAGCCAAGTTAATTAATCAATTCAATTTGCATGCAATAAGCGTGGTAGCACAAACAAATCACCAACTAAGTTAAAATGTAGTGAAAAATAAATTGACATGGTAATTTGTTTATGAATGGAGAAAACCTACACGGCAAAAACCTCATTAGGTGATTTTAAGGTCACCACTCCCGAGAATTCACTATTATCACAACAAGTGGTTACAAGTAAATGAATCTCAGTACCTTATACCAACCTACAATTAAACCCTTACCCCAATACCTAATTGGACTTGTTCTGTAGTGACAATCTCTCCTTTCAATGCACAGCTCCCAGTACGTGACTAACCAATTCAATGCGCGGATCCCAATATGCGGCTTACTTACCAACTTGAGAAAGATGTTGGCTGCAAAGTTCTTCAATTCATTAACACGATGAAGATTACAAAACTCCTTGGTTACAAAACCCTACGGTGTACAAATACAGCAGCTTCTTGAAAAGAAAGATGAACTAGGGCATATGTCTCTAGTTCACAATATGCTTGTGAAAAACTTTTGTATTATTCTGTAGTGACAATCTCTCCTTTCAATGCACGACTCCCAGTACGTGACTAACCAATTCGATGTGCGGATCCTAGTACACGGGTTACTCACCAACTTGAGAAGGATGTTGACTGCAAAGTTCTTCAATTCATCAACACGATGAAGATCATGAAGTTCCTTGATTACAAAACCCTGCAGTGTACAAACACAACAGCTTCTTCAAGAGAAAGATGAACTAGGACATATGTCTCCAGTTCACAATATGTTTGTGAAAAAATTTTGCATTAAGGTGATTAGCTGTGACGTCCCTTAAAACAATCCTTATATATGTTTAGGGTTGTGAGAAAAGAAAGCCCAAACATCTATACACGGATTAGAGTGAAATCAGATCTGAAAAACTGATTTTCTTAAACCTTGATAGATACCCCATCTATCGAGCAGCTGTTAAGCATTGGGCTTAAACAGCCTTTTAAACCTCGATAGATACTAGCTGTCAAGCTAGCTATCGAGCTTTAAAATCCAGTACTTCTTCACTTGATTCTTGGACAGACTTGCATGGCTTTAACCGTTGAACTTGAAACCATGTTCCTTGAAACATTAAACACATCCTAGATCTACCTAATTACAAGTAAAGTGCGTTTTGTCAAAGGATTAGCCAATTCTATATTGACATATGCTCCTAACATGATTCACATATGTCCTAACAGTTACAACTAAAAAATCCTAAGAGAAAGACATAAATAACTATCTCGCTACTGTTTACTAACAAATCATGAATACCTTAATGCATATCATATGATGTGTACATTATGTGGCTAAAAATGTAGCACATGCACAAAAGGAAAATAAGGTGTAGCCTTGGAATAATAATAAAATTGATGTGTACATTATGTGGTTATAATAAAGATTACACAAAGAAATAAAATTAGTGTGTACATTATGTGGCTAAAAATAAAAATTTCATAATGAAATAAAAATGGTGTGTACATTATGAGGCTAAAAAAAAAAATTACATGATTGCAAGCTTGTTTTCTAGAAGATATGAGAGTCATATGATGTAACTTTTTAGATGATAGTTACTTTCGAACTTATGTGATGAATAATATAGAATTGTGATTGATTATCATCTACATATCACCTCACATGTATCTCATACTGTTACTAGTTGCATACATAACACAAGTTATTCTTTGCTAAACTTAGTACATGAAATTATGTGTGAAGTTTGGTTTGGCCATCTAAGATTATATGTTTCTTGATGTTGATAAAAAAATATGTTCATTGATTGATTTTTGGGGACAAAAAGTGTTACATTCTTGTTTTGGAAGATCTGGGTTGAATTCAAGTGTTTTTGAAAAACTTTTAAACTCATACTCATGCATTTCATTCATGAAATAAGTTGGTTTGAGTGTTTTCTACATAAAACTTCTTTTGTTTTTCAAAAATTTCGTTTTTCCAGATTTTTAATCGATTGAGTGTGTCTTTCGACTGATTGAACATGCGTTAAATTTTTTGGTTTGAATCTGCCTGACTCAATTGGTACTTGATTAATCGAATCTATTTTTTGATCGATCGAACCCCAATTTCAACCGATTGAATGTCGAAAGATAAGTCTTTTAGAAAGCTTCTCCCTCACATGTTCTTCATATTTTTAAAAGCTTTTCAGACTTTTTCTCTCTTTTTCTCTTCGACCGACCCAATCTAAGTGATTTTTGTCGTTTTCTTCCTCAAAATTCTCCAAATTTTTTGTCCTCAAGCATTGGTAAGACCTTTATACCCTTTCTTTTTCAATTTAATTACATGTTTCATGCATTTTCATACATTTTTCTTGAAAATTTCGAACATAGGAATTTAGGGATTTTTTATTATTTCAATTGTTTTTAATCATTTTTTATCAATGGATTTTTTTTCTTAGTTCAGATACATGTGATTCCCATGCATTAATTTGATCAATTTTGTGATTTGTGGAGAATTGAAAATTTTAGGGCTTGGAACTTTGAGAAATTGGGGTTTTTGTTCAATTGGACTATAATTGATGAAATTGACTTGTGTAATTGATGGATCAATTCATTATATGATGTTTTATAACTAGTATAATGGTTAATTGATCAATTTGATTTATTTTTTTGAAATTGGGTTTTTCAAAATTTGGGGTTTTTGGATTAAAACTCTATGTTCAAGTCAATTGTTGGTTTATAAAGTAAAATTGAACAAATCTTAATGCATTAGAGCATGTATCATATGTGCATTCATTACATCCATCATATAGATTGTTATTTGTTGCTACTTTTGTGCTCTAACCCTCTCTAATGCAATCTGCCCTTGGTTTTCTATTTTTTTTTTTTTTTGTTTTCCTTTCCTATAAACTTTTAGTATCATAGTTAGGATAACTAAAGCTAAGAAAACCCCCACCCCATCTACTCCTAAGTTCCAGAGTGACAAGTTTAGGACCTTGAAAAACCAAGAAGCTTATAAGAAGCTTAATGTCTTTAGACCGGTGTGGGCTGAGCATAGGGTTATCTTAGATGAGGTTGATCCTGAGATACTTAGGAATTTTGAGCGTAAGGGCTGGTCACCACTCTTAGAGGTAGAGCATCCTCCTCTGGCTGCATTGATTAGAGAGTTCTATTCGAACCTCTTTGTCCACTTTGATGATTCCAACATTTAGTTTGTGAAGAGTTGGATAAGGGGTGAAAAGTATGTCATTACTCCTAAGGTAGTGGCCTCTGCTCTTAGTGTACCTTTGGTACAACAGCCTGTGTCCCCTTACACAGAGACCCCTCATCTTGATGACATCATGTCTCTCATCACCGGTACTTCCATTAGTTGGGCTACTGATCCTCGTGTCACCTCTCATAAGCTTACTGAGCTCAATTATTTGTTTTCTTGGATTTCTTGTCATTGTATTTGGCCTATATCTCATCTTCATACCATCCCTATTGAGAGATGTGCGTTCTTGTACGCTCTCATCACTGATGCTCCTATGAGTTTTCCCACTCTCTTCATTCGCTCACTTGTTGAGGTTCATAGGAGTAGTGTCAAATCCCATGGCTTGTTCTTTCCGTTCTTTATTTATAGGATTCTTTTGGACTTAGGATTAGAGGACTTTCCCGCATTCGAGACCATACATATCATAGCTCCCATAGGTTCCACCTTCCTTAGGCAAAGAGCTGGTCAGTTGAAAGCCAACTCTAAGCGCCTTAGAGTCGAGTCTTCTACAGGTGATGTATCTCGACCTCCTCCTTCTGGTGATCCTTCTACTGAGGTGTATGTAGACCCCACAACTACCATGGATCCTCCACCATCTTCATCGAGCAACTCTTCCTTGCGTGCTATGTTGGGTTTTAAGACTTTAGGAACTAATGTATTAGAACTTCAATTTGTATTATGTTGGCAAACCATGATCAAAACATAGAGTCTAGGTTTAGGCTTGCTCAAAGTGTGTTTAATTGCAAAATTGAAATCGAGTGATTGCAGAAGTTATTGGACAAAATCTACAAGGCTTGATCGATCGAAAATTAGACTCGATCGATTGAAACTCATGCAAATTTAATTTTCTGCAGAATTTCCAATTCAGCCTAAATCCATATGACGTGTCGGGTTAAGTGTTTTACTTCAAGTATAAAAGGAAAAAGCCTAACTATATTTGAGAAGTCTTTGGAGAGTTGTGTGTTGAATTTTCTGTGAGATCTAGAGGTGTTTACCTTCATACACACTTAAAGAGTTGTCAAGATCAAGATTCGTGTCAAGAACTTGATGATCTCTTCAGTTGCTGAATAAAGAAATTTAAAGAAGATTTGAAACCTTTGAGTGGAGTCTTAAAGTCACAAGTAAGAGAACTTGTAGTTGCTACAGATCAAAGAAAGAAGTAGTCCATGGACTCAGAGCTATCACGTGGTTGTGGTAGCAAGTTTTCTACTCGAGATAGCAATAGGATGTTAGTGGTCTAAGTTCTATTGTAAAAACTTCAATTCTTTCATAGTGGATCTGTTTTATCTTGAGGATGGTTAAGTTAAATCATCCCCAGGTTTTTTACCGTTTAGGTTTTACTAGGTTATCATATCGTTGTGTTCTTTATATTTCTACACTATTTACATGATATGATTTTATTGTGTTAACCTAGAACTGAATAATTTATCTAAGTAATCACTTGGCTAAATAACTAGGTTAAACAACTTTTGTTAAGGGGTCTAAAAACGTACAAATTCTCTGAAATAAATTGAGATAGAAACCTAATATGTCATGACATCTAATGGTCCAAATCTAGTCTCATATGAATTAAGAAAATTGATTAACAATTTTAATCAATCTGTATATATCTCATGATTAAAGAAAATTTACTATTTTTTAGCTCTCACGTAAACACTACACTTAATTTTTTTTTTTTTTTTTCCTTCCTCTTGGCAACTTGTACTATATCATTGCCTTCTCCTAATCTATATATATATAAAAAACCGAAACTTTTGAAGCTCCCACAATTTTCCACATCAGCATAATATTAAAAAATAAAAATAAAAATAAAAATATAATAAAACCTTTCTAAAACCCCCGATGCTCTGCCTTCTCTTTCACGATGCGCTACCCTTTCTTTCACCAAAACATCTTCTTCCTCATAACAGAGACAGAAAAAAGGAGATTGAGAAAGAATCGTCAGAATGTCAGACTATCATCCACCGGCAAGCCAGTCGCTCATCAACATCAGGCCGCCTAAACCACTACGGTAATATATATATATATTTTTTCTAAATCTGGTACTCTTTTTTTCTCCCAAAATACCCGATGCCCTCCACTTTCTTTTCAGATTCTTTCATGCAACCCTCTCCTTCCCCGAAAATCAAAACCCTATCCTTCCTCAAAATCAAAACCCAAAAACCCAAAACTCAGATGCCGCTGGTGTCATCGAGGAAGCTATGAGCAAAAACCCTCTCCTTCCCCAAAATCAAAACCCAAAAACCCAAAACTCAGATGCCGCCGATGTCATCGAGGAAGCTATGAGCAATCTAACGCAGCCTCTGAAGCAGGTTTTGGAATTTTCTTGAGATTTTTTTTTTTTAATTTATTTAACCGTTCATGGTTGGTAGTGTTGGAGAATTGGAATTATTAGGATGAGAGGAAAGGAGGATGGTATAACCCCAAAAATCAAAATTTCTTTTTGTGGGTATTGTTGAATATTGCTATATGACTGAAATATTTGTTTTGGGTTTGTCTTTATTCTCTATTTCTATTTTCGTTTGTGGAATGCAAATTATATGTTTGATGAAATGCTTCAATGAACTGTCTATGAGTTGTGAAGTAATAAGTAATTGATTTAATTAGTATGTGAGGTTAGGTTATGCCTGCTAAATATTTTCACCTGTTCTGGCCCTTCTTTAAAGTCTACTCCATAAGCTCTCATGCTCCTTACATACCCTATCTTATAAAAATCAGGGTCTGCTGACTCCAACTATGTGAAATACAAAATCACATGTTTAGCAATGAAATAACAGATGAAGAAAAACCCAGACATCAAAAGGGTATGATCAAAACAAAATATCTAAACAACTGCACTATTGTTTTTTTATAGAAAATTGGGGAAAACTAAACAGATGTAAAGAAAAACACCGAATTTTTCAATAAAATATGTTCTTTGTCTCAACTCAACCTGTGTCTCTGCTTAGTGTCATATATTTTGTTCATAACCAGTCCTAACCCGAAAAAATGAGGGGTCTGTCAGCATAAAATTTAGTCACTAACCCAAAAATTTTATGACTAAGGCTTTGTCATTGTTGAATAGCATATGTTCTTGGTTTGCAATGAACGTGAAAATTCACTGGTGGTGCAAATAATGTGAGCTAAAAACAATGCAATATTGGCGCTCACAAATTCAACTTTCTTGTCCCTAAGTTTTCTCAGAAATTAAACAGCAAGTAAATGAAGAAATAAAAGTGAGTGATGTTTACCTCAGAGGATGATTCTTCTTCAACTTGGGGAGGTTGGAATATGGGATATTGAGAAATCTCAGTGTTCACTCTAATGGGTCTAATCTGATTTTGGGTGTCAGCAAGAAAAGAGCAACTAGGTCACGGTGGTGACCAACCATGGTGGAAACTCTTCAACTGCTTTACATAATTTCTAAAATTAGATAGAGAAAACAAGCTAAATAAATACAGAGAGAGAGAGAGAGAGTGTTGAAACCTTAGGAGTGGAGAGGAACCAGTGGGTGGGATGGTGAAGAGGGAGGGTGGAAGCCATTGAAGAGAGATGAGAAATACTACTGAAGAAGTTGAAATTTCAGATACTCCGGTTCAGCATGTTTTGTGATATGCTGTAACACAAGTACCCAGTATGAATTTCTGAGAAACATTATCCACTTCACTCACAATAATATATAGGAAAGTTCTTAGTTTATAACTTTATATTGTAAATTCCAATGTAAAAAGTGTAGTAGCAATTCCAAATCTTCAGGCCACTCCACTTATCCCCTTCCTACATTACCACCAAAAATAAAAAACCTTGCAAAAGCCATTAATGTGAGAATTAGTTCTCTTATCATTCTGCACATCAAAATACCTCTTGACATCTATTTGATCAACTCGAATGTCATCTCTGTTTCACTTTCTATTCTATAGAAGTCGTTATCATACATGCCCACATTATGTGCTACAAATAATAAAATAATGTTATGAACAATGTTAAAGTTGTAGCTTCATTGATGGTATGTACTTAAAATGATTTCAAGCAACTTCATTGATGGCATGTACTTAAATGATTTCAAGCAATTGCTTCAAATATTTTTTATTTTCTTGCTCATAGAAATAGCTATTAATACATTATTGCATTGTCTCTATTTAAATGCAATATTTTAAATTTTTTCCATAGAGAGTGGCTTGGCTGACCCTAATAGCACTACTTCGAATAATTTTGTATTACTTTCAACCCAACATTTGGTGTTTTTGAAATTGATTGTATGTCTTACTTAAGATGTATCCAAAGAGTTTATGAAATTTGGTTTTAATTGTTTATAGAGATAGTTGAAACTGAAGTATATAGGCATTTCGTTTGATTCCTTTCAAATAGACACTCTTTCAAACATATAGGCATTTGCATGTACTTAAGATGTATCTAAAGGAAATTAGATGTATTTGACACAAATATATGTTGCTGTAAATGATCTCCTCAATAGTTTCCAAGAAGCCAGCATAATCAAAATTGGGGGCCATAAAGAGTAGATAAGCAGAGATACTTAGACTATTTGTTAGCTGTTTCTTTTCAAAGTTTTGAATATTGTGTTTATGAGTTGCTTCTTATAAGAGATAGTGGGATAGGGCCCCATGTGTTTATGTGGCATATTATTCCCTGGCAACAAATGCATGGTCTTGCTAATGTTGTCATGAGATTATTTATACATTTAAGTATTCATTTTATCAATAAATTTTTTTATATGATTTATATTGGTGGTAGACTATAAATTGATTTGCAATTGAGCATTATGTGAATTCATATTATGCCCAAATTTGTGTATGAGCTATTGGAATGTTGGCTATAATTTTTTCATCGACATACAGAAACCAAGGTGTGACTTTATGTGTTATGTGAAACACCCTAAATTTATAATCAAAGAACATATTTTGCGCTCTTTGTGTGATTATTTGTAATTGTTATTTAACCAACTATCCCGTGCATCGCACGGGTTAACGACTAGTTCTATTTGAAATATGAGACCAAATCTGCGCTAAAAATGACACGTCCAAACAATTGGGCCTTCACCATGTGGGCTGGACCAATGGTGCCAGTGCAATGTACAATGACACGCCCAACAGCATCAAATTTTGTACATTTTATGATTCACAACTTTTTCGGCTTTTATTCCTTTTCATCCACTTTTTTACATCTATATTTTCACCCCCATTTTTATATTTTGAATGTGGATTTTTTTTTCTTTTATTTTTTGAAATGTGTACATTTTAGCATTAATTGTGGATATGTGTATGAAATAATAGATATGAAGGAATGTGATAGAATACTTAGCCTAACTTTTATGATTTATTTTCATTTCAGCTAAATGATACTTTCTATGGAAAATCTAATAAAAAAAATGTAAAAATAACAGGAAAATAATTCAACTAACTTCCTAGAGATGGAATTCATTACCTGCATGTACGGTTCCTCATGACTTTCATGGAGCCATTGCGTTGTTTGATGCTGAAATGTTAAGAAGTATGTGAGTTTTTCCACAAGCCCGTGATGGTGATCTTGTGTGTGATTGCAACCCATTGGGTATCCAATTTCAAATATTTCACATTTTAGTCAATATGGGCTGCGTTGAATAATGGAAATTCCAAGTATGCAGCTCTTAAAGAGATATTTCTGTGCAAGAGAAGTTTGAAAAGAGGCAATGACTTAATGGTGTTCCTGGCATCTAAAATTTTCATTCATAGCATTGAACACGTGTTCAAAATACAAGCATGTCAGCTCTTCTAGTCTTGCTATGTTGCATTTGTTTAGAATTTGGCTCTGCCACAAACACTGTAAGGTTGAATTTAATCAACCATTTTGTTGGCTTTGTTCCGTGTCAAATTTACTTGTATTTCAGCATTTAGTAACCCTGTATTTAGGTGGGATTGTTGTAAGGGTAGTGAGTGAGATAGAGTATTGAAATGCTCAAGAGTGTGCAAGAAAACAGAGACTCGCGACTTGATCTCGCGGGTGACTCGCGGTTTCAAGCCGCCAGAAGCAGCACACATGCCAAGCATGCCAGAAGTTGAAGCATCATGCTAGCTGGAGCACTACAGAACAAAATAGGACAACTGGTCGTTCTGCTATCGCGTGGCTGGATCTCGCGACTCAGTCAAGCTGCGAGGCCAAGCCGTGAGCCACCCTTGTTTTGAAAAACCTGACTCTTCATATTCCATTCTCACCCCAGTATAAATACCCCTTATACCCACAAAAGAAAGAGAGTTTCCAGAGAGAATTTTGAGAGAGAAACCCTAGAGTAAAACAAGATTGATTCATCTACAATCTTTACATAAAAGTCTCTTCAAATTCCTCAACTTTCTTCCTCTCCATTATTAAACCCTTAAGAGGTCTTTTACCAAAACCTGTTCTCACCATATCCATTACTGTGAGAGGACTATTTGGTGTTCTGGGAAGCAGTTAGGAAGGAACCAATCTACATTGGTTGATGCTATGGTCAAGTAGCGGAATCCGGGAAGCTAGAAAAGAAATAGGTTCGGCGCAACCTTGTTGGAGCAAGAAGCTTGGAGAGCTTAGGTACACTGGGTAGATTAGGCTTAGAGGGTCTATTACTGTTCATATATCCCAACTATATTTTATAGTGGATTACTTACCGCTTGGAGGGCGGCAAAGAGGTTTTACGCCGAGGGCTTCGATTTCCTCTTCGATAACATATCGAGTGTTGTCCTTATGTTTGCATCTTCCTTCCCTTTTATCTTTACCTTTTATTATCTGCTGTGATTGTGATTTTAATTGGTTTAGATTGTTTACCAATTTTGTTTATAGTTTTTGTTCATTTTCCGCACACTAGTTGTTTGTCATAAAGCTTGAATTGGTTATTTTGTAATTGGGGGGTCTAAACGTTCAAGGGTGTTTTATACACTATTTGAACTTTCAATTGGTATCAGAGCGGGTGCATTTGTTGTGGTTTAATTACCTAAGTGCGATCCTAGACCCCTTTGTTATGGATGCTGTTATGGAAAAGGTCATGCTGAATTGTGGTTTAAGTGTTTGTAATAATGACTCTATGAGTATGTTTGAAGGGTGTCCTAACAATGAACTCTTAGAGATATTAAAAACAAAGAAACATGCTAGGATATTTGTTCACATGCTGAAATATTTTGAAAATAAGAATCACATCTTACACAATAGCATATCTGAATCTAAATCTTTGATTAAGAAGTACAAAAGAAAAAATAGAATGTTGTGTGAGAAGATTGATAATCTGAAAATGAAATGTCAATTTAACAGAAGCATGAAAACTGAAGATAAAATTTTGTTTGAAGGCCAAGAATGTTTGTCTCATGCGAGCTTATTTGTGCATACCTCATTAAAGGTATTTAATTCATACTTATGGTATCTTGACAGCAGGTGTTCTCGTCACATGACAGGAGATAAATCACTGTTTAAGACACTCAAAGAGAAGGTTGGTGATTATGTGACTTTTGGTGATGGAAGTCATGCTCAAGTTCTCGGTAAAGGGACTATTGAGATACCTGGATTACCTCTGTTGAAAGATGTATTATACATCAAAGGGCTGAAGGCAAATCTTTTGAGCATCACTCAAATATGTGATGAGGATTTCCCTGTCCAATTCTCGAAGAAGGGATGCTTAATCATCAATGAAGAAGGGATTCAATCCCACCCCTTCGTGACAAAACCGTGAGGGACTGGCTCCCCAAAGCGGACAAAAACTGCTTAATGCGGAGACACGTTCCCACATTACTTAAACATTATTCTCTATTTTTTTAGATGCAAAATTAATTATTAAATTTTTGCATTTTTGTTCTACTAACATTCATTTTTAATTGATAATATAGTATGACTAATCCAAAACCAACTATGATATATTTATAATGTTCTTTTGTTTCTACGGTCTTTCCTTTGTTGACTTGTTGAACCCAAATTTTTCTTTAATAGAATGAAATCCACATATTTCACATTAATATATATGTTTACATTGAACTTGCAATGTAGATTTACATTGTAGATACATAAAAATAAAATAAAAATAAAAAATAAAAAATAAAAAAGGTGATAAATGTTGTTGGAAAGAAAGAAAGGATGTGGATGAGAAGACATTCTAGTAGATCCCTCATCCCGTCGTTATTTCCCAGAGGAAGTTTCTGGCATTTTGATTTTGATTTTTCCTTCAAAAAGTCTCAATTGCATTGTTGTGAAGTGAAACCTTGCCAGCGAAGGTTGGGGTTAATTTGCTATTCAAGAAAGGAAAAAAAGTTAGGTTTTGCTAGAGTAAGAGATATTGTCAAGATTGGAGAGAGATCCATCAAGCGACAATGATTTATTCCCACATTTATAGGCATCCCAAAGTCTACAATACCAATTTTTTATATAAGATTCAAATTTTCTAGAATTTCGAGAATACTTTACCATGCAAAGTTGTTTAAATTCCTACTCTTCTTTTAAAAAGACGAAAATACTATGTTAGATTTTCTAGAATTTTTAAATGTTTCCTGACCGTAAAATATAATCAAGTGAAAATATTTTCCATAAAGCAAAATATAGTCAAGTGTTTGGTTGTGTTCCTAAAAATACTCCAGAAAATATTTTTAAGTGTTTGGTTTGGTTCCTTTAAATTCTATGGAAACAAATTTTCTACTGCTGATAACATGTTGCATTAGTGATAACATGTTGCACAACAGCTTAGTTTTCATCAGATTCTATAAGGCAGAAAATTGATGTGGCATGGCCAAATCTTCGTGAAGATATCTTCTTTAACAAGATTTAACTCCAGCCTATACCAAATTTTAAATAGCTTCAAAGTATAATTAGTTATAACAATTACTTAAATTATAAACGTTTTGTCTCAATTATCCAGATTGTTGCAAATGAAACTTGTATATGCAAAGCTCAATTCCTGTATAATAGCCTTGTAATGGTAATGCATAAGAAAATTATAATTAGAACCTAATGATGAAAAATCAAAGCCAAAAACAAGTATGAAGAAGACAGCCCCACATATGACACAAAGGAAAATAGATTTTAGTGTATAGGATCTAAGTGTCCAAACCAAGTTCGCCATTCACAAGCTTCTTTATAAGAGTGAGCTTTAACGTTTCAGAATACACAAGTCAATATAATTTTACGGTGTCCATGATATTCATAAGCTTCTGTAGGTAGTAACTATTAGAATTGGAATGAACATTGTAAACAGATCTCTGTGTCCCTCTTTATTATATTTGTATTTTAAATATTTGCTTTACTTAATTCCATGTCAATGAATCAATGATGCCACACATTTCTTTTTCCTTAGTTTTATCAAATTGTTATGGCCTGACTAAGGAAATATTAAGGCTCTTGGTGGTTTTTGTGAAGAGGATCATCAAATTTATCCTCTCTAACCGTTGCGTCAAAATTAATGTTCACAACAGTTGTGGGGGGGGGGTCCCATTTACTGCTACTAACTTTTGATTCATCCGCAAATTCCCAATAAATTAAATAGTCATTGTACAATTTTTTTAATTTATTTATGAAATTAAAATCGAAATATCTAACACTTCCCTTTGGTTTTTGCTTTGGAAGCTTGTCCGGATGAAATCACTGCTCACTACCTGATAATTTACTAGTTTGTTACTAAATGCACATGCATGAATCCTTTTAAAAATAAGCACGATGCATAAATTCCTTACTAAAGTTGAATAATTAATGAGTATAGCCATCTGTCGCAAATACAAGATATTCACTTGATGCAACCATGTCTTTTAAGACCCATCTTTTATTGTATATATATGATATAAATTTAGATATTAGATACTCTGGTGCTTTATGCAACTTATTTCAGACAAAATATACAAGACTGCAACGAATTTAACCAGTTTAAAGAAACGAACAATTCTAACAAGTAACAAACCAGTGTGAAATGGCGAAGAATTGGATGCTAAAAAAGAAGCATAAAGTTTTCCAACACTTGAGCTTCTTCTACAAGCGAAACCTTTTTCTTTGGCTGAATACAAGCATTTCATTTACTGGTTGAACTATAACTCATCCATGCCAGAGTAATAATGACGGAAAACACAGGAGAAGTCCCTAGTTTCATTGCCATCCTTGCAAAGCTCTGTATATCTGCAGGAAAGAATTGGTTCATCAGCTTATGATGATTCAACTTAACATGTTGCATTAGTAATTTCAAGCTTCACCCTCTTGTTCTTGTTGCACTATAGCATAGTTTTCATCAAATTCCATAGGGCACAAAATTGATGTGGCATGACCAACTTTTTGTTCAATTTATCTTCTTTAACAAGCAAGATGTTAACACCAGTCTGTATCAAATTTTGTAATAGCTTCAGAATTTAATTAAAATATTAATTACTTAAAATTGTAGCGACCATCCAGATTGCTGCAAATGAAACTTGGATATGCAACAGGTCACTCAATTCCTTCAAAATGGCCTTGTAATATTGATGCTGAAGATAATTATAATAATAATTCTAATAATGATAAGGTCAAGCCAAAAACAAGTTCGTTCAGTTCCAATATTCAAGTTTGAAGAAGACTGCCCCACATATGAGAAAAAGGAAAATTAAGTTTAAAAAATTGCAGGATAATCTTGGTTGGAAAAGTAATAATCACTAGTCATGGAGGTTAGATAGAGAGGTTAAGTAATTCAAAAATCACTTGGACTGATTTTTGAGGAAAGACCATTGAGAGATAGCAAAAGTTTGATACCTATTTGTTGTGAATCTATCCAATACTAATAGGTTTATGCAAAATCAAAATAGAAAAAACAATCACACAAGAAAGACAAAGTTTTTGTGGTTGAAGCCTTCAACCTCCGTCCACGGGCAAAGTCAAAAAAAGAGTTTCATTAAGAAAATATAGATATTACAAAGGTGACTTAAAACCAAGTCCAAATACATCCAAAGAGTTCTAAACCTGGTGTGTAAAGGATCAAACTTGTGTGAAACTGACCTTTGGCCAGATATATATGGTTGACTGCAGTTGGTTTGTGCTTTCCGTGGAGGATACCCAATTCTATTAGCAGTAGGAAAAAGTGGTTTTGTTGTACATAGCTAAGACTTAAGTGCTTTGTGCACTTCCATGTGCACTATTCAAGCCACCAACTCAACAACCTTAAACTTTATAGTTGTGTACTCCACACAGAACAACAACTGAAAATGAGGGAGGAAAAAAGATGGAAACAACCAACTTTATAGTTGTGTACTCCACACAGAACCACATCTGAAAATGAGGGGAAAAAAAAAGAAGAAGATCAAGAGACATAAAGTTAAGGAGATGGACTTCATTAAGTGGAATCCAGTTTCTCTAGATAATTTAGGATAAACCACATTAAAATTCTGTCAATCTTGGTCGTTGAAAATATTTTAAGCGTCCATGATTGCCACATCATTCTCACACACAAAGTCACACCGTTATTGAAAACATAGTGGAGTACTCTTTTGACTGGTGTGACAGTCTCAACCGCTGGTAGTAGGGCTTGGAAAATGACAGTAGACCAAAGAAGGGGAGGTTTGTAAGCTCTATGGTCAATCAAGTGAGTAGCAGCTCAGCAGAAACATTATCAATGTACTACCTTGTCTTGTGCAATATTGTTCACCAAAGCCCTACAAGCTCCAAACGTGTTTGATAATCTCAAAATTATATTTAAAAAATCAACTTTTCTATCCTCATTTTTGGAGAACTAAAGAAAAAATTCAAAGTTGCATTTACACGTGATTAATTTTTTTTTAGATCAATCAGTAAAATCTCTAATGGTTGAATAAGAGATTTGGGATTCAATCTCCGCCTGCACCAAAAACCGATTGATGTCTTATTCTGATGATAAAGAACTATCATTAGGAGCAGACGTCATAGGTTGAAACTTTCTAAAAAAAAAAATTTATTTTATACAAACATGTATCTGACGTTCTCCATACTCTATGTTTAGCCTCATAGTTTATTTCTTTTCTTTTATTTTTCTTTTTTTGGCCTTAAATCAGCATATAAGTCATGCAAATTATGTACTAAAAGCATATGGGTTGGCCTCTTTATATCCATAGAAGTAGTTTAGGACAAAAGCAAATTCAATTGAGCTTAGTCTGACTAGCTAGTCTGGGCAACAGCAGTATGTTTTATCAATAATCCTCGTCCATCCCAGTCTTGGCTCCAGTCTAGAAATTAGACAATAAGTACAACACGATTCAAGATATATTATTAGAATTACTCAATATGCAATGAAAGCTGACTGAAGTCACTAGTGATAAAATGATTATCAGAAGATCAGAAACTGAACAATATTTTATGCTAGAATTATGAAAATCCTGAATTGCTATACAAAGGAAAAAGGACTTACATCTCTAGAGCATGGGATGTTAATGGGCATTTTTGACCAATGTCTTTGGCTGATTCTGCTGCAAGGATTAAGTCTTTAGCCTGCAGCACAAAGAAGTACATAAAGATCAGATCCAAAGATTTAAATTACAAACCACTAGTTAGGTATGTTTCTAATAATATTTTATGACAAGAAAAACCAAGAATAGTCAGGCAGGTCTTTAGCCTACTTGACTCATCCTAGCTCTCAAATAAGCCCATCCAAGGATTAAGTGCCCCACTGAGTGATTGGGCAACCAAGTGAAGCAGAGAGTACAGGCACACAACAGGTTTGGGGAGTACATGACCATGTTATCTAAATTAACATAAAAAAAGTCATCATTTTAAAAGCAAACAAGCTAAACCACTTACCATAAGCTTAGATGCAAACCCACCGTCATAATTCCTAGAAGAGGGTGCTCCTTCCATCACTCCAGGAACTGGATTATAGCTGTCACTGTCATTTGCATGTCCTTAGTATATAAATATTGATTAACCCAGGAGAAATGCAGATTTACTTAAATTTGAGCCACAAGGCTGACAACCTGATAATATGCCCCACTGGTAGAGAAATTCAATTATATCTCTCAAGACCACTATTGAACTACTGATATCCAATGACCTAGAAAAGCCATATTCCTGATCTGTTTCTGTTAGTGGTGGTGAATGCACAATAATTCAATATACATTGTTTGCCCACTTCTAACAGCATAGCTTTTGGGATAGATGGTTGCAAATGGTTTCTACAACAAATATATGGATGTATTCATCCAAATTACTATTTTAATGAAGGTTTTTTCTGATGTCATAAAAGGAGAGGAGTCTGGGAAACTATGTTATGTGTCTCCAAGGTACCTTTAAAAAAAAATAAAAAATAAAAATTGGGTTTATCTTATGCAAATTTCTGCCAACAAAGTTTTACTTTGAGGAAGAGGTTCCAATCTTAATTCATTTTTGTTTTGCCGATTCATAACTTTTAGTCACAGTAAGATCATCTTTCAGCACAAACTTCAGAACTAGTTTAGGGTACTCGTGCTTCCATTGTAGTCTTGTTTGAAGGAGAGTATCAAATGTCACTAACAGATGAGTACAAAAGAAGTATTAAATACCTACTCCAACAGCGAGCACTTGAAGAGTTGAATACTTTTGTCAGAGTACTGGCAGAAATTCCCAGAGACTGACCAAGAGCAAGGGCTTCTGAAACACCAAGCATGCTAATAGCCATTGCCAAATTATTGCAGATCTTTGCAGCCTATACAACAAACCCATGCTCCAAGTATCAAATACTTGCAACAGATTCTGATTGGCTAAGAGTTAAGAACAAGATTCCAGAATAAGCAAAGAATAGCTATATTTCCTTCATTCACAGACTATTACACAGCAACATGGAAGTGTATGCTCTTGTGATGAAGGATGAGGAAAGGAAACCTGAGAAGAATGTCCTTAAACAGATATAATTTTGAACATTTGTTAAAATTTTTCCATTTCTTTCCTGATGTACAACATTGAAACATCTCACTCTTGAATGGTGAACTACCACAAAAGCAAGCTGAAGATTTAAGCATGATGAGGCAGATTTTTTCAAATCACATTTCAGTTGAGACTAGGGTTGGACCCATTTGAGTTGATCAGTCATGCAGATTTCCATGTATGCATTTCAAGGACATTACTGATATCTTCTTATCCAAATAAATGTGTCAGGATGGGCATGCTAGATAAGACAGTAGCTTATAACCTCAAAACACAGAATACAATCAATGTTGTATTGTTGTTGAAAAGCAAGAGGCAAATTATGTTAGATTGCACCAGAGAATATCTGCAAAGAGAACCAAGCAAACTCAAGTGATCACAACTTCCATTACCACATGAATCATAATATTAATGCAACAAACCAAATGACCAATCTAAATGGATTCTTGGAGACTATTAAGTGATTCTTTTAGCACTCCATTGAACATATTGAGATTATACTAATCATATATTCTTATGCCACAACAATAAAGCTTTCTTCATGATGGTTCCTAAATGCTAAAAGATGCTATATAGGACCTAAAATGATTTTTTTGGTATTTATTACAAAGTTATATGATTCATCACTCACTTATATCCTCCAAATAACTTTATTTAATTTTTTTTGATAAGTAATAAAGAAGTATATTCAAAAATCTACCTCAAGAAAACAGAGGCAGAGCAGACAATACAGAGAGAGAAACAAACAGAAAAAGAAAAGAGAACAAGAAAACAAGCAGAAAACAACAAAGAACTAAATACAAAGGAGAGAACAAAGGAACAAAGGGAGGGAATCACTAGAGGTGAGTCCCCAAGCCCTAGACCAATCAAAAAGAGAACCACAAAAATAAGCGAGCAACTGGTCATCGGATTTGTCCCTGTCCTCAAAAGTTCGCCAGTTCCGCTCCCTCCAAATACACCACATTAGGCACAACAGAGCTAAATTCCAAATGCTAGAAGAGTGCTTTCCAAACCAGTTCCACCAACTGAAGAGCGTATCTGCAACCGATCCAGGCAAGACCCAAGAAATCCCAAAAGATCTGAAAATCAAGCTCCACAACTTATATGCTTTTTCACAATGGAGAAGCAAATGGTTCACCGTCTCCCCATTGCAACGACACATAATACACCAATCAACCAGCTCAAAGCCTCTGCGCCGCAAAGTGTCCCCTGTAAGAATCTTCTCCCAAGCAGCAGTCCAAACAAAGAAAGAGACGTGCGTAGGGGCCTTAACCTTCCAAATACCTTTCCAAGGAAAAGTAAAAGGAGAGGGACTTCGAAGCTTGTCATAAAAGGAGCGAATGTTGAAATCCCCCTTCTTCGACAATTTCCAAATCATGCGGTCTCCTTGCTCGGAGTGAGGTAAACAAGAATCCAAGGTATGGAGAAAATCATCCACCTCTCCCATCTCCCAATCATTAGGATCCCTAAGAAAAGGAACCTTCCAACTTCTACGAGACTCGGTCCCCAATCTTTCGAGAGACGAGGCCACAGAAGCCTCTCTATTAGTAACAATCCCATACACAACCGGAAAGGAAAGATGGAGTGGAGAGTCCCCACACCACTGATCTGTCCAAAACTTCACTCTATCCCCCACCCCTATCTCAAACCGGAAAAACTTGCTAAAAACCTCCCAACCTTTTCGGATACTTCTCCATAAACCACACCCATGGACCATTACACATAATAAGTCATAAACCCATATCTTAAACAAACAATACCTACTATAAGTCAACTTTTTATTAAATAAACAAAACCGCATGGTTTCAATATGGGATCTTCATTCTCTGATATAAGAATATTTTATAGCATCTCATCCCAACATTGTGCAGTGACATGTATGCTTCTCTGTTAGTCCAAGTTTATTCAGAAAAGTAAGATCACCTCAGAAGGGAAATATAAAAGACTGTTTTAGGAGTGTATGCTGAGAGTTTTAAATTATTTCCTCCATCATTAATTTAACTTTCAAATACTCCATATGGAAATAAGTAAAAAAAATAACATCAGAAAGTTAAACTTCAAGAATGTATGAGAACTTACTGAACCATTTCCTGCTTTCCCACAATATATTGTGTTTTTGCCCATTGAAAGGAATAAGGGTTTTGCAGCCAGAAAAGCTTCCTCGGATCCACCAACCTGGAATAATGCTAGCTTTTGTTCATAAGTTGATCATTATCAGAATACAAAATTTTGGTGCCTTCAACCTAACACAGCCTCCCCAACCTCTATACCATACAGGTCCCCTAGCTGTAAACAATCCTCTTGTTTAAATGAAGAAAAAGCAACAATAGTAGCTAAATTTAATTTCAGAAAGAAAACCTAACTATGTAAAAATGTTGAACCATTGGCATAACAGATTGTCATCTGTGAGAGAAAACTAATAATCGGGGACCATGCCATTAAAATTTATACTAAAAGGTGGCAAACTTTGCTACAAATGCAATATAATTTGAATTAGGAAATTTCTTAATGATTAGGCATAAATAAGTTGACTTCTCGTTAGAATTTTGATCCCACCAAATTGGTTAGCATTTACAGATACGTTACATTTTAATTTAAACTGATAGCAGGTTGCTAGATTAGCTAGGATTTCTGTTTATCAGATGGGAAAAATTTGAGATCATCAGTCAAATTCTAAACAAGTGATGTTTGGTGTAGGTGGTAGTTATGGGCCTACACCAAAGCCATGCATCCAGCTTCAAATAGATGTAATAAGGATACACTAAAGAAGGTGAGGGCAACAAGAAGCCATGGAATTATAGTTGAACAATTCTGGATTCTAATTAGTTCATTATGAATTGTAATATGCTACTTTTATGGCCAAAAAACACAATATCCTGTGATGACAAGACTACTCTGACAGAACTAAAAAGAAACCATGAAAAAAAGGGAATAACTGTATCAGAGAAGCTCAGCTTGTTTACTTTCATATAGCCAAAAAGGTTGTCAGATGGGGTTCCAAAGGGGATCTTTTATGTGTCTTCTGAAGGGTAAGCTTGAGACAAGAGGATCGCCTTTATATTGAGTGCTCTATCATTTGAAGATTATGGAGGGAGATCCTTTTGAAGTGTCTTTTTGATAGATAGTGAGTGGGTGGTTGAGCTCACTTGGGTGATCGATACTCATTTTAAGTAATGGTTTCAGGCACACATAACATAAGCTTGCTTGGCATGCTACTTTCTACCTTATTTGGAGTAATAGGAATGAGAGAACTCAAAGTAGTAGAGCTAGAAGTCACTTTGAAGGATAAAAGTGGAATCATACCATGAAAGTAAGTGTGCCAGCTTCTGCAGCAAGAACACCCCCAGATACTGGAGCATCCAACATGACAGGAATTACCAAATTGTCTACAAATAATGAAATCTGTCAGTCCTTATATATGGACAAGCATAAGGTAAGTCAAGCATATCTAAAGATAAAATTATGATCATGTATCAAAATTCCACTTCCTCCCCTACAAAAAAAAATAAATAAATCAGAGATTCTCTGGTTCAAGATCAATATGAAGGCAGGTTTCACCAAAAGTAGTTCATTAGAAATGCCAAATTGTTAAGATGAGTCTATGCTACAAAAGATTATAACATACTAAGTGATCCAAACTTTTAAGGTAGGGCTATGTTTAGAGTACATAATCATGACAGCACCAATGCATGAATAATTGATTTCTCAGTAGATGCAGTCCTTTTTAGTTCCATTCTGTATTTTCCTATTTTCCAATATCAACTGATATCTTGGTTTATATCTCTTGACTAGTTAATAGACAAAACTTAGTAACTTTAGAATTTATTTTGAATATTTCATCTATCACATTATCCATTTTAATATGTATTAGGTTACTAGTTAAAAGCTTCAAAAAATTAAAAATTAAAAAAGCATCAAAAAAGGTTACTAGTTAAAGGTAAGTCAGTTTCTGTAATTGTTGCTCTCAGCTTGGTTTTAGAGAGTAGTTCTAAGACCTAGTCCCCTTTCCAGGATTGTATTTAAGTTCATGACATTGGTGTTTTCCAAGTGTGTTTCCTATGTCTTATTTTGTAACTCTTCTGTTATGTAAATCATTTTTATGATTCCTTCCGCTCCATTCTTGTGTAAGTCCTATAGGATCTTGAATCAAGGTGCAAGAGAGAGAGAGAGAGAATATAAAGAAGTTTGATGAGTAATCCACATCCCTGTTATGTGGATACGCTACTTTATAGCCAAAATATCAACAGCCATACACACAGACAGGACAAGAACTTTAAAAGTTTCTAAAGTATAATAGGCAAGATTATAACTAACATATACAATGGCAAGCATCACAAATGACAGGCAGGCAGGTCAAGCTAAAACACAGTCTGCTTAGTACTTTAATTTACTAGTTAGTTTTACCTTTCTTTCCCTTTAAATTACATTTAGATACAGTCACAGAAAGCTTTCTCGATGTTTGTGGATCAATAGTAGATGAATCTATTAATAACCATGGTCTTAGGGGATTGCCACCTTGAAGCAAACCTTTTGGTCCAGTGAAAACATCAAATACCTACATAAATTCTATCAGTATGTTGATTCTGGCATCAAGACCAAAAAAGAAAAAAAAAGATGTTCATTCTGTCTACGCAGAGTTAATGACAACAACCACCTTGGAAGTAAGAACCAGTATATAAATATAAACAAAACACATTCAAGACCATACTCTAGTGTTATAGACTCAAAACTCAACCTATCAAAATTTGAGTGGGTGCTCGGGTAGAAAACATTATAGCACTCACAAAGACATCTTATAAGCAATAATAACTAAAATGAATGATTATTTCAAACCCGGGAATCAGCCTCTCAAAAACAAAATTGGGAGGTAGGGCTATCTACCAATCATCTCTCCCACACCCACACCCCATTAAACTGGGAGTTTTGTGCACTAGGTACATCCATTGTAATAACTATTTCAATCAAATCCCAAAAATATGTAACTTTCTATTTATCTGTATTAATATTTGATTTTTGAATGGTTCTTCACATTGTGCTCTCTTGTTTACATCATTAGCACAATATGTACACATACAGTAATTTAATTCATAAATGACTTGTTGGTACAGTTTACATACAAATCTGTAGCAAAGCTGACAGGTACTTTGGAGCCAAAAGTTATGATATCAATATTTTCTTCTTTTTAGAGGTGTCATCTCCTAGGTGTTTTGTATAATACAGCAGAGATACATGGCATCTTCAATATTTTCTTCCTTTCTTGAATAAAAAAAATTCAAAATAGCCAAACAGGCATCATTGATGTACACACTAAGTGTACAAGAGCAACACCAGTGAAACTGAATTTTACAAGGGATGTATTAATCAAGAATCCACTACTTTACTTGATTTTTTCTTATTCCACCATGGAAGAAGAACAAATCAACGAAGAGATCCTTCAAACTAAGAAAATTAAAAAATGAAGGTACATAGTGAATCCTATTATAATTAAGATGGATAGGTCCTTCACTCAAGCATCATCAATGCATATGCATGGACTTGATACAGAATCTAAGCAGCAAAAATGAAGCTTTATATTGTCCACCAAATATAAAACATCATATTCATAGTTTAGTTGTATATTAAACAAAAACTAATTTCAAATAGTGATAAATTTCATTAATATAAGAACTTTTATTTCTTTTTTTGCTTGTTAGAACTCACTAAAGTTGAAGATGAGTGGACTTTCTTTAGACACTTGGAAGAAATACAGAAGAACAGCAGTGCAGGCAAAGCATGCAATATGGTGTCAACGATGAGAATATAATTCAGCAGGTTTTGATGATATAGGGTAATCAACTAGGTAGTTGCGGTCACCCGGCAGATTTTAAAATCAAAATAGGCTTTCACTAAGAATCAGGTACAAGACATTATCATTTGCAAAGTTGGATAGAATACCAGGGTCCTATAAAATAGTTCCCAGGTACTTGGGGATATGCCAGACTAAAATACAGTGTCCAAATTAATTATTGGACATATATTTGGAATCTGAAGGTTTGGGGACAAGCCAGACTAAAATTCGAGTGTGAAATTTTAAGTGGGATAAAAAAGAAATCAAGAAACATTGATAATGATTATGAGCTGGCTAACTAATATTAAATAACAATTTTATGACTTATCAAAAAATATTTTGGATTTAAATTACATAATTGAAAGGGAAACTTGATTAGACTGAATGGAAGTACTCCATAAAATATATATTCCTTATATCAAATGATGAAAAGTTCACATTAACATCCAAAATAGGTGATGGCAAACATTTGAAGAAGATTAAGCTTTAAATTTGGTGAGTTACTACATTATGGAAGACCATGGAACTAAGCGATGCAAATAATAGAATTGAATAGGTGTATACAAAGAGAAAAAGAATGAAACTATAGAAGTATAAAACTCACATGAGATGAAGAAGGCAACATTGTTATTACAACATCACTTGCTTCTGCAACTTCAAAAGGTGTTTCTTTTGTTGGAACTCCCATAACAGAGAACTTCTTCATGGCATTACAATTTCTGAAAATCAACCAAACTTTCCACATTAATTCACATTAGATATGTGCATGGTAATCTTTTCATCAACGGAACAGCCCAAATTAAATTTACAGCACACTTGAAAGGGCTTCACTGCCATGAAGTAAATGTTCATTGCCCTCATTTTCTACGTAGCATGATGTGAATTCTGCACTGACTTGAACATTTCTTATTGTACAACAAATGAAATAACTAATTGAAATCCAAACAATTGAAGAACTCAAAACACTAACTTGAGGAAAGGAAAAGATTCAAGTACATTACATGTCATGAACAGTCACATTGTATCCAGCCTTCAAAAGATTATTCACCATTCTGGAGCCCATATTTCCCAGCCCAATGAACCCAACACTCTGTAATACAAAAATAGTTTGAGAAATTCTTAAACATTTCTGCAAAAAAACTCACAGGAAAAAAAAAATGCCAGATTTTCAACTGGGTCGTGCTAAAAACCCTTGAAGCAATTATAAATATTTTAGAGCCTGAACTTTCATACCCCAGAAAGCCACAACCCACAATATATATAATCATCAAATCTTTTCAAAAATTCAAAGGAAATAACATGATGAAATTGCAGAATTCATTGTTTAACATAGAGCTAACTCATTTAGGCTGCCTTAATTTACAGTCAACTCTATATGGTTGCCCTTATATCTCAGCAGAGAAGAAATTAAGGACCCAGAAAAGGCACCGGTTAGAAGAAAGAGAAGAAAGCTTTACCTCAAACTGGGATGATGAAAAACTGCGTATTGAAGAAGAAGAAGAAGAAGAGGATATAAGAGAAGATTTATGGTTGGAAAGAGAAAGCAGTGCTGCTCTCACCCTGCAAATCGCCATACTCATCATCTCATGAACTACCACTACACTTTGTGCAGATAAATATGAACAACAAGCTCACTTCTATTATTATATCAATTTGTAATAGAATAGTATATGATTGTTTATTCATAAAAGACAATGTCTTTTTCTTGCCAACTCTTTTGTTTTTTTTTCCTTTTTTTGGAAAACTCAGCGGGTGATTTCACTCGTGAAAAGTTTTGCATTCAGTTTATGCTTTGTTGTTACAATGAAGACTAAAGAAAGGATAAAAACTGAAACTCTGGATGGGATTGACAATAATGCATATGTCTTTTTACTTTTTCCATTTATCAATGATTCCATTTTAATAACTCACTTTTTCAAAGTACCACTATAATATGGCACATTTTTAACAAAAATAAAATAAAAAAAACTAAGTAAACTAATGATGCCGAATGCACACTAATTGGTTAGAGTTTTCTAAGGATGCAAGGCCAATAAAAAGAATTTTAAATTGTAGATTGAGGTGGACCTATAAAGAATTTTAAATTGTAGATTGAGGTGGACCTATGTGTGAAATTATAGACTAATTTAGGAATTTGTTGTGAATTTTTGGTATGACTTTAGTGGTGTAAACAAGATTCGAATTTAAGTATTTTATTTGACCATTAAAAAACTTGAGTTGTCTGAAACCCCTCCCTCTCTCTCTCTCTCTCTCTCTCTCTGTTTTTATTGATGATATTTTAATAGACACTATAGTATTTTATTTTCTTTCATTTTTTTTTTTAATCTTTAAGTTTTGTTTTGGTCTAATAATAAAGAATTATTATCAAGAGAATACGTCATAGGTTGAAACTATTTCCAAAATAAAATTTTAACTTAATAATTGGGCTTGATTGTCTTACTATTAGTAGCTTTCTAGAATATCACCTGACGTTTAAGAATTTAAATCTCTCATTTTTCACTTAATTATAATTGTAATTTGTTATGTATAAAATGTGTCTATTATATATATCAAAAAAAAAAAAAAAATCTCCATTGTACTGATCAGAAAATAGAAAAGTATATGTACCCTTTGTCATGTTGATCTATAATCTTTAATAGCCACTTAAACTCATATGTTAAGTTGTTTCTAGTATTGTAGATGTTATCTTTTCTGATCAATATGATTATCTTCTTTTATGATGATTGAAGATGGGTGTATAAATGTAAAGAGGCCTACTCGAATAAATATTCAAAACCCAACGGCCCATAACTCAAAAGGTCTGGACTCTGACGAGGCCGCAACTCAAACCAGCCCATTACCAAATCTGTTTTGGGTCACCGGGAGACACAGCCGAAAGAACCCAAACGGCCAGAACATAAGGCCAGCAATAGCAATAATTTGGTATAGGAAATAGGAAAATTGATTTTATTTTTTATTTTTTTTATATATAGGAAATAGGAAGCCGAATTGAATTGGACTGGGCCATAGTCAAATAAGAAGGGGACTTCAATTCAAAACCTAGTAAAAATTTAGAGGGGGATATTTTTAACTTTAATTGGGCCAAATTGAATTGATTTTTTAGCACATTACAATTTGGCCCAGTTCAATTCAATTTAGCCACATTACAATTTGGGCCAGTCCAAATGAATCTCTTAATTCAATTTGGCATGTTACCAAAAATCTTAATGAATCTTAATGAGTGGTTCTCCTGCAACTTGTCTTTAAAAAGAATTTCGAGAATATGATAATACTGGACCTCCTGCAATCTTTTGCAGCCAGTATACATTCACAAATGTAACAAGCAGACTAATTTATAAACCATATGAGCATTTAAGGACACAACTGGATAGCTCTTTATCTGGAGATGGTTTCCACAAGTTAGACCATTGGTTGTACAAAAATTAAGAAGACAAAGGGTGCAACACTTTTTAAGCACAGTATTTCCTAATCCCTATTGCATTTGTCATTGGGAAGCCATCTCAAAGCAAAAGTCAAAGCACATCATGGTAGCAAAATTTAAAATTTTGTACCCCATTGAAATATGCTCCATTTTTACAACAATGGTTAATACAATTAGCAGAGCATGCGAACATGCCACATCAAGAATTCAGAAAGGGAGGCTAATAAGATATTAAATTCCCAGAAAAACTCAAGCCTAGACAAATTGGATTCAACACCAAAACTATATAGATGAGAGATCTTCATATATGGTCTTGATACCTTGCCTCTCAGAAACTGATCGAATACATCGTAAAGCTATTCCAAGGACCTCCTTCATTCCCTTCTCAATTGCTGGATTCCCCATTTCCAGCATCACTGCAGGATCAAAACACTCTGTGCCCCGACCTTCTGCTGCCCTCAACCGCACCCAATCTGTCAAATCAACACCCCCCTCTAAACCAGAGATTACATCACCAGCACACCTTCCTGTTAGAAGTTCTAAAAGTATCACTCCAAAGGCATAAACATCAGACTTGAAGGAAGGCAGTGGCTTCTTGGAAGCAGCCAACTCTGGCGCACGGTAACCTAAAACCCCAGCATCAAGAATCTGTTCAATGGTGCCAGCCTGAGTCATGAGGCGGTGGAGGCAATAATCAGCAACACGTGCATTTAGATCAGGCCCATCCAACAGTATATTTGTTGCTTTCAAGTTACCATGTGGTACAGCACGATCAAAATGGAGATAGTTCAGGCCACGTGCAACATCAACTGCTATTTTGAGCCTTTGGGCCCAGGTTAACGGCGGACCTTTTCTTCCTGGCCGGTCTGAAAATAGGGATGCATCAGAAATTTAAAAAACTAAATAGTGACGTATAGAAAGAAACATATACGGATACATATAGATACATATAAAATAAATCAATGTCATATTAAAAGGGACAAATGCAAAAGGCCTTCTTTCATCTGAGTTACAACAAAACTTTGCAAAAGCTTCTTGGAACTGCCACATAATAAGGTTTGTATTGATTGAAATCTTAACATCTAGCCAACAAGCAATAATCTTGGCTAAAACATATAAGGTAATGTGTAATGAGGTGACAAACAATACTGGTTCATGGCAAATAAACACTAGGTCAATTTTTTGCCAACTCCTTAACTGTCCTTACTCCTTAAGGGGCATGATAAATTTATACTTGTACCAAAAGCTTCAGCTATTAGGGAAAATTTCTATTTAAAAATTTAACCATTATATTAACAGTCCCCTATAAGCGTGGGCCCAAACTCCATTCAATATGCAAAGAAACACATGGAATTACTAAGTTTTAAATGGGATGTAGAGTGGAGACAGGGGTTTGAACTCAGGACCACCTACTTTGATACTATAGTAAATTACCACCTATCCTAAACATTTAAGCTGTTAGAAAAATGAATTTAATCATTTAAACATTATTCTAACAATGACCAATAAACAATCAATAACATTAGAACGCCAGAATGATGATTCGGTCAGGCTATGATGAAAAATGCTAAAGTGAATGGATAATTTATTTAAAGATTTTGGTAAGTGGTTACACAAGAATTTAATAAGTGACTTCCTGATTCACAAGGAAAGTTGATTTTTCATGTATGTAGTACTGCTTATACTAGTTGGTTCTACTAAGAATGTCTGGAGTAGAAGGAAACATCGATTAGTAAGAAAAATCAGTGAATGTAATTTATATGAAACAATGATGGTATGAGGATCTAGTTGCTCAAGTATTAATGCTACCAATTATTGTGTCACACTGCTATTTGGCACATCATGAATAAAATTTAGCACAAAGGATGCCGAATTCATGCCAAATTCAATTAAGAACACATTACACATCTCACTTAAAATAAGCAATATTATTGTGCTTCTACAGATTGCGTCAACATGTAAAGTTTCTTATCACTCCATCAGAAAGGAGAACTAAGATAATATGCACAAGACCAACAATAATTTGCCTATTGAGGCATTTTGGTGTAGGTTCACTAACACCAACTATCTTTGACACAAAGAAAAAATTGACCATGCGTCCAACGCAGATATCGCCAGATATTTCAGCTTCTAACAAAAAAGTTTTAAGATAGAAAGAATGCAAAAAACAGCACTCTCCGAACATGATCTCTCCCATAGCTTAACCTTGAGTTCATAAGCTTGATAAATTGTGTAATTGTTTCATCTTTATTTCCTTCACCAGATCATGAAGCCAAATGCAAAGGAAATTTCTATTAGGACTCACCTTTATTTCCTTCACCGGATCATGAAGCCAAATGCAAAGGAAATTTCTATTAGGACTCACCTTTATTTCCTTCACCAGATCATGAAGCCAAATGCAAAGGAAATTTCTATTAGGACTCACATAGGGTCCCCTATGAGCTGATCTAGTGAGTACCAAAAGCTATGCTTAGATGTATATATTAAAAGCAGGATATGGGCATTTGTGAGCATCTTTGTTGTACCATTTGTTAAGATCGCTTCACCTGTTACATGTGTCAATGTCCATAACACAACTACACAAGACAACTTATCAAAACAAGGGTAAGGACAAAATGTTACCATATAGAAAGCTTGCAAGACTTCCAGGTGCGATGTAATCTGAAAGAATGAGCTTCTCATGCTGTGTAGGCCCCCAATAGTACCCTCTTAAACCCACCACATTTGGATGCCTGATGTTTGTAAACTTTTTAGCCTCCTTAACAAACTCTTTCCTCTGTTTTGCTACCCCTTCTCTCAACCACTTAACTGTCAAGAACATCCCATTTTCCAGTGTTGCCCTATAAGAAGTCCCATGGCTGCTTCTCCCCAATACTTCAGCTGGTGCACGAGACAGCTCCTCAGGTGTTAACGTGATGGTATCATCAAGAAAATGCAACTCACCAATTAATCGATCTGGTGATCTCACATCCAGTCTTGCAAAGTGCTCACCAGTGAGTGAATCCCCAGACTCAGGTGACCAAGAGAAATGGCTAGTTTTTGATGGGGAAAAGCCAGTTGCAGCTGCCGTTTTTTCTTCGGAACTGATTATCTCAGATGAGGATCCTTTCTTGGAAGCCACGAGATCCTCAGCTGAAACTACCAAAGCACCGCCACTATCTGTTCCACTAATGCCTGAGGCATTTGGTGGAGCTCGCCTGCTGACTGATTTTTTTATATCACGTTCTAGTGGGGGTCTCCTTGATAGACGGATGTAATGTACAAAGATAGCAAGCAGTATAATAATGAAAACACCAGCCACGCATGAAACAATAATTATGACTTTGACAATAGTGTTCATTGGCTTCTTCTTGTGGTTTTCAGCTGGAGAATTGTTTGCCCCAGAAGAACCACCACCAGGTAAACTTAACCTAGAATTTCCAGGGTAGAAAGAAGAACTAGGGAACTTTCTCAGGTTTTCAGGGACAACCCCTGAAAGATCATTATGTGAAGCATTAAAGCTGTCAATGGTATCAGGCAAGTTGTTTGGTAAAGGACCTGTAAAGTGGTTCTGTGATATATCCAATGAGCTTAATGAGCTCATGCCTGCCATGGAAGTTGGCAGAGAACCAGAAAAGTTATTTCCAGCAATATTGAGCAGTTGAAGTCCAGTAAATGACCCAAATTGATCTGGAAAATAGCCACTAAATTGGTTATGAGAAAGATCTAGAATTTGTAGATTGTGTTCACCAGCGGAAGGAGGAGAGAACTTAATATCACCGGTCAATATATTGTTTTCAAGATGAAGCTCTTGCAAAGTGGGCATTGTTAACAGATCAGCTAGAAGCTTTCCATTTAGCTGGTTGGAGCTGAGATCAAGAACTTTAAGCTTTGGATACTGTGTGATAACTGTTGGCAGCATGCTACTAAGAGAATTATGGGAAAGGTTGAGATAATTTAAACGCAAAAATTGTGGGGTTACTTCAGGGACAGGCCCTGTCAAATGATTCTGACTGAGATCAAGGAATTCAAGGTTACCCCATTTTACCATCCTCGTTAAATTTCCTCCGAATTTGTTCTTCGATAGATCAAGTACTGCACAGCTTCCAGTCAGCAAAGGAAGCTCGCCTGTGAGTCCGTTCGAAGAGAGATTAAGAGTGTGAAGAGTTGTTGACGTGATCATACTTACTGGCCCTGAAAGATGAACATGAATGTGAGACACAATGATTTACATTACATAGTAGTAGTGCAGGCAATGGAATGGTTCAACATAATATATTAATTGTGAATTTCAGTACTGCCAGAATAAACTTAAGTACCTGACAGATTGTTGGCACTCAAATCCAGTTCAGTAAGTACTAAAGAATCTCCTTTCAGTAGGCCATTAGGAACAAACCCAGAGAATCCGTTGTTGCTGAGCTTGAGGACTTGGAGGTCATAAACAAAATTAAATTCAGGCAGTTCTCCAGACAGCTGGTTGTAGCTCAGATCCAACACCTTCAAGTTTTCAAAGAGCTGTAGCTCACCTCCACTCACCAATGATCCAGTGAGCTGGTTGTGGCTAAGATTCAAATGCTTAATAGTCTCAGAAATACCCGGTAAAAACTTCTGCTGCTGCGAACTAGAACTACCTAGCATGTTCCCACTGAAGTCGACATAAATGGCAGTTGATAGAAGCAAAAATTGAGCATCCAGATAACCATCAAACATATTTCCATGCAAGTCAAGCACCTCCAGACCAGAAATCAGCTCAAAACCTTTTGGGATTCTCTTTGTAAAGCCATTAAAAGATAGATTCAGTGATACCAAGCGAGTGAGCTTTGTCAATGATGTTGGCAGCAACCCAGATAAGGAATTGTGGCTCAAGTCCAATGTCTGGATTGAGGCAAGCCCAGATATGGAATCCGGAATTGAGCCAGAGAAGTTGTTCCCAGCCAATGAGAGGTTTCTTAAGCTCGCTAACTCACCAATCCCCGGCGGTAAAGATGAAGAAAACAGATTATTAGATACATCCAGAAACTCAAGGCTTTTCAAGTCAGCTATATTCTCAGGAATCTTGCCTGACATGGAATTGTTTGACATGGAGAGTTTCAAGAGTTTAGTGAGGTTGGAAAATACACTCAAGTCCACATCAGCAGACAGACCTAAGTTATCAAGAACAACCCCAGCAACATTTCCACCATTGCAAACAATTCCATTCCAAGAAGAAGGGCAGCCATTAAAGTCAATAGATTCCTCATTCCATGAACTGAGGACATAACCAGTGGGATCATGCTTGATACTTTTCTTGAATTCAAGCAGCGCCAAAATGTCTTGTGAAGGAAGCTGCCCCATGGCAGAGAGGAAAAATAAAGATGCCACTAAAAGAGTAATGACCTTCATGCTAATCCTTTCAATGTGAAGAACACAGAGAAAAGCTTTTCTCAGCTTCTAATCCACAAACCCAAATAGGCACAACTGATTTCCACACCACTTACTGTAAAAAACAATAACAGAACCCAGGAAACAACTCAACAATCCTTCACTACTTTGAGAAATCAGCCTAATCTGGTGAAGAGAAATGGGGTTTTTGAGCTGTCAAACCCACGAATTCAAAGGAGAACACAAAGTTGGCTGAATACTTTACAATAAAACAAAAAGTACGCAACAACCATTCTTCAAAAGCATGAAAGATTACCACTTTGGAAAGCCCAAAAAAGAGAACTTCAGAATAATCAAAGCATCCAAAGTCCCCAAATAACACAGTACTTCACCTAACAAACAACCAAACGCTTGGAAGCCAGAACATCAAAAGGCTGGTCCTCCTTCCAATGAAAGTCATAAACACAATAATGCTTGGCAAAGAACAAATTTTTAACCACTCAAAGCGTAGCTAAAGCATTAAATGACTGAAATGTACCCTACAAAGTGAGTCACTTTCAGAGATCTAACCAGAGCAAAAATGGAGCATTTTTCTTACCAATGTTCCTCCTTGATTCACAATGTAGGCTCAGCAGAAACTACCCCTCCCAAAGATTCAATCTTTTTAGCAACAAGGTCACTACCTTGCAGAGTTCAGACTTCAGAGCTTTGAACAATCTGATACCATCAAGTCCCACATGGATTACAGCTACGAAAACAAACCAATGAAGAAACAAGAAATGGGTCTCTTACCAAATGGACAAAGAGACTGCATTAAAGAGAAGGGACCCAGAAAATTTTTTGGCCATGAAAGCTTAATAAAAGGTACAAAACAGCACTAAAACGGTACAAAGCCCTAATGTTCCTTTAATGAAAAAAAAAAAAAACAAGAAGACCTTCAAAAAAAAATATTGGCATTGTCCCTTTTCACTAGTTTCTTTTTAGGAGGCATGTGAAAATAAAAATATTGACTAATATGAGGACCCCAAAAATCAAACCCTTAATTTGTTTGTCTGCATTGGATGCTTAATAGAAAATAAAAACCCTAGTTTTTGTTCATTCTTTTGAGGGGTTTAGTCATTAGTGTCAGGTAGTGACAAAGTAAGCGGGAAAATCTTTAGGATTTTTCATTTTTTTAGTGTAACTTTATGTCTAAGTGGAGAATTTACCCGCCAAACAAAAAAATATATATACATATAAGAGAGAGAATCTCTCTCACTTTCCTAGTGGACATCAAAGGATTTATCAAATACAGTTTAAGATTTGCACTTTTTTATTTTTCTTAAAAAAACAAAACACACACAACAAACAAAGTCTGTTGAGCTTAGAGAGAGCGTGGGGGAGTGTGTTTGGTCAGTGCCACGTAGGACTGATTCACACAGAACAGATGCCCCTTTGACTAGGTTCTCTTCTTTCTTTGCTCATTTTTTCTTTGGTTCGGTTTGGTTCGGTTCTTCCAAGTTCCAATACATGACATAGACATATATATTTGACACACAGAGGTGAAGTAGGTGAAAGAATTATTATGATAGGGGGTGTGGCCCTTGTGTGGACTGGGGCCCAGTGGACCCTTTCAGAAGCACCACTATGATGATGACACGTGGACAATGATGGTCTCATCTTTGCCTTCAATAACAAATGACACAACTCTTATGTCATCATTTTGGTCACAACCTTATACGTGCCAGATATGAATAGTTGAGAAAAATGATACACATAATATATGTTAATGAGATAGTTCATTAATCATAATTACACGTATTAAATTTATATATACCAAATGTGTTTTTTGTTTTTAAGATATATATATATACCAAATGTGAGTAGTTTAAAAAAAGAGTAATGTATATATGTTAAAGAGATAGTATATACATGCCGAATGTGAAAAGTTGAGAAGGGTGATGCATATATGTTAGAGAGATAGTTCACCTATCACAATTGCTGTTTTATTGAAATTTATACATGTCAAATGTGAAGAGTTGAGAAAAGTTATGCATACAAGTGAAAGAGATAGTTCACCAATCACAAATTGCACGTATCTTCAAAGTCAGTCGGATATATAAAATGGGTTTCAACAAAAAACTGTTTGCCATATGATTATGTAGTCCCTACTGATGTGTACAAGATCTTAATCTTGAATTGTTGGTAATCAGATCAAGAGGACCTCAAGTGACGGCAAATAGAGATGGGGTACAGTGGTCCCCACTTGATTTTTATTTTTATTTTTTTTTGGGTAGGACCACTTGAATATTTGTATTGCAGTGTCCACTGTCCAGACTATATGATATGATATCCTCTCAAGCAGGCTACATTGTGCTCGTGAGGCTGGGAATGTTATTGTTGACATGTTCTAAAGAAAGAAAGTGTGGCTTTTTAACCTTTTCTTCTCCATAATCAATCACTTTTTACACTCTTTTTCTTTTTCCATTTCGTCAAACAATAATGATAATAATTTCATATTCACTACTTTTTAACCACTCCACCAAAGCTCCTTTACTTGAAAGGAAAAGATATAAAACAAAGATTAATAAAATCCATATTTATATTTAATTTAATTATAGGGTTAAATGTTATTATTCCTGAAATTTAGGTTAATGCTAGGTATTACCAAAAATTTTCAAAAATATTTAATTTGCTCCCAAATCGTAGTCATCATATAACATAGTTTGAAAATTCTTGTACTCATTTTGTTTTTTGACACTCTTTTGTACATATAATTGTCATATGTAGTTACTGTGAAATTGGTGCAATCAAAACAAGCTTTAAAAACAAAGAATTTGGAGAACTAAGCAACTTTTTAATTGGTGTTAAATATCGTTTGTGTTTAAAGAGTAAATTGAATATTTTTGAAAGTTTTTATACTGCTTAGGTTTATCCCAAACGTCAAAGTTCTATTTTTGTTGCTATTTCACCCAAAACCATAACATAAGTCTTTCATTTTTAATGAGTTAGTAGTTCAGTTCCAATAAACAAGGTCGGATCAACAAGATTTGAGCCCTATAGCGATAACTTTAGGTGAAATATATCTTACGCGGTTCTCTCTCTCTCTCTCTCTCTCTCTCTCTCTCTCTCTCTCATTAAAAAAAAAAAGAGCCTCGCTAGATAAACACCTGTTCAAAATGAAAAAAAAAAAAAAAGATATGAAATATATCTTATTTTAGGTTATTATAATTATATAAGTATAGTATTATATTTCAGGACCAAGATTGTTTTTTTTACGTGGGAACTCTAGACAATTGTCAAAATTGGCTAGGGATTGAGCCTATCATGCCAAAATTTAATAATAATAAAAATAAAAGAGGAAAGAATATTCAAATTAATGTACTCTGTTTCTTGAAACATGATTCACAACTGATTATGCTATTCATTGGAATCATTATAACTTAAATTTAAATAGAAAACTTACCTATCAAAAAGCTATTCAAAGTTTAGTATAAGGGATCTTGTGAATTCACAAAAAAAAACAATAATAAAATTCTCTTCATAGTGGGACCATTTCAAAGAAATATTTAGTAGTCTTAATCGTTGCATGATGAAATGTTCTTAGATAAAGACTCAATGATAATAAACATCTACATGGAAGCTCTTTTATCTTTTGCTTTCACCTAAATTTCCAAGAGAAAATGGTATATTCCCAAGTAACCTTTCCACATGTCTTTCTCAGATGCATTATGCAGCATCAAATTTATAATTTTTTTTTAACATATATATCTCACTATTAGCATTCTTACAAAATTGTTTGGATTTGAGCCACTGCAGACACACAAGTACCAATGTGATTCCAATTATTCTTGCTATGAACAATAGAGCCCTGAATGGTAAAATACTGATAACTCTCATAATTGAAATCAACCTTTAAAATCTTTATGCTTTGCCCTTTCTAATCAAATAATTCTGCATACTACTTCTATGATTTTTATAATTAATAGAACTTGTGCATGTGATACTAAACTCGTATTCTCTGCATTTGCACTGTAAAGCATGCCAGACATTCAAGTAATCAATAACTAAATTGTGGGTGGCTAGGAAGGAAAATGTAAACATGGTAAAGACTCCGGCTGGAAGAAAGTTTGGATTCTCAGGAATTCACCAACTTGGAAGCTGTAAGAGAAAATGACCTACTAACAAGGGCAGAGAGTCAGAGACCAACCTGTGGGGTTCAGTGCTTTGCAGTAGCCAAATGGCAGCCATTATTGGATGATCTGGACCGACATTAATACTTATCTAACAAACAATGATTGTTTTGATCATTTATAGCAACTTTAATATGTACAGAAGATGAAGAAGAAGAAAAAATATGCTTGTATGGTTTTGGTTTTTGTTTAAAATGTTAAAAAGATCTATACTTTTTTATTGGAAATGGGAATTCTGGATGCTCATTGGCTTTTTCATTTTTTTTCTTCTTTTGTAGTTGAATCATTTGACATGTTGAAAACAAACTGTGCAAAGGAAACTTCGTGGGAGGCATCATGATGATCCCATATGAGTTTTTGATCATAACAATGCCAAGCATTACAACATCCATTGGTTGAATTTCTTTTTTTCCGAACAAAATACTATTGTTGTTTCATTGAATTTGCTTCACTGATAGGCTCACAATTCGATTTGGTTATTATGAATTAGTACCAAGATCTAATCTAAGACAGGTAAACCTACTTTAAGTGCCTAAAAATGATTTCTTAACTATTACTGCAACTAAATATTTCTTACGTTTGCATGACATATCAGGTTCCAAGAATTTGAGCCCCGCAGCTAATTTTTAAAACACCAACAGTTGACATTTTTACGATCTCTTTCTGATAACTACTCATGTGACCTATTATATTTGGTGCACAACAAAAGTTTTGTCAAGTATAAAATCTTGTGAAAATGCTATTCCAATCAACTTATTACCTTAATAAGTCCTGAGAAATTAGTGTGAAAAAAGAAAAAGAATTTATGTCTGTATCCTACATGTTAGGCAGCCGTCACGGGAGTCACCTAGGCTTTTTGTCTGGAAAACTATAACAGCGCTCCAACTCAATATCAATATCATAAATCAATTCATACTAAATGCCATTTCCTAAGCTTTTTGTCTGGAAAGTCGTACTAGGAAATGTGATTTCCAGCTGAGGTGAGGTCAGCTATTCACTCAAATTTGTTCCATTCCGGTGGCAAAAGTCCACAGAGATATGCCTAAAGCAATTGAACAGAATATGCTCATGATTTTTTATTTTTAATGCCCATCTCTTATTGCTAGAAATGCCTAATCAATATCATAAATCAATTCATACTAAATGCCATTTCCTAAGCTTTTTGTCTGGAAAGTCGTACTAGGAAATGTGATTTCCAGCTGAGGTGAGGTCAACTATTCACTCAAATTTGTTCCATTCCGGTGGCAAAAGTCCACAGATATGCCAAAAGCAATTGAACAGAATATGCTCATGACTTTTTATTTTTAATGCCTATCTCTTATTGCTAGAAATGCCTAGTTTTTGGTCAACTTTACTCTACTCCCCTTTACTTCCCCTCCCTCCATCTCAATCCAAACAGGCCTTAAAGTTCTATTTTGCAATTAAAAAGGTAATGGCGGGCAGGCTTAAAAGTATGGCAAACTCTCCTCCTCATGGAAACATTTTAAAAAAAAAAAAACATCTTGCATCTTAGAAGTTGGCAGTCAATTGCTTTATGTATCAAACTCTTACAAAACTTCTACTAAACAAAAATAAGTTTTAAACAAACTGCAAACCGGAAGACAAGCATGTTATCTATTTTTCCCTTTCTTGGTTACAAAAGCTTACAAGTAATATAAACTCAGAACACTATCTAGTTCAACAAAATAATAATTTAAATGGCCTATTGAAAACGTATCTCACTTCTTCCCACCCCCGGAAACATTGAACTTGAAAAATATTATGTCTCCATCTTGAACCACATAGGTTTTACCCTCCTGTTTATACTTCCCAGCCGCCTGTTGGAAAAATAAACCCAAAAAAAGGAGTTAATTGCCAAATTAGAACAGAATTCAATCATAGTCCTCAAAAGTTGAATCAACTGAAAAATTAAAAAAAATACAACAAATTTAACTTCTGCTTGATATCAAGTGCATCTTGATTGCATTTGGGATCTAAAAGCCATTTGACTAAGGAACCTCTCAATATAAATTCTAAATAAAAACCAATAAAATTTCTCTAAAATACACTTTTGGCCTCTGCAATTTATTCTAAATTCAATTTAGATCCCTCAAATTTAAAAAGTTACAAGTTTGATCCTAAAAGATTTAAAATGTATCAATTTAGTTCTTATGTCCACATGCCGTTAAAGAAAGTGCATACGTGGTATATTGAATGCTGATGTGACACACTAAAAAGAATACATGGCCCTTTTCAATACAATAGGTATGTTTCAGCTATAAAATTTAATAATTCTACCATCCCATAAGTACTCTTCTTATGGGATGGTACATTTCATATCACCCTAATACCATAGTAACGGGATAATTATATTGCGCAGTGAAAGTACTATCGTGCTCTCGAGCCTTAGGCCCGTGGAAGCAGGAATAGTCCCACAGTCACTTGTGGGAGTAAAGTGACCTTCTGCCTTTGGGTAGTAAGGTCAGGGGTGGTTTTTTCTAGTGTGCTTCTCTTAGGAAAATGGCAGAGGAGTTGGAGATTTTATGGCAGAGACTGAAAGTTACGGAGGAAGAGGAGGAAAGCATCTCGCTGGGAGATGAGTGTATGAGAGCAGCAGTGGAGAGAGGGAAGAAATGTGTGTTCATGAAGGTGTTGTCAAGGAAAGGCTTAATGGTAGAGGCGCTGCGAAAAAACATTAGGATGCTCTGGAAACCAAATAAGAGCATTCAGCTCTCTGTTATAGGAGAAGAACTATTTTTGGTGGAGTTTGAAGATGAACGGGATAAAAGACGGGTCATGGACATGAGGCCGTGGCACTATGAAAAACAGTTAGTGTTGTTTCAAGAGTTTGAAGGTGATAAAAATCCAAAGGATATCTTGCTGAAATGGTCTCCGTTTTGGGTGCAAATATATAATCTTCTGTTGAAGAGCAGAACAAAGGAAACCGGAAAAGCCATTGGAGAGAGCATTGGGAAGTTTATTGAAGTTGATGTGGAAGAAACAGGGGTTCAATGGGGGACTTGTCTAAGGGTAAGGGTCGAGATAGACGTTACCCGGAAACTGATCAGAGGTCGGAAGATTAACTTTTTTTTTGATAAGTAATCAGAGAAATGATATAAAAGAGGAAGAATACAAGAACAAGAAGTTCAAGATGATGAACAACAAGAAACAGAAAAAACAAACAACAAAAACCAAAGCTAAGGATATCAGAAAGACAAACTAAGGGAAAACATAAACTCTGACAGAGACGAAGAATCAGTAAAGCTCCAACAACGAGCCCACTCAAAAAGACTACGCTTGCATAAAATCTTTAACTCATCCAACGTCTTCTCCATGTTCTCAAAGGAGCGACGGTTACGTTCCAACCAAACAATCCACATTAAGCACCCTGGAATCAAATTCCAAATATTCGAGTTGTGCTTCCCAAGCCATTGATACCAACAAGATAACAAACCCACCGTCGTTCTTGGCATAACCCAATGCACACCAAAAGCTTGAAGCATGAAGGACCATAAAGAATGTGTAACAGGACAATGAAGCAAAAGATGGTCTACCGACTCCCCATCACCACAACACATACAACACCGATTTACCAAAATGCGATCCCTAAGCATGAGATTATCCAAAGTGAGAATCCGATTGTGCGCAGCTGTCCACAAGAAGAAGGCCACTCGCTTAGGAATCTTTGGTTTCCACACACCCTTCCAAGGAAAAAAGAAGTTATGATTACCCTGAATAGCTTGGTAATACGATCTGGTATCAAACTTACCATCCCTTTTGAGCTGCCATCGAAGCGTATCCCTCCTATCCCCCCGAGGAGTACGAGGATGGATACGGTGAAGAAGAGAATAAGATGCAGCTAGCTCCCAATCTTCAAAAGCTCTAAAAAACCTTAAGTCCCACACTCTGGAAGTACCTCCTTCCGGAGTCCACAAAACCTCAGAGATGCATGCATCCTTGGCTACTGAACAGACATATAGCTCAGGATAGAGGTTTTTTAGGGTATAGTCTCCAATCCACCTATCATGCCAGAAGCGGATACGAGTGCCTTCACCCACTATAAAAGACAAATGCTTAGAAAAACTCTCCCACCCTTCATGGATGCTTCTCCAAAGACCACAACCATGAGTCCTCCTGCACACTTTTGTACACCACCCCCCGTGACCCTCACCATATTTTGTGGAGATTACTCTTCGCCAAAGATGGGTAACTTCATGCCCAAACCGCCACAACCATTTACCTAATAAAGCTTGATTAAAAGATGCCACACTTCTTATCCCCAAACCACCCAATTTAATAGGTAAACACACTCTATCCCAAGCCACCAAAGGATATTTGAAGCTCCCCTCAGAAGACCCCCAAAGGAAATTCCTCTGAATACGATCCATTCTAGCAGCCACAGCTTTAGGAATCGTGAAAAGAGATAGAAAATACGTTGGAAGACTTGAAAGAGTACTCTTAAGTAATGTGAGCCTACCACCTTTAGACAAATAGAGACGCTTCCACCCTGAAAGATTCTTTTCCATCTTCTCCAAAATAGGATTCCAAATCGAAGCAGTCTTAAACGAAGTTCCCAACGGCATTCCCAAATATTTCATAGGCAAACTCCCCACTCTACATTGAAGAATACTAGCCAATTCAGCTATATTATTCACCTCCCCAACAGGGACAATCTCACTTTTCCCAACATTAACCTTCAAACCTGTAAATGCTTGAAAACAAGACATCGCCAACCTTATGGACAACAACTGATCCCTAGAGGCATCACAAAATAAGATTGTGTCGTCCGCAAACAACAAATGAGAAATCCGCACACCAACAGAATTCACTGAACCCACAAGAAAACCCCGAATAAGGTTATACTCCTCAGTCTTCTTCAAAATTCTGCTCAAAACCTCCATTATCAAGAGAAACAAAAGAGGGGATAGAGGGTCACCTTGTCTTAACCCACGAGAACTTCCAAAGAAACCTTCAGGGGATCCATTAACTAGGACAGAAAAACGGACAGATGTAACACAAGCCTTAATCCACCCTATCCATTTCAAACCAAAACCCATCCGGTCCAACAGATAAAACAAAGCCTCCCAGTTAACATGGTCATAAGCTTTTTCAATATCAAGCTTGCAAACCACCCCCGGTAACCGGCTCTTGAGCCTACTATCCAGACACTCGTTTGCAATGAGCACTGAATCTAGAATCTGCCTTCCACCGACAAAAGAATTCTGAGTCTCGGAGATGAGCTTATCCAAAACCGCCCTCAGCCTGTTCGCCAACACCTTGGACAACAACTTGTACACACTGCCCACCAAACTGATAGGGCGAAAGTCCTTAATGTTAATAGCATTACTCTTCTTAGGGATTAAGGTAAGAAAAGAAGCATTCAAGGACCGCTCAAACATAGAGTGCCGATGGAAAAAATCAAAAAACTCCATGACCTCCTTTTCCACAACACCCCAACAATGATGAAAGAAAGCCATGGTGAAACCATCTGGACCAGGGGCTTTATCACCCTCCATCTCCCTTAAGACCTGGAGAACTTCCTCCTTTGTGAACTCCTTCTCTAAGGACAACCTCTCCTCCTCCTCAATACAAGCAAAATCTAAACCATCCATAGAAGGGCGCCCCAAATCAGTTTCCTTATACAGCCCTTGGTAGAAGAGAACTACCTGAGAGCGCACCTCCGCCTCATCCTCATAAAGAACACCATCCATCTCGATCTTCTTGATGTGATTAGCATTTCTATGAGAGTTTGCTAATCTATGGAAGAAACGAGTATTATTATCTCCCTCCTTCACATACAAAGCTCGAGATTTTTGCCTCCAAGAAATTTCCTCAAGGGAAGCTAACTGTTCAATTTCTCCTTTGAGATGAATACGACGGAGTTGATCCTCACCTGAAAGCCCCAGCATCTCCTCTCTCGCATCTAACCCCAACAATTCAGTCAACAAAATTTTTTTCCTAAGAGCCAAGTCACCAAACTCCTCCCTATTCCATTTTTTTAAGTCAGCTTTCAAAGCCCTCAGTTTTTTAGCCAAAATAAAACCTGGTAAACCCACAAAACTGTACCCATTCCACCAATGTTGAACTCTATCAACAAAACCCTCAGCTTTCAACCACATATTTTCAAATTTAAAGGCACTCCGACCACGACGAACAACACCAGCTTCCAACAAAAGCGGGCAATGGTCTGAAATAACACGAGGAAGCACCCTTTGGGAAACATTCTCAAAATGTTCCTCCCAATCAAGAGAAACCAAAGCCCTGTCAATTCTAGACATAGAGGGAAGACCAGAGTCTCTAAACCAAGTGTAGGAAGCACCCTCTAACGGTAAATCAACTAAAGAATTGCTGTCTATAAAGTCCGAAAAAGCAAACATAGCCGGACTAAACAACTCACAGCCAAGCCTTTCACTTCAAATACGAGCGCCTCCCGAACTTTTGTTATAGGTGTGGGCTCTTAGAACATGACTTAAAGGATTGCTTGGAAGAATCCGGGAAGGACAAAGCAGGGGAGAAACGTGATCTCCAATATGGAGCTTGGTTGAGGGGAGAACCAATAAGGAAGGGAGGATGGGATTTCGGGTTTGCAAAGAAGAAGTCTACTGGTGAAATGAAAAATAAAGAAAATACCACAGAGGCTGGGCGGAAGGGTAGGGATGAAGTGAGGGAAGGGGCGGCGCGTGAAACTCAAGAACTGGAAGCTATAAGCCTCGGGGAGAGTAGGCAGGAGAAGCAGGGTGATTTGACTGGTGGGGGTGAAGTGACTACTGAGGAAAAGGGGGAGAATGGGTTGGCAGAGAACATTGGGAGAATCCACACAGGAGAGCTAGTGGAGGTAGGAAAGGAAAAATGGGAGGTTGGGAACGGGAGTGGCGGGAAAGATGTTTGCCAACAGGGAAGGGCTGAAAATTTAGACAAGACTATCCCAAATTTCGAATTTGGGCAGGGCCATGAGACGGGTAAGACAGACAACTTGGTGGGCTTGGGCTTGGGATTAGATGAGAATAAGGATGGTCCGATGGCCATGCAGTATGACCCAGAGGAGGGTTGGGTAGCAAACAAGCTGGGTCCGACTAGTGGGCACTGGAAAAGGAAAATAAGGGCTGGGCCGGATGAGGAAATGAAGGAAGCGTTGGGCCCATTGCAGAGGAAAAGAGATGGAGACTTAATTCTCAGAGAGATTGACCAAAATGTTAAAGCCTTCAAACGTAGGAAGAGTGAGGGGTTGAGCAAGGAAGAACCAGGGGATGAGCGTACCATGGATGGCGGAGTGGCGGTGGCTGCAAGGCAGCACCGCCGAGCCAAATGACGGCGCTAGCTTGGAACTGCCGGGGAATGGGATCGGCTCCGACGGTTCGAGCGCTCACCGACGAGGTGAAGAACGGCGATCCAGTTTTGGTTTTTCTAGCAGAGACCAAAGCTTCTCAGAGAAGAATCAAGGGGCTCCAACGCAAACTGGGCCTTACTCAGGGCATTACGGTGCCGTTCGATGGCCGGAGTGGGGGTTTGGCGATGCTTTGGAGAGAAGGAGTTGATGTGAGGTTCAAAAGCTGCTCAAATTCGCATATCGACGTGGTGGTGTGCGAAAGCAACGGAGCTGTGCCATGGCGTGCTACTGGATTCTACGCCACCCCGATGCAGGTATGAGACCTATCTCTTGGAACTTACTTGAAGTTTTAAATAGACAGTGCAATATGCCTTGGGTTGTGTTTGGAGACTTTAATGAAATATTGAATTCTGATGAAAAATTAGGATGGTTAGAGAGGGATGCTAGACAGATGGAATGTTTTAGGGAATGTTTAAGTAATGTGGTTTGTTTGATTTGGGTTTTGTGGGTCAAAGATTCACCTGGTGTAATGGGAGAATTGGAGATCAACGAACTTTGGTTAGGCTGGATAGAATGGTAGCTAATGAGGAGTGGATGAATTTGTTTCCGGAGGCGAAAGTAGTTCACCGATCAATGGCGGCCTCGGATCACTGTTTGCTGTCGTTATCGATTAGAATGAGAGAAACAATGAAGGTAGCTAGGAGAAGATTTATGTTTGAAGAGATGTGGACTAAGGAAGAGGGGTGTAGAGAGGTGATTGAAAGGGCCTGGGATCCTTTGGTTTGTAATCCGGAGCTGTCTATTCAGAAACGCCTGAAATGCTGTCAGTTTCAACTCCAGAATTGGAACCGGCGAGTGTTTGGAAATGTCAATAAAATTCTGAAGCAGAAGCAATGTCGGTTACAACAATTGGAAGAGCTGAATTTACTTCACGAGTCGGTGGAGGAAGTTCAAAAGTTAAAAAAGGAAATTAATGAAGTTATGTTGAGGGAGGAGATAATGTGGAATCAGAGGTCAAGGGCGCTGTGGATCAAATATGGTGATAGGAACACAAGGTTCTTTCATGCAACAGCGAACAATAGACAAAGGAAGAATAAAATTGAAGGAATATTTGATTCTGAGGGGAGGTGGAGAGAAAACAATGAGGAAGTTGAAGAAGTTATTCTGGAGTATTTCAAGAAGATTTATAGTTCTACTTTCCCCACTGAGTTTGGTGCGAGTCTGGGGGCAGTGGGCAGGAGGGTAACGGAGGCCATGAATGACGACCTTTTAAGGGAATTTAAGGAAGAAGAAGTATGGCAAGCCCTTATGCAAATGCATCCAACAAAATCTCCGGGACCGGACGGTATGTCCCCAATATTTTTCCAAAAGTATTGGGATGTGGTTGGGCCTCAAGTAGTTCAAAGTGTTATCCATACTCTTAGAACGGGTGTTATGCCAATTGGAGTTAATGATACATATATTTGTTTGATTCCCAAAGTAAAATGCCCCCAAAAAATTACAGAATATCGCCCAATTAGCTTATGCAATGTGATCTATAAATTGGTATCCAAAGTTCTTGCTAATAGGTTGAAGAAGGTACTCCCGGATGTTGTGGACGAAGCTCAAAGTGCTTTCGTTCCTGGTAGGCAAATCACAGATAACGTTCTTGTTGCATTTGAGGTTATGCATTGCATTAATCAAAGGAGGAAGGGGAAGGAAGGGTTAATGGCAATTAAGCTCGATATGAGCAAGGCTTACGATCGGGTTGAATGGGGGTATTTAGAGGCGATGATGCGAAGAATGGGGTTTAGGGAACGATGGATATCCTTAATGATGATGTGTGTGACTACTGTTTCTTTCTCGGTTTTAATTAATGGGGAGCCAAGGGGAAGGATTGTCCCTACTAGAGGTCTTAGGCAAGGAGATCCTATCTCTCCGTACCTTTTTCTTCTATGTGCGGAGGGCCTCTCGGCCATGTTGCGAAGAAATGGGAGTGGGGAGGCCGTGAGTGGGGTGCAAATATGTGGAAGGGCGCCAAGGATCTCTCATCTTCTTTTCGCGGATGATTGTATAGTCTTTGGTAAGGCGTCGATGGAAGAGGGTTTAAAAGTCACTAAAATCCTTGAAGACTATGAAAGAGAGTCCGGGCAAAAACTAAATAAGGAGAAGACTTCTCTCTTCTTCAGTAAGAACACGGCGGTGGAGGTTAAAGAAGGGGTAAAGGAGCTGTTTGGGGCTGAGATTATCCACCAACACGAAAGATACTTGGGGCTGCCTCCACTGGTTGGTAGGGGCAAGAGGAAAGCTTTTAATCGTATAAAGGATCAAGTGGGGCGGAAAATAGCAAGCTGGAAAGGAAGGCTTCTGTCCACTGCAGGCCGGGAAATCTTGATAAAGGCAGTGGCTCAAGCTACCCCGACGTATACGATGAATTGTTTTATGCTACCCGACTCCCTTTGCAGCGAGCTAAACTCCCTGGTGCGAAACTTCTGGTGGGGCCAAAGGGATAAAGAAAAAAAGCTTGCTTGGATCGCTTGGGGGAAATTATGCAAGCCAAAAGCTGAGGGGGGGATGGGTTTCAAAGATTTGAAGGCTTTTAATCTGGCTTTGTTGGCGAAACAAGGGTGGCGGCTCTCCCAAAACCCGTGCTCCCTTGCTCATAGAGTCCTAAAAGCTAGGTACTTCCCAAGTAACAATTTTATGGAGGCACAACTGGGAAATTTGCCGTCATACACGTGGAGGAGTCTGCTGGCAGCTAGGGAGATCATTGAGAGGGGTATGCGGTGGAATATAGGAAATGGGCAGAAGGTGCGGATTTGGGCGGATAGGTGGCTGCCAACTCCTCACTCTTTCAAGGTGTTTAGTCCAAAACCTCAAGATTTTGATGGGGAAATGGTGGAGTCTAATAAATCAGCACGAGGGGGGCTGGGACAAAAATCTGGTGAGGAGTGTTTTTATTCCCCATGAAGCGGAAACTATCCTAAGTATTCCAATAAGCCTTTCTTTACCTGAGGATGCGGTGACTTGGGCTTGGACTCCAAATGGGAGGTTCACAGTAAGTAGCGCCTATAAGGTGGCGTGCAGCTGGTTGTGTGAAAGAAGAAGCAAAGAGGAAGGCTGTGGGGTGTCGGATCCAGGTAAGGGCAGGCAGTTTTGGAAGTTCCTTTGGCAGCTGCACTGTCCTAGTAAGGTAAAGCACTTCTTGTGGAGGGCGTGTAAGAATATCCTCCCTACGAACTACTGTCTAAAGCTTAGGAAAATTCCCATTGAGGAAGCGTGTGGGGTATGTGGAAGGGTAGAGTCATCTGGGCATGCTCTATGGGATTGTGAGGCGGCAGGGGCTGTGTGGAGAGAGTCAAAGTTGATGCTGCCTAAGCTCAGAAATGATCACCGCGACTTTATGGAGATTGTGTGGAAGCTTTGGGAAGGGAGAAGGGAGTTAGATTGGGAGTGCTTTGCGACTACGGCCTGGTGTATTTGGAAGAATAGAAACTCTTTGAAATTCGAAGGGCGGGGCAAGGCAGTAAAGGTGATTGTCAAGGAGGCGGAGTTGCTGGTGGAGGAATTCAGATCAGGGAATACAAAGGAAAAGCTTCCTGTGGAGGTGAGAACTCAAGCTTGGAGGCCGCCAAGGGAGGGGTGGTATAAAGCTAATGTGGATGGGGCAGTGTTTAAGGAGACTAATAGCTGTGGAATTGGAGTTGTGATTCGAAATGATCAAGGCCAAATCATGGGGGCTATGAGTAAGAGGCTGAATCTTCCGTTAGGAGCGGTGGAAGTCGAAGCGAAAGCATTTGAAGAGGGTTTGAGGCTAGCAGGAGATCTCGGTTTGAAGCAAGTAATCCTGGAAGGAGATGCTCAGACAGTCACAAACGCTTTGCTGGGTAAGTGCTTGCCGCCATCCTCAATCCAAAGGCTTATTGCTGGTGCTAGTCGGTGGAAGCAATGGGTTCAAGTGTGGAGAGCAAGCCATGTCCGTAGAGCTGGAAATGGGGCTGCACATGTAATGGCTCAAAATGCCAAATTTATTTCTGATTGTGTAGTGTGGGTAGAAGATACACCACCAATGATTCAATGCCAAGTGCATAGAGATGTTCTTTTGTTGAACCAGGTTTCTGTTTAATGAAAGCTATTTTGTGTTGACTATCAAAAAAAAAAAAAAATACCATAGTAACAAACAAACAAACAAACAAACCCCATATCTTCCTTCCTCGATTTAAAAAAATAAAAATAAAAACCCAACAACTCAATCCCTAGAATCTTGATTCACGATCAATTTCCCTTAATCTCCCCATTTCTTTATCTACATCTTTTCTCTCTTCTTTCTCACTTACCAAACATCTTCCCATCACCCTCTCAATACCCAGCATCCCAACTTGTCACACGTGGATCTTGAGGATCCATGAGGAGGATAAGAGGCAACAAAGCATTTACACCTACAAACCTACCGATTTCATCTTTTCCTCTTCTTTACTTTGCTTTTCTCTCTCTTCCCCTATGACCAAAACCCACTCCCTCCTCTAACCCTCATGGCTGACCTATCTTTTTGTTATCTCTCCATCTTCCTTGGTTCTATTATTTTCTCCCTTGGTCATTGAGGATTGAGATGTGGGTTTCAGCTTTATGACATGGGTTTGGTAATGGGAGTTCTATGAGGGATGGTGGTAGATTTCTAGAGGTGTTTGAGTGAGTTTGATGGGTGGGTAAGTGTGATTCCAAAGCAAGTGGTTGATTGAATGAGTAGGGGGTGAATCAGGTTGGTTCAGCCATGGGCATATCAGGATTACAAGCTTGGCCAATTGGATAAATTAGATGTTTGGGTTTTTCTTGAGTTTTTAGGTGATTATTGCTTGACAATTTGGGAGCCTGCCAGTTGGTGATTTGGGCGTTTTACAGTGGCAAGGAAAGCATGCGTGCTGTGTTTGGTTGACAAGACAGTGGCAAGGAAAGCATGCGTGCATTGTGTTTGGTTGCCAAGAAATTGGCAGAGTGAGACTGTGCTGTATTTGGTTGCCAAGAAAGTTGGGGGAAATGAGTGTGTATGCGCACACACGAGGGTGTTTGGTTGCCAAGGAAGGAGCAGAAAGTGTGTGCATGCAGTGCTTGGTTGCCATGAAAGTTGGGAAATGAAGGACAGGAAAAGAAATTAATCTATTTGCAATGTTTAATTTAATTATTTTGAGAGTAAATTTTTAGTTGATGTGTCTTTTTTTAATTAAAATTAAGATGATGATGTGGCTTTTTCGATGACAATTTTTTTTTACAAAAAATTATATAACACATAAGCATCCCGCCAGCCACCTTAGCAAATTTTGTAAGCCAGATAATGGCAAGGATGAGAATGACAAGCTGTTTAAAAGATTTAAGGACTAAAATGAAATACTAAATTTTCTTGAGGACAAAAATAAAATCACACCGAAGCATATTTAAGCCTTTTTTATTATATAAGTACATATTAAGCCTTCTATAATCCTAACATCTCATAATTACTCGTTTTGCAGTACATTTTATATTCACTAGAATACCATATGTCACTCTTTGCCATACTCATAAAAACTCTTAACTCCAAGGAATCTTAGACCACAATCAGTTCTGAAGCCCATGCAATGCCTAACACTGCTTAGCCCATTGCAACCCATCAAACTTAACCTTTTAGTGCGAGATCCAAGACAAGATTTTCAATTATTTTATCCTAACTTTGTTTAAAACAAATTTATGTGCTCTTAATATTACCGATTTTTAGGGATTGGAGAAAGCTACCTCTCATTTGTGTTACCCATAGGACGAATAGGCTTATAATTGACCCCCAAAACCAACAAAAATAAAACCAAAAAACAAAGAGTTGCATATTCACTTGGGTTGCAAACTAGCAATGGCCAGGTGGAAGTAAATGTTTATAGCCACATACGATATCTCAAAGAGTGAAGTATATACCTTTACAGCTGCCTCAGTACCGAGTTCCTTTAGATCTTCAAATTTCATTACCTAAAATAACCAGAAAATCCACATCATTAATTTGAGAATGGGCAGGTTGGAGGCAATTTTAGGCAATTTACCACCTTCAAGAAATTTGAATTTTGGCTTCAACTAAAATTCTATTACAGAAAGTATCAAGTAATTTAAACTAAAATCTTATATCAATTTTAATTATTTTGATTACATATCATAATTTAATTTTATGTTCCAATTTAGTAAAATTTACACATTACACACAATGCTTGCACCAAGTGGCTCAGTATATGTATGTATTACATATACATTACAAAATTAATGTGTTTTGTAATGTGACTCATTACTTATTAAGAGAGTTAATTTACTTTAGATAAAATTCAATAATAGTTTCATGTACTCACTAGTTATTGATATAGTTTCAATTTATTTACATATAATTCTTAAACAGGCCATGCAGCACGGGCAATATACTAGTGAACAATAATACTTGGAATAAAGAGAACTGCCAAAGAATGGGTTAGGAACAACCTCAGCACAAATGAATCCTCTCTCAAAATCAGTGTGGATTGCCCCCGCAGCTTGGGGAGCCTTTGTATGCTTTCTAATTTGCCAGCATTTCACCTACAAAATAAAAATTATTTGGACATTCAGCCATTAATTCATCAAAGCAATGATGAGGAATATGGTACAGCAAAGTTATAGACAGGAAGAACATAAAATGGAGAAAATAATGTTCAAATCATCAAATATGGACGGTGATGGAGTGGTCTTGGTTGATTCAAATCCAATGGTTCATTAGATCTAAAGAAAGAGAGCAGGTAACCAAAAAAATGATAATGATAATAAGAACTACTAAGGAAGATATATTACCTCATCAGGTCCTGCAGTGAAGAAGTATATAAGATTAATTGCAGAAAAACCAGTCTTTATGATCTTTGGAAGGGCACTGCAGCAAAGTAGAATGTATTAGTCATAGTTATCTACAAACGTCTTTTTTGGATATGTAGTCTAAGAGTTTAAGACAAAACAAAAGAAACAAATAATTGGAAGCACACAAACCAACATGGACAAAATGATTTAAGAAACTAGAAGGGCTGAGATACTCAGTGGAAACAACACTTCCTTAGTGGTTGCTGGAGAGGCTTGCTCAAAGAAAAACCAGCCTTTAATTGAAAGGTGTTAGAAGTATATGGTTAAATGATTAGATTTACCATATCCCAATAGCTTAACCTTTTGGAAAAATCGGTAATTTGACATAGTATCAAAGCAAGAGGTACTAAGTTTGATCCTTGTCTACTCCACTCTACCTTCCATTTAAATTCTCATGTATTGGGCCCCACCTATAAAAAAGTAGTTTGAGCCCACACATGAGGGGGAGTGTTAGAAGAATGTGGTTAAATGATTAAGTTTACCATATCCTAATAGCTTAAATTTTTGGGATAATCGGTAATTTAACAAAAGGTTCACATAATATACACAAAGTTAAGCCCTTCAATTGGCAGTGTCAGATGCAAATTGAAAGTTTAGAGGTATATACACGCCAGAGTCTTCACAGGACTTAAAACACCCTGTAATTTCTGATTTTCTCTAGTACAGCAATACTGCAGAACACGGCCAAGGAACGTGACCTAAACACAGCACAGATATGATTTACTAAACAACACAAACTCTTTAATTAGACATAACAGTCTAATGGAAAAAGGACAAAGGCACAACATAACATGTCCATGTGTCTTTCTGTAAAAAGTTTGAACTCCACATATCAGATCACAACTTCGTCTTACTCTTATTTTCTACATATCAATTTTGGTACTTAAATTTTGCCCCATTAGAGTTTCCAAAGAAGTAATCAAATCCTTAAAGTTTGAAAAAATACCCAATTGGTCCTCAAAGCTTGTCCCATTTTCCAATTTGGTGTTTAAAGTTTTGTAAAACAATTACCCTTTTTTCCTTCTTATATTATTGTATTCTCTCATCACCCAAACATGGAGTAGAGATATATTAAGCAAACTCAAATTAGAAAGTGAAAAATCTTATTCCTTTTTTTCCACATCAATTCCACATGGTAATAGTAAGCCATCACAACACGTGGTACTTTTAATCCACCCGCATAGATAGCATATAATTTTTAGGCTATACAAACCCTTTTTTATTATAAATGTGCCCAACCACATGATACATTAGTGCTCAAATTAGCATGCAGATCAAATTGGATCATTTTACAAACTTCAAGGATTGATTGCTACTTTTAAACTCCAGGGACTGAATTGGAAAATTGTGGCAATCTTTAGGGACCAAAAGTGGTATCTGCCCAAAAACTTATTAATGTGAATGAACTGTGAAGTCATCCCCACATTGTCTTTGAAAGTCCTAAGCATGTCAGCCATTTGCTCCACAAATGTTCAAAATTCGGAACTTCATTAATTTTACAATAAACCCATATACCAAGATTCCATAGTAATTTGTTCACAGTTCTATGAGTCTGGGAGAGCAACAGGTACCAACACATTTCTTCCATAATAGAGTTCCTTGATACATGTGTATCACCATACTTTTGAAAATCTTTTGGATATATGACCAATCAAAATCATCTAAAAGTCCAGCAAAATTGGATATTTCCTAAGAATAGTGATTGAAGACTTTAAAATGCCCATAAAATATTTTGTGCGGTAGGTTTAACTGTCAATACTCAATACTTAGTGAAAGTGATTGAAGCCAGAGTTCAGAAATAATCATTAAAACAGAGGTCAAGAACAGGGATGTGACCAAACCAATTGTATCAGATGTTCAGAACCAAAGTTTCGGACAAAATTTGAAATTCCAACCACTTACAATAATTTCAAGCCCATTCCAAGAAAACCTCAGATAGAAATACCACAGGAAATATGATAAGACGATGAGATCAGCAACCGGAAGTGCTCCAGTTCAAGATTTCCTAACCTAACACAATCAGGTCCAATTATGTAACCATAACGAGTCCCTTCTCCTCCACTTACAAATAACTTCTATCAATACTGGAAGCCAGTTTCATCCATGTATTCTCACACAATCTCCCCAATATTTCTCATTGGAGGGGAGAAAATATGAAAACTTCTAAAGGAAAAAGTGTCTTCATTATTACACCTTACAGACTGCTATCACTCAAGGTTGAAGTATTGATATTCTAATTGAAGTTTTTAAAGAGAGAAGAAGACAAAACACTGGGTACCACACATTATAATTTACAGGAAAGTTAGGGAGAAATTGCAACGTCCCTTTACATCTTAAGAGAATAGTAAAGGTATTAGGTTTATGTCATTGTAAAGGCCCAAGAGGCCCAATTATGTTGTAAGCATATAAGGCTAACTCAAGCTTCTAGTCTCTATATACCCTATTAAGGGTTCACTGTAAAAGTTGACTTGATTATTCAGTAAGAATGTAGCCACTAGGGCTTTATCTTGTGGATGTAGGCCAAACCACGCAATCCCTTCTGTTCTTCTCTCTTTCTTACTTCCGCTTCTTTATATTATTTTATTCTCATCTTTAACAAGAATATGATAAGTGAAGTAATCAAATGCTGATAGGTTTACGCTGGTTAATCAACACAAGTTCACATAATATATCTTGCATCAGCTCTACATTCCTAGTATTAACTTTTCAAATTAATGTTAAATTTGCAACCACAGACCACATAATGCTATTCCTCTTTCAAATAGCTAAACATTTACATAAAACTTTAGCAGTCATCTTTTCCTCGTCAGTGAAAACATACCTTTGAACATTGTTCTCTTGACAGTACTTTGCCGCTTCATCTTCTGGCATATCAGCAAGATTCCTCTCTAACACACCACTGAAAGGAATAATTGGTTCACCCCCATGCTCCTGTACCCTGAGGATAAAAGGAATTATGTGACTCTTAGTCCTTTCCACAAATAGCAATTCTTAAGGAAATTGAAGGAAATTAAAAGGCTTTGAGGGATGGGGGCGGGGTGTTGGTGGTGAAGGAGAAGAAAGAGATGAACTCACTTGCAGTTTTATCAAGGTGTAAAGGAAAATATAGCAGAAAAATATTCAGTGTAGACAGAACACAAAGAATGGTCATTTGAAGCAGGGGGAGAGGGGAGATATAAAATTTGCTTTGTTACTCCTCTAGTGCTTTCTTTTTTTCCTTTTTTTAAACCATGGTTAGAAATATCCTAAATCTACCCCCACCCCTGCCCCCCGGAGTCTTGAACCTGAGACCCCCTTCTCCCTTAGGTAATAACTACTAAGTACCTAGAGAGGTGCCATTAGACCATTAACGTCATTGGCATTTAAAGCTTTCTAGAGTAAGCAATCATTACGTCTACTAGATGCACTGATGCAGTAAGCTCAGCTTAGCTAAAATGGCCAGCTGTGGAATTTGCTAAAATCATAATTAGGTTTTTCTTCACACAGACTCCACAACCACACATTAGTGTCATAAAATACTTCCCCGTTTGGTAGGGCATTTCAAGCAACCTTTTGAGCATTTTAAACACACTTACACACTTTTTCACACACTTTTTCACCCACACATATATCAAAAACACCCAAACAACATTACTCAAACTCCTCTACCAAACACCCCCTGATGTTTGCACATTAGCTCCAAACTCAACGCAAGAGGGATTTATGATAGGTAGCTCACATTATAGAAAGTCAAGATAGGATATAATTAAGACACATATCATGAAAGTCACAAATAGACGCACACAAGCAAAAAGACAGACGTCATGAAAGCAACAAACAGACGCACATCGGAAATGAAAAGTCAAGATACTAATTTATGGAAAAATACTAATTTATGGAAAATAAAGGACATACCAAGCATGAATCTTTGGCAAAAATTTGTTCTTTTTTCTTTGGTAATCTTTCTCATTCATGTTAACCTGCAGAGAAAATAGGATATAATTAAGATCACATTAGTTTTTCTTTCTTTGATAGGAAAACACAATCACATGCTTATACAGATTAAACTAATGACCACATCCTCCATCCCTTATTTATCATCACTACAGTTTTCATCCTAAAAACAGCCAAGAACCATAACATGGATATGACCCTGACTTCATTCCTATGATATTATACACAACAATATCTCTCTACCATATCTTAAAATCTCAGCAAATACAGAATGCTTTTCCCTTATTGGTCACCAGATAAGAGGAACACTGCAGAGTGAAATTTCTAATTGTTTTCTACTAGTAAGACCAGAAACCCAGAGACTGACAGACCAATGTTGGACCACAGTGGCAGATCAGTTGTTAATTTATCTGGGTTGAGGTGTCTGCCAATATAGTTATATATAGTGCAAAACTTAGGTAGCAACACGTTAGGTTCCCCAATTAAAATTCAAACACCTGATAAAATTGACCAATAAAACACAAGCATTGTTATCATTTCTAAAGACAATTAAATTCCATGCACTGCAACTAATTGGAGAACATAATGTACTGCACCTAATGTACCATACTTGAGTTTAACCCCATTATATATTTCAAAGATACACTATTTTTTTTCCTCTCCTTCCTCAGCAATTCTTGATGCATACACTGTTGTTGAATTAGATTCAACACAATTTGAGAAGAGGATATTTTAAACATTTAAGAGTTTTGGGAGAAGTTAAAAACAGTTATAGTAGAAACGTGTACTCAAATTAAGAGATTTCAAGATGCATAATTGGTAGTAGAATCATGGACAAACTTAAATTTCTCAATTTACTTTTTTTTATAGGGTAATAATTCTTAAATTGCTCAATTTATTTTTTTATAGGTAAGAATCATTTTAGTAAAGAACAGTCTTTTAAAGACTTTTTAAGTATTTCTGTGGGACTAGTTTTGACAAAACAAAGAAATGCAAACCAAAAGAGTTTTATTACAATTATATATAAATATGTAATGATAAGTCCATAATTTTTTGATAGAAAACTAAAACTTGCATTGTACAAAATTGAACATGTGACCTCATCCACCACCCCTTGATTGTGGGAGGGGAAGAGGTCATTTGGTCCAAAGAACATTAGCTTGAACAGTCCATTATTATATAGTTACATTTGGGTCAAAAGCCATAATTGCCAATAAATAATCTGATTATAAGAAAAGCCATTGGATAACTGACGAGATCCTTTTTCTTTTCTTTTTTTTCTTTTTGGCTCTTAAGACCCACGCCCCAGCACCCGTTTACCATCCAAGCTGAGGCCAAGGATACTGAAGGTAAACGCTAGCTATAAGTGTGCTTAAGTGCAAACTACAAGAAGCTTAGCCCTTTTCGCCTCTAAAGCGGGGTGCATTTACAAAAACAAGCTTTTCAAAAAAAACAAATGTGAAATATAGCAGTCATATTGTAATGCTATTGATAATCAATGTTGATTTGTTATACAAAACTCAATTTTATGATATGATATCATACACCTAATGATGCGGGAAGATTATTATTTAGTATTATTTATGTTTGCAAGTCAATTGTATTTTTATGTTTTAAGTCCTATTAGTTTATTGGGCTACTAGTATTTTAATTTGGAAGCAAGGTTATTTTTATAATAAGGCAATTAAGGTTTCCAAGGCAATTAGGGTTTCCTAGCCAATTAGAATTAGGGTTTAACAATCCTTTATAAGCATCCTATTGTACTCCTTGAGGAGATAATTGATATTTTGATGAATGAAAAAATGTCCGTTTGGTCTTTCTTTGGTCTAGTGCTGACTCAGGTCTACCCTAGGTGCTGACTCCTAGTGGTTTCCCCGCTTAGTGCTGACTCCAAGCCAGACCTAGGTGTTGACTCCTAGGTCATATCCCTTTATTTTATTGTTGTTTCAGTTTTGTTTTGGTTGTCCTGCATCAGTTTTGGTATCAAAGTAAACACAGATCTATTTGAAGCATCACCGCACCACACTACAGTAACCCAGATTTCAAACCAAACACAGAATCTACCAAATTCCCAGACCCACTGTGAATCACCAATCCCTCCTTCCTCAAGCCATATCGCCACCATTAACATAAACAACCCAGCCACTCCAAGACCCCAACCCCACTAACACCCCTTTACACATACTAAAAGATGTAAAACTCCATGTAGAAAGACACTTCACAGACAGCTCATCTCATCAAAGAAGACTCAAGCAAGACGAACTTTCCCTAGGCCAAACAATCTTGAGATGACAATTATGATCGTCTTATGCGCAATGAGGATGGTGGTTAAATATTTTAGAATTGCATTGCACTGCTTTTGTTAGGCATTGAAATCATTACTTGACATTCTAATGCCAGGATGGTGATCAAATATTTTAGAATTGCATTGCTTTTGTTAGGCATAGAAATCATTACTTGACATTCTATTGCGAGGATAGTGATTAAATATTTTAGAATTGCATTGCTTTTGTTAGACATAGAAATCATAAATTGACATTCTAATGCTTTTTGGCCTTTGCCTTTTGGGAATGTTTTGATTCAACCATGTACTTAATGTCTTTATTTTAATCATAATATCAAATAACAAATATAATGATTATGTATATTTTGTAAAGCACTAGAGAAACATAAAAAATGTTATATTTCAATTTTTTATATGATTAGTTGGTCACTTGATCATTATAATGTTCATTAATAATTATTTTTCAATTTTTTACATTATATTTTTAAATTTGCACTTCATTTCAATCAAGCATGTGCTTGAAGTTTGCGCTTACGCTGGCCTAGGTGCAAAAGACAGATCTATTATGAGACAAGCATAGCTAACTTAGTCTAGGACCATTAAGAAAATTTATCTTAACATGAAAAGACAACTCACCAGGTACACAACTGGTTTTGCAGTAAGCAATTGAAAAGTATTCAATATCTCAATATCAGCAGCTTTCCACTCCCCAAGACGGACATCTTTTCCTTCAGTAATCCATGCCTTGACCTGTAGAAATTTAACAACACCATATTTGTGACACACTGCCGACTGTATGAAACGAGCTTTTGTGAATGCAAGCATGCTCAATTAGTACAAAAATACATCATCTACAAAACCTTAAGAGTCTATGTAACGGGAAAAGGATTAAACAAAGATGCACTCAAGGATCAGATTTCATGCTTTAACAGAGAGTTTGATTTTTCATTTTTTTTTTATCCCTGGATTATGGAAGGCAATCAAGTACCTTTAACAATTTTTTTTATAAGTCAAAAACTTTTACAATTGTAGCATTCTCTCAGGCACCATTGGTTCATTTCATGTTCTCAGTCGATGGTCTAAAGTAATCAAGGACTTGAGAGAACTCTCCCAATGATTACAACCCATTTTCATACCTTATCTGAGGGTTTTCCCATTCATGTATACATATTTTAACTATATATTTATTTGGAAAGCAGTGCAATCACATTTTATATGTAAATACTTACAAAGGGAAATAGAAATAAATGTGTTTGTACACAAAAACTAAAAGTGAATTTACTACAGCTGTAAAATAATTCATACTTTGACTCAGTAATCAGTATAGATGCAACAACGCAACCAATATGTCTTAAACAAACCTTGTACAGTATGGATAATATCTTCAGCTACTTCAATGTTACCACACATGACTAAAGGTTGCACATTCAAGTAAGCATTACTGTTTCCCGCTATCGAAACACAAACCTTTAGACAGAGCTCATGCTCTATTTTTAACTGCTTGTCATTGCTCCTCTTCATGCTTTTCTCAAGATCTTCTACTCTTCTTTCCATAAATTCAATATCCTACATATAAGTCACGTGAAAGGCACATGGTTAGAAAATTTCTTCAAATATGGACAAATAAATAGGTAAGTTGGAAAAAAACAAAGGAGCAATTCTACAGGGATGTTCAACAAAGAAATTTATAGACTAACAAAATCATAATTAGGAGAAATAACCATCAAAACACTAAAAAACTGCCAATGAAGAAATGCAGGTACAAATAATAATACCTACATTGAAAGTGGTATAAAGATGAGAAGGGTATGAACTTATCAAGTTCACGATGCACTATATGTTACTCCTAAGATTTTTACTCACCATCACATATATGAGTTTGCTTTTATTACCTGATGTCATTTTGTGTATCTTATGAATCATACAAAAGACTTCTAAATACCTGCAGCTAGCAACGCCATTATGCCCCGAGTTTCCAATGTCTAAGACCTATACAACATCATATAAACTATAACAATTTGTTTCCCAATCCTCATTGTTTGTATTCTAGGTCCCTTACTACCATGTGGAACCAGCAAAAGTAGGAGGCAAAATGACCAGCCATTATGGTTATATTTGCATATATCTAAAGAGGCCAAAGACTGCAATGCAGCCAGCAAGGTTAGAACTGAGTAAAATTTCATCTTCTTCCAAATAAGTTTTATAATTAACTAAATCAATTTTTTTTAATAGTAATGAAATTTTATTGAATAAACAGTCCCAAGTACACGGGGGTTGTACTCAGGGAGCGGTACATCAAACTCTCAAACTACAATGCTCTTAACACATATATAAAAGTAAAACAGGGAACAAATTGAAAAGCAACACTCCAATCCAGCAAAGTAAGACAGAAGAAATATTTAATCTTAAGAAAAGACCATTCACATCCCTCAAAACTTCTAGCATTCTGTTCCCTCCAAATACACCACATTCTGCAATTAACTATGTGAATTTCACCAAGAAAATCTTCTATAAAAAGAAAATTGAGCTAAAGTTCCATAACAGTTTATTTATAGGGTCATCAAGAGTGCTAGAAATTAACTTTAGAACATGTCTGGGGCTCCATATTTAGGCTTGGAATTAGTCAAACCCCATCCCAAGCTTAAGCATGCATGCACAAATCCAACTTATATAGACAAGGACCCATACTCTTTTCTTTTCTTTTCTTTTTTGATAGGTAATAGAAGTTTTATTGAAAAAAAAGTACATCATGTTCACAATGATGAACAATCTGTACTTGAAACAATTACATACTCTTTTCATTGAACTTTTGTCTTGATTCGTAAATCAAAGAACAAGAAGAGAGAATTGCCACAATCCAATGTTCTTTTATACTGCCATCAGTGCCATGAAACAAGTACCAAACCATTTAATAACAAGCTGAGGGTGGGAAGGAATCTTCTTGCGGATATAAGAATATGTTCCTCTCTTTTGCTCTCTTTAATATACTCAGAGAGTTATGCATCAATATGACACCAATCCCTCACACACACACACACACACACACACACCCATCATCTATACATCTCAAGGACACCAACTTTAGACTTTATTGAATGTAATATAAATCATAAATTCCAATGCAGGAATCAGCCATGTTCTACTTGATTTGCATGCATTTAAAAACTATTGATGAAAGAAAGCAGTAGCTCTAAATACTAAACTCATGACTGATAGTCAATACAAGAAGTTAAAAAATATAATGCATACCTTTAGCCGCAATTCTTCGCTAATAGTCTCTAAATCCCTTACAGGATCCACGGAGTCATCAACGTGGATGATATCTGGATCTTCAAATCCACCTAGGGGGAAAAAAGGAAAGTAGAAGTGAATATTACAACAATAATATACTCGATAGGTGACAATTATAGGGATGACATGTTATTTTAATTTTAAACCAAGCAGAAAACCAATTACACAAATGGAAGCACACATACAAGAATCAAGATCATTGAAAGACATAAATACAACAGAATTAACCATAATATTTGCTAGGAATATAAACCATAGATATATGATTCAACAAATTGGTAGAGCATGTACATTGTAAAAGTAGATGCAACATTCATACATGTACTATTCAAAATATAAGCTTCTTACGTAAAACATGGAAAATGCCATCAACTGCTCGTATATGAGATAAGAAATTGTTGCCCAACCCTTGTCCTTCATGAGCACCTTTCACCAGTCCAGCTATATCATGGATCTCTAAAAAAGCTGAAACCTGAACACAGAATTACATGAATATGTAAAAGAACAAGTTAAGAATTATGAACAAACAAATAACAAAGTAAATAAAAACTTATTTATCCTTTTTTTTTATTTTCACAAATCCACATGGAAGTGTATATATCAGGTTTTTTAATTATATTCTGGATGAATCTTTCATCGACAGGTACTCTCTTACATGTAACACTGCCACCACTTTCCATCGCCATTTGGCCTCTAAGAAATTAAACTTAACCTAATTGATTCAGAACATGCAAGGTACTTTCCACTTTTCAATAACTTCAGATTAGTCACAATATGCAAAGCTCATTTTAAAAGTCAAAAGCTTGTATCCTGAAATTTTCTAGGTCCTTGTCTTATAGTTTTAGTTCCTTTGTGATTAATTATTTAAGGTATTCATGATACTGGCACACTCTTACAATCTTTAAATCTGGGGTTCTGACAAAGTAAAGAGAACTGCTTCCTAACTTTGGACACTTCTTGCCACCACCTTCATCATATCAAATCATTCACCAGAGAATAGGGGCTTTATACCAAATATTCTTCCCTTTGGCAAATCATAAATTATATTGTATAGGTTACTGGTATTCAAAGAAGAAGAAAGGACCAAAAAAGAAAAGAAAGAGATCTATAACTTCTATTAACACCTTATATTAAAAACATGGAAAATCTCTCAACTCTTTTTCCCTTTAGCCACCTTCACAATTTAAAGGGTCTTTGAATGTCAGGATGTCTCTAGGCCAAACAAGGGACAAAGAGGACTAATCAGGTGAGGAATTATACATAAAGAGAATGCAGCATCCACTAGATCACCAGGTTTTTGGTAAATCTTACCTCACAGGAACGCAATAGAAGGCCTAAGCTCAATAATGGGGAGGTGAAATTTATTAATCATGGTTCATCTTAAAAATCTTCACCGTTGCATATGGAGTTGACGATTTCAAAACAAGAGATTTGAAGAACAATTTCTAGTCTAAACTCATTTTTTTTAATAGATTGGTCTAGTCTAAATCAATTAATGCAAATTTAACCAACCACGATGGATTTGAGTTTTGAGGATTTTGCTCCCACAAAAACGCTTGTGTCATGAATTTGAAATAACAATAAGGCTCAAGTTAAGTCCATATATGAATTCCATCAAATTGTACTTTTTATACATATATTAAAACCATTTAAACTAAAAACTGAAATCTGATCCTTCTCTCCACATTCTTCCATCAAATAAACTAATTGCAGATAGTATTTTCATTAAATAACTAAGACTTAATCCCTAATGCAAAGCATACGTAAATCAGATTGAGAGGTTCATATAAAACTAAATAAAAGTATTTTTTTAAAAGGGGAAGGAATATTCCAGCAACCCTTTTCTCCTCTTCAAGAGGCTTCAAGAAATGGAGTCACAAACCTCGCTCTTCGGCTTGAAGGAGCTGCAGAGCCATTCGAACCGCTCATCGGGGACATTAACACGGGCCTCATTGGGCTCAATGGTACAAAAGGGAAAGTTTTCAGCAGGTATTGCGAGTTTTGTCAGCGTGTTGAAAAGAGTCGATTTGCCAACATTTGGCAATCCAACCTGAGAAAATCAATAAGACCCATTAAATATATACGTTACAAACACATCAAAGTTCACAAATTTATAACACAGACTATAAGAAAACAATTAACAAATAAATACACTGCGATATGCTCAGAGTTAGTCCCATCATCGAAGCACAATGCTATACATTCAAACAAAATGTATAATAAATCAATAAAAGCATGAACTTGCATGGACAATTCAGCAAAACACCATATTCAGAAAACTATAACTAGTACAAGTATCAACAAAAAATGGTGAGTTTTCTGGGAAACCAAACAGAGGCTAAGTGAATAATGAATCTGGAAATGGATTAAAAGAGGAAGCGTACAATTCCAATCTTGAGGTGAGATGAGAATCGACCAAGAATGGGTCTCTCTGCAGGTGCTTCCTTCGATTTCGAGGCTTTTGGAGGCATTGTTTCTGAGTTTTGAGGGAGAGAGAGAGATTCAGTGAGAAAGAGAGTGCGGGTGTGGTGGTGAGCGCAAAGCAGTGGGCGGGAGGCAAAGGAGAGTGAATTCGAGCCTCTCTTCTCTTCTCTTCTCTTGTGTTGAAAGGTTAGAAGTACAACCCTAGTCACTCCACAGCTCACAACTCATAAGCGATCAGGTCCTCGCGTTAGCACATCGCGTGCAAATAAAACCCAAGCTAGTTCTTTCCTTTTTTTTTTCTTTTTTTTTTAAGAATAAGAAATAAATAGAAATAGACAAAACATTTATTATAAAAAAAAAAAAACTTTAAAACCCGGCAAAATTTGTAGAACATCATCTTTTTAAAAAAAATATTAGCAGAAAAATATGTGAATGAAACATTTTAGTAAATTAGACTATTTTTAAAATCTTTTAAAAAATGTGGAACTCGAGTATCTGAAACTCGAGTTCCAAGATTTTTCACAAGAAACTCAAGTTTAGGAAACTCGAGTTTTGTATAAATGGAACTCGAGTTTCCTGACTCGAGTTCCACATTTTTTTTTTTTTGGGTCCATGTCTGACTTTATCCAAGAGGGAATGGGTTGGAACTCGAGTTTAAAACAGTCCAACTTACTAAAATGTTTCATTAGCATGCTATGTACCAAAAAATTTTCTAAAAAACTACTATTTGGCAAATTTTGCCCTAAAACCCCCAACAACTGCTCTTGCAAAATTTGACCATTACAAAAAAAATTGCAATTGTGTTACAGTATAATTCTAAATGTAGAATCGCACTGTAACTCAATTGTAAAACCAAAAAATATTATTTTATTCTTTTTCTCTCTCAACTCTGTCTTCCTGACTCTCCCACTCTCTCAAGTTTGTCTTCCACTTCTCCCTCTCTCAAATTTCTCCCTCTCCCTTTGCTCTCTCTCATAGTGATTTCTCCCTCTTTTTTTGCTCTCCTTCAGGCCATCATCGCCTAGCAATGCCAAGCCCAAGCCGCGTCTCACCCAGCAACACCCAAGCCCAGGCCGTCGTCGGCCATTGTCTCACCTGGCATGGTCTGATGGGTCTCTCACGGTGATCGGCGTGGCATGGAGGTTTGTTGATGGGTTGTTTGCGGAGGATCATGACTGGTGGTTAATCTTTCCCCTAGGCTCTATGATGCTTACGGACCAAATGGAGGTTGATCTCGCCATGGCTATGGTGATGAGTACTATATGCTGTATTTGGTGGTGTTAAATCTTGTGGTGGTGGTGGTGGTAGGTCTTGCATTGGTGGGTATTTGTTGTGTTTGTGGGTAAAGATCAAGTGGGTTTGTGGTGGAGATCCTGGCAGATCAGTGGTGGGTTTCTTTGGAGGCGTCAGTTATTTTGGCGTGGGTTTCTCTGGCGGTGTGGTTCAGGTGGTGGGTTTTGTTTGACGTGGGTTAGATGGGTTGTGGTGTGGAGATTGTTGTCCAGTGTGGTGGAAATCGGCGTGGAGCTGTGGTGGCTGTGGAAAATCAACATGGAAGTGTGTGTGTGGCTCTTTTGTTAGTGGTTTTGCTTTTGGTTTGATGATCCGGTTGTGGTGCTAGGATATATGGGGGGTGGGGGGTGGCAGTGTGTTCACTATCTTGTTATGGTTGTTTAGCAGTTGTTTGGTGGTGAGAGAGAAATAGTAAAAGAATAATAAAAAATAATATTTAAATAATTTATTTTATTGTATAATTTATCTATACTACTATTTAAAGGGTTTTCCCTGTTTGGATTCCACATTTTTCATGCCTAAGATACCCTCATCATACCCACTTACAAGTTTTCAACTACCGAGGATAGATATGTAAATTAAAACTCCTACACTTTAAAACCACAAACTCACGTACGCTTTACAGTTTCTATCTCACTTTCTCTCTCTCATTCTTCTTCAAATTAAAGACATTTAGTTTAGCTCTACATCCTCTTCTCTTTTTCTTCATATTAAAGATATTTACTGTCAGAGGTTTCAACAAATTTTCAGGTTCTATCTTTTGCAAGTTCCTCTTGTTTTCTTTTCTTTTGTTTATGATTGACTTTCTTTAAGTTCTACTTTTTTTTTTTTCTTATATGTATCACGTTAACTCTTTTTTTTTTTTCCCCTTCTTCTTTATTTTAAAATGTAATTTTGAAATAAATGGTTCCTTCATATACTCCATCATTGTACTTCTTAATGAATTGTCATTTCATGTTGTAGGTATTGTGATCCAAAGATAGGGCTGTCTTATGCTACAAAAGAAGTATTCAAAATCATTATCCTACATTTAAACAGTATGGCTTCCTTTACCTCTTTTAATAGTCTTTGTTTACATTTTAAAAATTATAACCATGATCACCTCATGAATAGAAAGTGAGTTTTTTTTTTTAAAAAAATAAGGTCAACAACGTCCATCACTCTGTTATTAGGTTTTTTATTTTATTCTTTCTTAGAAAAGGTTTTTAATTTTATCAAAAGGTTAACCACAATTATCTATTTCTAACTGCATTTGCACTAAATACATCCAACTTTATCAAAAGGTTAACCACAATCATCTACACGTCTATCACTACTAAACAGCTACTAAATTTTTTTATTTAGAACGAATTTTTTTTTTTTTTCATTTGTGTAACTTTTTGTATACAATTAATAGAAACTATATTTCTTTTGTCTACAATTAACGTGTATCTCTTGCCATAAAATTATCAATTTAAGCTTTTATTTACTTATGTTATGGATGTGTAGTAAATGACTAAAACATGTTTAACTTACACTAAAATATTGCCTACAAAATAGAAACACTCTCCCACTAACCCACTTCTTCAAATTAACTATACGTTTATTTTTTTTAATAGAAAAATTAGTTAAATTACCTACGTTTTTGTTGGTTTTTTCCTAAAAAGAAACCTACGTTTCTAATACTATTTTATTATTATTTAAAAAAAAAAAAAAACACCCTAAGTTTATCCAAAAAAAGGTGTATATATCTATTTAGTTTAATTTTTATAAAAAAAAATAAAATGTCAAAAAAAATTTTAAATAGTTATCAAAAAAAAAAAAAAAACTAAACTAAATAGATATATACACCTTTTTTTTTTTTTTGATAAGTAGATACATCTTTAACTCCCATTAAAATGTTGCCTACAAAATAGGATCACTCTCCTAATAGTTTTCAAATTACTTTATCCATTTTAAAAAATTAAAATTAAAACAAACACACTTTTTTAGAAAAAAAAAAAAAAAAACCCACATCTTCCGTTACAAACTATTTGATCCTAAATTTTTAGTTCCAACTCTCCAATATATCTTACGTTTCAAAAAAATATATATAACTGAAGGTAATTGTAAAAGTTGGATTGCTACACCTATTAAAACCACGTTTGTTCTAAAAAAAAAAAAAAAACCCACGTTCTCACATCCACCGCAATATTATCCTTCTCCTTCAGTTTCTTTTTCCGTCATCCACCCAATCATCTTCCACCATCTTTCACTCTCACTTTGTTAAGTCTTCACAGTTTTTTCAAATCCTATTCATATATTGATACATGTTTTGATGTCAAAATGGTAGGCCTCTGAATCTGAAATGGGCAAAGGCTCTCAGGGGCGGCTTGATGTATTTTCCCATTTTTCATATCTTTATTTTTTTATTCCATAATTTTTTTATCCACATAATTTATGACTATTATTTTTTTATCTACACAATGCAAGGCTACAACCACTAAACGTTTCCTAAATAACTGCAAATTTTCGAAATTCAAATTTCCAGTAAAATCTCACCATGTTCTCTATCACAATCTCTTTTATCCTTTTATGCTATCACAGACTACCAACATTTTTGGATAACTACTATTTTATTCAAATGTTTGCTTTATTCTATTTCTTTCTTTTTTTTTTTTTTGGAGAAGAATTTTCTATTTCTATTTGAATTCAAAAATTTCAAACACAAACTCTAACAAACTTAAGCTATTATCTTTAACAACATATACTTTCAAACGTTGGTTTGTTAATTAAAGTTTTTTTTTTTTTTTAAATACTTGGTTTAACCCTAATTCTTTTATCTCTCTCAGGTTCACATACGCACAAACTTTTTGGATTGCATTGAGGAGTCATTGGAATGGAATATTAGATAAGTTCGGGTGAGAGACTTTACAAGAATTATTATATGTATTAAACCTCACATAAAGTGGTTGTTATCTAAGAAACTGTTGTAAAAAAATTTCTTTTGTAATAGAAACTATATTTCTTTTGTATACAATTAACGTGTATCTCTTGCCATAAAATTTTCAAATTAAGCTTTTATTTACTTATGTTATGGATGTGTAGTAAATGACTAAATTTTAGGATTAAAAATACTACATTTTACGAATAGACAAAAAATGATAACTGTCATACATAAAATTTGAAAAAAAATAAAAATAAAAACCCACATCAACAACACCAAGAACGTGAGAGACTTTACAAGAATGAAATATTAGACTTTTAATTTTTTTTCCCTAAAATTTAGCATTTTATTTTTTTTCAAAATCAGATATGTTAGTGCCTAAATATAAGGATATGGATGGAGAAATTATAGTAGTAGTTTTATTGTAGGAGTCTTTCTTTTCCAAAATATGGACGACATTAAAAAAAAAAGAAAAAAAAAAGAGGAAAACGTGAGATTTATTTTGTATACAATTAACATGTATCTCTTCACATAAAATTTCCAATTTAAGTTTTATTTACTTATGTTATGGATGTGTAGTAAATGACTAAATTTTAGGATTAAAAAAACTACATTTTAGGAAAAGACAAAAAATGATAACTGTCATACATAAAATTTGAAAAAAAAAAAAAAAAAAAAAAAACAACATCAACAACACCAAAAACGTAAAAAAAAGAAAAAAAAAAGAAAAGAAAAAAAAGAATGAAAACTTGAGATGTTTAACGTGGGATAGAAAGTGGAAATTTTTTAAATAGTACATAGATAGAGAGAGAGAGAACGTGAGAGACTTTACAAGAATGAATATTAGATTTAAAATTTTTTTCCCTAAAATTTAGCATTTTATTTTCTTTCAAAATCAATTATGTTAGTGCCTAAATATAAGGATATGGAAGGAGAAATTATAGTAGTAGTTTTATTGTAGGAGTCTTTTTTTTCCAAAATATGGAAGAGATTAAAAAAATAAAAAAGGAAAACGTGAGATGCTAAAAAGTAGGATTTTTAAAATAGTAAATGGATAGATGTGTGTATATATATATTAAAAAAAAAAAAGACAAAGTACAAGATGTAAATACTTTGAATTTTCGAAAATGAGAAAACAATAAAAACGATTTCATTTTTCATTAAAAAAAACGTATTATTTATTTCAAAAAGTAAATTAAAGATTAAATTAAGAGAGGAGTATATACTTAGTTTAATGCTTTGGTCTAAATTTAAAGTGCGATTTTGAGCAATAGTACATGACAAAAAATGATAACTGTCATATATAAAATTTAAAAAAAAAAAAAAAAAAAACATCAACAACACCAAAAAGGTATTTTAAAAAAAAAAAAAAAGGAAAACTTCAGATGTTTAACGTGGGATAGAAAGTGGAAAATTTTAAAATAGTACATAGATAGAGAGAGAGAACGTGAGAGACTTTACAAGAATGGAATATTAGATTTAAAATTTTTTTCCCTCAAATTTAGCATTTTATTTTCTTTCAAAATCAATTATGTTAGTGCCTAAATATAAGGATATGGAAGGAGAAATTATAGTAGTAGTTTTATTGTAGGAGTCTTTTTTTTCCAAAATATGGAAGAGATTAAAAAAAAAAAAAAAGGAAAACATGAGATGCTAAAAAGTAGGATTTTTAAAATAGTTCATGGATAGATGTATATATATATATATATTAAAAAAAAAAAAAAACAAAGTACAAGATGTAAATACTTTGAATTTTTGAAAAAGAGAAAACAGTAAAAATGATTATATTTTTCATTACCAAATAACGTATTATTTACTTCAAAAAGTAAATTAAAGATTAAGTTAGGAGAGGAGAATATACTTAGTTTAATGCTTTGGTCTAAATTTAAGGTGCGATTTTTTTAAATAGTACATGGAAAAGGTACTATTTAAATAATGGAGTGCATGATCAAGCAATTAAATGATAGTTCTTCAAGTCCCGAGCTGAAGTAGACCATTTCACATACATGGAGCTATGCAATATCATTACAAGGTCAGTTCAAATATTTCATTTTACAAGTTTATGCATGATATTTATAGTGCTTATCATTATTATGTACGTTTTAAAGTCTCTATTAATAAGACAAACTAACACATTTTGTATCATAGGTTCATGGCAAATGCTGCTGGAAAGCAATTAGAATGTGAAACAAATAGCATTGCTCCACCAACTTCTCCACCGTAGTCGTCATAATATTAATAAGTTCACCTATTCCATGTTTCAGATGTAGTGCATTATTTTACAGTTTTATCATAATTGCTTTTGGCAAGGTCATCACATGTATTTTGTAAGTAGTCTTATTGTTACAGTTTTATTATGCATTTTCAATATATGCACTATTTATAAGATTTATTTAGAGGATCTTTTTTTTCCTCCCCCTAAAGGTTAATACTAAATTATTGCATTATCTCCCAATCAATAATACGTTGATTACTGCATAATTTTTTTTTTTGGGCAAAAATAGATAATAATTACGGAATACTAGCCTCTGAGCACGCGCTCACGCGCGTGCTCAGAGGCTCTTCTATTTTTTGGGTAAGGGTTAATTTAGGGCATTTATTATAATTTGGAATTATTACATTTTTCAATCACAAAAAAAAAACCTAGGGGTGTAATGAGTGTCATGTGTGGAGAAATAATTTTCCAATTATACCCCCAGATTTTTTTGTGATGAAAAATTATTGTGATTGGAAAATTATTTCTCCACACATGACACTCATTACACCCCTAGGTTTTTTTTTTTTTTTTTGTGATTGAAAAATGTAATAATTCCAAATTATAATAAATGCCCTAAATGAACCCTTACCCAAAAAATAGAAGAGCCTCTGAGCACGCGCGTGAGCGCGTGCTCAGAGGGTAGTTATTATTATTAAATTGAAGAACAACACCACTACAAATAAGAGCAAATTTATAACCAAATAATTATGAGCATAACACCAAAAAACACAAATTATATAAGAAAAACTTAGGGTTTGAGTTTTATTTAGGAAGAGAGGCAAAAAATAAATATCAAAATTATATAATATATATTTTTATAATTTAAAAATATATTAAATAGAAGTGGGTCGGGTTGGGTTAGACGGGTTTGTAAATCTCATGACCCAAACCCAACTTGACACACTGTAAAAAAATATAAAATAAAATAAAATAAAAAAATTTCATGACCCAACCCAACCCATCATCTCTTAAAAATCGACCCAAACTGGTGGGTTTGGTTGGGTCGGGTTGGTTTTGGCTAGTTGGTGGGTTCATTGCATACCCCTACCTCTCAATTTTCATATTTGATAACAAAACAATTCATCAAAACATTCTTAGTCTTAAAAATGCCATTTCACAATCTTACAATGAAATTTCAGTAGTTTTAATGGACTCCAATATCTCATTGTGAAACTTTCATACAAAAATTTGGGCACTTTTAGATATGAATCTTCTTTTTCAATGACAACTCTATCAATTTTGTAGGCAAAAATCATACAAAAAGAACAGTTGCATATAAAAGTTATGACCCGGTAGTTCAATGGTTGGCATAACTATTATGACACTTCTAAAGAAAACATATCCTAAATAGGACTTATTTAAAAAGCTAAAAACAATAAGGAAGGTACTAAATACTTCCTTCCCCTAGTCCATATTATCTCATTCTTCCATGTGTGAGATTTTCTTAGCCTTGAAGAGGTGACTGTTAGGATATGTGCCCTTTAAATCATATTGTATGATGTTATGTATAATATTATGTTGTGATTAATATAGTTGTTTTATTATTATCTAAAATAATGGTAACATGAATATTTGGACATTATCATATAGTCCATGAAATGCATAGTATGTGATTTAGTCACAGAAGATATAAATCACAAGTTCTTTGTAAACTCATAATTTTAGTTTGTAGTTGGTGATGAAATTGGGCATTTCATCTGCGAAAACTATAACATATCAACTAAGATGATTTGTCTTGATCATGGAAGTGGAGATTTCTAATTGATATATTTTAAGTGTTAAGACATATTGAACTGGACTACTGTAAGATTTATTATTCTACTAATGACTGTCAAATAAATAATAAATCTTACGATTTTTATTTACATCAACTCTTAATCTTAAGAGAATAATGATCCTGATCATGAAGTGTAGGTTACTTTGATATATTAGGAGTGAGATCTAAAGACACAATCAAAACCTTAGTATATTGGGCAGTTACATTTAGTGTTGAAGGAACATATATTCTCAAGATGAAATTCATAATTTCTTAACGAGTATATAAAATATTCCCTTAAGATAAATTTAATGGGTTCAGTTATTCAGAGTGTCAGGCCTAATCACTTTAGTAAGGAGTTATTAAAGTATATATTTATGAAATTGGATTTCATAAATATATGATGAATAACTTAAAGGATTAAACCAGGTACTCAAGGATTAAAATATAGTTATCTTCAAAATGACAGTCAACATACATGACTTTGTATTACTATGAATATTTTATGAAGGGGTTAAATGTATAATAAAGTATTGGGATATAATTTATTAATAAGGCATAAAGTACAATTATATTTATATAGTGGTATTAAATATAATTAATAATAATTTTGGGCTTGTCAAGAGTTAACAAAAAAGCTTAAAACCCATTGGAGCTAGTGTCTTATTTGTCCCTTTTTGGTTCCACTCCAAGCCGCACACTAAAACCTAATTGGAATAGCCCAAAATGTTAGCCCAATTAGATAATTAGTTATAAGGAGAGAAACATATAGAATTTTGTAAATGAATGAAATGGAGTATATGTGAGTGTAAGCCATTCTTTAATTCTCCCTTGAACACGTACATATAAACTGATTGAGAGACCACACTTCTTGGGCACAAGTGGAATTGGGGTGAAGATTAAAAATGTTCCCAAGTACTTCTAATCTTTGGTTTTGAATTTCACCACACCAAGGTACACTCCCTTGTTCTTAAATTCTGAAATTTACATAGTACATGTTATCAATTGCGAATGAAGTAGATTCGTTAATTTTCTGCTGCGTATGTTTTGTATGCAATACAAACTATGTTTTCCTAACAGTGACAATTAGGTTTTACTCATCCTAAGCCTTTCTAGAATGTGTGTATGTCTATATAATTTATTTGTCATATAGATTATATTACCATCTTGTAACTCTTGCTTTATCTTTCTTAACACAATCACAAGTATCTCTCATCTTTTCATCTCTCTATTTACCCTTGTCTATAATTGTTTTTTTTTTTTTTTTTTGCCCCAAAGAGATAGGACCCCTATTATCATATGCACTCGCTCCATGTAGTGGGTGCACCAGATACTTTTTTCCTATTTCCATCAATTTTTTTTGCGCGTATTAAGAGCATTCACAACAAGAAACGTCATTCTATTCAATTTTACCATCTCAAAAAACTACTTTATCAATTATACTATACCATGTTACAATACTCCAGCATCCCTTACAATACAACACATTAAAATAATACTAGCCTCTGAGCACGCGCTCACGCGCGTGCTCAGAGGCTTTTCTATTTTTTGGGTAAGGGTTAATTTAGAGCATTTATTATAATTTGAAATTATTACATTTTTCAATCACAAAAAAAAAAAACCTAGGGGTGTAATGAGTGTCATGTGTGGAGAAATAATTTTCCAATCACAATAATTTTTCATCACAAAAAAATCTAGGGGTGTAATTGCAAAATTATTTCTCCACACATGACACTCATTACACTCCTAGGTTTTTTTTTTTTTGTGATTGAAAAATGTAATAATTCCAAATTATAATAAATGTCCTAAATTAACCCTTACCCAAAAAATAGAAGAGCCCACGCGCGTGCTCAGAGGCTAGTATTCCGTAATTATTATCCATTTTTGCCCAAAAAAAAAAAATTATGTAGTAATCAACGTATTATTGATTGGGAGATAATGCAATAATTTAGTATTAACCTTTAGGGGGAGGAAAAAAAAGATCCTCTAAATAAATCTTATAAATAGTGTATATATTGAAAATGCATAATAAAACTGTAACAATAAGACTACTTACAAAATACATGTAATGACCTTGCCAAAAGCAATTATGATAAAACTGTAAAATAATGCACTACATCTGAAACATGGAATAGGTCAACTTATTAATATTATGACGACTACGGTGGAGAAGTTGGTGGAGCAATGCTATTTGTTTCACATTCTAATTGCTTTCCAGCAGCATTTGCCATGAACCTATGATACAAAATGTGTTAGTTTGTCTTATTAATAGAGACTTTAAAACGTACATAATAATGATAAGCACTATAAATATCATGCATAAACTTGTAAAATGAAATATTTGAACTGACCTTGTAATGATATTGCATAGCTCCATGTATGTGAAATGGTCTACTTCAGCTTGAGACTTGAAGAACTATCATTTAATTGCTTGATCATGCACTCCATTATTTAAATAGTACCTTTTCCATGTACTATTTAAAAAAATCGCACCTTAAATTTAGACCAAAGCATTAAACTAAGTATATTCTCCTCTCTTAACTTAATCTTTAATTTACTTTTTGAAGTAAATAATACGTTATTTGGTAATGAAAAATATAATCATTTTTACTGTTTTCTCTTTTTCAAAAATTCAAAGTATTTACATCTTGTACTTTGTTTTTTTTTTTTTTTTAATATATATATATATATATATATATATATATACATCTATCCATGAACTATTTTAAAAATCCTACTTTTTAGCATCTCACGTTTTCCTTTTTTTTTTTTTTTAATCTCTTCCATATTTTGGAAAAAAAAGACTCCTACAATAAAACTACTACTATAATTTCTCCTTCCATATCCTTATATTTAGGCACTAACATAATTGATTTTGAAAGAAAATAAAATGCTAAATTTTAGGGAAAAAAATTTTAAATCTAATATTCCATTCTTGTAAAGTCTCTCACGTTCTCTCTCTCTATCTATGTACTATTTTAAAAATTTCCACTTTCTATCCCACGTTAAACATCTGAAGTTTTCCTTTTTTTTTTTTTTAATACCTTTTTGGTGTTGTTGATGTTTTTTTTTTTTTTTTTTTTTTAAATTTTATATATGACAGTTATCATTTTTTGTCATGTACTATTGCTCAAAATCACACTTTAAATTTAGACCAAAGCATTAAACTAAGTATATACTCCTCTCTTAATTTAATCTTTAATTTACTTTTTGAAATAAATAATACATTTTTTTAATGAAAAATGAAATCGTTTTTATTGTTTTCTCATTTTCGAAAATTCAAAATATTTACATCTTGTACTTTGTCTTTTTTTTTTAATATATATATACACACATCTATCCATTTACTATTTTAAAAATCCTACTTTTTAGCATCTCACGTTTTCCTTTTTTATTTTTTTAATATCTTCCATATTTTGTAAAAAAAAGACTCCTACAATAAAACTACTACTATAATTTCTCCTTCCATATCCTTATATTTAGGCACTAACATAATTGATTTTGAAAGAAAATAAAATGCTAAATTTTAGGGAAAAAAATTTTAAATCTAATATTCCATTCTTGTAAAGTCTCTCACGTTCTCTCTCTCTCTATCTATGTACTATTTAAAAAATTTCCACTTTCTATCCACGTTAAACATCTCAAGTTTTCATTTTTTTTTTTTTTTATTACGTTTTTGGTGTTTTTTTTTTTTTTCAAATTTTATGTATGACAGTTATCATTTTTTGTCTTTTCCTAAAATGTAGTTTTTTTGATCCTAAAATTTAGTCATTTACTACACATCCATAACATAAGTAAATAAAACTTAAATTGGAAATTTTATGTGAAGAGATACATGTTAATTGTATACAAAATAAATCTCACGTTTTCCTCTTTTTTTTTTCTTTTTTTTTTAATGTCGTCCATATTTTGGAAAAGAAAGACTCCTACAATAAAACTACTACTATAATTTCTCCATCCATATCCTTATATTTAGGCACTAACATATCTGATTTTGAAAAAAAATAAAATGCTAAATTTTAGGGAAAAAAAATTAAAAGTCTAATATTTCATTCTTGTAAAGTCTCTCACGTTCTTGGTGTTGTTGATGTGGGTTTTTATTTTTATTTTTTTTCAAATTTTATGTATGACAGTTATCATTTTTTGTCTATTCGTAAAATGTAGTATTTTTAATCCTAAAATTTAGTCATTTACTACACATCCATAACATAAGTAAATAAAAGCTTAATTTGAAAATTTTATGGCAAGAGATACACGTTAATTGTATACAAAAGAAATATAGTTTCTATTACAAAAGAAATTTTTTTACAACAGTTTCTTAGATAACAACCACTTTATGTGAGGTTTAATACATATAATAATTCTTGTAAAGTCTCTCACCCGAACTTATCTAATATTCCATTCCAATGACTCCTCAATGCAATCCAAAAAGTTTGTGCGTATGTGAACCTGAGAGAGATAAAAGAATTAGGGTTAAACCAAGTATTTAAAAAAAAAAAAAAACTTTAATTAACAAACCAACGTTTGAAAGTATATGTTGTTAAAGATAATAGCTTAAGTTTGTTAGAGTTTGTGTTTGAAATTTTTGAATTCAAATAGAAATAGAAAATTCTTCTCCAAAAAAAAAAAAAAGAAAGAAATAGAATAAAGCAAACATTTGAATAAAATAGTAGTTATCCAAAAATGTTGGTAGTCTGTGATAGCATAAAAGGATAAAAGAGATTGTGATAGAGAACATGGTGAGATTTTACTGGAAATTTGAATTTCGAAAATTTGCAGTTATTTAGGAAACGTTTAGTGGTTGTAGCCTTGCATTGTGTAGATAAAAAAATAATAGTCATAAATTATGTGGATAAAAAAATTATGGAATAAAAAAATAAAGATATGAAAAATGGGAAAATACATCAAGCCGCCCCTGAGAGCCTTTGCCCATTTCAGATTCAGAGGCCTACCATTTTGACATCAAAACATGTATCAATATATGAATAGGATTTGAAAAAACTGTGAAGACTTAACAAAGTGAGAGTGAAAGATGGTGGAAGATGATTGGGTGGATGACGGAAAAAGAAACTGAAGGAGAAGGATAATATTGCGGTGGATGTGAGAACGTGGGTTTTTTTTTTTTTTTTAGAACAAACGTGGTTTTAATAGGTGTAGCAATCCAACTTTTACAATTACCTTCAGTTATATATATTTTTTTGAAACGTAAGATATATTGGAGAGTTGGAACTAAAAATTTAGGATCAAATAGTTTGTAACGGAAGATGTGGGTTTTTTTTTTTTTTTTTTTTTTATAAAAAAGTGTGTTTGTTTTAATTTTAATTTTTTATAAATGGATAAAGTAATTTGAAAACTATTAGGAGAGTGATCCTATTTTGTAGGCAACATTTTAATGGGAGTTAAAGATGTATCTACTTATCAAAAAAAAAAAAAGTGTATATATCTATTTAGTTTAGTTTTTTTTTTTTTTTTTCATAACTATTTATTTATTTATTTTTTTATAAAAATTAAACTAAATAGATATATACACCTTTTTTTGGATAAACTTAGGGTGTTTTTTTTTTTTTTTTTTAATAATAATAAAATAGTATTAGAAACGTAGGTTTCTTTTTAGGAAAAAACTAACAAAAACGTAGGTAATTTAACTAATTTTTCTATTAAAAAAAATAAACGTATAGTTAATTTGAAGAAGTGGGTTAGTGGCAGAGTGTTTCTATTTTGTAGGCAATATTTTAGTGTAAGTTAAACATGTTTTAGTCATTTACTACACATCCATAACATAAGTAAATAAAAGCTTAAATTGATAATTTTATGGCAAGAGATACACGTTAATTGTATACAAAAGAAATATAGTTTCTATTAATTGTATACAAAAAAGTTACACAAATGAAAAAAAAAAAATTCGTTCTAAATAAAAAAATTTAGTAGCTGTTTAGTAGTGATAGACGTGTAGATGATTGTGGTTAACCTTTTGATAAAGTTGGATGTATTTAGTGCAAATGCAGTTAGAAATAGATAATTGTGGTTAACCTTTTGATAAAATTAAAAACCTTTTCTAAGAAAGAATAAAATAAAAAACCTAATAACAGAGTGATGGACGTTGTTGACCTTATTTTTTTTAAAAAAAAAAACTCACTATCTATTCATGAGGTGATCATGGTTATAATTTTTAAAATGTAAACAAAGACTATTAAAAGAGGTAAAGGAAGCCATACTGTTTAACTGTAGGAGAATGATTTTGAATACTTCTTTTGTAGTATAAGACAGCCCTATCTTTGGATCACAATACCTACAACATGAAATGACAATTCATTAAGAAGTACAATGATGGAGTATATGAAGGAACCATTTATTTCAAAATTACATTTTAAAATAAAGAAGAAGGGGGAAAAAAAAAAAGTTAACGTGATACATATAAGAAAAAAAAAAAAAGTAGAACTTAAAGAAAGTCAATCATAAACAAAAGAAAAGAAAACAAAGAGGAACTTGCAAAAGATAGAACCTAAAAATTTGTTGAAGCCTCTGACAGTAAATATCTTTAATATGAAGAAAAAGAGAAGAGGATGTAGAGCTAAACTAAATGTCTTTAATTTGAAGAAGAATGAGAGAGAGAAAGTGAGATAGAAACTGTAAAGCGTACGTGAGTTTGTGGTTTTAAAGTGTAGGAGTTTTAATTTACATATATATTCTCGGTAGTTGAAAACTTGTAAGTGGGTATGATGAGGGTATCTTAGGCATGAAAAATGTGGAATCCAAACAGGGAAAGCCCCTTAAATAGTAGTATAGATAATGAAAAAAAAAAGTTGTCCAACTCATGGGTCAAATCGACCCAACCTAATTCACGTGGGTTGGGTTGGGTTAAACCCCTGGGATGAATTGGGTTAGGTTGGATTTTTTTTAACCCACCATGTTGGGTTGGGTTGAAAATTTTTTTCAACTCGACCCATGCACACCCCTATTGAGAGGAGCAGTTTTATTATATGTTTAGGTTTCCACATTCTCACTCCACACCTTCAACTGGAAGATAAAGACTAAAGAAACAGTAATGGAACCTAGAAGTGGCGACATAGAAGCAAAACATGAAGAGGAAAAGGGATAAAAGCCGAAGCCCAACAAAGTAGAATGAGGGACAAAAATGTTTTTTTGTACAAATGTTTTTCGATACAACTAAGATCGACTTTCATCCATTCTTGTGACGAGAAGGCCATGTTGGTGGGGTTAATGTTTATTGACCCTTCCAATGAGCGGGCTAGGCCGGTGGGTTGTGAGAATGTCGCCAAATTTTTAGCAATATTCTTAGTACTATATATTTTTTCCATATTTATATATATTTTTAATAGATTGAGCTCCATTAACGCCAAAATTGTATCTAAATCAAATGACAAATAACTTGTTTAAGTGCCCGTAAAAATAGATAGTAATACTCTTTTTTAATGTAAAAAAAAAACTCAACAAGCTAACATTTTTACTTTCTTATGGTCAAATACCAATATTTCGATGTATATATATTTTTTTATATTATCTTTTATTGCATTATTACCTACAACGTTAAATATCCCCTGTTAACCTATTTGTTTAGGCAATATTTGTTTTTTTTTTTTTTTTTTTTTTTTTTTTTTTTATAATATTTGTTATTGTTTAGCAAAAGATGATAAGTTATCTTCAATAGTTGAAAATTTTTTATACTAAAATTTATAAGCTATGACTTTAGTATTAGAAAATAAGATTTTTTTTTTTAACACACTCGTATATACCTATATATGCACGTATATTATTTATATATGTGGTTTAAGTTTATATTGAGTTTTTTGATTAATGTATCAATACCATAATTCAATCTGTTGGGGAGATAAACACCTTTTGGGTTAAAGTGTGTCTCTATATGTTATATTAATTATTCAAGGAAGCTCCCCAAGGTATTTATTTCCCCAACAAGTGGTATCAGAGCCCATGGTGGTGTGCGGCAAAAGTGGTGAGGTGTTCATGGTCCCTACCCAGCGGGGACAGAGAAAGCCTAAATAGCCTACACACAAAGATCCTGGAGAAAAAAGAAGAAAGAAAAGAAAAGCCCAACAAAGGAATATTGCTAATGGTCTAAATAATGGTGTGGTGCAATGTTCCCATGGACATGGGTATGCGGGGTTCCCATGGATGTGCGTGCGAGGTTGACATGTGGTTCCCATGGATGGCGTACGAGAGACCCATGGATGATGCATTGATGAAGTGAAAAAGCTCATTATCTCCCCCAACAAGTGGTATCAGAGCCAGGTTGTGTGCGGCAAAGGTGGTGAGGTGTTCATGGTCCCTACCCAGCGGGGACAGAGAAAGCCTAAATGGCCCACACACAAAGATCCTAGAGAAAAAAAAGAAAAAAGAAAAAAAAAAAAAAGAAAAAAAAAAAAGCCCAACAAAGGAATATTGCTAATGGTGCTAAATAATGTTGTGATGCAAGGTTCCCATGGACATGGACGTGCGGGGTTCCCATGGATGTGCATGCGAGGTTGACACGTGGTTCCCATGAATGGTGTACGAGAGACCACGAGAGACCCATGGATGATGCATTGATGAAGTGAAAAACCCATTAGGTAAGGGGGAGTGAATAGGACTTGTTCATGACCCATAGAGAGGTCTTGAAACCCACAGAGAGACAGGGACTCACATGTGAGGGGGAGATTGTTGGGTTATACATGTGAGTGAAGTCCCACATTGAATAAAGATGAGAAGAATGAGTGGTTAATATAACATAATTGAGCACATATCTATTGGGCTTAGGCTTTTTGGGTTAAAGTGTGTCTCTATATGTTATATTAATTATTCAAGGAAGTGGTTAATATAACTGTAGTTGCACGATTTTCCTGACCCAAACCCTATTGATCAGGCCTTAGCCCAAGGCGCAACCCACAATAAATATTTGTAGAGGATGGACAATAAATATTTGTAAAGAATGGGTCAAAGAGCTTGGCCTCAGTGAGCTTGCTCGGTATGATGCATGGACAATATTGTTGCAGGAACAAGAACACAAGGATGGATACCTAACAAAAGATTCTATTTCTTCAGTTCCGAATACCTTTCTCCGCCCCCCCTTTTTGAGGGACTTCACTATATTATATAGCTCTCTCATTCTTATCTGAACCTTACACTTGTTGATCATCTAAGCCTCCACTTGAGCACCTGTCCCATCAGACACCCCTATCACTCCCTTGTGAGTTGCAGTGGCCAAGGTAGTACTGTTTAGGGGTCTTTTCCTCATTAATGCGGCCAAGAGAGTGGTTGTGGCACATTTAATGTGGTGGTGGCAGCTTTCCATGAGATATTTTGGGTTTTATTCTTTTTATATGCTGGGAGGATGAACTGCAATGGTTGGGGCGAGATCTTTGATCGGACTTCGTAATGTCCGAGGAGGAGTTACTCCTCGGACAGGTTTCTTTTACCGCAATTGGGCTTGAATAATGCTTTATCTGTGACTTCTCCTCGGACAGGATGCTTCTCGGACGGGCCTGTAGTTTAGACTAGCCCATTATTTTGGGCTGGGCCCCACAATAACCTTGCATTGATGTTTAATCAATTCATGCTGCATATATTTATCAACAACAACAACAAAAATTCATGCTGTATACCCGAGTTTTAAAACTTATTGGGTAATTTTAGACAATGTTCTTATTATTTGCGACTTCCATTTTACATCCTTACCATTACAAATTTTAAGAGTTTCCTTAATCTGGGCAGAGTTTACTGTTGGTAACATCTTTATATAATGTTGATTAAAAACTGGCACAGCATCCCTATCCCTTCTTTCTCTTCCCACCAAAAGAAATGTAGGATTTACTTGATATCTGAGTCCCGTATTGGTGTTTATTGTTTAAAATTCAAGTTGAAAGTTCCCCATTAATCATTTTGTTCTAGATTCACATTGCTTGTGTCGACTTTGAGATTTGAACAAGAAGATGATCTTCTGCTCGCTTCTTCTTCTTCTTCTTCTATGCTTCCTTGTATTCCACTTGTGGAGAAAAAAGGAAAGTAGAATTGTATACTACAACAAGGACACCACGATAAATGCAAATAAAAAGATAAAAACTAAAATCAAAATATAATCACATTTTTGGAGTGAAACTTTTCCTTTATTATTTTTAACTCATGTTTGAATGATGGCCAAGAAGGATGCGTGAGAGAATATTTTACTTGTTACCAATCCTCCCCGATAGGTGTTATACTCCTCCAAACTGAAGACGGATTACTATGCAATAGGCTTCAAATGGAGAAGGAAAAAGTTTGGCTGCAAAGTTTAAACATGTTTTGAGCCTAAGTTTCAGCCAAATTATATCCAATGAAGAAATCCTACTACAATAATTTTTTCTTTATAGGTCCAGCAAACAAAGTAGAAGGTGCTAATTTTAAAATTTTTTGTTTTAGCCATTAGAGCCTAATCATAAAGAATTGTACAATCTTAATATAGACAAAAGACTGAGCCACTTTTAATGGGTTGACTATAATGTCTTGGCAAGGAAAAATATTTTGACGTGTTAAGGAAAATGATTTGCAATGGCCTCATAAGAAGGGGAGAAAAGAGGGATATGTGAATAAACGTATGAACAAAGAAAGTTCTAAATATTATGACGTATTTTTACTTTTTTTTTTTCCTTCTTTTTGTACATATATTTGATGATTCAATAGTTACAACAACCAAATTAGGAAATTTAAACTTAAAATGGATATGATGGAAACATCAAGATGTGCAAATTGAGTTACAATAGTCTTGACACTTTAATTAATGTGTGATTAGAAAGATAACAAGTGCAAATGGTTAAGATCTTAGTAGAAAAGAAAAAGAAAAAAAAAAAAAAAAAAAAAACCCAATCTTATAGAAGGTCATTAATATTTAAACAAGCTATTACCGCTCTTTTTGTTTCGCTAGAAAATCTTCTGTAAAGATAGTTTTTCACATTTTTCAGTGTTTGGTAGCAAAAAAAAAAACTGGTCAACGGAAAACTATTTTTAGTCAATGAAAAATTCTAATAAAAATAAGGCTTGTTTTCTATAGGTTGTTTTCCAAATTTTTTTTTTTTGGAAAACAATCTCTCTTTCACGGTATGCTCTCTTACTCTTTTTCTCTTCACTTTTCTTTTTCTTTCCTCACACCCTCACTGTCTCTAACTTCGGTCTCCCCTCTCCATAGATCTCTCTCTCTCCATATTTCTCTTCCCCTTTATAACACTGTTCTCTGATTAGATTTTTTTTCCTCCTCATTGCTCAGTAATTATTTCATTCCTCTCTACCAACTTGCAAAGGATAACATATTTGCAGCGGTAATTATTTGATTCATCTCTACCAAATCCTAATCCTTTACTTTGAATTTCAAACTTGATTTTATTTTTTTCTCTAAGAAATTTTTGGTTTGATGGATTCCAGGTAGTTCTTTTTTGCACATAAAAGTGCTAAAAAAAATATAAAAAATAGAAAAGAAGAAGAAAGAATGAATAAAGTAAAAGACGAAAAATTTTAAACATAGTGCCTATATGGCTCTAAATTGCTTTTACATATGATAATCTTTATGGTAAATTAATAATATTTTTATATAATGAATGATAATTATTGTTGAGGGCCATTTGTGGAAGCCCAGGCAGACAGAAAAGCCCAATAATGAGGGCCACAAAGAATTGACAAGATAAATAGCAAAAAATCCATTAGGCCCAAGCGGCAAGAATAATAGATCACAGGCCCAACAAACAAATAAATGGGTCTTGAAGAGGCAAGTGGGCTCAAAGAAACCAGGAAAGAAAGAAATAGCATCCCATGGGCAGAGTATGAGGTAGAAAAGTGAGAAAGGGCCGCCGCAGGCCCAAGGCAATGTAAACTAAGAGAGTAAGGAGTTTATGGCAGGCCTATGAACCCCAAAGATAATGATAAGGTTATTGGGCCGGGGAAGCCCAATGAAGTTAGTAAAAAGCCCATGGGAGTGTGGAATTAGCAAACAGGCCGAGGAAGCCCAAAGAAAGCAATCAGACCATGGATGCTCAAAGGAAAGCCCAAAGGGACATAAGAGCCTATGAGTAAAAGCAAAACAGTGCCCATGACAGGTCATTGAGAAAAGGGATAAACGGCTGGCCCAAAAAAGAGGTTCAGCAGGATTAAGTTATTATGGCAGGAATAACAATTCAACGTGACAGACAATAAAGAAAATCAAAAGTGGGCCACAGAAGTGTAAGACCCATCATCATACGAAGCCCAGCTCCTGAATGGAGCAAAAAATCAAAGGAAAGTCCACATGAAAGGCCAGGAAACGTAGACGGAGAGTCTCTAAGTCACGGCAGACGCATGAGCAGTAGGCAGACTCTTGGACAAATCTGAAAGGGAAGCACGCGCAAGGCCCAGACACCACCAGCCTGTACCCAGCCAATATAGGACATGGTGGGGTCATGGGCAAGAGGTAAGAGGTAAAGGGGGTATGGTTTGGTGGTGGGGAGAGGGAAAAAGGTCTATTTTGCGGTTCTTGCCCAAACCCTTTTGGGAGGTATGTCTTGCTGGGATGATAGACCACCCAAAAGAGGCAAGTTTGAGGGGGAACCGTTGGGTGCATGCTCTAAGAGTAGAGAGAGAAAGCATTAATACCGTGGCAGGAAGAAATGTTACGGTATACAGAGGAACAAAACAAACCCACCTCTGTCTGGCGAGGGTGGATGTCGCACAGTCCTGGTGGTCGGCAAGTACACCCAGACCAAATAAAGGCGGTTAAGGGGCAAAACGGTAAAACACTAGCCACGGCAGGCACTATAAAAAGGCTCTTGCCGTGCCCTGTAGGAGGGGAGGGAAAAACAGAGCATATTTTCGGGAGTGAAAAGAAAAAAACAGAGCAAGAAGAAAAGAAAAAAGATAAGAAAGAAAACAGAGAAGAAAAGAAAGGAAACTAAGGAAAAAGGATAGTTAGTTCAATGGGCATGCACCAATAGATCGGTTTCCCTCTCTCCCCCTTCAAATCTTACTTTCTTCCAAAACGTAAATAAGAACTCTTTCTTTTTGGGCAATAACCATTCAAGTCCGATTCCCTCAAAGTCATTAATCCCCACGACAGGATCTTTTTCCTGGGAGATTATTTGCATTGAGAATAGGCATTCTCTCTTCTTTGGCTTTGCTGCGGCAGACTAAGTTTAAAACTTGATTTATGCTCGTTTGATTAAGCTAATATTATTTTCTTCATTTTCTCTGAGATTGACATCAATATGACTGTAACCATACTTTATTAGTAAGAAGTACATAGCCATTTATTTAAATAGTCAAAATACTCTGTTTTAGTTATTATTATATCTGCCTGTCGTAACTCGTTTGTAACAGTTCTGCTTGTTGTAAGTTTGCTCTTGGCAGACAAGGCATAAGTTTGTGCACAAATCGGCCCAAGTTGAGTTACAATTGGACCGGCCCCAGCTCCCTTACTCAGAAACACTAGGGCCCATCACCGCAGGAGGCAGCCCAGCCCATTACCGCAGGAGGCAACCCAATACACCATATACAAAAAAGAGGCCCCTACAATTGTTTAGGGGAATTGTATTTGTTGGTAGATATATTATGCAGATACTATGCAATGATAATATATTATGTAGATACATTATATAAATACATAATTTCGAGTAATATTAAAGATTTGTTGTTGACCATAGTAAACAATTAGTGTACCAGCAAAAAAAAAAAAGACAATTGAAAGTTATTTTTATTTGTACTTATTAAAGATGTATTCCCATATCAATTTTATGTATATATACAAATGGTGGATATATATATGTATGTATGTATGTATGTATGTCTGCATGGACGTTATTGTCCATGTATATGAGCAAGATGAGTGGTAGAGATCATGAAAATTTGACAACTAATTTTAATTGTATCTATTGTCAAAATTTTAGTATGAAAACCAAATTCATTCTTGGTTTTTTAATTTTATTTTATTTATATTGATCATATTAGTTGGTTTACATAATACACATGCTTTAAATTACATAAGAAATATAAAAAATAAAAATTTGCTTACCAAACACCAGAAAACATTCTCAAGCTCATGTTCAAGGTCGTTACCAAACACTGGAAAATAATACAGTTTTCTAGAAAATGCTCTTTGAAAAATGAACAATTTTTCAGAAAACGTTTATGCTGAAACAAACAGAGCGTACATTAAAAATAACAAAAAATTTCACAAGTAACCTCTTTTTTTTTTTTTTTTTTTTCTTTTTAACACACTAGGGGTATATGCTTCCAATTTCTCTTCTAGCTGATGCAATCATTGGGCGGGGGTGGAATGCCCAATCCCCTCTTTGAGATGATAAAAACCTTGTGGAGAGGAGCAAGATAGGACGAGTTAGAGGTATTGATATTAATGAGAGAAAGGGAGTAGCCATGAGAGTGCTAAGAGAAAGAGAAAGTGAGCGTTTTGAGAGAAGATAATCAAATATTTAAATATGTACAAATAAATCAATTTAAATATATACACAAACACATTCATCAAATAAGGGAGAGATTATGGGATTCTAATACAAATACACACCACAAAACTCCACTCAAAAGTTATAATAACTGGTAAGGGAGGGTGAGATATGTTATACTGCACACAAGATACTCTTTTAAGCAATGTGGGATAAGATAACTATTTTTTTTTTTTGAAAAACACACTCAAGGTAAAAAGTTTTAATTGATAAAAAAGATAGGTAAAGATTTTAATATTTATCTTAATCTTAGCACATATTTATTATTTTATAAAAGGTGTGTTTGGCTTTTGCTTAAATTTCGGTAACTTATTTATATAGTGTTTATCAAAAGATATGATTTTTGGTAATTTTTATGTTAAATGTGTTATAAAAAGCTAAAAACTAATTATTTATTTAAATTACTGATTAGAATTGAGGCAAAAAGCAAAAAGTAAATTTTTTTAAGCAAATCCCGAATGCGTTCAAAATACTTCATATGTGCTTAAAGTTTTGTAACTTAAGTGACATTTCTCATTGTCTCAAATAAAGATGTTCAAAGTTCAAATTCTCCCCCTCCAATTGTTGAATTATAAAAAAAAAACCCTTCATTTGCAAGTTAAAAAAATTTACACCATTTAATTTTGACCAATCGTCAATTTGGCCTTCTAAGTTTTATTTTCATCATTTTGGTCTCGTAATTTCACATTTGTTGTCATTGTTAGTCCTCATCAATTTTGTTAAAAAAGTCGTTGTTAATAAGGACTAAGTGTGACAACAAATGTAAATTTACAAGATCAAAATGATAAAAAGTGTAACTTATAGAATTGAAATAATAATTGATCAAACTTATAGAACCAAAATAACAATCCACCTAGGTCCAAGCAGTGGCGGAACTAGGAATTTATTTTTGGGGGGGTCATATATAAATTTTTGTGTGTGTGTGTGTGTGAAATGTAAAATAGTAATATACAATACTTCATAACTCAATTTTTTTCCTTTTATTTGTTGAGATAATTTTTAAAATACTTATGTGTTCATTTTAAAGATGATAAATGTTTAATTATTGTAATTTGTTGACATATGTATTTATGGATTGTATTTTTTTTAAATGAAAATTAAGTTTATTTTTAGACTTTCTTAAATATATATGTATATTATCAAGTATGAGGAGCCAAAATAATAAGATTATTTAAAAATTTACAAAACTTTTAGGATATTTTCAAAAAAAAATTATTTTTTCAAAAATTTTGGGAGGCCCAGGCCCCCTTGGTCATCAAGTGGCTCCACCACTGGGTCCAAGGCATTTCAAAATTGATTAAGTTGGTCCCTAATCACGGCAACAAAGAAAGAAAAAATGAGTAATAATTTAAGGTCTAAATTTGGTCAATTTTGAAATGTTTTGAACCTGCCTAACTGAGATTAACCCAAACCAAACAAGTGTTGACTGTCTTCTACCCTTTTTTTCCCCGAAAGAAATTTAATAATTTAATAATATTAATTTTTTTAATAGTAATTTTTTTTGGATCAAACTTAGAAAGATGTAATTTTTATGTTTGCTTTAAATAAGAAAACTTAGCCATGTTTTGCACGTGTCAGGTTCTTTTTGGTTTAAAAAATGACCATAGGATTTGAGAAACCCGTGTCAGCAGAATAGACACCCATATATGCATATCATCAGTAGGATCCTTTTATCGATTGACATCGACCCATATATCCCACGTTTTCTTATCCTTCCTTCATCTCATCCCCTTTCGTTTGGTCTCCAATCCCATTGTTCTTAATTTCTCCGAATTGCAGTGTCATTCTTAGAATTTCCTCACTTTACGGCAAAATTTTGGAGGTAATAATTATATTATTATTATTATTATTCATTGACTTGTTCAATAATCGCATTGACCTCATTTATTTTTTTTTTCTGGTGTTATCAAATTGTGGTTTTTTTTTTTTTCTTTTTTCCTTAGGGTTTCGAAAATAATTCAGAGAATGCTTGAATTTATTCAAAGATTGAATTTTTAGCCCCAAATGATTAATTTTTTGCTCTTAGAATTAATGGGGTTTTACTTATTCCTTTAAATAATGGCGAAATGTTTGCATTAATTTTTTTCTGTTTATTATTGAAATTTCATCAACAGTTAAAGAAATCAAGCTCATTTTGAGCTAAATATTATGGAATATTGAATCCCATATTTGGTTTTCTATTATGCATAATTTATAATCCTGAGTATTGACTCTTATTTTTTTATATGTGGATTTAAGAACTCAAATTTGTTGTTATTCCTACATTTAATCTGAAATATATGTATTTGTGTATTCAATTTCATTATTTGAAACAATTTGAATAATGGGACATTGGGTTCATAGCAATAAAAGTTGAAAAAGATTCAGACTTTAGAGGCTTATGAGGTTTGTGATGATTTATTATTATTATTATTATTTTAGGCCAGTTTTGTTTCAAGACGACTTGTTAAGGTCGGAGAGGAATTTGCTAGTCCAGTAAGGGCTGGCTTCGTTTATTCAAACACGGCTCTAAGAAAGGAAGAAGGTTGCATTAACACTAGATGGGGCAAAGAATGTGTGCAGGCCTGTCCTAAGTTCTTGATTGCGTCTCCTACGTTTCACGGTGGTCGTGGTGCCCTACCTTCAGCTGGTGGGCATCCGGCAGATCTCACCTTCCTTGCTGGTGGCGGGTGCTAAAAGTCACACCCAATTGATCTAACTTTCCCTGCTCATAGAGGGTGCTAATTGCTACATTGAATAGGTTTCTTTTGGTTTTTGTACTGGTTAGTTTGCACGCTATATATACAATCATGGTTACAGTTAAGCAGGTTGAAGATGACAATTTGGTTTCAAAAGGTGCAATCCCTGAGCAATTGAAGTGTCCTCGGTTCTGTTTTCGAGGTCAGTACAGTTGCGATCTAACCCTTCTTGTTAATATATTAGTAAGCTGTAAAGATTCTTTGATGTTTAAAGTTTTTAGATTTCATGGCTGTTTCTTCTAGTACATTCCTGCTTTTGTTCATCACGGGGACTTGTATCTATGATATTCCACTATTTTTGTTTCTATATTTTTTAGATCAAAATGCTTAACCTTGATTAGATTTTTTGGTAAAGTTTGTTTGCTTATAATCAAACACTTATATTTATGTCTCCATTAAATTCATAAGACATTCTATGAAAAATTGGGGACCTGAAAAAAAAAAAAATTTGGACTGCCAAATGTTGGCATAGTATGATTGCATTCCATTTTTTCTTTTGTTTATAAATACTGGAATGATCACATGTTTAAATTTATTTGTCATCTCTGAAACAAGCAACTTGATCTTTTTATAAGAATATGTTGGGATTAATGTTTTGAATTTAATTGAACTGGGAAGTTGTTTAGTAATGGTGATTAAAAAGAATATAGAATGATTATCATAGCGGCAGTGCCGATGGTGTTATTGTGGGGGATGGGGAATTTGACATTGGCCATGTTTATTTTTCGATGGAAGGGAGTGGTGGCTGCAATGATGCCTCAATGGTGTGGTGGTGGTTCCACATAGTATGTCAGTAGGAATATTTTGATGTTTTGGAAATGTGTGGAATCTAAAATTTTTGTGAAATTCTATAATTTTTGTAAATTGTATACCACTGTTTCTTTTTGGTTCTGAATACAGCTAAAGTGAAAAATGAAATAGGGCTGTTGCTTTTTACTGAATTATGTTATATTTGTATCATGTAATCCGAGTTGCTTTTATAAGGATTACTTGAGCATTATCAATGTACTTGTGCTCATCTACATCCTACTAAAGTATTCTTGTCTCTTTCCTCAATCATCACTTAAAATATATTCTTAATATAATGGATTATCTTTGAGGAGTTAGCTTTGCGGACATCAGATTATTTCAGGGGATGGTGTGGGCTGGCTTTAGTTTGTGTATGTCTTTTTTTTTTTTTTTTTTTTTTGGTATTGTACTTCTTGATTGCTTGTTTACGTGGTTTTGTTATGCGAATTATGGGAAGTCATAAAGTTGTTTATGTGTCTGTATTTGTTGGGTTTATAGGATATTGATTCTCTCTACAGAAAGGTAGTTTGTGAAACATAGGGTAGATGCTTCTGCAATTAAAAACTAGTTGACAAATTAACAGTTTTGATGAGGCTGCTGTCATTAAGAGTAGTGAATAATTATATTGCTGTATAGTTGGTACCAAACACAGATGCTTTCTTTCATTTCTTCTGTTTATTTTTGGAGACAGTGTTAGGGAAAGTGGGTGCCTTGATTTGAAAATTGGTCTAATCTTACAGGAAAATATATAAGAATGGTGGGTAGGTAAACAAAGATGTAGTTGAATCTATTCACGGATTATAGTAACAGTATATAATAACACCACTTTATATCATAGTAGTGATGGATGAACTGAATTCCATATTTGTTTTCTTTGTTTTTAATTTTTTTTAAGGAAAATCGTTTATGTGCTTAGTGTCATTTATTTTGTTACTGCTCCCAAGCCTAGAAAAAGGAGGAGGATTGTGGTGGTTGATGGCCAACGTATAATTTTGTCACTTTATTATGAATGAATCCCCTTTTTTTAAGAAAATGGTGGTTTGGTTTATAAATCTTGGGATTAGCTAACATCTTCTTTCACATAAATTCATTTTGATTGTTTAATTTGCTCAGATATCAGGATTCCTCTTTATCGCTTCAGTAGCCAATCTCTTTTGGATGATAGTCCATTTGAAGGACATGTATGCATTCCAGAAGACGAACAAAGTGCACTAGATTCTCTTCTTCTTGCTCAGGTGAGATTCAAAACAAATATAAACATTGATATTTATTGAGGTCTAGCTATAATATATGTGCTCTTTTATTACATTGCCAGTGGGAAGATAAAATGTGGAAAGGCGTTCTCAGATATGATGTGACAACCTCTGAAATTAAGGTAGGTTATGCTGCACTAATCATCTTCTTCTGGTATAAGCTGTTTGTTCCTTTTACATGGGTCCAGATTTAATCACCACAGAAGCACTTATTTATTTAGATACTTTATGCAGGTGATTTTTGGCAGGAGAAAGTTTATTGCCCAGTTGAATGAAAGACTGGGTATGGATTATGTGCCCAAACCTGAGCCAGATAAAATTTGTGGTCAAGGGAATCTCTCTGAGTTTCAATGGACAAAACATCAAGAGGAGTTTCTCTTTTATGTTGCAAGTGGTGAAATGGCAATACCTGAGCTTATTCCTTCTGCTGCTATGCCTGATGGGGCTGTCTTGATTATTATTAATGTAAGGTGGAGGGTTTATGGCTTGTGTTTATATATGTAGTTTTAATCATCTTCATGCAATTATCATGACTCATGGTGCTCATCAGGTTCAATAATTATGCAAACATATGATCCTAACTTAGGAAGCAGGAACTTGGCAAACTCCCTGGAGTGTATGTGTCCCACATGTATTGTACACAAATACTTTGAAGTGTGAACATCAGAGGAGAAGTAATGGTTGAAGAGGATGGAGTGAGAGATCTTGAGGATGTGAGATTCAGTGGAGGATTATGGATGGGAGGGAGAAGATAGATTTAAAAGAGAGAGAGAGAGGTTGGGTCTTTAGGGCAGGGGATGGTTTGACCAAACGAGGGGCTAGGACGCCGTTATCCTCCGTGACACTTATTTTTATTTTTTGACTAAGCACTGTACTCTGTGACACTGACTGGGATTTTAATTGTTAAGTTGACCAAAGAAATTGAGCTTAGGTTGAATGACAAAATAAATCAATTTTTGGGCCATGGCTTGTGTCTGGATTGATGGGAAACTTGTTGAAGCCCAGTAACTTGACAAAATTTTGTTCTATTAAAGAGGCCAAACAAAACAAATTTTTGGATAAAAATTTATTGCATTCCTAAGATCATGTACTTCTAAATTAGATACCAAAATTTTGGAGGAAAATTACAATATTTCATCTAATCATAAATTGGTTTGTTGATATCTTTTCAAATGTTATTTCAAATGTTTTTTGGCATTATTATTTTCATACCTAAAACTAATAAATAACCCTAATAGTATTAATTAATTAATTCTTATATCTATGTTTACAAGAATTAATGTGTTGCTGTGCAGCTGTGTTCGTATGGTTTTGTAACTGTGTATTATATTTGTATCATGTGTGGGAATAATTTGTTATAGATGCTGATTGCAATTAGTTATGCAGGTTTATATGTTCTAATGACATTCTCTAGGGTAAGATTTGATTGATAATCAACTTTATTTTCTAGGAAATCCCTGTGGAATACGGCCATGTCTTCCTGGTGCCTTGTGGCCCAGATAGTTTGGCCCAGGTCCTAGATACAAAATCTTTGGAAATGGTTGCAAGGTTTGCAGTTGAAATCAATAATTGCTCCTTTCGCTTGTTCTATGACTGTCCTACAGCTGGTACTTCTCATCGATATTTTGAGGTATGAGATTACTTATAGTTGTTGATTTTTCACTTCTTTCAGCATGACACTGTTAATTTGGCAACTGATGATGTTCTTTTCGCCTGATAATTTGTGAAGCTTTGTTGCATAAGGTTATTGTGGTCTTAGAAAAAAAGTTTTCCCTATGTGTTTTCCTGTGAATTTATGAGGATGCATTAACGACTTGTGGTATCTGTTTCTCCACAAGGTCTGAAATAAACCTAACATTTGATGAATGTCTCCACAAGTGGGGCCATGGTAGATTTGACATTTGTCTAGTAATTGATTAAGTCTTTCTCTTTATAACTTACTTTAATTAATTCATTTTTTTGTTCTTGAATTTACAAGACAACTTTCTGGTTAGTGAATACACACACAAACATCCTTGGGGGAGCGGGTGTGGGTGTTTCACATATACTTATAAAAAAAATTCTTAACATGATGGTGTCAACTCTTTTAAGATTGAGAAGACAAGTAAAAAAAAAAAAAACTTAACGTGATGGTGTCAACTCTTTTAAGATTGAGAAGACAAGTTTGATGCTGCATGTCAAATTATAAAATAAACCAATTTGAACTTCTCATGTAAGCATTGTTAAATGTGTCACCTTATAAGTACATTGTTAGTATATAACAACAGAAGTACAGGAATCTCAACAGTTTTTTTTTTTCAATACCTAATTGGCATTTATCATTTAACTTAATAGAGGATGGAGGTGAAGCAGTGAGTTTGGTTTCTGATAATAAAATTTTGACAACATTGAAGATATGGTTTATGAACTGTACATACTGCATACTTAGGTACCTTTTAGTTGTTCCTAGAGTATGTGTTTGGTGTTGTAGCAGTATATTTTAAAAACTAAAAAGAGTATTTCCTGTGCCAAAAATTTTATTCTGCTTGGCTTATGATTGAAAATGCATTTTTTCCTCCTTTGATGATGCAGGCCTGCAAAATTTTATTCTGCTTGGTTTATGATTGAAAATGTATTTTTTCCTCCTTTGATGATGCAGGCCTGCTACTTTCCAAGCCCTTTACCTGTGGAGCTGACACCTGTTGATACTTTTTTCCATGAGAGGAGGAGGGGGATGCGTATCTCTGCCGTTACAGATTTCCCCATTAAGACCCTATTGTTTGAGAGTAACAAAAAATTTAAGAGAATGGTGGAGGTTCTTGTTGAGATATGTTGTCAATTACAGGAGAAGAGCATTCCATATAATTTGCTGATATCCGATTGTGGTAAAAAGATCTTTTTGTTTCTTCAGGTAAGATGGCCTATAGTCTCATTTTAAGCTTAAAATTTTTTCTTTCTTTACTACATACTTCATCCTAGGAGTGATTTGTAAGCATTAGTTTAAATTGAAACTTGGATTTCCTATTTTTTTGCTGGACACTGAAAATTTTGCAGATTGAGGTGCACTTTAGGAGTATGGCAGGAATAGGTAGACAATGTACAATTTATTTCGAACCTCTTACTTGTCCTATATTTCGTCCCTTATGTGCCCTTTGAGAGAATTTAAAACAATCTTTTTGATATCTGTGTTACTTACAGCAAAAGCATTTGTCTATGTACAGTTGAATTTCCTTTTTGCTTTTTTATTTTGTTTCAAATTTGAAATCAGAAGCAAATGTTTGGTTTTGAATTACACATATACCAGCCATTGAGCTCTATGTCAAATGACACATCTTCTTCTATAATAGTGAGGAGATTAGAGTGTGTTTGGGAAGTGATGAAACTCATAGCTTATTAAAGTTTTTAGCTTATTTTTGTTACTATTTATGGGTCCCATTGTATTTTTTGGTACTATTCATGGGTCTCACTGAACTATTCAGCTAGCTTTTAGTTTTATTTTTTTATTTTTTATTTTACAGTATTTTCAGCAAAAAGTTTCAGTTTCAGTTAAATAAACTGTTCCCAAACGGACCCTAAGATAGTGGGTGCCAGCGTGGGTAACATACAATTTTTTTTATTAAAAAAATAATCACTTTTTATGGCTTCTACATTTTCTTTAATATTTACATTCTGGCAATTGTCATTATGCTTGTGCAGTTGTGCTGAGTTCCGAGAATTTACCTTGAGCAGCATATAATTTTGCTTTTTTGGAGATGCTTTTTCCTCTATTTATATAATGTATCTTTTCATGAATATGCATGTGAATTTCTTGCTGATTTAGTTACCATGCAAAGTTGATGCAACGCCGGAGGATCAAATGTGCTCTGCCATTGGTTTTGGATTGACTGAGTGTTTGCTAATCAGTGATTGATTCTGTGCAGATGCAAAATATGGCAAACTCCGGGACCCTATCAGCTTGGGAGTGCGGAGGTTATTTTTTGTTTCAATCAAGGTCTGAATTTGATCAAGCCACTGAGGAGACTATGCTTAATAAGCTACGTGATGTCTCTCTTGATGATGAAGGCTTTCAAGTAGTGAAGGAGCTATGTTGCAGTATTGCTGATAAGTTTGCCGCTTGAATTTGCACCTTTGCTGAACATGCGGCACAATAGATGTCCATTTGACTACTGTTGATACTTTATGGTTAACACGATCTTGTTTTCAAACATTCTTGTGCTCTTGCAATGTTGTGGATTAGTTTGTTACTTGAATTTGGGACCTTTGATGAATGTAATGCATGAGTATTTGTTGATTCTTCATGGTTAATGTGATTCTATCTTTCAAACATTCTCGTGCCTTGGAACTCAGATATATAATAATAAACATGAAAGAAGTGGGATTCGTGATGTTGTTCATAGTAAGGTACTTTATTTTGGATTTGATGTGATGAAACTAACCTTTGGATGAGAGGAGGATTTATAAAGCCTTTTTTTCCCCCCAAATCAAGGGCAGGAGAGTAAGATTGAAGGTGGTTTCCTTATTGCGCGACCATATTAGCATTTTATTTGTTGGGATTGGTTGAGACATCATGACCCAACTCCACTGAAGGCACCAGTGGACATTGGGCCAGTGACATGGAAATAATTCAAAGTGCTTCCTAGTTCGGAATTTGATACCGAGACCTACAACCCATTTCTAGAAGTTCATGCTCCAAAAATCAATTCAATGAAAAACCTTAACTGTTTTTTTATGATGTTAAATATCAAATCAATTTTATTTTGGTCCTTTAAATATGTATTGACTTTGATTTTGGTCTTATAACTCTAGGGAACTTAGAAATTCAGTATATGAACGGAAATTTGAAGAGAAAATTTGAGGGATGAACGGAAATTTGATGAAGGTACTAAATTTCAAATATTTGAGGGACCAAAATTGAACCTTTTGAAATTAAAAATTGAGGGGGGGGGGGGGGAGGGGGAAATCAAACAAACCATATATTTGATGGATCAAAATTTTTTTTTTTTTGAAACTTGATGGATCAAAATTTCAATTTACCCTATTTTATTTTAATCATCTAGCATATATATATATATATATATATATATATTAAAATTATTAAAGTTGGGTCTTACACGATGAGCTTGTGTGGTTTGGTTTACTTACATGTTTTTACCATTTGGCACATTATATGTACATTTCTTTTAAAGGTAGAGTGTCAAAACAGGGAAGTGAGATTCAAACCACAAACATGAAATACTACTAAAAATACCATTATCATTGAGTTATTACTTCAACCTCATATGTACATTTATATTATTAACATACTTATATTAGTGTATGGTAAAACTTCATCATTAAAGTTTTAAGAAATTTAGAATATTGTTATTGTAGGGACGCATGGTTGGATCTTAGGCCCAAGGTATGATTGGATCCAAGCCCAATAAGCCCAATACAATGAATTTGTAGAGAATAAGTTGGAAAACTAGGTTCTAATGAATAGGACAACAATTAGAATGGAGTTTAAAGGATAATCAAACAGAAATAAACTGGATTTCTCAAAGTAAATTGGTCCTCGGCACAATCCGAGGAGGTATGTTCTAGTATATATTGATTGGAAATAGTTACAAATATGGTTCAAGTTGCTACAATGCTTTTTCCCACAAATTTCTGATCCATTCTCCACGAAGGGTCTCTTACATTATATAGTTCACTTTTGATGATCTTGACTCTAAACTTATTGATTATTTAAGCCACTACTTGAGTGCTTGTCCCATCAGATACCCCCTCAGGCCTTCTGTGAGTTGAGATAGCCAAGGCAGCACTGTTTCAGGGGTATTCTCCACATTAATGCAGCCAGAAAGTTAGCTGCAGAGCATTCAATGCGGTGGTAGCAATTTTCTCTTAGATATTTCTAAGTTCCTATCCCTCTTGTACGTTCGTGATGAACATCCCTATCACTGAAACTCCTTGGAAGTTCACTTTGAACATTATGATATGCATTTGACCTGTGCTTGGCTTATCCAAGAAGATATTCCTCCTTAGTCTACCTTTCCATTTGTAACCTACTCATGGGACTTTGAACTTAAATCATCCACTACTATTTATTCGTCCTCGGATCACCCCATGTTCTTGGATAGGGCCCAAGGCCCAATATATAATTTGAGCCTTTATCCCCACAATTATTATTAAAACTAAAACCAAAATTGTCATGAAAATTAAAAAGAGTTCAATTATTTATATTATAAATAAATTACAAATTTAAATTAATGGTTCAACCTAAACATGTGCTTGAGTTTGCCTCATTTGTTAAATAAATGAAAATAAACAATCTTTTTTTTTTTTTAACAAACCTTTTTCTTAATAAAAACTCTTTATTTACAACCTAGTTATTTTTGTTGATAATTCAGTAGTTGAAGGAAGTGGAATTAGAATCCTAGACATTTTTATTGAAAACACTAGAAAGTTCTAGTTGAGTTATAAGACTCTTGGTTATTTATTTCAATATATATAATTATCTATAATTTGACATTTCAAAATCTAAAATTTAGACTATATTTTGACAAAAGTAATTGCTAAAATTTACTCCTTACAAAAAATATTAACTTGGGAAAAAAAAAAAAAAACTACAAAAATTACCCATATTCAGGCCCATTCCTTAATTCATGGCCTCTTAAAATGCTAACAAAACCCTAATTTTCTTTTGGGTCATTTTGTTGTATCAAGGTACAGTACTCACATAAATCTAAATCATTAATTTAGTGTTATTTTGATCTCGATGTTTCATTTAATTTGAGTAGATACTAGTTACTGGTAAAACATAGATTGAGATCCGATACAATAGCTAGCAATCCCTCCCACAACATTTCAACTTTTTTTTATCCAAAAAAAGAAGTCAACTTTTGGGTTTAGGGCTGATGATTCCTTGGATATCAGTGGGTTGACAAGACTCGAACGATGATCTTTGGGCTATATCCTGTAATACAAAGAACACTGAATCAGAGGGGATCGGTGGGGACCGGCCAAAAGTCCTCCGATGATGAAGTTAGTTACTTTTGAACTCTCTGTAAAGAAGAAGTATTTTCTCAAAGTAAAATTGTCTGAATCTCCTTACCCTTCATCGAAGAAGCCTTATATAGTATGCGTGGAACGGTTATCTGTTTAGTAACCGTTCCCAATGTCGAGGAGTTCGGAGAATTGGGGGTAACTTCCATAACCGCTATGGAAGTTACCTAGGTTAAACGGGCCGTTCTATGGTGAACTCGTCCATCCTTAGTAAAGGATGGACGAGACCTCCACGATGAGCTCGTCCATCTTTGGTAAAAGATGGACGAGACCAACTTGGACGGCTTGCCCTGCTTAAATGATGAGTAAGGTTCCATGAGGTATTGTCCGTCCATAGACGGACGAGGTTAGCCAGCCAGGACACTTGGAACATTCACTTCGCCTATTTGATTTATCGTAGCTTGTCTTTCGTTGGACGAGACTTATGGACGAGTTATGGAGTTATTTCTGTTACACCATCAGTTGCCCCCTCGTCCATGTGGGTCGTCCAAAGAGTTGGACGTCCTTGGACGTATATATAATTGGTTAATAAATCAATGCACCACGTGTCATTTTTTTATTGGCGACTGATTCCGTCAATTTATTTTTCCGAGGTAGATGCCACGTGTCGTTTTCGTATTGGTAGGGTCGTTTCAAATACCCAGGTCAGCATCCTATAAATAGTGGAATGCCTCCCTTAACCCTTCTCATTTCAGAGATTTTCTTCCTTGACATCCATCGTCTAGAGTCTCGTCTAGGAGTTCCTCTGCGTCTAGAGTCTTCTTCCGTCTAGAGCCAGGTACTCTTCTTCTCTCCGTCTTTAGGTTCTAAGTTTCTTGTCAGAGATGTCTATTGCTTCCTCGTCCACTGATAGCCTTAATAAGGCTATAGACGAGTATTATGAGGACAGTAGTGATAGGTCAAGTTCTAGCAGTGCTAGTGATGATAATGGAGGAAGCACGGACGAGAATTACTCTTCTGGGGCCCCTGGGTTCCTTATTGAGGTCGTCCAAGAACAACTTAGGAGAGTTTCTGGCTCTCAAGCTGACTCTCCGTCCAATCCTACGGACGAGGTAGAAACCGTCTTTAGTTGCACTGTAGGCGTCCATTCTAAGACGGACGAACAAAGGTTAAATAGTCTTAGATCTTGGTATCAAATCCCGGACGAGTTCAACCCTAGGCTGCCCGTCCGTGGAGAGTGGTGTTGTGAACCACGTTTCGGAATAGGCCTCTATGAATCTTACTTCCTAGGTGGCCTTAGGTTTCCTTTAAATGCCTTCGCTAGAGAGTTATTATTCAAGTTAGGTTTAGGTGTTTGTCAATTCAATCCTAATGCGTGGAGATTAGTTATCTCCATGCAAATTTTGTGGAGGGAAGTTTTTGGTGGGGACCGTCCTCTTACAGTGGACGAGTTTCTTTATTCTTATAAACCTTCTGCAATAAGTCAATCTGAGGGTTTCTATCAGTTTACTGCTAGGGGGAATGATTGTAGGTTAATCAAGTCCCTAGTTTCGTCTGATAGAAAGTGGAAGATGGAGTTTATCTTTGTTTCAGGCTTCTGGGCAGGGAACCCTGTGGACATTGGCAGGGATCCCTTTTCTCCTTACATTGGGGACCTAGGGAACCTTCGTCTAGAAGGTACGTCCCTTCCCCTTGTTTATTTTTATTCTTTCTTCTATTTAGTATATTTACAATTTCTAACCTTTGTTTATTCATTGTGTTGTAGCTGCCAAACGTCCGTCTTTGAGCAAATTTCACCGTGACCGCGTCCACAGGGCTCGTCTTCATACAGACAGGAGCTTTCGTTCTCTTGTCACCCTTAGACGTCTAGCCAAGTGGGGTTTAGGTCCTGAGCCTTCAGATGAGGCTATCGCTCACGAGGTTACTGTGCGCAAAAGTAAGTTTTTAGCTAAACCTCATTTTCTTTTTCTTTTTTATGTATACATTCCTGATCTGTTCATCTCATTTTAGGAATGTCAACAATGAAAGAGAACAAAGGGAAGGAAATTGTAGGAGAGGGGAAAAGTCCTGAGGCTTAGACCCAGGATCGTCTTGAAGGTCAGGCACGTCCAACGGCTGGGGACAAAAGGAAGTTCTTACCAAAGAACATTGACTTGGAAGGGCTCCCCAGTCGTCGAGACAAAAGAGTTAAGCAGGGCTCGTCCAAGGTGGTTAAGTCCAAACCTCCTCAGTCTCAGCCTGCCATCCAGGTAGTTGATGTGGACTCGTCCACTCCAGTTGAGTCCACTCCGTCCAAGACTCCTCCGCCCAGAACTCCTTTGGCCAAGTCTATTGCGCCTGGCTCGTCCCAGCCTTCTACGAACATCATTGAGAACGAAGATCTGGCTTGGAAACGTTTCCAGATGGCCGTCCAGGACGAGGACATAAACATGTGCTATAACATGGGCTTGAAGGAATTTGAGCATTCAGGCGTCCATGACCTCTTTAAGGTATGTCAATATCTCTCGTCCTTGTTCAGTTAGCAACTTTTCCTCACTTAATCATCCTATGTTTTATCTATTCATAGGCCATGTCAAAGTTTATAGCAGCGTATAGATAGGCAACAGAGCTGGATAAGACGAGAGTCTTGTTGGAGACGAGGATTCAACAGGTGAATGCTGATTGTAAAAAATGGGCTAGGGCTGCTGCAAAAGCTAAGGACGAGGTCAATGAGCGTAACAAGCTGATCGAGGAGCTAAGGACTAATGCATTGGAGAAGGATACCCGCATTGATCACTTGCAAAAGATGAACGACGAATTGAATGCTCGTCTCTCCAAGGCAAAAGAGGACGCTGTGGCTGAATTCAAGTCATCCAAAGCGTATACAGACACTTTGGATCGCAATTATGCAGCTGATTTTGAAGATTTCAGAATGGACGCTATTGAGAACTTTCCTGAAGTTGACTTTAGCTCAATCAAGCTTAACCTTGCTGCTGCCACAAGCTCTCTTCTCCAGACCGGCTCTGATGACGTCAATGTGGAAGATGACGCCAGTACTCAGCCTCCTCAGGACGAGCCTGCTGTGAATGCTCCCCCTGCTTAGGACGAGACCTTTAAGCTTAGTAGCCTTTGTTTTCTTTTTTGTTTGGTTTATATTTGGTCCTTTGTTTAAGGACCTTCTTTATGTAACAAGAATACATTATACTCGTCCATGGTTTTAGGACAGGTCTTTTAAGCAAACCATTTCTGCTTTTCGAACTAATCAAGGGTTTTTGGACGTAGGATGTCCACCCTTTGAATGAAATTTTATTTTCTTTGCATGGACAAGTGATTTCATTTTCTTTGCATGGACGAATGCTGCTAAACTATTTTAAGTTAACTCCAGCTTTAGCTCGTCCATGTCGAGAATACATATTTTTCATGTTGTTAGTCTAACTCGTCTTAGCAGGTAGTATTTTTAATTAGCTTGATTCGTCTTAAGACTTACAAACTAATTTTACATACCATCTTACTTATTTTGCCCAACTTTTTCTCTTGTCCAGAGTCTGGATTGTTTCAGTTGGCTTCGCCTTGTCCATGATTTGGACGAGTGTGGTTATGGTTTTTTCCTTGCTTTATTCAAGAAAATTTAGACGTTACATCTCTGCGTCCAGAGATTTTGTTCGTCTTGGATCTTTCAATCCTCTTGAGGATTGGCTTGGACGACAATATCATGGAGATGTAAAATTCACACAACATTTTGTACATAACATAGATATTGTTTACGGATAAGGCACATGCACACTGATGCCTCTTTATTTAATAAGTACATACTTCATGACTTCGTCCATAAACATAACACAACCATAATAAGTAATAAGATAGTAGTTTCAAACTTCACACACAAACAGCACCAAACATAGTAGTATCAAACACTAGTAGTATCAAACACAAACAGCATCAAACATAGTAGTACGTTAGTAGACAGACAGTCTCGTCCATAGGTTCACTCTTACTGATAGTACCTCCTCAGGTGCTCCACATTCCAAGGATGTTCCAACTTTCTCCAGTCCAGGGCCTCCAGGTAGTAGGATCCTTGCCTTTTACAGTTGATAACTCTATAAGGTCCTTCCCAGTTTGGGCCTAACTTCCTATGTGTTAGGTTCTTGGTTGACAAAGAGACCTTTTTCAGGACGAGATCTCCTATGTTGAAATGCCTAGGCTTCACCATCGCATCATATTGCCTGGCCATGAGGTTCTTGTACTTTGCTGCCTTGTGTTCTGCGTTTGCCCTTACCTCGTCTATTAGATCGAGGTTCAGACGAAGCTGGTCCTCATTATCCTTGTCTTGATACATCATCACCCTGTGATTAGCCATATGTACTTCTGCAGGTATAACTGCATCGCTTCCATAGGCTAGCTTGAAAGGAGTCTCCTCTGTAGGGGTTCTCACTATGGTCCTGTATGCCCATAAAACTTCTGGTAATTCATCTGGCCATACTCCCTTTGCCCCCTCAAGCCGAGTCTTGATGATTTTCAACAAGGATCGGTTTGCAACTTCAGCTTGGCCGTTGGCTTGGGGGTGTGCAGGCGAGGAATAATGGTTTTGAATTCCAAAGTATAAGCAAAAGTCCTTGAAGAGTGCATTGTCAAATTGTCGTCCGTTGTCAGACACCAATACCTTCGGCACTCCAAATCTGCATACAATGTTCTTCCACACGAAATTTTTCACATTCTGTTGTGTGATATTTGTCAACGGTTCTGCTTCCACCCATTTGGTGAAGTAATCGATGCCCACCACCAAAAACTTCATCTGCCTTATTCCCAAAGGGAAGGGACCCAAAATGTCCAGTCCCCATTGTGCAAAGGGCCACGGTGCCACCATTGGGGTGAGGTATTCCGATGGTTGTCTGGGGACGTTACTAAACCGCTGGCACTGGTCGCAGACCTTAACGTATGCTTTAGCATCAGCTTGCATGTTTGGCCAGTAATACCCTGCACGGACGACCTTGTGGACAAGTGATCTGGCTCCTGAGTGATTGCCACATGCCCCTTCATGAACTTCTTTTAGTACGTAGTTTGCTTCGTCCGGAGCTAAGCATCTAAGGTAAGATTGAGAGAAGCCTCTCTTGTATAGCACTTCATTCATAAGGACGTATCTAGCTGATCTCACCCTCACCTTCCTGGCCTCGTCCTTCTCTTCTGGTAGTCGTCCGTCTTTCAAGTATGATATAATGGAGGTCATCCAATTTTCTCTGTTATCCACCTGTTGTACTTCCGGGACATCTATACTTGGCATATATTGAACTTCATCTGACTTGTCTATTGATTCATTTGCTGAGGCTTCTTTTGCTATAGTATCAGCTTCCACGTTCTCCTCCCTTGGGATTTGAATGAAGTCAGTTTTTTCAAATCTTTTCACAAGGCGCATCACCCTACCAAGATATTTCTTCATTCGTTCTTCCTTAGCTTCATACATCCCATTTACTTGCCCCATGATCAGTTGAGAATCCCCCATGACACATATGGACTTGGCTTCCACAGACTTAGCCAATTCTAGCCCTTTGAGGAGGGCTTCATATTCGACTTTATTGTTAGTTGCTTGGTACTGTAGACGGATTTTATGTTTCAGTTTATCTCCTTCTAGGGATTGTAGGACCACACCAATTCCTCCTGCATGCCGTGTAGATGAACCATCCACGTGGACGACCCATCTCTTACTGTCTTCTGTCTCATTATGACTTGGGGTAAACTCCGCAATAAAATCTGCTAGGGCTTGAGCTTTTATGGCATGCCTTGGTTGATACCTAATATCAAACTCACTAAGCTCTACAACCCACTGGATTAATCGTCCTGTAACTTCCAGTCTATTCATTGCTTTCTTGAGCGGATGATCTGTCATGACATTAATGACATGTGCTTGGAAATAATGCCTCAGCTTCCTAGAAGCGGTGATCAGTGCGAAGGCTAATTTCTCCATTTGTGGATACCGTCCTTCCGTTCCTTTCAATGCCTTGCTTGTATGGTACACAGGTCTTTGCACTTTATCTTCCTCTCTTATCAATGTTGAGCTCACGGCATGCGGGGTCACCGCTAAGTATAAATATAATTCCTCTCCCTCCACTGATGGACTCAGCAGCGGTGCCATGGTAAGGTATGCCTTCAAATCTTCGAAAGCTCTCTGACACTCGTCGGTCCATTCGAATACTTTTTTGAGAACCTTAAAAAATGGCAAACATTTATCAGTAACTTTAGAGACAAACTTGTTAAGCGCGGCAACTCGTCCAGTGAGGGATTGGATTTCCTTGGTATTTTGCGGTGGCTTCATGTCCAATATTGCTTGAATTTTATCTGGATTTGCTTCAATTCCCCTGTGGGAGACTATAAAGCCAAGGAATTTTCCTGACGATACTCTAAAAGCGCATTTGCTAGGATTCAGCTTCATGTGATACTGTCTCAGTGTGTCAAATGTCTCCTGCAGGTCGTCTAGATGCCTTCCCTCGTCCTGACTTTTCACCAGCATGTCATCTACGTAGACTTCCACATTCCGCCCAATCTGCGGACGAAACATGTGGTTGACCAACCTCTGATATGTTGCCCCTGCGTTCTTTAAACCAAATGGCATTACCTTATAGCAGAATAAGCCTTGACTGGTGACAAAAGATGTCTTCTCTTGGTCAACCTCATCCATCCTTATCTGATTGTATCCCGAAAAGGCATCCATGAAGCTAAGCAATTTATGGCCTGCAGTTGAGTCTACTAACTGGTCAATGCGCGGTAGTGGATAACTATCCTTGGGGCAAGCTTTGTTCAGATCAGTGAAGTCCACGCACATTTTCCACTTGCCATTTGCCTTTTTGACCATTACTACATTGGCCAACCAATCCGGGTAGTACACTTCCCGAATGAACTTCGCTACCATCAGCTTTTGGACCTCGTCCTTGATTGCATCATCTCTCTCAGGGGCAAACACCCTCTTCTTTTGCCGCACAAACTTGGAGGAAAGACATACATTCAAACGGTGGGTAATGACACTAGGGTCTATACCTGGCATATCCTCGTGACTCCACGCAAACACATCGATGTTTTTCTTCAAAAACTGGACAAGGTCCTTTTTAATCTTTTCTTCTAAATCTGCTCCAACCCTGGTACACCTCTCAGGGTTATCTTCATCTAAGGAAATGTCTTCCAATGCTTCAGTAGGCTCTGCTACAATCTTCTTTTCTTCAATATTCATGACTTGAACTTGTTCATCCATGGCCAACATGGCCAAGTAACATTCTCTTGCTGCCAGTTGGTCTCCTTGTACCTGCCCTACCCCGTGTTTTGTTGGAAACTTGACTGATAAGTGGTAAGTAGAGGTAACGGCTTTCCAACTATTCAAAGTTGGTCTCCCAATTATGGCATTGTAGGAGGATGGACAATCTACCACAAGGAAGTTTACATCCTTGGTGATTTGTCGTGGGTATGCCCCCACTATCACGGATAAGGAAATAGTACCCACTGGTTGCACCTTCATCCCACCAAAGCCTACTAGGGGGAATTCACTGGACGGAGCTGGTCTCGTCCTAATCTCATCTGTTGAAAAGCTGGATAATATAAAATGTCTGCTGAGCTTCCATTGTCCACAAGCACTCTTCTAGTTGTGTAGTTTGCAATTAATAAGGAGATGACGAGAGCATCGTCATGAGGGTGATGAATTCAGTCAGCATCCTCGTCCGTGAAGGTGATTGCCTGCTTGTCCATGGACCTTGCTCTCGGTGATCGTCCAGAAAGTTGGATGCTCTGTACTACCTTTAAGTATGCTTTCTTGGACTTGGACGACTGGCCAGTTGAACTTCCCCCAATAATGACTCTTATCTCCCCGAGTGGTGGTCGTGATGATTCTTCTATCTTCCCTTTCTGTTTCTCGTCCCTCTGGTCTTGTCCAAGGAAACCCCTCAACTTCCCTTGCCTTATAAGATTTTCAATTTGTTGCTTTAAATCAAAACACTCATCTGTGTCATGACCATGATCCCTATGGAAGCGACAATACTTGTTCCTATTGCGCTTGTTGGGATCCCTCTTCATTTTCTTCGGCCATTTCAGGGAAGGATCATCCTTGATTTGCATAAGGACTTGCTCAAGTGGGGCGTTTAAAGGGGTATATTGCTGGTTCCGTACTGAAGGGCTTGGCTTCTTACTTTCTCGGTCTCTCCTTTCTTCTGTCCGTCCCTTCTTTGGACGAGTACCTTGCTCGTGATGGCGACTGGGATTTGTGTCCATTCTTTCAGACCTCTTTCTCTTCTTAGCAATGATCGCATCTTCTGCATTCATAAAATTCTGAGTCGAATGGGCGAGTTCGGCCATGGACTGGGGCTCTTTTTCATAGAGTTTGTGTATAAACAGATCCGAATTCACCCCGTTATGGAAGGCTGCCAGTAGGAGCTTATCATCTGCTTCATCCACACTGAGAGCTTCTCTGTTGAAACGGGTGATAAATAACCGAAGGCTCTCGTTCTCTCCCTGCTCTATTGTCAACAGACTGGACAAGGAACGCTTGTGCCTTTGTCCCCCAATGAAATTGTTAACAAACAACTTGCTCAACTCTTCAAAAGAACTCATCGAATTTGGGGGTATTTTACTGAACCAAACTCGCGCCGGACCCTTAAGGGTGGTAGGGAAGGCTCTACACATTATCTCATCAGGCACCCCCTTAAGATGCATGGTGGTCTTGAAAGTGTCTACGTGATCAAAAGGGTCACGTGTTTCATCATATGAATCCAGAGAAGGCAACTTGAACTTTGATGGTAGGGGGTGACCGTTGATGGAAGCCGTAAAGAGAGAATCAGTTCTGTGAACCAAATCTTTTATCAGATTCGCCCTTCTCATATTCTCTTTCATTTCCTCCATAACTCTCTTCATTTGGTCCATTTCTTCCTTCAAGTGTGGTACCGTTCGTGAAGTGGTGCCTCTAAATTGACTTCCAATTTCGGTATTCTCTCTACCGCCATGACTCTGTGTTTGTCCTCCTTCATGTTCTTCATGTGTTTGCCTCCTCATATTAATCTCCATTCGTAATTCTTGGTTTTGGCGAGTCAACTCTGCCATAGCGTCCACCATAGATTGCGCATGTTGGATAGATGACGCCTGCACGACCGGTGCAGACTGGCGATCGCGATGCGGGTTGCTGCTTCCCTGATGGCCTGGGCTAGTAGCCCTCGATCTAGTCCGAACCATCAACCCTTTGTCACGGAGAAGTAAATTGTGAAACAATCTCTTCCCACAGACGGCACCAACTGATGATTCCTTGGATATCAGTGGGTTGACAAGACTCGAACGATGATCTTTGGGCTATATCCTGTAATACAAAGAACACTGAATCAGAGGGGACCGGCCAAAAGTCCTCCGATGATGAAGTTAGTTACTTTTGAACTCTCTGTAAAGAAGAAGTATTTTCTCAAAGTAAAGTTGTCTGAATCCCCTTACCCTTTATTGAAAAAGCCTTATATAGTATGCGTGGAACGGTTATCTGTTTAGTAACCGTTCCCAATGTCGAGGAGTCCGGAGAATTGGGGGTAACTTCCATAACCGCTATGGAAGTTACCTAGGTTAAACGGGCCGTTCTATGGTGAACTTGTCCAACCTTAGTAAAAGATGGACGAGACCTCCACGATGAGCTCGTCCATCTTTGGTAAAAGATGGACGAGACCATCTTGGACGGCTTGCCCTGCTTAAATGATGAGTAAGGTTCCATGAGGTATTGTCCGTCCATAGACAGACGAGGTTAGCCAGGACGCTTGGAACATTCACTTCACTTATTTGATTTATCGTAGCTTGTCTTTCGTTGGACGAGACTTATGGACGAGTTATGGAGTTATTTCTGTTACACCATCAAGGGCAATTGCATGGATCTCAAAACCGTAAGGTTTAAAGCATGCATATAAACAATGAAAAAAAAAAATCAGATGGGGTTTCCTACTTTTCTCAATACGCTTCAGTCAGTACCAAGGACATTGCAAGCACATAGCCATCTAAATGCCCAGAACCTTGTTGAAGAAACCGAAACAGCTTATCGAGAAGCAATGCCAATGGTCCTGCAAAACCAATACAATCATTAAGCACCTTTAATAATCCTAAGCGAACATACGACCACCCATATGCATAACATATTGCTCTAAACAGTATGAAAAACACACGCCAAAGAAAAACAATTACACGTACAAGACAGTATTTACGTGGTTCGACAATTTGCCTATATCCACAGAGTTGCAGAGATTTCACTATTATCAGGGAAAAGTACAAAGTGCGGTTACAATTTTTCTTCTTCTCAGAAACACGGCAACCCCACAATAAAACCCTAATCACAAAATTGCGCTTTTCTATACAAAAACGGGCCAAAATTTTTTTCTCTTCGCTTCATGGACTAAACCTCAGAAAATCTCCTATTAAAAACCACGCAACATTATTTGAGTTGTCAAACCGTATCAAACAAAACTAGGCTCCACAAAGCCCAATAATTTCCACACATTTTTTCACCCACACGTATATCAAAAACACCCAAACAACATTAATCAAACTCCTCTACCAAACACCCCCAATCTCTCTTAACTTCTTCTCTTCCAACCCAACCACAAGAAGAACCCACCATAGAAGATACAGAGTACTTGTCTTTGACTTTTATTCACTGTTACTAATCCGCTAATATTGTTATTAATTGCTTTAGTTTTGGTGTTGCTTGTTTCGAAAGTCTATTAAGATTCTGAGTTTCATTGGGGGTGTTGGATTCAATATTCACCAGCTCTTGTTTGCTTCAAATTTTTTCATATGAACAATGCCCCACAATGAGGTTTCTGAGTATCAAACCATGCAGCCATGTAACAACAATTGAGAACCAGAACTTGGGATAATTGTTGTTGTTGCAATTCTGTGATTTTTTATGACTGTCTTGGTTGTTTTAATGTGTTGGTATGCTCTTTGCAAGGACAACTCCATCTTGGGTTTTAAATAAGGCATATATGCCAAGTGCTTGAGGAAAGTTCTCAAAGAATTTGAAATTGCGGTTTCTCTCAACCTTCTAGTTTGGACATTTATCCTTGAAAAAGGCAAATACGAGGGTTCTGCATCAAATGCAAGTTCAAAGGGAGGAGGGGTTGGGTTTAACTAGAGGTTACTGATGTTACTTGCATCAAACGCATACATAAATTGGAATTGGAATAATGATACCATGTTCAAAGGGTTTTGTTTATAGCCAGAATTTGTCATAAGTCAAAGAAAGTAGAGTAGTTGAGTGAATCACACGAGTCCAGAAGTCCAGGTAGTTGTAGAGCTGAAGTAGAGATCAATGACAAGTAGTTTAGGTATAAAAGCTACATGTAGTATAGTATTAGTTAGTGGACATGTGACTTACACGTGACTGACTTAATTGTACACCAAATACCTGCTTATCTTTAAGCCTATAAGTACAATGCTGCTCCCACCAAATACCCTATTGCCAATTATATTTCTAGTCACAAATTCTCTCCTTCTTACTCTCATTTCTGCAATAGTATCTCCACAATTCAGGAACCACAGTTTTACCATCAGGCAGTTGGTGATCCTAATTGAGATGCTGCCATGACAGCTGAAATTCAGGCTTTAAAACTCAATAACACTTGGTCTCTTGTTCCTTTGCCTCCAAATAAAAGGGCTGTTTGTTGTAAGTGGGTCTTCAAAATCAAACACAAGTCAGATAGCAGTGTAGAGAGGTATAAAACAAGGTTGGTTGCCAAAGGTTGTACTCAACAGAAGGGTTTGGATTATACTGAGACCTTCTCTCTTGTGGCCAAGATGGTGACTGTTAAGCTTTTCTTGTCTTTGGCTGTTGTGCAAGGTTGGACTTTTCACCAATTGGATGTAAACAATGCATTTCTTCATGTTGATTTGCATGAAAAAGTGTATATGTGTCTTCCTCCAGGCCTGCCCAGCAAGGGGGAGCTTGTGTGCAAGTTGAATAAGTCCTTGTATGGCCTTAAACAAGCCTCAAGGCAATGGTATTCCAAGTTTTCAACTACTCTACTGCAACATGATTTTTTGCAGTCTAAGGTAGACTACTCTTTGTTCACTAAGCACTCAGGAGCTTCTTTCATGGCACTTTTGGTATATGTTGATGATATACTCATTGCCAGCAATGATCCTCAATCTTTAGCAGACTTGAAAGTTGTCTTAGATAAGCAATTCAAGTTGAAGGACTTGGGTAGTTTGAATACTTCTTGGGTTTGGAAGTGGCTAGGTCTGAGAAAGGCATTTCATTATGCCAGAGAAAGTATGCCCTTGAAGTGATCAATGATGTGGGAATGCTTGGATGTAAGTCTGTTAAAACTCCCATGGAGGTAAATCTCAAAATAAGCAAAGATGAAGGCAAGTTATTGGCTGATGCTGGTATGTACAGAAGATTGATAGGGAGGCTGCTATTTCTTACTATTTTTAGGCCTGATAAAACCTACTCAGTACATAGGTTCAGCCAGTTTATGTCTAAGCCTAGAGAGTCTCATCTTAGGGCAGCTTATAGAGTAATTCAATATCTTAAAGGCACTTCAGGACAAGGCTTGTTCTTTTCAACTCAATCCTCCTTACATATCAAAGCATTTGCAGATGCAGAGTGGGCTGCATGCATTGATTCTAGGAGGTCCATCACAGGTTACTGTATATTTCTCGTTGATTCTCTCATCTCTTGGAAGTCTAAGAAGCAAAATACAGTTTCAAGGTCCACGACAGAAGTAGAGTACAGAGCAATGGCTGTTGCAGTGTGTGAAGTGACATGGATTTTGTACAAAACATATTGATTCAGTGATTCTCAAGCAGCAGTTCACAAAGGAACTAACCCAGTATTCCATGAGTGTACAAAACATATTGAGATAGACTGTCACATTGTGAGGGATAAGGTGCAAGCAGGAGTTATAAAGCTAATGGATATTAGAACTCAATATTAGATAGCTGATTTGTTGACAAAAGCTTTGAGTTGGAATCAATTTTATGGCCTTCTTACTAGGATGGGTATTTCCAATATTCATTCTCATGATGTTTCCATCCTGAGGGGGAGTATTAGAAGTCAAAGAAACTAGAGCAGCTGAGTGAATCACACAGTCCAAAAGTCCAGGTAGCTGTAGAGCTGAAGCAGAGATCAACGACAAGTAGTTTAGGTATAAAAGCTACATGTAGTATAGTATTAGTTAGTGGACATGTGACTTTCACGTGACTGACTTAATTGTACACCTTTGTTTGTTAGTTAGGAAGTTTGTTAGATCAGATAAGTTAGTTTTGGCTTGGTTTAGTTGCTTAGTGATGCTATATAAATACCTGTAATTATCTCTATTTTACTCGGATCAATGAAATCATTTTTCTCAGTAAATTTCATAGAATTTGTGACCCATGTTATCTTTTTATTTTTTCTGATATTATTTCATGCATTGCTAATAATTTGCTACCTTTTGATGTCACTATGTTTGTGTGGGGTATTTCCTTGACAGTAGGTTACATGTATTGTTCTTAGTCCTGAATTATTAATATGGCTCACTAAAGTATGGTGATGGAAAGAGGAGGATAGAGATTCCCTATAATTATCCTCCTGTTGTAAAATTAATGGTTGTTTGTTTTTCAAAAATTTTCCTATCTTTCCTTGTTGTTCTGCATGTTCCTTCACAGTATTGGGACGCCTTTGTCCAATGCTTTGCAATAAGTTCTCTTAATTTATATCTTTCATAAATTGAACATATGACCATGCAATCTGGAGACCTCTGCATCTTTATATATTTGGTCTGACATCAGTGGTTATTTCACATTGCAGCTAAGGAAGATGCTTGATCTTCTGGTGCATACAGCACAATGCCGTTCAGCAAAATGCCAATACACAAATTGTAGCAAGGTGAAGGGGCTTTTCCACCATGGGATACATTGCAAAATCAGCACTACTGGAGGTTGTGTTCTCTGTAAGAAAATGTGGTATCTCCTTCAACTTCATGCTCGTGGGTGCAAAGAATCTGAGTGCCATGTGCCACGTTGCAGGTTTATAAATCCTTTTTACCATCATCAGTCACTTGCTGACTTTGCACCTTTTCCGGTCCTTTTTCCATTTTGTGTTTGATGATTATATTAATATATATTTTTAAATAATTTGTTCAGAGATCTAAAAGAACATATTAGGATGCTAGAGCAATAGTCTGATTCACGCCAAAAGAGTTGCCATGATGAAGATGATGAGACAGAGAGCTGCAGAGGCTGCCAGAATTGCTGAATGATCAATTTGTACATAATACTATGGAGTTTTGAAGTAACCCTCTAGGTAGAGGGAGGTAGACCATAGCTTTTGTCCTTCTCCACCAAGACACTGTTGGAAACTACGCAGTGATGGCAACGGGCACTGATTTCTGCTCACTCATGAGTGTACATTGTCCGTACACATCATTTATTTCACGTTTTTCAAACGGCTTATTTCTGGTAACTTATTTACATAAGATGAGATAAAAAGGCAAAAACTAACTTATTTTTAAAAAAAAACGGATAGTTAGATTATTTGATGTGGGGTACGCAATTGCTATGAAAATTAGAATACTACTCTGATTAAATCTAAAACCAAAATTGCCATGAAAATTGAAGAGTCCAATTATTTATATTCTGAATAAATTATAAATCATAAATATATATATAAGCAGAGACCTCATACGGGAAATCATGAGATTCTACCATGTGGTGCATTCCATGAAGTTTTCTTTGTTTAGGCTTCTAAATCAACAAAATTTGCATTTATATCAAACTATTAGTTCATTGAATTAACTACTAGAGTGAATGCATATATTAATTTTGCTCAAAAAAAACTAAATTCATTTATTAATTATCTATAGTTGTGCATTAATTATTTATATTAAATGAATTTATATGATTAATTTTATAAACTCTATATAAGAGATAATTTTTAGTTGGAATAATAATAAATTTAGAATATGGCATTCTTACTTATGTTTAGTTGTTTTGACAACCATTAACACAAAAGTCATAAAAAATTAAATATTTGTGAATTCACTAAAATTAATCTTAATCCTTTAAATTTCCTAACTCTTTTTAGTCACATGTGATATATATGTGTGTGTGTGTGTGTGTGTGTGTGTGTTAGAATAAATATATTTATTTTGCAATAGCATAATGAAATTTTAATATCATTTTTCTAAGATTTATAAGAGAAACAATATTTTTTTTAACGTGAGAAACAATTGAAACACTATATCATGCAACAATTGAAGCTCCAACAAAAATAGGGAAAAATTAGTAACACACAATCAAGAATGTAAAATAAAAAAATAAAAATTGAATGATATATACATTTTTTTAGTAGGCACGAAACATGCTTATCAATATTAACCACTATATCATGCAATCTTTGTGTCTTTCTATTTTGTCTATAAAATAATTAAATATTACAATTTTTATATATTACAATTTTTACAAGGAAATTTATTGAAATTTTTTTATACATCGATAGTTTGGGGATTTAAATCATGAATGTCTCTATTGGAAACTACAAGATTCTTGGTAAAACTTATTGAAATATTGGAGAAAACTAATAATAAGTTGCATCGCACATTATGCAGGAATTCAGCTAGTTGGGTCAAATGGAAGGATTAAATATTGCCGTCTCCATGATCTTATCGAGACCTATGCTTGTCAACGGCAAAGCAGAAACAATTTCCTCCACGTTCTGAGTCCTTGGAGTAGAAATGAGATAGTTGATTCATCAACTGGTAGTATTCGAAGGCTTGCCATCTTTTCTAATGTTCCCACAAATAATTATTACAAAGAGAATCCCTAGATTAGGTCCCTTATATACTTCAATGATATTAGCAAGCATGTCAAACCAGTTTTTAAATACTCAAAATTGCTTAGAGTTTTGGATTTGGAAGGAATCCAATCACTGGATGGACAGTTAGCAGAGCAAATAGGAGACTTGATTCATTTGAGGTTCTTAAGCTTGAAGAAAACTCATATACGAGAATTGCCTTCCTCCATAGTCAATTTGGTGTGTTTAGAGACCCTAAATTTGGAAACCATTGAAGAACTGAGTTGGGAATCAATTGTACTAATACCAACAATGTTATGGAAGATGAAAAAGTTGAGACAACTATATCTTCCGAAGTGGTGTAACTATTTAACTGATGATAAGCTGCGACAAGCAAAACTGAGCCACTTGTAGATGCTAGTGAACTTTCCCACAAACAAATGTGATGTAAGAGATCTTCTCAGTTTGACCAACACGTGCTTGAGTTTAACCTAAACATGTGCTTGAGTTTGACTCGTTTGTTAAATAAATGAAAATAAATTATTTTTTATTTTTTAACAAACCTATTCATAATCAACTTACTTCATTTACATCCTTGTTGTTTTTGTTGATAATTTGGTAGTTGGAGGAAGTGGAATTAGAATCTTAGACATCTAAGGTGTAAACACTAAAAAATATTAGTTGAGTTATAAGGCTCTTGGTCATATATTTCAATATATATAATTTACCAAAAAAAAAAAAAAAAAATCTAATCCAAGTAGTTTACAACAAAAAAGTGATTTTATCACAAACCTTCCCCATGTTGAATCAATGAAGGTTTTTTTTTTTTTTTTTTATTTTATTTTTTATAGAAAGAAGTCGACTTATATTATTCCAATAAAGTTGTAACAAAAATTTACAATAATTTCACAACATTCTTAAATTAGTAAAGCATTTCACATATGGACCCACCACAATATGAATTTATATCTTTTTATATGTAAAGTGGTAGGCTAATTTAAAGATGTTGTGAATTTTTATTGTTGTCCTTACAACTACTCCTGTCTAATTTCATAGTAAAAATTGTAAAACACTAAAATGTTATTGCCTTTAAAATTCCTCATAGTGTGTTTCAATTCTTGGACAATGATTAAGTAGTTGTTTTGAATAATGCCTTCCAAAAACAAAAGTTACTTACCATGGGTTTTTTTTTTTGGGTGAAGAACCATCTTTGGAAAATACAATAGTGTTTTTATTTTATTGGCCAATGCAATTAGTTGGAATTTAATCAAGTAACCTGCTAAAAGTCTTGTAGCTAAATTGAGTCTAGGAGGGAAAGGGTTTAAGGTTTCGAATTGCAAGATTAGTAGCATGTTATAACTATCAAATAACCTAATCTATATCTAAGTTTTATCCTAAATTACAAACTTTACTCTTGCTTTCAAAAAAAAAAAAAAAAACTCCTTTACTTTTGCAGATTAAGTAAGTAGTAGAAGTAAAAAACTAATAATACTACCAGGCTTTTGGTATTTGCCAATGGCAAATGTTATCGATCAAGATCATCAGCATTCAGCAATGGCTGCTCAATTGATCAAGATCAGCTTCTCTTCAATGAGATTAATTTTCACTTCTTTCCTTCTGTCTTAAAATGATATTAGCTTGAATTATTAGTGTATTGCTATTTGCTATATATATGAATGAAGTGGTTATTTTATGTTGAGTTTCTGTTGTTTTTATTCATTAGGGAATATCCCCAGGGAGCAAGTATATCTTATTATTAAAGGTGTTAAAAATGCTAAATGTTATTTTTTTAGCATTTTTAGCACCTCAAATGATAAAAAACACCTCTACATTAAATATGCTAAATCTTAAAATTTTTAACATTTAGCTACAGTACAATCTCATCTTTGAGACCGCACTGTAACTGGATTGTAAAAGAAAAATTCTTTTTTATTCACCTCAACAGCTCTCTCTCTTCTATCTTTCTCTTTCCTCTCTCACTTCTTTCTTCTCTCTTCTCTCTTTGTGCTTTGCTGATGATTGTGCTCTACTGATTGTGGGCTGCCATAGCTGTGGTCCGGTGATTGTGGTCATGGATCGTGGGTCTGATGGCTATGGTCTGGTGGTGGCGATGGAGTTTATTTTTATTATTTTTATTTTTTATTTATTTATTTATTTATTTTTATTTTTTTTTTCTGCGTGGTTCTTCTTGGGTCCGATGACTGTGGTTCTTCTTTTTCTTTGATTTGGCGTGATGGGTCTGCTGG